>NC_057881.1:8332750-8978777 GCF_019740435.1 Gambusia affinis | reverse complement strand
GCAACAATTGGTATCTAATAAAATAGTAATTAACGGACTCAGCATTTATTTTTAGAGAACATGCAAAAAATGAGAGCTATTATATCTTCACATTTTATATTGGAAATAAAAAACATGTATCATTGCCATTATCTTCTGGTTTTAAACAGCATGTAACAACTTTTCCATATGATTAGAAAGTGAAATTGAAATGATCGAACTTTACGCTGCAAAATAAATAGAAAACATTTTTTTATTTAACAAAAAAAATGTTATTAATCAATATTATTAAGAAAACTTCATCCTGGTTGGGTGCAAGCACTTCTCAGAAATTAAGTGACAAACCCCAAGGAAAGTGCTTAGAAAACCTTTAGAAAGCCAAGAAAATAAATTTTAAAACAGCTTACAACAAATGTGTTTTCTTAAAAAAATTATTTAAGTGTCTGCTTTTCTTACAAATTGGTTCTCATTTGCACACGGTCACTGTTGGCATCTTGGCATGCTGCTGAGTGGGTCACTACCTTGCTTTTTTCCCCTCTTTACACTTTACACAGTAATATGCCTTAATGACAGTTCTCAGAGAAGGAGTGAAAAAGCAGGACAGGAGTTCAAATTTCAGAGCTGAGGGCTGAAACGACAGCAGAAAACATACAAGGTGTGTCTTACTTCATCAAACTCAGCTGTTTCTTTTAACACTTCTGCTGCTTTTACCCACTCTCTCTGGCACATCATATTATCTCTCTCTCTCTTTCTTTCTCTCCTTTGGTCCTCACTTTTTTGCTCGCAAGTTCAACAGGCTGGGAATACCTCTGAGAGCTGTGACCAGAGTGCAAAGAACACAGCAGGAGTGGTATTCACTGATCCTCACAGTTTTCCATGAAGCATGGATATGCTCATTCTGAAATTAAAAAAAAGTTACAAACTCTTTAACGCTTCGATCTAAATATTATTGAGTGCGGCGACAAAATGAATATTCTGGTCTGACTCATTTAAGAGCAGACGTTGGCAAATACACTCCTTATCAGATATAAATTGATCAAAATCAAACCTGTGTGTGTGCTTGAAAATTCTGGATATTCTTATTTTTATTTATAGGGAAAGATTTTATGAGCAGTGTGGTCAGGGCCTTGTTCTTCGAAAGGCATTTAAAGTGTGAACGATAATGATAAGTATGTAGAAGAAGTTTTGTAAATTTGAAAGGCTTTTTGTCAAGAACAATAAGGCATATCCAGACCTTAAATTTCTTGTTTAAATTCAGCAGTCATTTCTGTTTTTCACTGGCTATTTAAAAATTTTTCTTGCTACATAGTGCTGTTGTAATGTTGTGTATAAAATCCTTTTGAATAAATTAATCATTAATGTAGCACCATAACCTCACAATAAAACAATTAGACAATTTATTTTGGGTGTGTTCTTTTAAGGGTGAAAGCTCTTAACATTAAATCATTCTTTATGAAAAAACCACATTACTGACAGAAGATATGTTTCAGCTTTTGTTTTAATTTTATTATTTATTAGAAAGAACTTTCAATTAGTTTCTCTTCAAGGATAAATAAAACATCTTTCTACTCATTGCCACGAGGAGAAATATGTGTTTATGAATGTTGAATAGTTAATTCAACATTATCTTACTCCTGACAATCCACCAGCATAAAAAGCCAAAATACAAGGCACTTAATATGACCTTGCTCATCCGTAACGCTTGTAATTCACTCTAACTGCTTGCTGTCAGTGTCCTTCTCTGCGTCACAGCATGCGCCTGCAGGCTGAGATAAACGTTGTGTTCAGATAAAATGCAATAATATGGACTGAAGGTTTTGCCGTGATCAGTCTGCTCCTTCATGAACAAATCCATCTGTTACTCAGAGTCTCTGCTGAACGCCAGTCGGCCTGACAAACACTTTTAAAATGTAGTTTGAAGCTAATCATCTTCAATGGAAGACAACCCGAGAAAAGCTGTTCCACCACATCCTGCAGCAGCAGGACGGGGGGGATAATGACATATGAAAGGGAATGTATTTAACTAGTGAGCGCCGTCAGACTCTATATACTCATGATGAATGTGGATGGGGAGGGAGCACACGATCTGAAAACTAATTAACACTTGAGTGTGTAACAAGACTGTCACGTCTCCAATGTTGGAGAATATAACAAATCAGCGCTGGTTCAATTTTTGTAATTTTATCTTGTTTACTGAATTAATTCTCCAGATTTCTCTGCTGAAATTTGCAACTTATCTCCATAATTCTTAGGCCTCCACAAAGACATCCCATGAATAAACCATTAAAATGTTTCTCTAAAAAATCTGAAAATCTGTTTGAACATCAACAGTGACAAAATCTGCAAGCAAAAAAAAAAAAGCACCAATTACTTGAACTAATTTTAGGTCGATGCCATGCGCAGCACAGGACAACCTGCTGGGCCCAAAAATGGGCCTTCGCCATCCCCCGTGACAAACAAGTGGTAGGCGAAAAAAGAGAAAGGAAAAATTGATAAATGCAGCAGCCCACGCCAGTTTTTCTTTTCCAAGTGAACAATACCAACATTGTTCAGCAGGGGCTCTGGCACGACTCTGCACGGTGGCGGCTGATTGTTTTGTAAAATCAACAACTTAGAAAATAGATTTCTAAGATTTCTGGCTCCGGTTTTCAAGTGTGGGAAGACCACATACATCTTTATAAAACTGTGTCACCTCACCACACAAGCTGAAGGCTGCTTATGCTTTAAACAAAAATAAGGTTCAGTTTTTACTGAGAAATGTCTCTGGGAAGCGTAAGGCCTTCAGTAAGCTGAATATACACGTCTACAGGCCATATCAAATCAATTATTCTCCTCCTTCAGCTCCCCGTGAGCTTTTTGGGCAGATGCTAAATGTGATCCACCCCTTCACTCCGCATTGAGCCCATCGGCTTTTGTGTGCTTTAACTAAACCCCTCCACTCCATTTAATGGCCTGTTTAGTACTTATTGAAACAGAGCTAGTGCTGGAGGTTAAATACATCTTAATGCGCTGCATTAATCCTTTCATTAAAAAGAAATGTAAGGCTGGTTGAAAGCTGCAAGATTGCCTCTATTAATTAGGGGGTCTGTATGCCCTGTAGCGTTGCCCGCCAAGCCGTGTGTCACCGCCTTAGATGGTGGGAGTAGGGTTGTGGAACAAGGAGGCTGTTGGTCGTGCAAACTGCTAATACAACTGGCAGGGACGAATAAAAGAAGAGCCAGTTTTATTTAGTGGGACATCAAAAGAAGCGCTGCTCACAGTTGTTAGTAGGAATGAAGAAGGAGAAAACAAATAGGAGAGGATTAAGCTTACACTTTTTTTTTCCTTTTACTAAATTTCAAACAAATTCACACACCAGTTCTACTCCCAGAAAAAGGCTTCATACTCCTTTAGCTTTCTCACATTTTGTCAAATAACAACAACAAACTTCATTGAATTTTAAAGGGATTGAACATGCTAGAACCAACATAGAGTTGTGTTGTGGCTTTATGTTGATCTGACTATAGGATGAGTCGTTGTAAAGTGACCATCTGTCAAGTCTTTTGTAGCCTTTAAACAGGTATTCTAACAGGATTGGCTTTTATTTAGTCCAATCCTTCTCATCAACTATGTCATGTCTGTCAAGTCTCGTGGTGCCAGAGTTCTTTCTCTTTTCTTTGCTCCATACGTGGCTTACATCACGCTTTAAACTAGGCTTCTTATGACTTTCTTTTCCTACTCTAACTTAGAGGCCAGATTTCTGAAGTGTGCAGTAGTGGATAGTTGTTCTATCACCAAATTCTCCCAACTGAGGTGTTGATCTCTGCACCTCCTCCAAAGTTGTTATGAGCCTCTTGGCTGCTTCTCTAATTAATCTTTTCTCCTGCCCAGCCTGACTGTTTAGGTGAACAGTCATGTCTTTCAGTTACACTCTTTCAGTTTCCAGATGACTGATTGAAGAGATCTGTGAGATAATCAAAGATTTGGAAATTGTTTGTAACCCCACTCTGGTGTAGGGTTAGGGTAACTAACCCTACACCAATCAGGTGACTGGTTGCACTGGATTTTATTTTGGAGCTGACTACAAATGCATACCAAGCTTTTTAGATATTATTAGCTGATAATGTACAAAATACCAATAAAATCTATTTGCATATAGAAACAAAATGCAGAAAAGGGGTATAGAGTTTTGCAAGGTCCTGTATGTCTAAATGCTTGACCATAAAAGTACCATCCAGGATATTTTGTCTGAGTTGGCAAATGTTTTTTTGACCTCACCCTGCTGTTCCTGACTTGTGCACAGAGCGGCCCTTTTCTCCATAGCCCAGCATAGCCTCATCTGGGCTGCAAGCCATGCTCGACGGGTGAGGGTGTGTGGTTGCAGCGCTCCTTCCACCCACTCTGCCATCTTACCCCAAAACCAACCTCATCTCCCTCAACCTCCTACCCCTTTTTCTTCCGCAGTGGTTTGGACAGCCTGAATGCTTCCCTCCTCTTCTCCCCTCCCCTTTTTCATTTGTTGTACACGAGGCCTCAAGAGACGAGATTCTGCTGCAGAAGAAGTTACAAATCCTGTCTGAGTTCCTGCTTTTAGACTTGTTGAACAACTGCAAACCTGGTAGATCAGGAGCATCTTGAGACCGCTGAGGATGACTCCTCTCCAGAGTCAGCCACAAGCAGATTGCAGTCATCTTGAACACCGCTCTACCACCACCCACCGACAACCAACCAACCACCCCACCACCACCCCTCCACCCGCGTCCCCCGCCCTGCTGCTGCACTCCGCTTTAATTTCCCAACACTTTGAAAGCTTTTCTCACTGTATATTTTATCACTTTTTCTTAAGACTTGCGCTCAGCTACGCCTCAGCTCCTTTTAAAATACAGAGCCAAAAAAACAAGACAATTCGCCTCTTGGATTCTCTCTCTCTCTATGTTCATCTCCCTCATCTCATTGTGAACAGGCTTACTGGAAAGAGCACACTTAACAGAAGAATTTCACACTGTATTAGAAAAATGCATCTTTTCACACCTGTAAATATCTTGTCTGATCTGCTTGGTTACCAGCCCCTCTGAAGGAGGGCCACATGCTGTACAGTAGAGGGGAGATGGCGGAATTCGCTTTCACTGCCAGGAAACAGAAAAACAGAGCAGGGAATAATGTTGCACATTGTAATGCTTAAACTATTGGACCAATATTCAGATTCACATCTATAAAAACACTTCCAGGGGACTCTAAAAAAGAAAAGTCGAACAAATAGCAGCAAGGACTGTCTCATCTATTAATTCCCAACATGCGGTCGAGTAATGTTATGTGATTGAAGTGTGACAAAAAGTTGTGAGGTTTATTTACTTTGTGTGTGTGCGTGTGTGTGTGTGTGTGTGTGTTGCTGCTGCGATGGAGCTGGTAGATCTGTGGGCGTGTAATCGCACCGAGGTAGAAAACACTCGGAGAGAGACACACATTGCATCTCGCCGTGCCAACAAGTTCAGGAGTGAAATCCTGTGGATGTGAGCACATGTAAAGTCATCATAACATTGGAACAAGGTTATATGAGAAATGGCAGTTTATGTGGCAGTTTATGTTTTACCTTCATGAATAGAAAATATGCTGACTGATTTGGATGATTTTGCACTCACACACTCGCCGCACATGCACATGTGTGCAAGTAAACAAAGCTAGTCGTGTCACAAGCAGAGACTGTCGAGCACATCCTTAAACCCGCCACCCTACGCCCCCTGTGCAGTGTCCATGGCCCACACCTCACACTGGATTCCCCTTTTGGATGAGCCACAGTGTCACAAAATCAAAGATTATTACAAGCGCAAACAATCCCAGATTCAATTTTGAGTCGATTGTCAAGTTTTAACTTGAAGCTGATCGATTGTTGTTTTGATCGATGCAACGTTTGCTATGATGCTGATGAACAAGTGAAGTTTCAAGTGGACAAGTGTCAGCATGCCCCACACAGAAAGCTAGCGCTTCAAAGCTGCCTCTTTGCTAACGAACCCACCTTATGGCTCTCACATAATCCCTAATTGCCAACAGGCTGCACCCCCACCCTCCTAACTCAACCTTCCACCCTCTTCCCGGCCAGAGCAGGGCCACGGACAGCGGTCGGCGGACCTCGGGAGAGAGTGGTCTCGGCTGGGGCCCCCTCACTAACACTCAGACCGATGTGTTAATAGATACAATGCCATCTTATTTTCGCACTTCTGCGAGACGGCAAGGGGCGGCCAGGCGGGATCAGCAATCTGCCTCGCTGAAAGAGCTTGAACAAGAGAGAAGGAGGCAGTGGAGTGGAGGGAACGATGGCAGGTTCACAGCACTCCACCAAGGAGGTCAACAAGAAGGCAGGGGGCACAAGTTCAACTGAGCAGCACAGAAAGATCGGATCAGGAGGGGAGGGGATGCATAAATGAACCCGCATCAGTGTGGATGGGTGGATGCATGTGGACTATGCTTCATCTGCAAGGTGTTTGGTAAATGTACATCAGATAAAACAGGTTAGTTGAAACATAGAACTTCAACTAATATGTTTGCTTCAATCGCAGTTAAAAACTTCACCTGAAGCAGGGTCTGCAAACTGTGACTCTAAAACTGCATGTGGCTCCTAGGGTCGTCCACAGTGACTTCTAATAACTTTGGCCAATGATGTTACACATCTGTGTAAAATTAGTAAATTTTCAGATGAAATTATGAGGTTTCAATTAGCTCCCTTGAAAGAGAATTTCAGTATTTCCAACATTTGTCTGTTTTGCTCGTTTTTTTTGTCAAAGTGCTAAAAATGATCGCTTTTGAAAATCATTTTATTTTGAGGAAATGTTTTCTCTCTTGTTAAGAATTTATAATTTTCTTTGACGTGAAAACTAAGAAAAGGGAAACAACTTTTGGTGCTTTAGGTAATTTTCCTATGATTAGGGTACAACAGCTGTGACTATTACGAAGTTCACACCATCTGAGTGTAAATGAATGGGTGAATGACTGGATATAGTGTGAAGTGCTTTGGAATACTCTAGACTTGATGAAGAGCTATACAAGAACAGGCCATTTTCTATCTCCAAAATATTCATCTTGAATTCCATGACATGTAACGGCCCTTGTTTTGAAATGCAAAAATGCAAATGTAATGGAACATAAAATTTCAGTTACAAAATATTTCACAAAATATTTATTGATCGTCCAGCGGTTTTCTGAAGAAATTTGCATTTTGCATCAAATCAGGTTCAGATTAAGTTTTAATCTGAAGCATTTAAGTCTGACATAAATATAATGGAGCAAATCCTTGACTTTTCCCCGATCTTTCCATATTTTGTTTTGTCTTTTTGACTTGTGTCAGACAGCATCATAATAAATTACTGTCATAGCAAACAAGGATGTACAATTAAAGCATGGATAATTATGTATAGCTAATGGATGGTTGAAAATGCTTTGAGAAAAGAAGACTTCCTAATTTGTGTTGTTGTCATGAAACAGTTTATTTTGGTAAAGGATTTTCAACATTAAATCTCTTTCCTGCTATTTTACTGCTTAAACAGCATGTCAATGTTTTGCCAACTAATTATATTATTTTCATACATATTTGTTTCATGAGTTTCAGTTGATAGTCATGTTTTTTTTATCTTTGCCTGAGCCACACCAAAGAAGTAATGTGTAGTGCATTCAGCAGCAAGTCATATCTCAACCAAAAACGACTACACACACACTGATGATCCACCTACAGAGTTTTGAGTGTTTTGATGAAGTAGTGGAAGCCCTCAGGCAGTTAAAAGCACCCACACAGTATGAAAACATTAGTCACTGTCACAGGTTTTGGTCCTGGGGGCGTCACTTGTTGTGATGTTACAGGTGATTTCGTTCTGGTTTTTCACATGATTTCTTATAAGTCACATGCTGTCAGAGGTGTATTTCTAAGTGCAGATTGCCTAAAGTGTGCATGGTAATTTTATTTAAAATTCATTATTTTTATTTCTGCAGTAAAACAAAACTGATTTTCTACTGAAATTTTTAGTTACTCACAAAATAGTTGAACTTGCAAGAATTAAACATAAAATGTTTGAATACTGATTACTGCACCACTCTAGCCTCTATTTATGAGTAGATCAATTGAATTTATTTTCACATGTGAGCAAATGTGAAGAGGAAGGAAATTCAGGCTTTTCATGTGTCTTACAAAATATGTAGCAAAACCCCTTAGACACCTTTACTTTGATGCCCCTAAATAAAAGCAGCAAGTTGCTTTCATAATTTACACAACTGGGAAATATAGTCGAGGTGTGTGTAATTTTATCTGTTTATAAATCCAGGCGTTCTGTGGAGGCCTCAGATGATTGGTGCGTCTTGAACAACAACGCCATAAAGACCAAGACACACAGACTAGAGGGCAGGAAAAAAGTTCGAAAAAGGCGAAGTTATAGGACAAAATATCAAGGCTTGAGCATTCACAGATCAATCTTTCATCTGACAATTACAAACTTACCCAGACATGTCCATTCATCTAAACTGACAAGCCAGGTGAGGTGAGAAAAGCAGTCGGGAGGTCCAGTGGTAAATGCAGGAGCTGCTGAAAACCACAGCCTAGATTAGAGTATGTATGGACCAAATATCAATTTGTAATACGCTACACAATTCTGGCTTTTACAAATATTTCACTATTTCCTGAGAGATAGTCTCAGGAAATATTAGGGCATCTTACATGTGGAAGAAGGTACACCCATGGTTAAACTCTTTAACCTGCATTTGTGTACAGAAAACTAAAACTGGACGTCACACTGAAACATGGTGGAGGCAGCATTATGCTGTCAGGATGCTTGTCTTTAGCATGTACTTTGAAACTGGAGTTGATGGGAAGATGAATGGAGGTAAATAGAGGGGAGTTCTGGAAGAAAGCTGTTAATCTGCAAAAGACTCAAAGCTGTTTCAGATTATTTCTGAACAAAGATCCTAAATATAATTTATAATTATCTAATAGGCATATCAATACATTGAGCTGCATACAATGGCATGGCACATTCTGATTAGTTTAGTTTTAAAAAAACTGTATTTTTTTCCTTCCACCTCACGATGAGCACAATATTGCAGTAACTTGTGTCGGCCTGTTACGTTCCATTCCAATATATTATGTTTTTATCTGGCAGTATTTATGTTTTTTTTAGTGCATATACCATTCTTTTGGGGTTTTGGAAAGATTAATCCAATTTTAATTCCATCATGTTAAGATCATGAAGTATAAAATTTCATAGGGATACTCTGAGGTGTCAGAGAGGGTGGCAATAGAGGAGGAGGGGGTTTGAAAGTGAAGGAGGAGCAGAGTTTGGCTCTGAGCCAAGTGTGTCTCAAGCATTTTGGCTCCTCACCTTCTGCTGCCCCTGTCAGCCTGCTCATGGTCTTCCTCTCTAGGCGTCAGAGATGTAAAGTGACAGCCGGGGTGGCTTCCATGTCAGTGAGGTGAGACCAGGCTCTCCGGCGAGATGCCCTGACCAGGACCACCCCTTTGGGTCCACATCGTGTGAAAAGAGGGGGAAAAAAATCCCCCTTCTCCAGTGTCTGACCATGATCATACTGTCAGTGCCCCAGTCCTAACCTGTAAGATACCCTCTCCACCCCCCTCTTCTTTCGGTGATCCAACACAGGCAGATTAGGATGCTGTCATCAAAGTGGCAGAGTGCTAAAACATCCATTAAGCTTTTAATTGAAGAGACGGAGTATGGGGTGGGGAGAGGAAAGGAGCACGTGATGTTGTGTGCACTGGTATGACAGAGCTTGTTTTGGAGAGGTGAGAAGTAACAGAGACTTGTCAAAGGTCAGAGTCGGCCAGAGGCCTGCCCTGCCACGCTGTCAATCTGTGCTGCTCTTTTCAGGCAGCGTTCATTGATGCAAAACATATCAACACACAGATATAATGCACTCATGCTTCTCTCACGCCTTGCAATTGTCACCACACCTTTTATTTGCACCTCGCCCTGCATACATCTATTTTGGTGGATATGCATTCTTGAGGCATTGTGGTTAAAAGTGATCATGATTAGTATTTGCGATTCATTTTTGTTTAAGTGTGGGAAAGGGTGAGTGTTTTTACTGGCATTCATCCAAAATGATCTTTGAAGACATCAAGATCCTTCTTAATGACTGTTTGCTGTTTGCTCACGTTTACCCAACCGTCTGAAAAAAGGGATTGTATCTTCATTCACAATGTTATTCCTGAGGCTTTGGAGACTTGGAACAAAATGTTTCTAATTTGTGTCAGCTCTTGGATCAACTGTATTAAATGTGGAATAAAACTTCCTCCATTTTGATTCTTTAAGCAAACAAGTGATCTATTTAAAAAGGGAGGAGTTTCATTTTTGTTTCCAACATGAAAGTACAACAAAAACAGATGACTATGTTTAGCTTTCTTGACTTTTGTCTGGGTGGCTGCACAGTGGTGCAGTTGGTAGAGCTGTTGCCTTGCAGCAAGAAGGTCCTGGGTTCGATTCCCGGCCCAGGGTCTTTCTGCATGGAGTTTGCATGTTCTCCCTGTGCATGGTGGGTTCTCTCCGGGTTCTCCGGCTTCCTCCCACAGTCCACAAACATGACTGTCAAGTTAATTGGTCTCTCTAAATTCTCCCTAGGTGTGAGTGTGTGTGTGAATGGTTGTGTGTCCTGTCTGTCTCTGTGTTGCCCTGCAACAGACTGGCGACCTGTCCAGGGTTTTCCTTGCCTTTCGCCCGGAACGTAGCTGGAAATAGGCACCAGCAACCCTCCCGACCCCATTAGGGACAAGGGTGAACAGAAAATGGATGGATGGATGGATGGACTTTTGTCTGAGCAAGGACAGGATTGTTTGTGCAACAATTACAGTAAGAAAATGGGATGAGTAGTTACTTCTTTGTTCTTGGAAGCTAACCTCCTTGGAAGCAAATGGAATGTTTAGATGCATTCCAAGAGATTGTAGCTCTTGAGGATTGGACTTTGGCTCCAGTTCTTTTGTGGGGGTTAAATAAAAACAAAAACTGGTCAAAATTGGCAAAATCTACAAGAGAAAGTCACAAAAGGTGTTGCAATCAAAGTCCAGACCCAAACCTGGGACATTCTGGAACATTTCAGGAGATGTGCATAAACAACAACCAAAATATCACTGGCAGTGAAGAAGAGAAGGTAAACATTCCTCCACAAGATCATAAGGTCATATCGAATAAGAATGTTTGACGTTAACACTGCTAAAGTTGTACTATAAGTTTACCACTCATAGTATGGGATGTCTAGGGTCTGATCCTGATGCACTCTTTAATTTCTGACACATGTATACATCCATGACACACACCCACCCACACACTGCCCTTCAGAGTTTTGTCTCCCTGCTGAGAGGCAGTAATGTCACTGTTTGTGTTGGTCAGCAGGGTTTCTGTCCACACAGTCAGTGGGGTCAGTGGCCTCCCAGCATGACCTGGACGCTGGGATGGGTTTTTGGTTTCTGAGGGTTCCAGTCATCTTCAGATCCAAGCCGTAGTCTCCGATGCCAAGCCAGTCTGTCAGGCCCCCACCTCCCACTGCAACTCTAACCTCAACACCTTGCAATCATAGAGGCATGAACTGGCATAGTGTACCAGAAGCTTCCTCATGGCACTGCATATGATTAACTGGACCATTGGGTAACTTGGCCTTGGAGAGGTCCAGGTCCTGGGCATGGGTCCACAGGGCATAGACAAGGACAAGTGAGGTTTTGGCAGCATAGAAGAAGATATGTGCTTCTGTTTATGTTTCACCAGGATTTTGTGCTGACTTTGAGCAAAGAGTACTTTCCTCTGATCTGAATCAGACGGAGCCCTTTGCCAGTATCAGTGTCTCACACTTTGAAAGACTCGTGCATGTATGTGTAAATTTCTTCAGATGCTAGCTAGTCAGGTTTTTACAAGTAGAGAAGGTGCCAGTGAGTCAGAGAATGTGCCATTAGTGATGGTTAAGGTGTTTTTGGTGTCTAAACAAAATCAGCATTTGCAAAAATTTACTTATGATAAAAAAAATATATATATTTTTCTGCTTTTCTGATTGGCTACTGCAGTTTTGCATAACATGAAGGGATGTAAAATTTTATGTTATTAAAAAAAAACAAAAACATAGGTACACAAATGTTTGATTAATACTAAAAAAATTAAATATACTTAACATTTATTTATTGTATTTAAGTCAAAATATAAAAATTCAACTGTTTCAGATTCTATTTCAAACAGGAGTCCATAACGCTGCCTCTTAAACGTGATCAAGACCTCGCACCTTCACAAGTGTGACTTCCGTCTGTTGCATCTCTCTCCTTCCATCTTTTTTCTCCACCCCTCCTCCCTCTCTTCTCAGTTCACCAATGTTTTCTTTCTATTACCAGCACTTTCACTTGCAACACTGGAAATCTCTAATTTCCTTTAATACCCTCTACTATCTCAACATCCATCCTACAACTTCTTGGGATGTAGACCAAAATCATCTGAAATAAACTTGGGAAATCTGTTTATTGAAACCTCCAAGAGATGCTTTTCGTAGATAACTGGTTGAAAGCCTTAAGTAATGATTTACTTGGATTCTGATCTGACACAATACTGGAACAATAATAGATGTTGCTTTTTTTTTTTTACAGCTTACTGATGACTAACTTTTGTCAAATGAAACACAGTCTCAGTCCCATCCCTTCCCCCCTCACCCTTCTCGCTCTTCCTCCTCAACCTCTACCTCCCTCTTCTTTCCCTGAGGGCGATGTGGCATTTCGCCCCTCAGCCGGCCGCTTCCTTGGTCCTGTGCTGTCACTCTGGATGGCTCCTAGCATGCTGTGCCCTACTGTTATTGAGCATTACGAGGTGTTTCACGCCTCTGTGCATTAGGCAAGACAGCTGGAAGGGCAGTGGGTAAATGATACGTATGGATTGCAAGGGCAATGAAGTTCACGACTAGGTCAGGCTGGAGCAAGCGACACGTCGGCCCATCCATGCACCCATGTATCCACCTGTTCATAATTACCTGTTCTCAATAAGATATCCACGTATGGTCCAAATGAAGGCACAAATATCGAGACATGAATATGCACACGTGTGCACAAGAAGTCTTCCACATGGATGAATTGTTATTTGGAAAAACTCACTGGCATTTTCCTTTAGCTCACACCACCCACAGCACTAGTACTCAAAGTACTTAACACAAACAACCAAAACATAAGCACATTGTGAACTTTGGGTCTTCTTTACTGATAACTATGACAATGTACATGGAAATACAACAACATTTTATATCAACACTTCCCCTTCCTTTCACTGGACCTTAACAACGTGACTGATATGATAGAAAGGTTGTCCTTCTGTAAAAAGATCTGTTCTTTAATATATTTCTAAGGGTAAATTAATTTGTACAGCTTGCTCAGAGTACTTACTAACAATCTGCACTTACTATTTGCACAGTCACACCAAAGTACAGTCAGAGTGCGATAGCCTGGGGCATCATGGCTGTGGAATAGTATATCAATTTCTCTTAAGAGTTTCGGGGTGTTTGTAAAGCAAGAGCTGTATCTACATTTTTGGTGCAAAGATGAGCTGGTTCCCACTATCAACTGGACTCTGTCACACCTGGCCTTTGACCCTGATCTTGTTTGTGGGCTTCATGAACAGGAACTCAACATGTAGGAGGAGGTGGTCTAGATAGGAAGTCACTGAATCATCTAGAGAAAGCAGATGATATGGTGTTTTCAAGGCCTGACCTCCAGGAATGAGCATGACGTCCTCTAAGTATGCGGTAATGGTTCAGGGTTCCGCCAAGTTTTGGCTTAGTCTTTGTCACAAGCAATGGAGTTTAACTGTCTTGATGTAATATTTATGAGTGATTGTTTTATGGAGCTGGATATGAATAGAGGAATTGACCCCTTGTCAGCAGACAAAGCACAGTCCTGATCTGCTGCGATGAAAAAAAAGTTGAGCCAAAAAACAAAGCTCTTGATTCAGTGACGTATCAACTTGTGCATCAACTTTCCAAATCATCAACCACGATTGGATGTGGGTTATGACAAAAGAACAAGATCTCAGCTACAAGCGGCTGAAATTAGCCTCTTCTTTGAAATGGTATGACTCAGTCTTAGTGATATGGTGTGAAGCCACTTCTCTCCTCTCAGGAGTCAGCTGAGGTGGTTTGGGCATCTGATCAAGATGCTATCCAGAGATGCCTAGTCCAAAATTTTCAGGCTCATCCCACAGTGAGGTGACACCAGGGAAATCCCAGGGATGTCTAGGGATGTCAAGAAGACATTCAAAATTGTTTTAATGGTCTCAGGTGGTTTACTGGTTTTTAGATCAAAGTTGTGGTTTGTGGCTTGTTGTTTTTAAAAAAATAATTTAATATGTTTCAGTAGTTTACTTAATAAAATAAGGAAAGTTTCCCAATTTCTAATCAATTTTGTAAATGCCGCAGTTTGTGCAACGAGTCAATATTGACTTCTTCTAACTTCTGGCTATCTACCTCTACGCCTTTCAACTTTTGCTTTCAATCGCACTTATATGAACATAATCTTGTGTTTTAATCTCAGACAATTCAGACGAAGAGCTGATAGGATAAAATAATCTTGCACTATTGAGTTATCCATGCATTCCTGCAGAGTTATAGTCTGTCTGTGATGAACACATACTTTCTTTGCTGGCTTAGCAAAGAAAGATATGGTCTAAATGTTTTCTGACCCAAAGAGGGTCCAGCTAAAGTTATCTGGAAATAGTCAAGTGAAAAACATCCATAAAATATTCCTATTTAACCTACATAAAGTAAAAAGATGTTGGTGGGGCCTTTTGACTGTTAACATCCCATGGATCTATTAACTCAACCTTTATCAAAATGTATCCACTTCCATTAATGCTAAGTCACTCATTTATAAACAGGACAATATGTGTAATTTTTTTTTCTTTGCGAATGTTTGGGTGTAATTAATGTGTTGTGACTAGGGGCTTCTGCCCAGTGACAGTAAAAGACCACCTACTGGTTTTTAATACTGCCTGTCAATGTGGATGCAAGAAACTCAACACAAGCCTCCAAGGGGAAAGCTTCACAGAGACAGACAGGCAGAAAAAATGAAAACAGCTGGACGGGAATGACACACATGCTATCAGTGCAAAATAAAAGTTGTTGAATAAAATGAAAACTGAAATAAAAGACTTTAATTAGACTTAAATTAGAGTTTTCAAGCAGCTTCCATTTACTTTTACAGAAATACTAAGTAGTATAGAGTGCAATAGTAATTCAGACACAGTCATACTTTTAAGCTAGATGTCAAAATTTGTGGGAAAAATACATTTTAAAACTGTAAAGGCTTTGTAGAACTTTAGGTGTAATTGGCATGCTTTCTATGGGGTTTTTGCTGGAAACAGGCTTTATCAGTTGAAATAGTTTAATTATTTACCAATAATTATTGAGGCTCAAGTAAACGTTTGAAGTCATTTAAGCTAATTTCAAAACAATAAATTACTCTAAGAGGTGGCATGAAGCATGACCAATGTATGGAGACCTTGCTGGATGCCTTCCCCCTCTCTCACAACCCACCTTCCTGTCTGACAGCTGTTAAATAAAGGCCACTAGAGCTGATAAAACCTTTAAAAAAAAACCAAAGAATAATAATATAGCAGGTTTTAAGATACTTTACAGCTATATTTATTATATAACCTTTGCAATTGACCTCTATTTTATGGATATGTATTTAGAAACTACAGAAAACCCATCATAACATCTAGTAACATTTGTTGTCATGTTATGTAAAATTTTCAGTTTACTTTTTTAGAGTAGTGTTATATAAAAGCACAATTGTTACTAAAACAATAAATTTACATTTTATTGTGTGGAATGACTTCAGAGTCTTTGGCATGTGGTAAAAAGCTAACCTCAACATTTCCTGTATAATTGCTCTACATCTCTTACCATTAGTCATGGGGTCGCAAAGAGGTCTATCTGTATTGGGCCCGCTACAGTTTTTTGTGCAGTTTTACGAATTTGTCCAGATGTTATTTTTTTGTTGTTATTTTTTATTCCACAGATATTTGTTTTACTTCTGTCTATGAGATTTACAAGTGTAATTGTCGTGATCTTAGTTTTTGTTGTTTATGAGCCTTTGTGTCGTGGTGTTCACCATTATTGGTTGTACATATTATTATTGGTAGACCTGTGTTTTCTGTTCTTTGGTAGATCCTCTGTTTAGTTTGGCTGTTGTTGCTGTTGCCTACTTGGTGCAATGGCTACATGTTCCTGAATGGCTTTTTGGATTTTTCACTACATTAAATTATTCCTTTATCACCTATTCTTGGTCTTCACTGCGACGCCTCTTCATTATCTCCCGCATTACCAGTGATAGTATCAGTTTTAAATGTCCGACTGTATGGAACTTGAAGTTTGAGTGACTGCTGTCAGGAGGAGGTTGTATCAAAACTTTCTACTACTTAATTCAGTTAAAACCAAAATACTCAATATTGGTCCTGGAAAACGGGGCTGCACAGTGGCGCAGTTGGTAGAACTGTTGCCTTGCAGCAAGAAGATCCTGGGTTTGATTCCCGGCCCGGGGTCTTTCTGCACGGAGTTTGCATGTTCTCCCTGTGCATGTGTGGGTTCTCTCTGGGTAGAGAGAGTTCAAATTGGTCTCTCCAAATTCTCCCTAGATATGAGTGTGTGTGTGGATGGTTATTTGTCCTTTCCGTGTCTGTGTTGCCCTGCGACAGACTGGCAACCTGTCCAGGGTGACCCTGCCTCTCGCCCGGAACGTTAGCTGGTGATTGGCACCAGCACCTCCCGAACCCTCTAAGTGTGTTAGAAAATGCATGGATGATCCAGGAAATTATTATGATGGCATCATGGTTTCTCTGTTGAACTCTTTAAACCAAATTCCTTAATATTAAAACCACATAATAGTTGATGCTAAATCAGCTCCATTTGAATAATTTTAATGAGGCCAGATCCTGTCACCTAAGGATCTTGTGCTTCTTTGTTTCTTCACAGTCGGACTATTGTAATAATCCTCCATCAGGTTTATCTACGAAGAGTTTGTGAGGTCTTCAAATGGTACAATATGCAGTAGTTTGAGTTTATATATGAAATGACTAAAATACTGACCTCTGTTCTTGGCCTCTAATAGAGATAGAGCAAGTTTCCAGGTGTTGCTTTCAACATATAAAATAGTAAATAGTTTTGCACCATTTTATCTTTAGAACTGCTCATACTTTGGGGCATTTGAAGTGTTAAGATATTAATATGTTGTGATATGACTCTACTTTGTTTTCTATTTTAACTGAAAAATGTCTTTATCATCACTCGGATTATTTTTGTTTATCCTGTTTTCGTTGTTTGTTTTTTTTTGATCGCATATTTTTTCAGTACAGCTCTTATAAGAAGTGCCACATTAGTATAAGTATTATATTTCATGTCCGCAGCCATCTTGAAGAGCCTATTCTCGCTGCTTTGGGAGTGGAATACATGTTCTCTGCAGATCAATATGTCCATCCAACATCTCTGCCTGTCAGTCTGCCTCTTGGCTTGTCACTGGCTCTGGAAGGGATTTTAAAATTCTCTGCTTGTCACTCATTTCTATTTTTTCCTCATTTTCTTTTCTTGTTACTCGCACGATCTTGCTAGACCCTCACTCTCATTGCCATGTTCTTTTTCTATCTTCTCCTTCTGTTCTTTCTGGGGTGTTTTTTTTTTTTTTTACCATTCACTCCCTTCTTCTGTCACTCTCTTTGAGTCTCCCAAGCCGAGACTGCAACCCTGGGGCTTGACAAGCTGGCCAGTCCGCCGCATCTGCCAGCACATCTTTAGCAGCTTGGCAGTGAGGAACGTCCGTCACAGGTTGTAATCAAACCTGCCTGGAGACCGAACGAGAAAGAGCGAGCAGGGGGAGGAGGAGGGGAGTGAAAGTGAGGGGGAGGGCCCCTCCTTCTGCCTGATTAATCATAATGTAATTTTAATTAAAAAGCACAGTGTCAAAGGGTTTAGCTGCCTGAGAAGTGAGCCCAGATTGCCACGCAGCAGCAGCCCCCTCAGTCTGCAGGCAGGAAATGCGTCCTGACAAATCCAGGCACCCGGGCCAAGAAAAACAAAGGCCACCATTACCAGGATATTGTCACTGAGAGGAGGGCAGGGGAGCGGGTGAGAGTTAGGGTGGGGGTGACATGGATGAGGAGGAGGACAGGGAAAGCAAGGAGAACTGAGATGGGAGGGGATGGGATGAGGGGACAAGTAGAAACAAAGGTTGGGGGTCAGACTGTCATGCCAATTGGCGCTCGGCGCAAACACCCATGTCACGCAATAAGAGAGAGCGGAGGCAAAGGAGAGGTGCGAGAGATCCTGGCATCGTCTTTTGTCAGGGGTGGATACCGTAAGCTTTTCTGAGCGATGCTGCAGGGTGAGGGCTTTTTAATGCTTTACTTTGTTTACATCTCAGGTGCACAAAGTGTCCTCTCAGTGTCAGGCCCCACTATATTTACTCCACCTGAATCGGGGTTGCAGCGTGCCGTGGTGTCGGCTCCGGGCCAAACTGTGCCTGAGACAATGTAGCTGCTTGAGACAGGCCAGAAGGAGCCGCCGTGTCACTGAGCGAAGGCCAGAGGGCTGCAGGCGGGGTCAGGCAGAGTTTCTGTGGAGATGTGGCATGTCAACATGGCTGAGCTGAAAGCAGAGCCAAGCACATGTGGTGACATGGCATTACCCTGGGTCATGAAGACAGGTTAGGAGGATTTCAGACATGGAGAAAAAGATTAGGCTGTTGTATGTGTCCACTTGTGTGTTTGGTGCTTTGCCAAAGTATTCCAAAACTTTTTCATTTTTGTCACATTATATATAATAGAACCTAAACAAAGATGTTATTTTTTTTTCTTTTACAAAAAAATGTTAATGCTTTTGTATTCAGGCTCCTTTACTCTAAAAGACATAAAATAAATCCTTCAGAATGAATTTAGCATAGAGACCAGAGATTTCTTACAACACAAGACCTGGCCTTCCTCCTTCACTGAAAGGCTTTGCAAGGAGAGCTCTAATCGGAGAGGTAGCCAAGAGACCTTCTGTTACTTTCTCAGAACTTTGGAGATAATGAGAGAGTGGCATCAAGGAAGCCATTGTTGGAAAAAAAAGTAATACGAAAACATATTTGCAGTTTTCAACAAACCATTTAGGAGAAGGCAAATGTGAAAAATGGGTTCTGATCAGACGAGAACAAAATGAAATTATTTGGTCTACATGCACATAATCCTGAATCCACTATTGTGGATCATGATGATGGGAGGAACATGGATGGAATTAAATAAAAGGTGATATTGGTGGAATAGCCATGACAGGCTGGGAAAAGACTTGATACTGAGTGTAAGGTTCACATTCCAGGACAACCCTCAAGATGAAGTCAGAATTAGAATGGAAATATTTGAACCAAGACATATTCATGTGTAGAACGGCTCAGTCAAACTTTAGATCTAAATCCTGTTGAGAATTTGTAGTAAAACCTAAATATTTGCACAAAGGTGCTTTAGAGTCAAACTAAAAAAACTGTCAAATCAAAGCTGCAATAAATAAAAATATTTATTGTAGCTATTTACTGTTGACTGAAAATGCATTAGAACACATAATATTTACTACGTTCTCATACCAAGTTGAAAAAGTCAACTGGGTAGTTGCTGGGGAGCTCTAACTATTGGGAGTATTTTGAAAAACTTGTAGAAAATGAACTCAGACTGTTTGAAACTTTAAAGGGGAAAAATATCTTACATAGGTTAAGTTTTCAAAATTCATATAATTTGTTGTGATACTTGTTATTGATTTTGTTGGAGATGGAGGAGGATCAACCCTGGATGACCTTTTAAGAAACTAGGAGGGAGGAGGTGACTGGGTGGGGAGGGGTCAGTATCATCAGGGTGGGGCTGGTGGGTCTCCGGCTGAGGTTTTTGGAGGTGAGAGACCATGAAGGACCCTTGACCCAGACCTAACAAGCATTTGATTTCTCCCTCAGGTTTACACTGCTCAGATGAGTGGTTTCTAAGCAGCATGAACTACTCCGGGGCAATCCCTCAGTGGGTCGCCGGCGCTCAGGCGGAGCTACAACAAATCTGCCATGGTCCGAGTTTAAATTCAGATTTTTACAAAACAATGATGTCTAGCAAAGAAATTGCAATGCATTTTTCATAAATGACCACTAAAAAAAAGTAAGACACTTTACAACCTTAATATTAATATTACAGACTTTTTTTATCTGGTGTAAAACCTATAAAAGACTTTATGAAAAAAAAAACCCTCCAAAAAAACAGGTTTTAACTTGGCCTAGTCAAAGTGTGGATTTGTGTGCAAATTAAACACTTTGGTCTGATATTAAAATGACCATTTATATTTTAAAACCCTGCAAAGGCGAGTGACCAAAATCCTCCACTGGGATTTAAAAGACTCAACGCTTGATGTCAGTTGTGTCCGCAGCTGTTTGGTCTCTTGGACGTTTTCCTGTTCACACAAAGTTAGGTTGGTTTGGATAGTGTTTTTGTTTTTATCTCTTAGTGATTTAAACTGTACATTTTTGGTAATTTCTCAAGTATATCAGTCTGATGTGAAACCTTGCATAATAATCTAAAATATTAAAATGTGGGGAAAAAAAACAACAAAAACTGAAACACATTTTTTCACAGCACTGTAATTGATCACTGTATGTGTAGGTTTTGTGCATGAAAACACAAAATATTATTAAATATAATAATATTTAATAATATTTTATATATTTATATTAAATAAATATATTTTTTATATTATATTTTTTTATAATATATTATATATATTTTTATATATCTGCCATCACAGCCAACAATTAATCCCCCTTTGCAGCAATTATGCAACAAAATCTTTTTGTCCTCTTATTTTATTAATTAAGTCTCCTTCAGCAACTCAGCTGAAGTTCCTCTCTTGTCTTTTTAGATATGTCTGAGTTAAGATCCAGTCTTTGGTTATATTTGCTAAACCAACTAAGTCTTATTGATCAGCCAACGCCACCAATGAGTGCAGAATATACCCAGAAGGGCAGTGAGATTAATGAGGTCTCTGTATGATCTGATGCAGTCCATATTGACCTGTGATCTAGAGATGTGTTCCAGCAGAGCACACACACACACACCCTGTCTGAGACACTAACGAGGGTTCAAGGAACCTCCTACAACTCCAGGGGCCGCAGATACAAAGCGTACCACCGACCTCGCTGAATGGAGAGGCAAAATGAGACAGATGACATCTTAAACAAGCTTTAACACGCAGGTAGCTAACAAAGCCAGCTTGCTCTTTATTTACATGTCAAAAGGCGTGTACACGCCTCAGGCGCAGGCATATGTACTGAAATGTACAAAAGCAAAGCATGAATGCATTACATAATCAGCGGTGCACATATGTGTGGGTGGGATGCAGCAAATAACCCTCAAACAAAGACAATCACACTCCGTCGTACAAGTGAAGATCATTATGGTGAAGAGTTTCTGCCATTTGGATCAAGAACTAGAGGCAGAGCTGCATCCTGTCGGCCTGTTTTTCACCCAGAGCTCCTGGCGCTCCAACTCCTGGTTCCCTCTGAACGAACCACCTACGGGCTGCCTTAACCGCCCTCTAATAAACCCATCTGTTGGGTCATTATTGCGTCCGAAGCCATCTGAACAGGGGGAGCCACCCTGCAAAGCAGAGGCTGAGCTCGTGCAGAGAGGGAGAGTGATTTTAGTTTCATTGTCCTTTTCATCACAAAAGAACTAATGTATTTTACAGCTACAGTGTACGTTTTAGCAATCTGCGCCAAGGCAATAAAAATTTCGGTTAAGGTTGTTGTTTTTTTATACTACTGTCCTTGGAGCAAATTATGAATTTGAAAAATTACTATGAATGTCTTAAGAAGTATTGAAATTCCTTACAGTTTTTCTAATTTTGTTTTAAATATAAACGGTTTATTGTGACCAAAACATTAGTACCAACTTCAGGGTCTGATAAAAGTCATAAATTAAATTTTCAAATTATCAATAAGAATCCTCAAAGTTTTGTTTATATTTGCATTATTTCCCCCTTCATCTGACACCCATAAATAAAATCCAGAGCAGCTAAATTATGTTCTAAAATAGCCAGTTGGTAAACAGTGTTCCACCTGTTGACAGTGTAATACCAACTTGTACAGGTGTTGTGTGAGTCCTAGAGGAAACATCACAAACTTCACTAAGACCAAAAAAACCCACCAGACAGCTCAGGGATAAAGTAGTGACCTGTTTAAAATGGTCACAATGATTTTAACTATAGTTTCAGTGAAAGTTTTGACTCTGGGTGACTGAATAGAAATATAGAACACTCTTTTGTTGTTTCTCTTTCCTTTCACTGCATGATAATAATAAACTTTGTGTTGGACCTCGAGGAAAATGAAAAATTATTTCTAAATTTAAAAGGTCCACGGAGTGTTAATGTTTTTGCAAAGCATTACATTTTCAAATGAAAGCAGAAAATTAAATAATACATATATTGTTTTTCCTAAAGCTTTTCAAAACCATCCGATGGTTCCTATAAGTCTTCACAAACTCTCTCACAAAAACGACTAAATAACTGTGAGCTATCCCACAGTCAATAGATGGGCTGTCACTGACAGTGCAGCTGAGTGTGTGCAGGTTTCTCCACCCGTGTGCATGTGTGTATTTCTGTTGGCACACGCAGCCAAGGAGGGCTGGTGAGGCTTTAACTTTGCTAAGCTTTTCTCTGCCAGGTCCCCGGGAGATCCCACTGTTCGTTTATATTGAACTTTGTAGGCTGGCGGCTCTGCCAGGCTCCCCTGCCTGCTGCTGTAATATCGGAGCTGCTGGGGACCTACACAGTGAGCAGGACCTGGAGAGAAACACACAGATCACACCGGCCCTGTGGTTATTACGTTTACCTGCGGGCATGTGCATGTCTGTCTTTTTAGAGCACATTGTTTTTTGCATTGCACTCCAGAGTCCTGCTAATTAGAAGTGGATGCTTGGATGAATTTGGTTTAAATAATAATATTTTTAGTTCAAATCCATTTTATTAATTTTTTTGTGTGCGTGGGCGTGTGTGTGTGTGTTTGCAGCTGGCAGTGCATCGCTGTGTCCTCTCCAGCTCGCACCACCAGTGTCATAAACAGCCACAGCCTCTGGCAGGTGTTGCCCAGCAGTGCACAGATATGTGTTCCCCAAAAAGTGACACACGCAGCCTTGTATGTGTGCAGACACAGACATTAATGAACACAAGTCCACACACACACCCCTGGGAATCCCCACAGGTGAGTCTCGGAAGGCACAGTCAACACCTTATTATTAAAACGCATAGACATTCATATGTGCACACACACACGCACAAAAACAGCTGTTCAGATCCTCTCACACACATCCATACTTTTGGATGTTGCTAGTTCTAGCTTGAGATTAATGAGGTTGTAGATCCCTAAAAATATCAGTATTTCATAGAAAATTTAAAATTAGTAGGAGATACTGAAGTAGACAAAGGACAACCTACTTCCAATACCATCTAAAATTATTGATCTGCAAAATTGTTGCAAAATCCTTTCCTTGACAGTGGAGAAGCATTTGTTTAACCAATGATTAATGAATAAAATCTCAAATTCTTCCTTAATCTAATTTTCAGAAAGGTGCTCTGATATTTTCATTTTAAGATATTCATCAGTTACCTTCCTAAATTAAGAAGCTTTTTCACATCTTTGCTAGGAGTGTTATTTTTCTAAATCACTTTTCATCTGAATGCCTATGCAATAATTAGTTATCTATATGAAGTTAGTGAATCATATAAATATGATCATTTTGATTCATGGATTTGGAATTATATATATATGTACATATAAAAAAAGCTTTATAAATCTCAGTTTTTCTACCACAGATTGGAGAGATAATCCCTACAAACTACTGTGTTTATCCCTTGTGCAGAAATAGCAATTCATCAGTGACCATATAGTGCTATTCTCTGTCCAGGCCCAGCAAGACACCACTAAATGTTCAAGTGGAGGTAAGTGCCGGCAAGTCCTCTGACAATACAAGCATGGTTTCAAGCTCCCGGTCAATATTGCACCACTCCTTGGAGGGTGTAAGGAGCAGAAAGTGGGGGGTCGAGGGGTGGATTTTGGGGCTGAGTGTGTGGCTGGGGGATTTATGTGTGTGCATATGCAGGATGTTTCCTCTCTGAGGTTCTGTGGAGGAACATGGGACTGTCTGTGCTGAAGGATGTTGTCTCCTTGCTTCAGTGAACCCTGCAGACCTGCAGAGGCCAAGGCTAATGGAGGAGAGTCTCTCTCAAACTGTTGGAGAATTTAAAAATCCCCTGACGTCAGCTGAGACAATAGGAGCCACCTTTGAGATGTGTAAAAGGAAAAATGAAAAAAGAAAGAGTACCACTACAAGTCAAGCTGAAGCAAATAGTTTAGCTGTTTGTTATTATATTATATAAGACAGTGTCATTATTCAACTGGAGCTTTAGTTTAAATCTACTTTCTAGTTGATTCTCAGGTGGGCAAACTTTAAAGGACTGTTTGCTTGAATATTAGCATTTTCATGCTCAGTTAAGCAAAGGTAAAGCAAGATGAAGAAATACAAACAGTGGAGTGAAGACATGTCTGTTGGACAGAAAAGAAAGAAAGAGAAAGTGAACTCGCTCCGCCTCAGGAAATAATAGGCAGAGCCGACTACATATGTGGTGCTCTGACAAAACGCAGAAGTGAAAAATGAAACTAGATATCTAAGCGAGGCTGTGTTCTCAACATAAAAAGGTCGTGTGTATCTCTTGAGCAAATGGATCTAAGCTTGAGAGCAATTAGTAAACACTGCTAGAGCCTGAACATGCAAAGTGTTTAAGGTTTGATACAAAGTGTTAGAAATGACCTGCCTTCCATGATATACATTATTTTCAATCAGAAATATCATCCCAGGCGACCACATTATGAAAAAACAGTGATTGCATCTTCAAGCTATGGGGATGTTTTACACCAGCAGGAATATAGTTAAGCTTATCAGAGTTGATGGGAAGAAAGGCTAAGCTAAATGTAGAGCTATCCTGGAAGAAAACATGTAAAAGGCAGCAAAAGACTTGAGATTGAGGCTGAAGTCCGTCCAAAGGTAAATTTTTGTGACTCAATAATGCACAACTAATTGCTTAGGTGGAAGCAGTGTTCTTGGTTGAGATGTTTACGAGCCAGGCTATCACTTTGTGCCACGCTAACAAGTATGCAGCATCTGCCCTGGTGGAGAAGAAATGGGGCGAGGTGCCCATCTTCTAGTCAAACTTGCTAGCATCCATTTGGATTGTGGGAAATAAAGAAATTTGTCATAAGAAGTGCAGGTAAAATTAGAGACATAGAAACAAAAATAGCTAGTAAAAATCAATCCAATATGCACAGGTTTTGTGCTGCAGTACCTCAGTGAAATATGTTCTGAGTGCATATGCTGTATATAGTGACTATGAGTGAGAAGACATATGGAAGAGAGAGAAAAGTGGCTGAGCTGTGCGTCTGTACAGAAACAGATCCTTCCACACCTCTTCTAGTTCTGCCTGGAGGTTTCTCACAGGTATGATTTCTTGCCCCGAACTGAAAATTAGAATCTCCAAATTAGAAGTCAGGGAGTCGTGTCGGAGCCTGACCTTGGATTCTCACCTCCGATGCAGCCGGACCTGTGAATTCTGGATCTTATCTACAATATGTCTCTGTCATGCCTTTGCACTCTTGCCTGAACACTTGTTGATGATCTTTTTGTACATTTGTGTCGCGCTCGAGAAGCATCTTGTCCTCTTTTGACCCCTTTGTGCTCCAATTTGCCTCTTTCAACTACTCAATGCAGATTGAAAAAAAATAAAAATAATAAAAAAAGATTCATGCAATTCAGCTTGTTTTGCAGAGATGTGATAATTAGCCCAGTTGTCTCAATGTGAATTCGATCCAACTTGCAGTTGTTGCAGATATTTGTATGTTCTCCTTATGCTTGTGTGTAAAACAATGTGCATGCTAAAATTGTTCTCTGTGTGCAAACCTTGGTATAAACATAACCTCAATCATATTTATCTGATGCACTGTATAGAAACCCATATCTGGAAAAAACAGGCATAACTGGTCCATGGTGAATTCAGCACTAAATATGAATAGATGAACAAGATATAATGCAATTTTTTCTGCATTTTATCAATGCACTGAGCTATTAAAGTGTTTAAAGACCCAGAACACACAGACTTTTACGGCAGATGGAGTTGGGGCACATGTGAACGCACCCTGCAGAGTTACACTGCGACAGGTCTGGGATCTAGCAGCCCATTACCACACATGTCCTGTCAGGTAGGGGGGCTCCAGAGTCCAGCAGTGATTGGTAAGGTTCTGTCCGAGGCCCTTCATCCTGCGCAAGACGAAACAGCCAGAGGACCCTGCGGAACATGTTCTTTAATGCTGCTAGCGCAAAGGGATGAGCGCGGAGGCAGTAAGGCTTGATAAAGCCTCCGCTGGCTCTTTTGCACCATGCGGAGATTGAGCAGAAGTGCCTGGAGCTAAACGTAGCACCTCTGACAGTGTTAGGGTGCCACTATGGAGGCAGGACAGCCAGAGGCTTCTTAGTCACCCAAAGATTGGATTGTGTCTTTACTTTTGCTGCCTTGAACAAATGGGAGGAAATCAATGACAGCTATGATCAATATACATGAGGGAAAAACAAAACAAGCAATTTGAAACAGGAAATTGATCATCCCTTATATTATTTGTAGCTTAGGTTTTATTGTCAGAGCTGAGAAATTGGAAGTCTAAAGGAAAAAAATAGAAATAAGAATAATGATAATGGATTTTTTTCCAGTTTTCTTAAAGTAAGACGAACTGCTCTCTTTGTTAATCAAGAGAAAAGCCAGTCTAAAAAATCTGGACCATTTGTAAACTTGGGAATAACTTAATTGTAATTGGGTTTTATTAAATATATTTAAAAAAATCTTTCAATATGCCTTTTATTTTGTGTTTATTACTTTACCACCAATGTTTCCTCCTTTAATGTAGTATCACAATTTATTGGGTTTTTAATTCAGCAAAAACTGGGTCCTATCGATGGCTAGCCCTTTGAATTATACACTAACTCTTGTCTAGTCACTATTTGACGCAAGCTGGTGTTTAACTTCAGTAGAAAAATAACTATACAGGACCTTCCATACCTTTTAGCACCTCTGTGGAGTTAAAACTCCTAAAATAAATTCATATTTTTCCTTGTGTAGCAAAATTTCATTCTAAAAAACAGTAATCTTTTCAATTGTTGTAAACTTCTTAATTATTGTCTCCACAGTTAATTGCCTGAAGTTTCATCAAACATCAGCCTTGCCTGAATGGCATGTTCTCTTGTCTTTCCTATTCTGAAAAGAGGCCAAGGGAAATACAACAAATATGGCATACATTTGCTGTCATGTGATTTATTTAAATACCTACATCAGTCTGACTATTAAACACAAAGCAAACTGGCAGCATCCTTCACCACTGTCATTGACAGACATCTCCTCTGAAAAGCTGTGCACAGAGGGATTGGAGGACATGAAATCACTCTCTCCGGGACATAAGAAGGCATTGTGCAGCAGTCTGGTGGTAATTACGCCACACAGACTCGAACTGAAGGAAGCTATTTAGCAATATGGCCCTGGCCTGGGCCTCTGCTGCTGATCTCATTTGGCTGCATTAATTAGCTCGCTCTGAGCCACAGAGCTGGGGTGTTGATGCTGCAGCCCACTGCTTGGCTGGTTGGTTGGTTGGTTAGTTGGGATGACTAACACAACAGTCTGTTCGATTTTCTTGTAAATCTACAGACCTTGTGAACTTCCTTACACCTCACCCTCTCCTCCTCCCCCCTCCAGCCTATCAGTCAAAGACAGCTGGGGCTGCGCAGAGGCCACGACTGCTCTCCCTATTCACTGCATTCAGCCATCGTCACATAATAGGCCGCGCAGCCTGCTCCATTTGTGGAGGCAAGCGAGATCCCTCATCTTGTTTGTGTGTGCAAAAGACGGAATAGTTGCACAGTGGAGTGAGTGTGAGAAACTTCAGGTTATGTTTTGGAAAATGTGCGAAAAAAATTGGCAAGAAATTTTAGACAATAGTAGGAGCTTAAGAGGAATCTAGAAAAGGTCAGAAAGGTTTCTGAAGTCTTTACAAAGTGGCCAGAGATCCAGTTAAGACTGGGTTAAATGAGATATCTGTTATGGAAGAGACATCAGTTCGGCCTTTGTGTTTAGCAGTTTTTTAATGCCTGCAAGATTCACAAGTTAAGGTAAAGTGACTCCAAACGGAGTTGAAAATGGTCGACCCCTGATCTGACAATGAGTGAAGAAACCTGTCAAAGTTCAAAGAAACCTCAAAAAAAAACCTTTAGGTATTTTCTTTTACATGCTTTTGTTTTAAACTTATTCTATTCGTGTAAAACTTTGTTTATTCCTCTACTAGGCTGCATTCAATAAAGTCGAACTCAAACTCAAAACACCGCAGCCGCTCTCAGAGAACTTTTCAAGTCATTTAAAGCGCTCTGCTCTTTTCACACAAGAGGCTTTTTGAAGAAGGTGTCAGCTTTTCAAATACAGGATGTTTTATTTTTAACTTGACATTCTCTTCTGCTTGTGAGACTTTTATTCTGGTGCTGTAAACTTCTTTGGGCTTAAAGTGAAATAACACAGTCGTCACAAGCCAAACACAGGCGTGTTTCTGAGGTGGGCTTGGACTCAAGAAGCTACATGGAGACTTAAAGAGCAAAAAGAAAACACTCTTCTCACTTTCCACTTTGCTCTTTATGTACAGTAGAGGTGCAATAAATATACTTGCATCAGCTTTTATTAATGAGATTTTGTAGTTAGGATGAAAAAAAAAAGTCCTACTCATTGATCTTTTAAGCATTTTATGTTAAACAACACGTTTCAATGTATTGATTGAGAATTTTTATCTGATAGAATAACACAAAGTACCTCATAGTTGCAAAGTAGAAAATAATAATAGTTTCAGTTTCTTCCTAAAGCTATAAAAGGTATTAGTGGTTTGCAAAATATTTGTAGAGGTCACAGCACACGTGGATGATTGTGCTCTGGACAGATGAAACCAAACCTCAAACCTTTTTACCCTGCAAACAAAATGTTATGAGTGGTGAAAATCCAATCTCTTCTTGAACAAACCTTTCCCTGAGTCATGATGGCAGCGTCATACTGAAGGAAGGATTTGGTTGGATGAGATTGGAAGATGACTGGACTCAATTACAGGACAATCCTGGAACAAAACCTTTCAGAAATTGCTAAAATACTTTGATGTTTGCAGCATTACTTTGACAAAACATGAAAACTTCAAAAATTAATTGAACACTTTTGCAGGACACTACACGTAATAAAAAGCGAAACATATTTAAACTAACAATTTTGCGTTATTTATCCTGACATGGTTTTAAATGAGAAGCAGACAATGAACTGTGAAGAGAGATAATGCAGAGGTCATTTCTCCATGTGCAGAGAGCAACGTCCGCCATGTCGGGCTATTGTAGGTGATTTTCATAACTTGCCAGAGGAGCAGGTGATTGTTTGAGCCTGGCATGACTCGGACAGAGGTAGTGGGGCAGATGGACCTGTCTTGCACTGACCATGTATTCCTGCACCCTGCTGGGGCTCCAGGAGGGCGGTGAGGAGGCTCCCAGAAAGGAGGGTGTCCCACTGACACCCTGGCATTGAGCCCTGCCAAGTCTTGGCCTGCACCCATCTCCGAAGCATGTCCCCCCACTCTCACCCAGCCTCCCTCTCAAGCCCCACCCTCCAAAACACCCTAAATGCTGACCAAACCCCGAGGGCTCAGGCCTGCCTCCTGGGCTTACAACGGCTCAAACAACAAGCTGGTCCTTGGAAGGACCATGCCAAATGAGAATGCAAAAGGGAAGACTCTCGCCTTGCTTCATTCAAGTTGTCGCGTGTTCGGGTTTGGATGCAAAGTGGCTTTATTCTCACCTGCAGGAGAAGTTAACGGTTAATCATGCGCAAAACCTACGACAGGCCACCCTCAGTATTTATTTGTTTTTGATGTGAAAAAAGTAATCTGTTTATGCAGATGTAACTTCTCATCTTTTTATCTGCTTCTTTGGAGGTCCAGTCATTTTCCGTTATGTGGCAAACACACACAGCTTGAGCTGCGAATTTTCTTTGCAAGGTGATATTTCCTGGCTATGTGCAAATAAAGCACACAGCAAAAAAATACTGTCACAGACAAAGACTGGGGTGGCTCATTAGCATGAGAAAATACATCATGTCATTTTAATACATGTTTTTTTTATGTAACTTATAAGAAGCAATGCGTTATTTAACACACACACACACACACACACACACATATATATATATATATATATATATATATATATATATATATATATATATATATATATATATATATAAGAGTATCATTAGGGAAATGATTAAATGAACTGTATGCTTTTCTTTTTTTTTTTTTCAGTGTAAGCACTTTTGGCAGTGGGTACTAACTTAAATTGTGCAGGTGGGGAGTCTGAGAGCTCAAGTAAGCTGTTCAAACTATTATTCTCCAACAGAAACTCAATTTGCACCACACTGGATTACAAGTTGTCTCTATCGACCCGCAGCTTCCTCTGCGCAGCTGCATGAGGCCTGGTTAAATCATGAGGGAGGAGGTTGGTAGGGGGTTGCAGAGCAGTAGATTGGCGATAATTGGTTGAAGGACAGTATACAGTGATAAAGGGTCTAAATAGCCAGGCTTGTTCCTGTCATTTTTCACCACTTCTATTTCCATACCAATTAAACCGTGTCGGAGCCGCCACGAAGAGAAAAGGGAAGGTGCAAAGGATGTGGAATAACTGAACACATCAAAGCAATGCTGAAGTATTATTTGTAAAACTGTTTTTTTAGGATGTTTATTGGAAATGCCACAGCTTTGTAGCCACTGTGTTCAGACTACCTTTATTTTTGTAACACAACTGCTTTCTTTCTTGCTTTTTTTTTCTTTTTATTTTCTTGGGTGCCCTATTCAGAATAATGCCCCAAAGATTATGGATTTGGTGTGAAATCATGCTTCTGATTAAAATATGGATTACTGTATTTCATTTACCTCTGTAGGACACCTTCAAATGAAGGGAGTAAGGCGTGGATAGGGAAGCGGATGAGGATTGAACGGCGATGATTTCTCGGAGACATCCACCAGTGCTTCACGTCTCATGATGAAGCACTGATAATCCACAAAGATGACTAGGCCTCATTTCAAAGTAAGATCCAGGGGTTACATTGATTCCACTCTACTGAGACGGGATCTGATTTGAGTTTGAATGTGTGAGTGTGAACCAGCGCTTCCCAATTTCACCATGGATGAAATTGGCTTTGTGCATTACGTGTCCCTCTGCTGCCCAGCTAACCGTGTCAGGTTCAGTGTTTTGTCAAGCGACACAGAACAGACCTGTAAGGCGCTGATTCCCAAAAACAGAACTCACAGCGAACCAAGTCGTAGCTTAAAAGAGGGTTCACATAACGATATAACTAGATTTACAACAACATCAAAGCTGATTCTACAAAAGGTTGGCAGTGTTGGGTGGTAACTGCATGTGTGAGTAGACTCAGTTTCCATTTGACGTCTTGAAATAACAAATTGATAATGTAAAAAAGCAGAATAGTTTGTTTTAACTCAACAAGCTTAGCTTACATCCTGAGGAAATAGTCTGACTTGATAAATAGGAGCATTCTCTCATTGTTCCTTTACTCTCAGTCCTTCTTTTGCTCTTATCTGTATATTTTTGAATCTATTCTTTCATTAAACTACAGTAAACAGTTGATACCAGTGTGATCAGTTTGGACTTTTTCAATTTTTTTGCTAACCTTGTCTATTGGTTATTAGTGACAAGTATCGCAAAAATAATTTACAGTACAGATTTAATCATACTTGCATCCATAGCTGCCTCCGTCTGCATGGGGCTCAGAGGACAAGGCAGGAAAGTGACATTGCTAAACAGAGAAACAATGGGCCTTTGAATGTTTATATGAGGAAGTTAGACAGAGTAGACAAAGCTAATGGCAGCTATAATGGTCATTGCTTTCATCCTGGAAAGAGATGCAGCTCAACACCAAACCTCCGAGTAAGGAGAACATTTTATGGGAAAGACAAACATCTAAATACAGAAGCACTGAATTAAGATTATTCTCCACAGAAACTAAGAAAAACAGAAAGACGTTACTTGCAGCACTGATACAAATGTGGAGGAGGGAGGTGAAAGTGTTTAATAGGCCTCAAACCGTTATCTTAATCCGAGCTTTCGTCAAAACGATAGTTTTATGGTTGTGTCCATGAAAGCTTTTTTGGTTAAATTTAAGCAACTTGTTGAGTTAGTTTTTTTCCCCTCATTTTATTAGTCTAGGTCCAAGCAAGATAATGTGAGAACACATGGGATTCAGAGTGGTGGTGTTTAGTTCCCTACTGTGCTCCCTCTGGCCCAATAATCACAGAAATATGTTAATGTTTGTGAAGAGCTATTATTCAAAATCTTTTTGTGTGCATGTATGATTATCAGTTCTTAAAGGCAGAGTCACAGAGTCTGTTCTTTAATAGGTTCAGATGTTGCATCCGATCATTTGACCCTCAAGTGATACCTGGGTGACAATAACTGTGATTTCTTGGCAGATTCTCTGTGTAAGGCCTATGTATCATGCTACATGCATCTGTAAATAGTAAATAAGACTGAAAACTGATGATGCTGATGCCTTCACCTCATGTGAGTTGCGTGAGGAGGGACGCCTCAGAGGAGAACCGGTCTGAGGAGTCTGGTTCCTCCTCTCTGACAAAGCGTTGTCCCTCCTCCGGGTCACTGTTTACGTTTCCCTCTGAGTGTTTCCCCCCACGGCTCTCCATCCAATTCTCCTCAACAAGGGAGCATGAAGGATCGGGGTAAAATGAGAGTGGGCTCATGAATGGAAGAGGACAAATTGACATGTGGCGTTTTGTGAGGTGAGTGCCCAACCTCTCGACCGCTGATTACCATTCGCTAATGAGCGCTCCTGTTTGTATGTCTCTGCACTTCTCTGTCCTCCGCGTCTTTCTCCTCTCCAGCTTTGTGCAAGCCCGGACCGCTCGGTTGACCATAGGTGTTCTGTTAATAGGGAGGCGCTCTCTTGAGTAATTAAAGCAGCGGGGGGCCTTGTACTATACCAATGGCCTCCAATTCTTCCCCCAACCTCTTTTTGAAGGCCTGCCCCCCCCGTTATAACTCAATCCTGCCTGCCGAATTGATCATTGTTCAAGGCCAGTTTCGCCCCTGGCAGTTCTGTCACTTTCAAATGATGCCATTCTGAGATGCAAGGCCTGCTTCCTCCAAAAGCCAGGGCCAATTGAGGCCAGTTGTTGTTTTCACGCCAGCCTCGCTCCATCTTATGAAAGCTCCCTGCATTTAGCTGCAAGAAGATCTGCTAATAAGTAGAGAAACACACTTTACAGACAAACTATGGTTGTGAAAAAAATACAACTCTGGAAAAAATTAAGAAACCACTGCACTGAAAAACCATTGAATATTTATTTCTCTTTTAACTCTGTCTGTTTTAACTCTTCCTGAGTTAAAACATTAGTTTTATTGTTTCTAAATGAATATAAACTTGTTTTCTTTGCATTATTTGAGGTCTGAAAGTGCTGCATCTTTTTCGTTGGAATTTCAGCGACATGTTGTTAGTAATTAATAGAATAAAAGAATAATGTTCATTTTACTCAACCATAAATCTACGAAAAGTTAAATCAGTGAATCTGATCATTTTAAGCGGCCTCTTAATTTTTCCCAGAGCTGTATATTACCTCTTATGTTTTTCCTTCCCGCCACTTTATATCTGCAAACTTTCATATGTTTTATTGGGATTTTATGGAACAATGCAAAATCTTGCATATTTATGCAATGCCAGAAAAATTATACATAATTTTAAAGATTTTTAAATATCATTATTCTGGAGTGATAAGCTTTTGGATTGCATTTGTGTGTTGTTTTTTCCTTATTCCTTATTTTTTATTTTTATTTTTTACTTCTGTTCATCCCTTTGTATTTTTGATCAATGTTTATTACATTCTTAGTGCATTTGAGTTTTGATCAGTGTGTTATCAGTGTTTCCCCCCTGTCAGGTCAGCCCTGATTTTCTATATTATATATATATATATTTTTCTTCCTCCATAACTAGCCCCAGCTGTTCCTCATTCCTTTTGATTACCCCTGTGTGTGTGTGTGTGTGTGTGTGTGTATATAAATATTCTCTGTTGGATTCCTGCTCTGTCCTTTTGTGTTCTTCACTGTTCCTAGTTCTCCTGAGTTGTCCTTTGGTTTGAATTTATTTCATTAAACTGCCAAGCTCTTGTCAGAGCTTCTATCCAGCACTTACTTAAATACACATAAAAATATTGGGGCACAAACATGAAAACCAAGCAACACAGCAGACAGATAAGGAATATAGTTGTGGCAAAGTTCAAATTAAATATTATTCCACACTTTGAAACAGGTGTACACTGCAAATCTGGCATTGTGGATGAGTTACAAAAAGAAGAACTCTGAAAACGCAGTAATTAGTGACATTGCTCATCAAGTTGAAGACGTCATTCTTTTGGTGAAGCTTGCAGGTGGAAGGGCCATGCTGTGGGAATGAAGAAGCTGTTTTAAGTGGAAGGAATGATTGATGGACCAAAATAAAATCTGCTAGACGCTACAAAGAGCTTCACCAAGCTGCAGGACAACAACTCTAAACATGCAGCAAGAGCTACACAGAATGATCCAGATCAAAGTTTACAAAAGTTTGAATTCTTTAGAAAAAAACAAGACTTTGTTTGTAGCAGGACTTCACACATGCTTATTTTTTCAGCATTCCAAGCTGAAAAAACTGCAACTAATTAATAATTTGTTGTCACTGAAGTGATCACTGTTGCTTAGCATGAACTGTTACGTGATAAGCGAAATATAGACGTGACTTCCAGCTGTGAGAACAGGTGTTTCCTCCATAAATCAGCAATGGACATGAAAATAAGGAGCATTGTGGACAATAATGCATTTATATTAGAAATAAATGCCAGTTTAATTGCTTATGAGATAATTTGCTACAATTTTGACAAGCAGAAAATACATTGTTCTGTTGCTCTTCATTGTTACGATCAAATATGCAGTTGACACATCTTAAATGTCATTTAGTATGGCAGTCTATAATGTGTGTGTCATACACACTGGTATCCCAGGATGCCCCTCCATTCTGCCATAGATTTTGGCCCCAAGCTGCTTTACTCTGTTCTCAGCAGGCTATGACAATCAAGTGGGAATGTCTCTCACTTTGGCTGGCCATACTCACTCATAGTGAGCTATGACAGCTGGGGATTACTGTGTCAAAAGTCCTATCTTTGCTGGTATAATAGAAGACAAAATAATTTATTTTTGTAGGAACAAATGCAGACAATACTAACCATATCTGCCACATTTACATTGCATGCCCTCCCCCCTTGTTAAAAGATGTGTAAAAAGTTTTTGGAATAAAATATTCTTTTATTTCCACATCATCGCCTCCCACTGAAAAAGGCATAAAGGCTTTAATCGAAGTGAATTTATTCAGTGATGGAAAAAAAATATCCCCATTCCTAGTGATATGTAAATGTAAAATGGTACCATTTTAATCAGAATGTTTTTATTTTCAATTATCTGGTAATGCCCCTTTACTGTTTACCCAACTCTTGTCTTATTCACTCTTCAAAGGGGGGAAGATATTAAGGAATATAATACAAAACAGGAATATTGGAAGTAATAAAGATTCACCAGTAAAATAAAAAAAATGTAATCAACCATATTAGATGTAATGCTCAGTATTGTTTACATGTTATTTGTGAAGAAGTTTTAATGTCTAATCAGCATTTGCAGTTAACAGCCTCTGCACAGCTAAACTATTAAAAAATGAAGTCACCTAACTAAATAAAATAAACTGCAACTAATTAATAATTTGTTGTTCTGCATATAAAAAAAAAAAAACCATAATACAGCAACAAAATAGCACAAAACATTTTAACTGTATTCTTTCATCCAGAGTCAAGGTTTTTTTTTTTTCTTTTCTTTTCTTTTAGGGATACGAAGTTCGGATTGGAAGCGAGTTTAACTTTATGGTTAAAAAACGTACCTCAAGTTTAACTGAAAGAAGATGTGTGTTGATCTTCATAGGTGAAGACATGGCAGTAAATATAAAACTAGTCACCAAAATATGTTTTCCTTCAACAGGAAGTTTGGTGGCATAATGTATATTCCTTTTAATCTTGGTCTCTAAGAGGAAATGGATTCCGTCTGCAGCAAATGATAAACAAAACGATAATGATAAACTGTGCAGCTAAATCCAGTTTACAAACTTTCAAAAAGGTTAGCAACTGTCCTCTACTGCTTTTGAAGACTCTTTTGAATTTTCCTCTGAATGGGTTCTGAATTGAACTCTCCTTATTGGGTTTGCACTAATTAAGATAATACAAATACAGTCATGCTGTTAATCGATCAATCTAGTTTATTTCTACAGCACATTTCAGCAACAAGGCAGTTCAAAGTGCTTTACACCATAAAAACATTCAAAAAAATTACAAAGTTGTAGAATACACAGTCGATAACTGTCAAGTGCAGTCGTTACACATCATAATGTTGATTAATGTTTCATTTAAAATGTTTCAAAAGCAACTCTAAACAGGTGGGATTTTTGTCTAGATTTAAAGGCACTCAGTGTTTCGGCGACTTTACAATTTTCTGGAGGTTTGCTCCATTTTTGTGGCTCATAAAAGCTGAACGCTTATCAAACCTTATGCCTTCAAAAAGAGTGACTGTGGTATTGTGGTAGAATACTTTTCTTAGTGTTGGTACCAAGTTAGAAATTTTAGCATCATGACAACTTTAATGTCCACAAAGCAATAATTAGAACGTTTATAACAACTGCATCTGTGACAGCACACTGAGAATGATGCAAAGGGAGATAAAAAGTGTGATGTCATACTAATCACATGAAAAATAAGTTACCCTTTAAACTTAAGCAAATCTTTTTTGTGGAATATACCGCACTAGCAGCCATATTTATATTTACCCGCAGTGTTGTTTCAGCTGGCACAGGAGGAAAACTGGTAAAAGTGTTTCTTATGTAATTAAAACAACGAAGTCAGGGGGTTTTAATGAGACTTCCTCTGCGAGTCTGAGCTGCGCTTGTTCCGTTTCCTGCCCTGTGCTTCTCCCCACCTTATCTCTTGGACCCCCTTGAGCATGGCGTTTTACATTTCTGTTTGTAAAACTGTCAACACATCCACTGGCTGTACTAACGTGTGATTTAGCGCCAGCAGAGACAAGGGATAGAGAGTGAAAGAGAGGGAACTGCATGAGATCTTGCACAATCTTAAAGTGGAAAACATTTTCACTGTTATCCTGTTCACCCCCGACTCACCACAATCAAATATGCCTGTGCTTAAAGCTTCTTTAGAGCAGCAACAGTCACAACTTATTTTCCTTACTGTGGTAGTTTTTAATGTTACTTGATGTCACTTTCAGGAAAAAAAACAAACAGAAAAAAAAAACAAGAAAAAAACGATGTGACAGTAAATTTATTACAGTATATTATTAGTTTTACATTTAAACAATGCTTGCTGTTAAAATAATCCAACATATTTATTATTGGAGTTATAATGATGCAATCTAAAACAATTATGACTTATGAGTTTGACATGTGTACTTGAAGTAAAAATCCAAATTAACATCTTCAAAAAATTGTTTTTGACAGCTGCTCTTCTGCATATTATTTTTAACTTTATGTGGTGCCAATAACTGCAAAGATACAAGCAGCCAGTCATCTCTGGTGTGAGGGCATATCAGGAAACTATCAGAGGCCACGAAGGCCTTGAGTCTTAGCATGGGAGGACACGACAGCAGTAACTCCATCAATTCAGGCAGAACTAATGAGTCACCACCATTTCCTTTTCAAAAGAATTAAAAATCAGCGTGCAAAACAGAGCATCACGCACCGACCAGCACCTACCAGGCAAACAGCAACAAAATCATGACTCTAAAACAATGACACCAGAGAAAACACTTGTGCACTTTCTCTGGCATCTCATTAAAAGCACTTCAGATGGTGTATTTTTTTGCCTGACACTTTCTTCAGACAATCGCATTGTACTGATAAATTAAATTATGTTGTTTACAAAGAAGACGACAGCAACATCTCAAGGCCTTTTCAACTTTGTTCCACTGGCAAAACAGAGAATTGGAAGAAGATGCTAAAATTTAATTGGATTAATGTGTGGAGCCGAATTGTGTGTGTGAAATTTACACCCGCCTCACTGCTGTCAAATCAGAAACCGTCCTGTCAATGCTAATAAGTACCTGAGGGAGGTGATTGCAGAACAAAACAAATTGAATCCCGAAGTGAACTTCATTTCGTCTAAATCATGCAAAAGCAAGAATTCAAGATAAAAGTGCAAAAAGGTTTCGATTTCGGATGGAAACTTTGCATGAACACCAAAATTGACGTTTCTAGTTGAAACACAGGAATTGCTCATTTCAATCACAGAAATATGTGCACTGTTACTCAACTTGATGCTGGTATTTTTTCCCCTCCTTTTTTTTCATTTTTAACTTTAATTTACACCTCTGCTTTGCAGCTGGGGGAAGGGAAACTCAGTTGTCGTCCCTTCAGAGAGTTGCACTGGAAGAAGAACATTAGCTCATTTTAACGGCTGCTGTAATACTCTCTTCACCGGAGGGCCTCTGTTGGACGCTCTTACTTTCTGCTAAAGCCTTTAGGAGACTCCCCTGTCAATAACAAGACAGTCACTTCATTATACCCTCACAAGTCATCCACTTATTATCTATTGTCCCCCAGCAGACAAGGAAAAGAAAATAACAGTGCGTGGAGTCAGAAGGTACAATTTATTAATCAAAAGACTCACCATTGTGTCAAAATGTAATTTTCTGCTCCACGACTGTAAAGTGTAATTGTTTGATTTGATAACTAGAGGGACATGACGTACCCAGAGATAATGCCATCTCCTGCCTTACACAAATAGCCCAGACCTGGTGCCCATTCTAATGTTTAAATTTAAGACGATGAGCGTTTCTTTGAGAAAGACCTGAAAAAGAAAACAGAGAAGTGAGAGTGCGACTGGTTGGTTGTTAAAAAAGGGGATGTCAGAGGTGACAAAAGATACTACCACAACTATTACCAAATGTTAAGGCAGTAAAAGTAAAAAGGCAGAGTGTCCAGTCTAATGTGAATTAACTCCAACCCAGGTTTAGTTGTAAAGCGCAGTAGCCAACCAGCACAGGACCAAAGTGCTGTTAGGGTATATAAGTCAAAAACAACAACAACAAATTGAAGCTTAATGTTATGGAGCTTTAAAGGATGTTCATGTGCATTCTTTTAATATTTACTGTTACTATTACTGCTTTCATCGTTTCTCATAAATCCAATTATAAAAAAGGACACTGAATCTTGACTGAAACGCTTTTCAATCTGACTTTCTTTAACTTTCAGTTGCTGCATGCTCCCTTCCTCCGACTTAAAAAAAAAATGTACAGTTGCAACTTGGGAAAAAAAAAAATGAAAAAAGAAATGGCACAACACTTCTGAGGGCCTTAATGTGTGAATCCACAGACACTTCTGCATGAGCGTAGTGGCTTGGTGCCGATTATAGTTGCACCAAATGTTGAATAGAACTTTCAAAAAACACATTCACAAGAAGCTGTGAGAAATTCAATCACACCAGCGAATGCAAAAGGCTGACCACAGCCAACTAAATGAGTGGAGCAGAGAAGCCACACAAGCAAGCGGGCAACGGTAACTTCAGAAGAGGAAGGAGGATGCAGAACAGCCAAACAAAGACAGACAAAAATAAAGAGGCATGACTCTCATTGTAGCTTAGCCACTTTTATAAACAGATTTAAGAAATGAGACATCTCTGAAAAAGGAGGGGATGTAATATTGTGAATGTTGAGAATTCCAACATAATAGCAACTCCTTTTTTCAAAAAAAGAAAAAAAAAGTCAGCTGGAAAAAATTTTACGCGGTTAGAGGCAAGGAGGCAGAGGGAGACAGCACAAGACCCCGGCAACCCCCTTTCACATGTAACGATTACTCCCCTTCATTAAAACTGCTAGTAACCCTGTTAGGCTGGAATAGACTCACTACGGGTAATCGTGAAAACACTTTTAATCAACGCACAGCAACAGTAGAGACCTTGCTAGAATGCATTCACTCCAAATAAAGCAGCCTCTTTATAAACAGGCGCAGCAAAACAGCTAAGACCCTGATAAGACTCCTCACACTCTCCATGGCGAAACCTGCCTGTGAATGTCTCCTGACAGCTCCTTTAGCCCTTGTTAGAGAGAATCACTTCCTAATGATTCAACCCAAGCCTGGAAACATCAACAATCACAAAGTAACACTTGGGCGTTTAGTTTTAGACAGAGATGCTGTGATTAACTGGAGTCACCGATGTGCAGGAGCCAGACTCAAAACATTCAAATAAAATGTCAAAAATGAGTCTGGGATGTGTAAGATTAAAGGATTGCTAATAGGATATGTTTTATAGATAAAGCAGTAGACAAAGCAGTAGCCAAAAGCTGTGATTATTTTAAAAATAGATCTAAAAATCAATAAAACCTGATTAAGTTTAATAACATTTAAAAACTGTTCTAAACATATATTTTTATTAGATTTCAAAATGTTCCCATATATATATATATATATATATATATATATATATATATATATATATATATATATATATATATATATATATATCTACATATATATATATATATATATTTTTTTTAAATGCCTCAAAATATTCAAAGTAATTTTAAAAAATGACTTGACGTGTCACAGTTAATGCATTGTTGACGAGATATGTTTTGCAAATAAAATAATGGATTAATTGCACACATTTAAAACACAATATAAAGGGTAAAAATCAGCAAAACCTAGTTTGTTTTGATGCCACTTTCACAAACTGTTCTAAGCATATCTTTGTATTAATATTTGAAAACCGGCCCAGATAAAGTCATGTTGTTTACCATCTGATATCTCCGCACATCATTTTTAAAAGTCATTGCAATCAATTCCTTTCTTAGCTCTCACGTGAGAAAAGACAAAAACTGCCACCTCTGCGAGCTCGATGGATGACACAAATGTATGCATGCTCTCGCTCATTGGCACCCACATTTACGTGCACACACACCAGTACACGCCGGCATGCATGCCACACACACACACACATCTACGCCGACACAAACAAGGCAGATGACACATGGTATATCAGCAGGCGCAGTTCTTTTGTCCTCTTGCTAGTTTTAGCAAAACAACTACTCTTGGAACACATTCTGCTTTTGTTCGAAAGATGTATGAAGCTATTGTAAAAATATTGTAAAAACATTGTTAGCACTGTTTAATTAAAACAGAGCTTTCTAATGTGGTTTTATCATCCCAATGACTGAATTCATACATGAGACAAATGTAAAAGCATAACAGTTGGACATTGCCGCATTTTCTTGTAAAAATGTAACAATTTTCCAGGAAAATTGTGACAAAAATCAACCTGTGATTTAAACTGTTCTGGGTCCTTGTCTGTGACTCAGAGGGGCCTAATCTTACTCACAGCAGCAGTGGCTGTATTTTGGCAAATCTCTGCCTCGTGGTTTTTGAACTTTGCCTGAGCTTTCAATCATTCTCTCAGCAGGCGGAGTTTGAGTCATGGAATTATCATTTTTAACAGGTATGATTCAGTGGCGATGAGCAGGCATGCATGTGCAAAAAAGCAAGTGCACAAATGTTCTCTTGCATATTTATGCAATAGGCATTCTTTAACGGCAGAAAAAAAAATAACATTCTAATCCACTCTTCTGCTTGTTTAGTGGTGCTACTCATGCTCTGTACAAATAGATCTCATCCAGCAAAGTCTGATCCTGCAGTTGCTGTGACTTCTTCATCCTGGGTGTGAGAAATGTGCAGCTGAAGGTGCTACACTGTGACCGGCCTGGACTGTTGTGCACCTTCCCAGTAACTGCAATAACTTCACCAAGTGGCCATGTGACCGTGTTGCGCCTTTGTAACCACAGCAGAGGTGGAAGACGCAATGAGTGCTGAAAATAAAACATTAAAAAATCCTTACTCTGTCTGATATAGATCATATGAAGAAAATAAGACATTGTCTTAAAAAAACTAGACCTGGAGGGCAAAGAGATTTTTATTCTCTCTATCTTTTGACAGCAATGAAATTTCACAAAGCAGATTCAGTTTTTGTAAATATTCTGGCTTTGAGCAACAGAAGTTGAACATTAGTTCAGATCTTTAGATATTACACAAAGAAAGCAGAACAAACTTGCATATATGTTGCATCAGTCTTTAAAACTGTTGACTGGCTATTAGAGAGGTATTTTAGGTTCCCTAGAGTGCAGCATGCCATTACAACAAATAGAAACCTTCACGTACCTCAAGGTCTTTCTGTTTGAATCAACCTTTCTTTCAAGAAATGAATGCGATCAGCTGTAAAGATAGTTCATATTTAGGTTTAAATGAACTCTAACGATTCCCACTATAACACTGCCCTGATGTCCAAAAACATTTAGACATCATAGAGTGGTAAAGTACAATTTTGTGACAAAAAGAACCAAAAAGGTTTATAATAATCAACATCAAACTGTTGAACAGTTTGCAAGAACGGCTCTGTTTCTCTTACTCTTGATATAAAGTCTCAAAGTGCCCCCTAGTGGCAGTTTCCTGTTTCTGCCTCACAATAAGGTCTTTTTAGTTCACTGTGCTAATTAAGAGGCCATTTTCATCGTGGTATTAGTTGTTCTGTGTGCTACAACTAACTGTCTGTGTGGGTAACTGACTTCACAAATAACAAAACGCTCCAAAATCACATTTATTAACTGCTGCTATGTGCGCCAGAGTTAAATTAGGTGGTAAACCTCATACTAAGGTAAAACTATTAAAAAAAATCCAAATGGAAGTCTTATTTTAGTCCAGAAAATGCTTTTGGGAATTAAAGTCTGTTCCCATATTTGAGGCCACAGTGAAGCCATAAATACCTATGCAGGACTGCAATGCTAAATGCAAAGCAGATTTGCCATATTCCATTTGGAAAACTGTACTTCGAGCCACATGGAGCACAAAGACAGAGTTGGACAGCCTGAGCGAAGCAGCCTGATGAGACAGTGTGTCGTCCCATTTTTCCATAACTCCTTCCCACAACACAACCTGGCACCTTGTTCCACCGGCTGGCCCTGAAGGAAAACAATTACCAGGGAGGCGGAACAACAATAACCAGAAAACATCTGCTGGTGCCGGCGGGGCCCGTCAGCATGTCTGATTGTTTGTCCCTGCTGGCTTACACAGAGGACACATGCCTGTCTGAATATGGCTAAAGGGGCTTGAGTCTCCCTGCTTTAACCAGCAGCCTGTCCGCCTGCCGGTGCACCTGCCTCTCCCGCTGCTGGTCTGCCTGCTCTGGCAGCAGCGGCTCTGTTAGAACAGACGAGCATCGGCCTGTTGGAGCAGTTGTTCATTTGGGTGAAGTCCCTCCTGCTTGGATGAGACGATGCATCAGAATGCTTTCTGCTCTAAGATGGGGCACACAAAGACAGTGGAGATGACCAAATGGACCAGCATCCCTGTTACACTGTTTCATGTTATATCGCTGAACAACAGATGGGAATGCTTCATGTTTGGGGTAAACAAAAGAGCCAAGTCAGATTATCAAACATGGAACATAAATGATTCATTAACCATAAATAAAGGTGGAAACATTAAATAAAACACCAATGTCTCAACTTAAATATTTTGTCTGCCTTTAAGAAGTACTAACAAGCAGGATTTGTAAGACATACTCCAGACTCTGAGCGTTTAATGAGTTTATGTTGCCACCTTGTGGCCATTACTAAACCCCACGATAAATATCCCACCAGTAGTTCTAAGAAAATGGTGTCTAAGGAATATTTAGTCAGCATAATTATTGCAATTTCATAATCTATGCTGTGTTTATCTAACTATTCTAAGTAAGAACCATAGAAAGGTGCTCCTTATTTTACCAAACATATGCTTCAGCTTTTTAAAGTTAAATAAATGCTTTCTTTTTATTCTTGCATCATTTTGTATCCTCCATTTATTGCCATAAAACGCACATAGTATTACTAAATTTGTTTTTACAGGGTGAGAAGGGAAAAAAAGTAAGCAATATCTTGCCTAGTCATTAGTGGATGAATAATAAGTCAGTGATTTAAAAGCAGGAAGTGGACATGATGTACTTTGCAGAACAACATAACATTAGGAATGTTTTCCTCATTAAGTTTTAAAACCAGCAACTTCAACTAAAGGAAAGAGTTACACAACTTTAGGCAAGATCATGTTATTTGTTTTATTGACATTTTTGTATTATGTCTGGTTTTACAATGAACAGCAGCATTCATTTAGTAGAACTAAATGAAAAGTTCAATTGTAAAAATGTAACTTTTTACAATTTCTCACATTAAAACCACAACTTCAATGAGTCCTATAGGTAAGTAGGTAAGTAAGTTAAATTATAATTGGCTAAATGTTTATATTGATAATGTTAATGAATCATATAATATGTTTTTGGAAATATTTGTTAGAATTTACAGTCATTATTGTCCCCTTATAAAATATAAACAAAATTCCAAAAATAAATTGACTCCCTGGATGACAAAGAGTTTGGAGAAGGCATGTAAAAAGAAAAACAAGTTATAAAAGGATTTCATTAAGTGCCCAACTCAGAAAAAGAAGAAAAATATAAAATATATAACAATTAGTTAACATCAGTGATGAGAAAGCAAAAGCAGGATTATTATGATAGGCTGCAGTAAAAATACTGCAATGATATTAAGGATACTTGTGATATAATTAATAGTATTATTAAAAATAACAAAGATAGAGATTTCCCAATATGTATTAAACACAACAACACTATAGTGGAAAAAAAAAGAGGATAATGTTGAAGTCTTCAATAAATACTTTGTTAACATCGGTCCTAATTTAGTAAACAAATTGCCAAAGGGTAGAGATGGAAAACATAATTATAACTTTAATGATACTAATAAAATGTTCCTGGGAATAATGAGAGAAAGTGCGGTAATAGACATAGTTAAAAAATAAAAATATAAGAAATCCAAAGATTGTAATGATATTGATATGGCTATTGTGAAAGAGGTAATTTGTAGTATTATTAAATCTCTCATCTGTAGTTGTAACAGATCATTCTTAACTGGAACCTTTCCTGACAAAATGAAGATAGCAAAGGTTTTTCCAGTCCATAAAAGTGGAGACAAGCAAATATTAACAAATTACAGGCTGATATCATTGCTACCACAATTTCCTGGTAGCTTGTAAGGTTAGAAGGTAACCTTACAAGGCAAGAATAAGCTTTCCTTTGGCCTATTTCTTTTTTGGTAAACTGTGGGTTTGTTTATTGTTGTTGTTTTTTTTTTTCTTTTGTTGTTTCCTGTGTCTAATGTGGACAATTTACCAAAATAAAGTGATTGATTGATTGTTGTTGAAGTAGCGCATAACAGAGAAGCTGAAGGAAAATGGTACATACCTTTCAACATTTTTCCACAAATGCTTTCACAAGTAAAAACTTTAAGTGTGACTTGTAACATGTAACAGCTCAGAGTTAAAAGAAAGATGGATTTTGCTTAGTATAAGGTAATCCTGGAGGACAGTATGATGAAGTCTGACATTGGCTGACCATCAAGTAAGATGATGAGTGTAAAAAAACACCCAGAGCTACAATAATCCTATTAGTTTAGATCAAACAATATTCACTCAAGTCCACACCTGAAACATAGGCATTTCTTTATGTTTACAGAAACTAAACTTCTTGGTTAAATAACATTTGTAATTTAAATCTCCCAAGAGTATGAATAACTGTGGGATTAACTTTGTACCTGTGCTGACCTGAGCTTCACCTCAAGCCTTTACATTGGCCCCTCCCATTGTCCGGAGCTTTTGCTACCTTTAATTACAAGAACTACTGTAGGAAACAGTAAAAATACGCGCAGTCAGTTGGAATACACGAGATTTTACACTTTTATTTGACTCATAAAGGAGGGAATAAATAGTGTTGTAACACAAACTCATTAAAGATGTGTTCTCTCTGATGGTGGATATTACAGAGAGCCCCTGAACGCAGCATCCTTGACACCAGCTCGATGTAACCGGGCGGTGGGAGGGGGAGAAGGAGGGACTGTTCAGTGACAGCTCTCCGGGACACGCCCGCCGTGACAGCGGCAGCAGCAGCACCAGCGGCGTCGACTAGTGCGGCTCTGACAACTCCCTCCGCCACAAATAAACCCCCATTAAAGCCTCCCGGCACGGTTCTTTTTGACGGACTAACTTCTCACACAACTTAATGAAGTGCTCGCTCATTGTTGTGCCCAGGACTGCTACTGTGGCTTTCCGCGTCAGAGCAACAACAGAGATGTAAAAGCCAAATTGCACTACCGCATCTTCCTCTTCATATGCTTCTGACATAACGAGGAGCCGAGAAGTGACAGAGGTATTTTGGGCGTTCTTTTTGGTGACTTGTTTATGTTGCTGTGCCGTTTAAAGACATTGTAATAAAACAGACATGGTGCAGGGAGCTGCGTTTAAAACAGAGGCAACGATTTTCATAAAGTCGGTGCAACCTTAGCACCCACATATCTGATCTAGTCTTCCTTAAATGTTTCGCACCGGGCCTCACTTTTAAAGACTTATCAACTGTTAATGTTTTTTATAGGTCACAGAACTTTAAAAGTAGGTCTTTCGGTGTGGCTTTTTTACCATTTCTACCCCTCTGTAAATTAGCGCATCGCACTTGTTGCCTCGCAAGCACTGATTAAAATGTCCAACAGGTGTGTTAACCTGCACTGACAAATGTTCTCTAGGTGCTGCAATGTTAAAACACTAAGTTAAAGCTATATTTATGAGACTGAACTGATCTTTTTAGCAAATTAATTCCTACAGAATCCAGAAGTATTTTCTTTTATCCGGATATATTTAATTCTGCACTTATTTTGACCTCTTTTAGTATACTTTATGTACCGCTGCTAAAACAGAGTTAAATTGTAACTAAGCGAATATGTTTAAAGCTATTTTATTTTTTATTTAAGAGTATGATGTTCTATCTGTACTAGGATATTTTGCATTCAACTCTTCAGCTCTATGTTAATGCACACATCTCTGTATAAGGAGTTTCTCAAACATGCTTATCTTTGCTCAGTAGGAAAAACTGCAGTTTATGCTTCCTGAAGTGATAGTGTGGCATCATCTTTAATGGTGGGATAAGCTGCAGCATTGTGCCTTCGAGCTAGTAGTGAATCATTTGGTGCCATGAGTTGAACCTTCTTTTAGGTTCAACTGAGTTAAAAATGAACCTAATCTAAAAGTACAATTAGTTGCAGTCCCCTGACTGTCCACTAGAGGCTGATTAATTGAAGTAAGCCAGTTCTCATAGGTTGCAGATTTTCTTGACTAAAAGATCAAAGGATACTCGTGCTTCTACTGCAGCCTTGCATCTATTAAGGGCTTGACAAATTAGTAATCTGATCTATGATAAAACATCTACCTCAAGTATGATTGTCTGCTGCAAGAGGACAGAGCAGTTAAGCTAGATTTATACAGGAGAACATCCACACTAGCTATTTTCACTCCAAGACAATTAATAGTACATATTTGTACAAATTTGTGCTGTGATGTGAATGCTGTTTTTGGACTATTTAACTACTAACAAAAAAGAGAACATTGCCTAACATCTTTCCTTAATTTTGTCGATTTTATTATTCCCTCTCAGAGCTTTCAGCTGCAGCCCTTTGTGCTGATTCATTTTCCTTGTGGCTGGATGAGACATGATTGAGTTTGTTATTCTGCAACAGACCCTAAAGTAAAGTGAAAACATTTTATATGCAGTGAGTTGTGAGCCATTCAAGACCAAAGGTGGGTTGTAATGCGTTGCATTTATTACTTTAAAATATACTTTTAAAAGTAGTTTAACACGACCACACCTCATAATATGGCAATTCTAATTAAAAATAAACATTTTGAAAATTAAAATGAATTTATTTTAGTTACTCCTCTTACCTTTGTTATTAGGTGAAAACAAGCATGTTTGAACCAAAAATGCTCAGAAGCAAATAAACATCAACATAAATTCTGGCATTAGTTTGAAAATTTTATGTGGTGAAAAATTGAGATCGGAAAACTTGTTTCTTGCAATCTAATTTATCTTGTAAGAATGTTAATTATTTATTGTATTATTATTTTTTAAAAATCCAGATTTTGTTCATCATTTCATAATTTTATGTGTCAAATTACATCTTTTCAAAAAACTAAACCAGGCAAGACAGTCATATGATTCACTTAATACTTTAGTTATCTTGTTTACATTTTTTTTAGATCGCTATTTTTTTAAGTTCTGCATTCAATTAAGAACCTTATTCTTACTTGAGTGCAGTTTTTGGCTACTTGCCACACTTCCGTTCAAGACTCAAAATTGCAGAGTTATTATAGAACACTGTCGTCTCGCATTCTGAAGACGAATATGGCACAACTACCATAGTAGCTATGTACATAATTGTACACAGTTAATGTGTACAATTAATAGTACACATTAATTGTGTACACAGTGTGTACCACTGTGTACATCAATGGTGTGTACACACTATTAATTGTCTTGGAGTGGAAATAGTGTGGGTGCTACCAGAACATGACCAAAAATCTGTCATTTATGGAACAGTGCCAAGACGTTTGTAGGTTTGCCAGAAGCCCTGAAAAGCCATGAAACAAACTGCCCTCGTCAGATATTTTTGCTTACGTGCAAAACACTTGCTAGCACTTCACATCACCCGGAACACACCATCTCTACTTTGAAACATGGTCATGGCACAATCATGCTGTGGGGATGCTTTTCTTCAGCAGGCCCTGAACTATTTTGCAAAGGATGGTCCAGATTTCCAGGCTGTAGATATGCAGACCTGATTGAGATGCAGTCCAAAAAACTTGCACATTTACGTAACTTTATCAGGAAGTGGTTTTACTATGGAGTCAATCAGGAGAAAAAACAAACAAACTTAAAAACCTTGTTTTTGATTCTGCACTTTAATTACAAACTTCTGATGGTTATAAAATATATTGAAGTTTGTTGCTGTGACATGAAAATATCTGGGTGTATGAAGCCCTGTGCAGGGCGCAGTACTCCAAAACGAACTGTGATTAGGCAGAGATTAAAATTATAACTGTCAGACTGTATAGAAGGTTTTCTGCTGGCTGCTGCTCTATTTAATTCTCACCTTCACCTCACAGCCTTTACACAGGATACATTTTAGGTTTGAAACAAGGTGACCTCTCTCGTTTTGGCAACGGCTCTGCCTTTACTCTCAGGAAAAGTATCTTTCTGTATCCTGACTGTGAGTGCCACTTTCTTTTCTGCTCTCTTCGTCTTTTCTGATTCCGTTTAAAATTCATGGAAAATATGAATGTGTTGTGCTCACTAATAATGATGGCCACAACCCTTTATATGAGCATGTTGTCCTTCTTTATATGCAGAATCTTTCCGAATGCGTCACCCCTTTCTTTTAGTTCTAACACGATAAAGGTCAATGAAATGTTTAGTGACTCAAAATAAACAAGCACAAAACTGGACTAATTTTGCCAATTATTGCAACTTGTATAAAAGTTTTAGTTTTTTCTTTATAGGAAATAAAAAGTTCTGCTAGAATTCTGCAATAGTGAACAATCTTGTTTGCATCTTTTGTCTGCATATCTGTTGCATCTCAACTTTTTTTGTTTAGGCAGAGGAAGATGGAGGTCCAAAGTGGTGTTCAGCAGCCAGAGCCCTGCCCACTGGACTCTCCTCAGTCAGTGGCCAGTCAGCAGAATGAAGTGAAAGACGGACAGATGGATACGAGTGGCCGGACTTCCACTGACAACCAAAGCAAGGACACACACCCAGCAAGCCAGAAAGATGATAAAAAAGTAAGTTTATGACTCCCCCACCTATGCACATCTGCTGGCCCCTGCTGCATCTGCGTGTACATACATGTGTGTTGAGTGATTACATCCTGTCTGTCCTCCACATCCCCACTGACTCATTCAGCATTTTATCTCTTGGAGTGCTGAAAGGCAAAGCTACAATGAGAATGGTGTGTTTTGTAGTTTTAAGTGATGTCAAGCATTTTGTGCGAGAGTTATCAAGGGCTGGAAGGACCTGTTTGCACACTGCTGCTGTTACAAGAAAAGTGAAACTGTTGCTCTAGTGCCTCAGCGGTTTCAAAGGAAGTAGGTAATGTGTTATGTTGCTATAAGAACCAATCAGAGCAAACTCAGAACCACAGCCACAGTATGCACCTTTTAAATTGCTTACTTTTATATGTAGACCGAAGTGGCTTTTACAGTCGCCACATGCGAGCACTGACTCACATTTTCAGATATATCAAGGCCCTGCCATCTTAAAGCCCTCAGCACATCCAAGGGTGACAGTGAAATCCTTGCTGGCTGTGCTCCATCTCAAGGGCATCAATCATGCTTTCCTGGCAAGAGCCAGAACATTTTTCCGTCAATCAGCCCGAGAGGCTCTGTATGCCTTGGAGCAGAGAAGAGACAGAGGCAGCATAAACACAACAAATAGATGAAAACGTTCTTGAGAAGGCTGGACTGAATGTGTACCGGCAGCTCTGATTGGAAGGCCTGCTATTATTTCTGAATCTTTTAGCAGTAATCTGTTTTGTTTTTTTTCATATATATTATAGAGAGAGCTGCACCCTTCATACTTCAGAGAAACCTTTGGTCTCTCCGCAGACTTTCTCTGGCTTCCCATTCAAGGGACTAAATCATGAAAAAATTATATACATAGAAACAACAAATTCTGAATTAAATTACATTCTGTTTTTCTCAGATCCTTCCTTCTTAATTTTCTACCATTAAGCTCTTTTCAATAGGCTGGATCATAAAGGGAAGAGAATTGCATCCTTAACTTTGTAAATGCATTTTCCTTGATATCAGTACTTGGTTTCAAAGATTCAAAGCTTCACTGTTTTAAAAAGTGACTCTTTGTGTCTGTGTGTGTTCAATGCCAATGCTTCCAAACTGAAGAGTGAAGAACAATGAAAGCTGTGGTGATTGTTGCTCCAGTTGGAGGTCTTGTGCTTCAGCGTGTGTATTTTTTCCTTTGGCTGTTGGTGCTGCATTGTGAAGCAATGAGACATAAAGGTGTTAGCCTTTGAAATTTAAGAGTTCCTAACAAGCTCAAGTGGTACTGCCTCTGTCGTTAAATCCATTTCTGGCTGTGAGAAGCGAAGTGGTGGGGGTGCTTTTTTCCCCTCTTTGTTTATTTACTCATTTTTTCAGTTCTTTTTCTATCTTTGTTGTTAATTAGCAATGCAGCACTTCCTCTAAAGGTTGCCCTGGGAATGTGCTTCCCTCTGTCACTGCCAGGCCAACTGGTTGGCAAGCTGGCTGCTGCCTAATTCATTTCTGTTTTTAGTGTGTTAATTTATCAAAGCATCACCAGTGGAAGTGCATCCACTTGCACTGCTCTTATTGCACTGAAATGTTACCAGCATCTTGTCTGTTTTGCCATGTATCAGTAACACATTGTAAAAAATGAGAACAGTTTGACCTGTGGTGGTACAAGGCCATCCTGTGCTCACTCAGCTGTTGTGTAAAGGTTAGGAAAGTCATCCGGGAAAAGTTAATTTGCTCGTTTAAATCCCCAGGCTGGCTCCTGTGTCTGGTTTACCCAGGGGTAAGAAAATGAAGTCAAGGTTTAGAATTCATTTTACTCTGATATGTGCTGATGAAGTACTCTTCAGTGAGCAGTTAATCAGCAGATGCTCTTCGCTATGATATTATCTGCATACAGTAGAAGTCAGGGGCTGTTCCTGGGCTTCAGCATTTCTTTGAACCAAGTTGGTGTTTTCAAAAACGTGTTACTCTGTGATTGTATTGTTGCCCTAATTTTGAATCCACATATTTGAAACCATACAATCTATTGTGTAGAAGTTAGATTAGTTCTTTTGTCCCCTTTACTTATCAAAGAATTAGTAAAAGGCAAATATGACAACTTTAATTCTTTTTGGCAATGGTCCTGCAGTCACATAGCTTTGCTTCTGAGGTTTTTCCATTCTTTTGGCAGAAACATTTAGGCTCCATTAAGCTAGAGATGGAATGTTAACAGCTATTTTTCTAATTGCAACCTACTCTGAGCTGAAACCTCTAAGAAGAGTTCTGCTGTTTGTACAGCTATGCTATTGTATTGCTCTTTATTTTCTTATAATCTTATCTTTTGCTACCCTAAAAAATATTGCAATCACTGTGTCAGTAGATCACTTTGATAAAAATTATTGCTCCTGCACCATTGTAGTTATAACTGTTAATTAGGGTTCCACCAATCTGAATATTTTGGCCGATAACTAATATTAATCATACTATTACAGCCCTTAAATGTTATTTACTAATATTATAAATCTCAGTCCACATTTGAAAAAAACAGTCATGTTGCTAAGATTGCTTCTCTGCATTAAGAAAGTTTGTGTTTAAGACACAAACATAAACAGCAACAAGATGAAAATAAACTTCCAGTTTTAATATTAGCCTAGTTTTATGTTTATTATGTTAAACAAATGACTAAAATTAGCCGATACCAATGCTGATGTATTGTGCAGTTCAGTTAGTGACTGACAAGCTAAATTCTCACATATTCCCCATTAAATATAAATATCGAGAAACAATTTCTTTAAAAAAACTAAATGTCCAAAATGATTAAATGTGTCCACACATCTCCCCAAAGTTGCAGCTGACATCCGCTTATTGATAAATGAACGGCAAATATTGGGAGTTGAGTTCATTGGTGACTTCAATGGCGATTGACCTTAAAATGCCTTAATTGAGACTCGGATTCAAAATGTGGAACAAGGTCATGATATTTCAACTAAAATAACTCAAATAAGTGAAATTATTCTTAATTGATTCATTTTAGTTGTGCTTGCCTCAGTGTTTTATGGAAAATACCTTAAAGGATCAGGTTAACTTGCCCTTTCAAGAACGAAGCTTTGTGAAGATGACCCTGCTTTTAACCCCAACAGGATCTCTGCCACTTTTAACCCCGACCTCGCGCTGATCCATGACACCCACTGAAGTGCAGTACATAACCTTTACACCAACCCAAGGGAGTGCTTCGTGTGTATGCCTCATCATGATGACATGAGCCTCTGTGCTTATTATTTTGAAATTGGCTTTGCTCAAATCTCCCAACATCAGCCAACCACCAATGTTGATGAGCTGCAGTGCTGATTTGAAGTGTTGCAGTAATTGGTATTATAGCGGCCCAGTGACCTTTAACTCATTAAGTTCACCGAAAGCAGAAATAAGTCAGCAAGGAAAAAGCCTGTGGCTGCATGTAGGAGTTGGCTCGCTGATCCTGCAATTTTTATAATTATTCGCTGCAGTTCCCTACGAAGAATGTCTTTGTGAGTGTGTTGATGTTGGTGCTTGGATGCACTCTGTAGCTGCAGATGGTTCATTTTATCTCTCATATGCATGTAAAACAGAGTAATCTTTTTCTCACTGTGGTAAATTGTGTTTTCTATCCATTAGAAGTGAATCATTGAGGACTGAGCCTTTACGCATGCAGCGAAATAGGGGTACTAGTGATTATTGTGGTTATATTTGATTACACAAACGAGAAACATTAAAAACGGAGGAGAGAGATTCTATGAAATTGCTTTGACTATGTGCGGATCTTCAAATGAGTGATCAGAAAATGTAGCTGAGTAAAAGTTATTAACCAGTTAAATCAACTGATGTCACCCTGAATCAATTATTGGGAACTTTCCTGACTTTGTGGTGTCTTGTTGTCCAGATGGTCTTGAACTTTTTCTTAGTAGTGATATGCTCATCATAATTTTTAAGGCAAGTGTAAAAGCAGATGGTTTTTCACCCTGCTTAGCAATATGGTGTCAGCTGCTCTGTGGCAGTTTTAGCTGTGATTCACCACACTTTAATATGTAGCCTATAAAGTCTGAACCTTGTCAGCAGTATGACCTTTTAAATTTCTTATCCAACTTCCCTACTCAGTATCTTTCAAAAATAATCTCCATGTGCATGAATATAATAAAGATCTCATTTAAATAAAAAAGTAAAAAAAAAATACTCTGCAAAATTGTCACTGTTTAAAACCAAGACCTGGTCTTCTATGTCAGTCTTAATGCAATGATTTGACAAAAATATTGCCCATTGCCCTTTTTGTCCTCCACTTGGCAGATTACCTTTGTGATACCTGCCAGGGCCCAGATAATTAACTTTTGTCATTTCTCCTCCCACACTTTGCTTTTGAAGTTGTAGTCGAATGGCCGTCTGGTTGCAGGAGCTCTAATAGCATCCCAGCATCCCATCGATTTCAGCCTCCACCTCCGGATATCAGTGCACTGAAGGAGCAGTCCCAGCCTGCCTCAACTCTCCACAGGTTGATCATTGTACCAGTATACCTGATCAACATTAAATTGGAAAAACAATTTAATATACTGTATCTGTCTCTCCAAGAACTTTAAAATTGGTACTGTAGATACAAAAACGCATACCTCAGAATCAGAAAGAGTGCATGGGGGAAACCTTTTTTTTTTTTTTTTAGATAAACATGAAGAGCAGACTGAAGTTTTCTTAAGAGCAGGTGGACAAAAACCAGGATGTCTAGAGTGATGCTCTTCAGAGAGAGGAGTCAAAATTGATTTTTACATTGTAAGACGTTCTACAAAATGTTGCTCTGTGGTAAAACCAATAGTGCATCTAGCAAAAGCAGCATAAAAAACATATTTATCACAAACCCTGATCTGAACTATTTAGATTTCAAGGCTAAACGGTAAAATGAAGTCGTCTTGCTCTCCAGACCCAGGAGAGTCAGGCTCTATAGATTAACTAAATTAACATTATTTCATAAATAAAATAAATGCTGCATATTTCTATCAGAGGCAGTTAATGTTTTGCCTTGAGTGTTGAGACCAGGATGTAATTGGGTTAACTCCTTGTTTGGTGACCAAGGTCAAGTCTTAGTGTGAGATCTTATGTATTAGGGACAGATGATGATTAGGGAGGACGTGGAGCAGAATGAACAATTTATTTCACTCCAATTCTGAATATTATGTGCTCTAAACATAAGTTGGCCAGAGACCAATGTTGAAATGCAGGTTTATGTTTTGCATGTAAAGACAATTCCTCTGCAGAAAGAAACCCATACAGAATTCAGCTCTGATGTAGACGGTGAAGAATGCTAATTAGCTATTTGTGGAGACAAATTTTTTTTGCCCAACTATTTTAGTCTGCTTTCCCTTTAATCTGACACACTAAAGTACAGATGGTGATCAGACTCTTCAAATGTCTTTTATCAGCAGTTCTATTTTTTCCTCATACAGCACATTACACTACTTCTGTTCAGAGCAAACACTTTTAACATAAACATCAGCAACAGAGAGACCCTCTCCTACCAACTCGAGCAGATCTACAGTGTCATAGCACCAGCAGATCGCAGGAACCTTTTTAGCTGCTGTCACAGAACATTTATGCCTTGTCTGTTTCTGAGAGCTGTCATGAGCAAAATGTTGCTCTTTGCTACAAAGTGGCCACCCGACTGTTTTTTTTTTTTTTACCCCTCTGCTTTCTAATGGAGAGCAGTGGCTTGGGTCATCTCTATCTGTGGCTAGGTATAAAGAAGGGTGATTTCTGTCTGAAAATAGCCCCACTGTCAGCTCGCCTTAGTTGCTGCGGCTGCTGAGAGAATCAGTTAAGTGGATCAGCGCTCACTGGAGAGTCGGACTTTGTGGCAAGACACGGTGCTTTGATGGGATCAACAGCTGCCCCTAATCTCTTCTCAGGACAAATGACCCAAAAGTCACTGGTCACTGCCTGACTCTAGCATCAGATTCAGCTGATTGTCAGTTTTTAAACAAATATCAATCTTTTCTGTTCTTAGTGTTTTCATTGGATGTAATATTTTAGATCCATGGATTTAAGTGACTCTATTATTTTATTTAATTTTTTACAGCCACAAATGCCATTGTATGTAACTGGGATCTTGTGTGATGATCCCAGTAACATGTGATGCTACTGGGATTGTACACTCCTCTCAGTGGACATTTGTGAAGAGTAGATGTAATCCATGTTTTCATTTTTCTTTTTAGAAATTAATCTTTGTAGCTCTAGCTGTTTATTTAAGGTTATGATGATGCTAGAATGTGAACCTCCACCCCAGTCTCAAGTGTTTTGCAGCCTCAAAGTGATTGATGTATTTTCCTATTGTTATGATGGTTTTTCACCAGTGTTTTCTAACAAACCTTTTAAAAATCAAATCAAATCAAATTTTATTTGAAGAGCACATTTCAGCAGCAAGGCATTTCAAAGTGCTTTACATCAAATCAAACCCCAAAACACAATGCAACATAGAATCAACAATAAAAACACAACATCAAGTCAGATTTCGTCAATAATTTTACAATTGATTTTAGCTGCTTAAAGATCAGCTGTATTCATACTGAGATTAAATTCCACTCATGTAGAATCTACTAAGCAATTAAGTTACATGTGAATGCAATTTAAAGTGTTATATTTTATTTAGGGGTAGTAGAATGAAAAAGAAATAACACAAATGTGTGCAATTTTTACATTTTCGATTGGGGGGGGGAAAAAAAATCCATGCATCATTTTCTGTTCCCTTTACATTTCTGAACTACTTGGTAATGGTCTATCCCATTAAATTCTGGGTTTGTGGTTGTAATATCTCAATATATGAGAAAGCTCCAGGGTTATAAACATTTTTGCAAGATACGTCATGTGTTTAGACAGCCATGTGATGATTAAAAAAATATATTTTCTCAAGTACATGGAATGGAGGAACTTCTGAAATATTAAATTGGACATGTATCCCCTTGAGTTGTTAAGACATAAGCTGTATAAATTAAGAAAAAAAGTGGCCATGTTATGAATTTACTTGGCTCATAATGAAATATTTGTTGGACGTGCATCTTGATTTGTAGGCCAGCAATTTGGCTTGGAAACATAAGCACAAGAATACCCCATTAAGGGGGCCATCTGGAAAAATCCTTTGCTGTGATTAAAAGAGAGGAAAAAAAAATCATCCTCTTGCATTTTTTTATGAATTGTTCGCCCCATGGATGTTTGCTGGGTGCCTGCCACACTGGAGCTGTGTGTTAGTGGTTTGTGTGAAGGCTGGAAAGTGTTCCCCCTCCTGTTTTTCTTTTCTTTTCTTTTTTTTTTTGATAACTTGGCACCAAAGGAAAGGTTAAGGAAGACTTGTGCAGAATTGCCAAATGTGCTACATTAGCAGCAGTCAGTTCTGGTTTTTACTGCTTGAAATTCTCCTGAGTTTTATCTATTGCTAGAAAATCTGTTTAATGATCTCATCTGTGGAGTTATGCCAATTCATCATTAGGCAGAATGTTTGACATACACTTTTTGTGTTGAAGATATAAACACAAACTATTGCTATTAAAAAGCCCAACCTTAAGCAGTCTTACTGGATTATGTTTACAAACTCAGATTGTATGAGGTCTGTTTTTATTACTGTTATGAATCATTAAAGATGGTATTATTTTGTAGAAGGAAGGTATAAAGGAACTGAACGTTTTTACAGCTCATGAGTACGTTGCAGAACTTTTGTCTTTCCTCATTTCTGAAAAGAAATCTTCTCATAATGCATGCTTGGATGGGAATTGCATTCAGTCTTTTTACAATCTGCAATGGTCCAGAAAATAACACTACAAAGGAGCAATATCACACTTGATGCTTTAAATGAGCAGGGAAAAGACCCTACGAACTCAGAGAGCAAATAGTTTTGAATGCACTTGTTTTCTTGGGCTTCATCAGTAGGTTATTCAGTTTTGCTTTCCAAACTTCTGTAATATTTCCAAAATAATGTTTAAATGTCTAGTAAAATTAAGGTATTTCCTCTTAAGGTGTTTTTCCCACAGTTAACTAAAATGTTGATAATTATTTTATGAATTAATTTACTCTTTTGCACTGAGGTGCACACGACTGATTCAGAAGTGTGTTTACTCATTTTTTGACACATTCAGACTTAAAAAAACAAAAACAAACAGTATCACTTATTCTATTCAAGTGACACACTCTGAAAATCACATTTCACTGAAAGAAGAAAAGCAAACAAAGCTTCTGTACTTTGTTTGAACTCTTTGTGGTTACAAAAAGTTCTGCTACTTCCTCAACTTTATGCCTCGCTCATCTAAAGCTGCACTACATGCAGAAACCAAGGACAGACATGCTCCGATCCGATCTATTGTGCCCTAGTTTTATGAAACATTGTCCATAAACATTGTCACTCTAAAATGGTGACTGTTTTTTGTTTTTTTCCTCCCCACCAGGGGGTCTTTTTTGTGGGCTCTAGTGTCCCTGATATGACAGTAGGCTGACAGGAAAGGGGGAGGGAGAGGGGTGAAGACATGCGGCAAATGTCACCAGGTCCGGGAATCAAACCTGCGACGGCCGCGTCGAGGACTAAAGGCCTCCAAATGTGGGTTGCACCACCACAGCATGCCCCAAAGAAATGGTGACTGTTTATGTAAATTTGAGATGTTGTTTACTCTTCCGTGGCTAAAAGTAATAGTTATTCAATAGGCTCAACTCTCGACAAGAGTTGATTATAGAGATTATTTATTATAGAGAAGCCTGACTAAAGCTCTGTCTCACGTGACCTCCAAAAGGTTTATCATGATGCAATATTTTCATTTGAACTTCACATAGGGGATGTAAGATTGTGAAGGTAAAACCTTGTGTTTACCTTGGTCTCTATATTCGTTTTTAAGTGCTTCTTGCACAGATTATGTTGTTTGGCTCTGTAAAGTAGCACAAGTATAACAAGTTGGTGTTTCTGGTAAATTCGCTCGGCTATCTGGCCAGCTTTATATTTTTTACATTGTTAAACAGTTCTGTCTTCACTCAGAAAGTTAGCTTAATTATATTAATGTGATTTCTCATAGGTGAAATAAAACTTGCAGTCTTATTTCACTGCAATTCTTTTTCATCTATGAATCTTATTTCATAGATGAAAAGCTGAGCTCCAAAAAAACATATTTTATATAAATATATTTTCTTGCCCTGCAAGCTTTCTTTTTTTTTTTCCCCACCAGGGGGTCCTTTTTGTGGGCTCTAGTGTCCCTTTTTTCATGGTAGGCTGACTGGAAAGGGGGAAGTAGAGGGGGGAAGACATGCGGCAAGTGTCGTCTGGTCCGGGAATCGAACCCGCGATGGCCGCGTTGAGGACTGGGGGCCTCCAGGCGTGGGGCGCGCTAGCCTCTACGCCACCGGAGCACGCCCCAACCCTGCAAGCTTTCTTAACGTAACAATGTTGATCCATGTGACAAACTTTTAACACCTATGTTTTAACTGATCCATATATAAAGCTAGTTTTTACTCAATTGTCGGTACTTTAACAAGTAAGCTCTGGCATAAACATCAACATTTGCCTTTTTATGTGTCCGTGCTTCAGATGCACAACATTTTGGGAGGTGCCTCTTTTTAACAGTAGATCCTACTTGAAAAAAGTGCCTGCATAAATCTAATGTTAGCAGAAGAAGTTTCTAATTTTTTCAAGTCAAATCTAAGATCTTTGAGGATAAGTCTAAGTCAAGTCTCTAATGACTGAAATGAACAAATTGAATAAAATGACATGAAATCCAGTGGACCTCAAACCCAGCATCGCTATAATTTAAGATTTTAAACCTGGACTGTTTCTTCTTAGGTCTAAAGTACCACATGAACATTTAATATTTATCTCTAAATATTTTAATATTTAACAACTATCTTTTAATCTTTAATCTCCCTTAAAAAAATAAGGGAAGTAAAAACCAGATAATATTGAATTCTGAATTAAACTAAATGCTTTTTTGTCTTGATCAAGTGAACATCTTTTATTCCCTACGTTCATATTGTTAACTCCTTCAGTATATATTGTATTAAATATGGTTTGCAGGGTTTTTTTTCTAACGATATTTAGCACAATGGCATTAAACTGTTTGACTTGAGTTGACTTGGAAAAATGCAAACACGCACTTTAATGATGTGACCTACCATAACCCAGAAACACACTGAGCTTCATGCAGCTAAAGAAAAATGTTGTTTCTCTGCTGCTTTATCTGACCTCCTGTGAAAAGGGCATTAAAGACAGAAAAACTGTATGTTTAATTTATTTTTGTGTTTTGGAACCACAACATTTTTTATTTACAATCTTAGTGCACCTTGAAAATGACATTAGGCATAGTGAGAAATTGCAAAATAGAGCAAAAAAAAGATAAACTAATAGTTCTGGCCTTTAACTGGCTTTGGGAAATGACGTGCCAGACAAGATAACCTATTGGACTATCATAAATATATTATTGCTTTTAAATCTTTTAGCAAATCTTATTTCTGTGCAAACACACAGGTCAGCAGTTTGCTCTGTGTTGCTGCGTAAATTAAATGGTAATAAAGGGTTTCATCACCGCTACTAATTACTGAATGACAGTTTTCACACCAGCCTTTAAGTTTGTGTGTGCATGTGAGCATGCCTGTGTGTGATAGGCCTAATTAAGTAAACTCCCATTACACTTAAAAGTGCATTACTGCCGCTCTGTTGTAAAAGCTATAATTAGAGTGCTGGGAAGAGTGAGCTGTAATTAAGTTATTTCTCAAGTATTATTAGTCCACTTGTTCTCTGAGCTATTTGGATTGATAAGGATAGAATACATATTTGGCCGTGTGCCAGAGCTTTGTTAACTTTATAGTTATTAAAGCAAAGAGCCATTACTCACTGCAAGATTTAAGTGCCGGCATTATCTCGTTCTCTTAAGAAATTGTAGCTGATAAAATTACCGCATCACAATAAATTTTACAAACATTTGCAGGCATTTGTTGCCTGCTTTTCATACTTGTATCAATTGATGTTGGCAGAAAGAGTATTCTGGTCTACAGATTATTTGACTTAACTGATTTCTTAATCCCAAACAAATTATTTCCCAGTAACTGACTGAATTTTATCCATGCGTGTCTGTTTAAAGGTTTTTAAAAAATCTATTAAAATACACCCATGATGGCTAATTTTGTATGCTTTAGCCACATTTCACTCACTTTTTGCTTTATGCTGTCACAGTTTCTTATACAGTGCATCAATGCACAAACATTAATTAAAAACATACACACACCTTCTTAAAGATTTATCTTTTCATAAGGAGGTTTAGCAACATGTCATTATCTGCTGTAGATAATGATAATTTCCTTAGGACAGCTCATAGGCCTGATCTCTTGGTCACAGTAGCTCAGGGTGCACAAATCCCATCGAAAGGGTAATGGAGTGGATTGAGAGCACGGGTTCTTTTCCAGGAGAGCTGTGGCACATCCTTGGGTTGAACTGTTCTGAATGGGACTATTTTAAACCTAGAGGGCTTTTCTTAGACTGACTGATAACTCTTTGCTGCACAGTTGTTCTCTGTGTACTTGACATCACACCTGCTGTATTTTGTTAGCCACTGGATGGTGGTTAACTGATAAGATAGACATTGAAAGACTAGTACTGTGAAGCTTAGCTCGGATATAAACACTTGTCAGAGAAGGTGTCCCAAACTTTGTATCTTAGCAGCAGAAATCTGTGAACAAGCCACTCTAATAATGCCTTCATGATATCAAAACCATCCATGACCACTTTATCTTTCACAACAAAATGTGGAACAATTGCAGGTATCAACAGACCTGGGCAGGTATGAGATTCTCACACTATCATATTGTGTAAACATGTTGCAGTTTGGTGTTACCTCAGTGTCTGCATACAAATCCACAACAGAAACGACTAATGCAGGGCTTGAAAATCACAGCTGGATTGCAGGTGTTGTACATTATATTGATTACTTCAAATCTAGTTTTTATAATGCCGGAAATTTCCAAACACAATTACAGTGATGTGTAACAGTGTGGATATTTGCATCTCAACCATGAACTAAAACAAAGAGCTCTCTCCTTATTCCTGTAATGTTTAAGATCCCCCTCCTGTGCCTGTATGTCCTTTGTTAGCAAAATCAACAGTTGTCAGTTTCAACACATTTAATTATAAGTTACTCAAAACATGGATCACTCGTTAAAATGTAAATTAAACTATACATCAGCTGCAGGGCGGCTGCTGCTGAAACACACCACAAGAGGAATTCATTAAGAGATGACGGTCAGTTTCCAACCTCCACCATATTTTCAACTTCTAAAAGAAAGTTAGCTTGTTAAAACAGACAGTGGTGTAAAAGCAAGTAATACTTTACCATCGTTATAGTCGATAGCAGTGAAGTTGACAAGGTAGATAAATATGTGACATACATAATTCGATTTTTCATTTTCTCACTTAACTTTGAAAGATAAAGGTCAGTAAATTTTAATAATTGATTCAGAGAAAACAAAGCAATAGTTGAAATTAGTTTGTTAAAAAATTAAGACTTTGATACACAGACTGAAATAATTTGCACCAACAGCTGAACTAAACAGCTATCTGTGCCATTTAACACATGAATTGTAAAGAGTAATTTTTTGTGAATAACAGAAATCATACGCACACACGCAAATTTATATATTTGTTTTCCTTTTATGTTTAGATACATGCACACCGTAATGTGCATGTATCTAAATGGATAAATTTGTTGTTCCACATAAAACATCGCTCAAAGGAATCTGTTATGTCTGAAACATCCACAGAGTGTTTGTGTCTTGGTATCTGGCAAGCTTGCAATTTTTCTGAGAATCCATCTGCAGCTTCAGTTTAACTGAGGATAAATATGATGTGTGTAATTATAGGAAAAAGGAATGATCAGAAAACAAATAGGAACCATGTGGGGTTTCTCTCTATTTACCATAGAGCCGCTTCATAAATTACAAGTCTGAAATCAATAGCTTTTAGATTTCATTCAATTCTGCCTTGCTTTAGCAGAGTTTGCCTGCAGCTTTGCCACTGGTTATATGTAAAATAAGTAATCAGGCTTTATTTCATATGACATTTAAATTTTATTATTAATGTGCATTTCTCCCTCTGGGTTTTGAGAATAGATGACTAAAAGAACTGAGAGGAATTCTGGGGCAACACCTATCAAGGAGTGTAAATGGTGAATCACCCGCAGGTCCTCAATGAATGACAGGGCAGCACAGAGGTGGCACCTCATTATCTACCTTATTTAAAGTGTATAGATTTTAGAGAATTTTAGGAGAAGTAGAGATGGAAATATTTATTTTCCCAAGAGGGGCATTTCAGAATGAATGTCATGCCTGGGGTTAGAAAATCTCATTTACAAATTTAACTGGGAGATATGGCTTTCTTACACAAAGAGGCTCTCATCCGGCAGAACAGTAAGGGTAAAATCCACAGATGGCATCCAAAGCCATTGTTCGTCCTTCTACAATACATGATAGAATCTATTTACAAAACCTGAAATGCATTTTTCATTTGGACATGCATAGATTTGCAGAGCAATGTTTTTTGTGCTTCAGCTGCGTAAAATGATAAGTGCACATTTAAAAGTGATACATCCAGGTGAAATTAAATTGAGGTGTTAATCACTTCTCAGTTACCCCTGTATACTTCACAATTCACAAATAAGTCAAAATTTGTCTTGAACCCAAATATTGTCTGACAAGAAGAAAATTAGCTCAAAATTGAACAGTGTACGCCCATCTTGTGGTGGTAAGGAAGCCTAGATTAGTTTAATGTTGGCCTTCAGCACATCTGCATTTTCTCCATTTCTCTTTGCAGGTATGCTGGCAAATGTAGCTGCAATTTTCTTTTTCATGGCACTTGTATTAGTAGTTGTCTTTATGTAGAAGGGCATTGTTTCCTTCACAGTCCTTTCAAATTATTTCAGTTACTTGTGCACCATTTTCTCTCAGTTTCTTCAATTTATTTTTTCTATTAATATGCTTATTCACCATACTCTAAATAGTTATTTTCTTTAGCTGTGGTCTTTTGTCACTTATCCCCATTGTCGAGTGACGGTGACTAATGGACAAAACTGTTCTATCGAAAAGTTATGTTCTGTAATTTAGTCAGGAAACTAAATTTTGGATTTTTAGTTGATAATGGATGGATAGTTCAGCAGATAGCTTGTAATTGTTCTTTGTACAGTGACTGTAAATTAAATTATTAGATTTTTTTGAAACTGAATAAGCAAAATAACTTTGTTTCAGAGATATTGTAACATATTGAGATGTTACAATATACACTTGTACACCTAAATAAGAATTCTCTGTTACAAAAGATGTCTACAATATTGTAAAGTATTACATGCATGATAGTTAACTTCTGCAGGGCACATACGTATGAAGATATATCGCTACAAAGCAGGATTACATCCTGCATCTGTATATGCTGTTTATGCAGGGAAATAGAAACAACAAACTGCAATTATCTGCAATTTATAGCTCCCCAACAGCTTTGTTTGGATCCAAGCATTCCTCTATCTTATTTTAAGGCATGTTTGTAACAGAATGAAAGGAGTGTTTTGAGAGATGATCACAGTCCCTCTCTCCAGAGAAATCTTAAGGATGAGAGTGAGCCTATTTTCAGCACTGCAGCAATGGAGAGTGGGAATCATTATGACTCACTCAAAGCTGAAACGCTCTGGATGATGTCTGAGTCAGACGAGAGGGCCAGTGTCCGCTGCCATGGTGATGCATAGCCAAATGTAACTAAAGTTGAATAACAAGAGAGACGGAAATGGAATGAAAGGAGCTTAGAGTGGCTGCGGCTGCTTCTGTTTTAATTATAAAGGTTTCTAGACTAATATGAAGTAAAGTATTACATCACAGTAGTTCTAATTTCAGTTTATTGTAACATAACTTCCAACCTAAGCCAACAAATTTAGGAAGAATTTTAATAGTGCTTCTCACATACCTTCAAAAGGTATGGCAAAAGATGTAACTGAATTGTAAGAAGGCAAAACCTTTCCTTTCTATCCTAAATTTCGGTCAAATAAAACATTTTGAGGGATTTTACCATGGGCCTTGCTTGTCTAGATTTGCCTGCTGGCAGAGTCGGTGACATATTTTTATATTAAACACTTTTTTTATTTCTTAAAACCAAATTTCTGATGTAAATACCAGCTTTAGGACAATCCCACTCTCTCTCACTTCACAATTCTCTTTTTCACACACAGTGTGACAGTATTACGGACCTGGATGTAGGTTGGAAAAAACTGGTTTGTTGTGTGTCTGCAATGTGCATGAATCTAGAAAGAACCTTAAAGGCTTTCTTCCAACTAATTCATGTTCAGCAAAAGCATATAAAGAGGAATAAATAAAAATAAAATGATCACTTATGTAAAATTGGGGTGTTTGTACAAATGTAGGTATGTCAAAATACATGTTTTAATTTGACAAAACCAAAGCTGTAAGCAGAGTGAGATCTGCAGATCTGCACACACAAAACAAACATTTTGCTTTCAGTATTATTTTTCCTGTGAAATGTTGTATTGCTTAATTTTGCTCAGAACATTAGAGAATAAAACCATCCAATTCTGTAGTGTTATTTTGAAATCAACGTGCCAAGCGCTCTGGTAAGGGCCGTGCGAATCAGCACATATTAATCCAACTTGCCTAGCTTGGCCCTGGCAGGTCTGGTTTAAGGCAGCAAAAGATATAAATAGGGTCAGTTTACTGAACATACTGATGCTAAATGCTGGCAGTTTAAGTTTATGTACCATTTCAACAGATATGTCTCCAGTGATTCCTAATGACAAACTGTAAATGCTACAGATGTCTGAAGATTTTGCATGACACATTTACAGGGAAAGTTGATTCACTGCATTCCCAGTTCCTTTTTTGCGGTTGTGGTAACATATGTAAACAGTTTTTACTCACAGCAAGGCACTGACATACATAAAGACTATTTTGTCAGTTAAGTATAAATTTTGATGTGGAAGTCATTTGTTTCAAAGGAGTTTGTGTGTTGACTGGAGAATTTGTGCCATAGCTATGTCTGTTTTACTGCAAAACCTTGCTTTCTATATATCCTAAATATCAGTGTAGCCAAAAATAGGCTTTTGAACCTTGCAAAAAGAAGGGATACCACTGTATAATTTGTAGAGAATGCATAATATTTCCCTCATAATAAGTCCAGTGTTTCATCTTCCGTTGTTGCAAAAACAGTTTTTTGCTTATACTGTATAGAAAGTCAACAAACCTTGTCCAACAGGCAATTTTAAAAGAAAATGACTTCTCTTTCACACTTACAAACACCTCTCTCTGATGTGATTTTCATCCCTGTCAGTGACATTGATATCATCATCTTGTTGGACAAGTGGAGAGTCTCTCTCTTTAACCGAATCTTTATGAGCTGTTCTCTCTTCATTTCATCATGCAGGTTTTTCCCACTTCCCAGAGCATGTTCACATCTCAGATACAGTAAGATTCCTTTTCAAGGAATGTTATTCAGAGTATATCATGTGCAGGCCTACATTCGGGTGTTTGCTTGCCTTTGTATATGTGTCAACAGGCTTCAGTGGCCTGTTGAACCACTTAAATGATTCTATTTAACGGGTCAGCCGAGCAATTAATCAAGGGTTTAATTGGAATCCCGAGTGGAGTGACATGATTTATGCAAATAAGGTCATTAATATGCAGGCCTGCATTCGACGCCGAAATTAAAATGGCTCATCCGCTAGTGCAGGCTAGCACTTTCATTACGGTAAATTAGAGTGTGATAATAACTTCAAATGCACATATTTATTTTCTACAGACAGTCTGAATAAGACATGCCCACAGCAAGAAGAATGTGAAAAAGAAGGAAGTTCTCATAAGGGAGACGGTGGGGAGTAGGCAATGCTAATGCTGTTAATTTTACCTCATTAGAAAAACACTGCTATCTGCAGGGCTCCAGTTTTAATTGGATCACCAAGCAATTTAAACCACATTTGGTTCCTAATCACTTCCCCTTACCCAATGTTTTATAAATGATATTGTAGGGCTAGTTTGAAAAGTGCCAGAATCATTTGCTTGGTCAGTACAGGCCATCTTGATACCAGTGTCTTACCTTTCTTGCTGCACTCAATAACTGTACTCCAGTGGACATGTTTGATTCTCGCTCTGTAGTATCCAGATTACTCACCGTCACTAACTGGAATAAAAATGTATCATGGATTACAGTTCTGTGGAAAAACATATCACTGCTACAGCTATTTATTTATCGAGTTGGTCAAAAGCTCAACTGTTAAATTAATGAACAAGTAATATTCAGTACTTTCATGTCACTATGTATTAGTTGCTATAATTACTGAGAATATTTATTGTTATAAGAATAATATTCTGTATTAGGGATCTAATGTAATGACATAATTATTTAGTATAAGGCGTTTAGTTGATAATGAATGGATAGCTCTTAAGCAGATAGCTTGTAATTGGTCTTTGTACAGTGAATGTAAATTAAATTATTTTAATTTTTTGAAACTGAATAAGTAAAATAACTTGTTTAAGTGATATTGTAGCATTTTGAGATGTGCCTGTACACTTGTACACCGGCTGGCAATGTTTAAAGTTTAAGGTGCCACATTTCTTTTCACAACAGAATGTCTTTCTTGAAGTATGTATATAAAAATTCAGTGAACTCAAATCTGTCAGGTTTAAATTAATATATATATATATCTTTGTTATAGTGATTGCTTTCATTGTCGTTCATCCAGCATTAAGATAGTTTCTCATGGACTGGGAATCGAACCAGGGACAGCTTCGATGAGGACTCTAGTATCTGCATATAATGTGTCTGCTCTACCACTGAGCCATGGTGTCAATATTTCTAAATCCAAAATGTTCAGTGAAAATGTTATATGAAAGTTTCCTTTCAAATAGTTTCTGAAATCTCTGTGCTAATGACTTCCATTTGTAAACAGATTGTTAATCATAAAAATAGCTATATAAAGGTATTCTTTATTACAGATTTTTGACCTGGTGGTATTTAACTCTAGTACATTAATCAGGAAAAGGTATGATTCTTGAGTTTTTAACTGGCCCAAAACCAGTGAGGACTGATCAAGCAAAACCGGACACCAGCTGGTTTTGCTTGATCAGTCCTCACATTTCTAGTTTCATCCCTCAGCCATAGTTCTCAATCTCGAATGACTATTAAAGATGAACGCCTGTTGATTAGTTATTTTGTCCACCATTTTTGAAAAGATGTTCAGAACATTGTCACTTGGAGACTAATTAAAGTAACAACTGTATGCAGCATAAAACCTTTTAAAGAAGTTTGTATTTATTAAAGATTTTTTTTTAACTATTTCAATAATAAGACAAATGCATAAACTCCATTAACGTTAAATGCTGCATTTGTCATTTTGTAGCTCTGCTGGTTTTGCTGTTCTATGATACAATTTATGTCAAATGATTGATCATCAGATATGTCTTTGGTTTTAGGCAATATATCACATTGACATGGAAATATAAGCCTCTCTGTTTTGCAAGCTAGGAAAAATGAAGGCTTAGTATGTGATTGTCATATGGGGGTTGTAGCCGCAAGGTTGAATGCAAACAGCCAGTGAATCATTTTCTTCTTGACGCTGGGTGGAAATAGAGAAATTAAAGACTCTTACAGAGTTGTTTTGTGTTTTGGTAATTATTACACTCTTGTCTCCCTGCAGAAGTCATCTGTATATTTCAATAGTTGTTCTCACAAGGACAGAACTATCTACACAGACTGATGTCATTAGCTTAAGGATATAGTGTTTAGTTTTCTTAAAATCTATTTAAGTAGCCTAATGTGCATGAACTTAAATATACAATGCTACATTTCTTAAATCTGTTTTAAATTAGCAATTGCAATTCAATACCATCTCTTACTTTTTACAACATCTGTAGATGGTTTTATTATAAAGGATACTATGCTGAAAAGTATAATCTCACTATGTGAAAAACAGATGAAACCACTTTAAGTGAATAATAAGCCGTCAGTATGATGGAGGTTTTTTTTTTTTATGCTGCTTTAATATTGCGTTTCGGTATCGCAGCAAAAATGTGACTGTTTTCTTTCATTCTCCCTTTAAAAAGTCAAATTAATCACTTTTAGGAATTTATGCTGTTTTTAAAGCTGGTTTTCACTGTTTAGGCTCAAATATTATTTAGAATTTTTTTGAAATTTGTCATGAATAATTCTCACTGTGGTTAAAAAAAATAATACAATCACATACTCCTGGCAGAACATTTTTAAGAATGAATGTTTTATTTGAACATTGCATAAAAAAAATAAATAAATTTGTTCCTATGTCTATCCAGTTCACATCAAAAGTTCCTCTTGAAATTAGATAAAGTTTCAATCATGTCTCCCATTATACTTATGTTTTCTTTTTATGTAAGCCCCTTACAAAACTCTAAACAGAACTGTTTTCTTTAAAAAAAGTCTCTGTGCCCAGTTGATACTGGGAGAGTGCATATTTCACCAGCAGAAGACATTCCAAGTTTAGTGATGTTGGTGAAATGTCCATTGATCAGACTTGTTTATTCATCACATTCCTCCAAGTACATCTTAATTATTAGAACATCATCAGGATTCAATATATTTAAAAAATTTTTTTTTTAATGTATATTCTGTTCACACAAAGTGATGCACTACATGTTATTTCTGAAAATTTACTCTGCCTTGGTTTTGGGAATCATTTCTGTAAACAAAGTTAATGCCTGCTGTCAGTGTGGAAATCATTAGCAGAAACCTTTAGCCACTGTGTATCCATTTGTGTCCTTCATGGTCGCCCCGCTTTATAATAGAAGAAAACCTCCAATGGTGTTTCCATAAAGCTCAATAGAGATATTTGGCAGCTGGTTTATGAGGGGCACAATAGGTGACAACAAACACCGATATGGCCATGGAACATGCTTTAACTAGGCAAGACTGTGGCAGGATTGAACAGGTTGCACTGATCGGTTGGTGATGTGTTGTCATTAGACATAAACATCACCATTTTGTTTTAAAGGATAGAGGGGCTAATGGCTCGGTTCAGTTTTTGTTTTATACCCAAGCTCTCAGCTATTTCTCTATTTTATTTATTTATTTTTACACACAGACACACACACACACGGTTTGTCCTTGTGTGCTAGGGCTCACTGGCTGCGTAGGGTTTCCTGTAATTACAGCAGTGAGCAGGGAGCTATCTTTTGCATGGCAGATGGTCCAGCACCATGCTGCATCAGGTATCCGTGACAACCGCCTCCCTGCTCGCAGTTAACAGCACCATCATGGCTCTTTAGAGTGACCAAATGTCATTACTGTCTCTGTTGAGACAGACAGAGCAGGAACAGGGGCTTGGAAGAGTGGCAGGGGAACAGAGAGGTTATAGTGGGGGTGGAAGGAGGGATTTGTAGCTGTGGTAGAGAAGGAAAAAGATTAAAGCTGATTTTTTTATTTTTTTTTATTTTTATTTTTTTTCCAGTGGTAGCTACAACAACTGATGAGAAAGCACTTTAGTCATTTTTTAACTTGCATTTCAATGCAAACTCAAGCCTGTAAGCCTATCCTTACCACATTTCTCCTGTTTAAAAAGTTTTATGAGATGAATATAATAAAGGAAAAAAAATTATATGTTGTTTTTTTTTAAACATTCTGCAAATTAAAATTGGTAAGTGTCATACCTATTTGTATTCAATAGCTAAATCAGCACATTGTAGAACCCCTTTTACTTCTAAATCTATAAGGTCTTAAGGATATCTTAGGGAAATGTCATATAAAGACATTTTTGGCCATTCTTCATAAAAAATCTTAACCACGATCTCATTGGATGGAGACCAGTTGTGAACATCAGTTTTTAAGTGGTTTGAATTTTTACTTTAGGTCATTCTAAGACATTATTATGATTTGATTTAAGTCATTTCATTGTAACTTTGGCTTTACATTTAGGGTTTTGGTAGTGGAAGGTAAACCTTTTGGCTTTTTCATCCTTTAACATTTTTTCTTCCAGTATTGCCCTGTATTTAGCTCCTTGTACATTCTCATTAACTCTGAGCAGCTCCCTTGTCTTTGCTGAAGAAAAGCATTAGCCCTGGCATGTTTTATGGTTCAAAATGTTTTATATATGGCGTTCATGTCTTTGTGTTGGAAAAGAATCAGCTTTATTAACTAAAATGGTTCACACACAGAAGGAATTGACTTTTATGTTCAAGTGCTTGCAGCATACAGGCAGCATTATTTACGTCCTAATCCCCATTCAAATAAGTAACACCTGAAGGTAACTGATTGCACAGGATTTCATTTAGGGATGTCAGCACTAACTTGGTGACATTTTCAGACTTTTATTTATCAAAAATTTAGAGCACTGTTGAGTTTTCTTCAACTTAACAGTCATGCTCCACTTTGTTGTCTGCAACATAAAATGTCAGCAGAAATTAAGTTCATATGTAACACGCCAAGAACTTTAGGGTGTTTTGGGATACCTTTATCAGGCACAATAGGTTTCTATCCAGTGTGACTCTTGGATCATATACAAACAGCTTTTTTGTGCTTTAAATTCAAAGTCACTGGTATTATACTTGCAAGATATTGGTACTATGTTAACTTTCAAGGTCCAAATTATGCCTGACAATTTATCCGAACATAAGCAGGTGATGTAATGTCTCTTATGTTTTTAACTTTTACAGTTGTTGAAAGAACCTTAAATTTTAAGCCATGGTACTCAAACACAATGGCCAGTTAAGGTTTACTTAACCCGTAAGTGTATATACTCTGAACTGTACAGGTGAATATGCATACATTTCTGAGCAGTAAGTCAACAAGTTGGCTCCCTTGTCCTTTTCAAGGTGTGTGCTTCCTCAGAGTACCAGAGGGAGGCAGTGACACACCTTGCTGAGGCAGGAGGTGTTTGAGGCATGTTTTGTTCTCAGCACAAAAGTGATTTGTTCATTCAATTAATCACTTATTCACCTGTTCAGATGGGTAATGAACCAAACAAGTCAATCTTGTTTTATGCAAAATATCACTTGATGTTCTTTGTGTTGGCGTTTCAGTTGCTTGAGAGAAAAATAATTTGACTTTGAGTCATTGCGAGGGCCTTTCATCATTATTGGCATATCTTAAAGGCTACTAAACCCTGGACTTCATTAAATATTAAACTCAAAATGAAATGCCATTCTGAGGGTGCCTTTTAGAGTCAGTTTTTCTGTTAAGATGAGATGCAGTGCAACACTTAAACATTTTGCATATGTTGTAGAAATTTTAAGAAGCCTTTGACCATTGCTGTATGATTTTATAAAGAATATGCAGAGTTGCCTTTATTGTGTTTCTTTTAATGAGGAAGCTTCATTGCACAATGAGCTTTGGAGACTTCAGAATAGAAGCAAGCATTTTTTTTGTCAGCTTGTTCAGTCATTGGTTCTGATGAGAATATACTCTCCACATCTCCAGAATCTAGCTGCAAACACTGAATAACCTAAGCTTCTTTGAGAAGCCCGATGTGCTCTGTCCTTTTTGGTAGATGGCTTCACTAGCTATATTTCTAGCCAAATGCAAATTTTTTAAATATCAGTAATGAAAACAAGAAAGAAAATGCAAATTAGATGTGTTTTTGTCAAGTTTTTGTTGATGCAATACTTCAAAATAGGCATAAAAACATGAACAGAAACTGGATTATGGTTGCCTCTTTAGCCAAGTCTGTTGTCCAGGTGAACAGAGGTAGTTATACTCCACCACCACTTCTCCTCCCGAAATAGAAATGGCATTGGACATTATTCGTTTTTCCCCTAAAATCTACAATCATCTTGTTTATCTTGGTCTGACTCAACATAATACTTTTGTTTCCACAAAGTGACCCATATGTTTGTAAATTAAGCAGAATAGTGTTAAAGACACTGGGAATCAAAGAACCAGATCCTGCGTAGTCCAGATTACAGTGGGTTTGTTGAAGCAGGTGTATAACGATGTTCTAAACTCAAACTCCATGGTGATAAGGCAGCAACAGGGCTCCTGAGAGGTGCTTGTTTGCTTATTCACATTGGAGTCTGTCCAGGACTTTCATAATGTGGGATCCCAGGGCAACACGTCTACAGCCATAGAGGATTGGTGAATGAGCTTTCTTAGGTAGTGGAATAAGGCAAAACTCTTTTGGAACCTTTTCCTTTTTCAGATTAAGGTTGTACATGAGTAGCAGATTCTTAGATTTCTGTTGTACAGAGTTTTAAGACTGTTGGACATAGAAGTGGTAGAGAGGGACAAGAGAGGGAGGAAGGTTAAGTATTTACCTCTGGTGGTATATTTACAATGTTAAACTAGGAACTCAGAATGCAAAACTAAGAATTTAGATACCAATAAAAGGAGAGATGGGTACTGTGAACAGTGATGAGAATTCAATTCTGTTTTTGAACTGGACTGGTGAAGCCCACCTGTTGACTAATGACAGCTGGAGATGAGCACCGACCTATACTGTGGCCAGATGGACGGATGTTTCTGAAATGGCTTTAACATCGTCATGTGTTCAGATCATTACATTACATTTGTGATAAAAGTAAATGGATAATAAATGATTCAGAAAATTAGAAAAATGCAAACCACCTGTTTTTTTATTTTATTTTAATCACTGCTATAATTGTTTATTATTTCTTTAGCTAGTCAGTGGTTATTTTCTGCAAGTGTTTGATTAAAATGTCTTCTTTTGTTAGATATTTTAAATGTCAATTATGAAAGCTACATTGAATACAGTGTATTGCAAATAACATAAAACATTGAATGCTCATAGCCTTATTCAGTATATACAAAACATGTTCGGTGCACAAACATTTTTGAGTTTCAACTGTTTCCAATGTTACCTGCTGCATGTCCTTCCACACATCTGTGTCTCTTAGTAATGTCCTTGTTAGCATGTTTACAGCTGCATGCAGATGTTGTGCATCAGTCTCGGAGCAGGACTTCCCTCTCAGCGCCCTCAGGTCATTAGTAAGCACAACTGATAGCTATGTAGATGGTGACCAGAGATGATGATTACGTCAAAAAATATCAGGCAAAATCAGTGCCTCAGTATGAAGTGAGCATGATTTATTTTTACTCCCTATTATTTGAAGGGCTGAGCCTTGGTGGACTTTTAGTTTTGTTTCACGTTAAATTCAATTCTCTGTTCCTTCCTTTCCTTCCCTTCACTTTTGCTCTCCACCCAGCATTGCAGAACTGTGCACACAAAAGTTAGGATTTTTAAGAGTTCACACTGTGCTTTCCAATCAATGGTGGGTTTGTGCTGTGGTATAATTTCCTGCACCCTGTCTGATCATAAATGTACCTCTTGATCTGTCACTGCTGAGGAAAATCAATACTAGCTCAGAAGGCCAGCTGTTAGGATTTTATTATTACTTGAATCAGTCAAGTCTGCAGTTCAAAGTTAGTGTAGAGGAGGCCTAAGCAACAGCGGAGGTTTTAGTTCATAAAACTAATGCGTCTCTGAAACCTGTATCTAGGCGATATTGATCCTGTGCTTTGAAAGCAAAAGGGGTTTTCACCCAGTGTTTCAGTATCCACAACAGTGGTACTTTGTGTAAAATGGTTAGCACAGTTTCAGTTCCTGGTTTTGTGCAGGATTAAAGGGGGCAAAATGTATGTGTGTTGTTTCCCCCCCCCTTAAAAACACAACGTGGAAAACGAGACGTCAATAAAGATTTATCAGTCTGTTTATACTGAATTAATAATTCTCACATTTTTCACAGCAGAGATGATGGGATACTGATAAAAGTACGGAAAATTGTAAATGGGAAACTGGCTTCTAGTGGTTTCTAAGTGATCAGCAGTATGTAAATGCAGACCTAAAATCCACTAAATATGAATGTGTTTTTTTATTGTATTTCAGATTTTTTTATCACCCCCGGTAAATGTGTTTAAAAACTTTAAAATAACTCTATCATATAAACATAGTCTTCAATACTTTATTTAATAAGTGAGGAAATTTGCTTTAGGAAATGTTTTTCACTCAATTGTTCATACAAAACTTATTGGCACAAACCCTGTAGAATAAACACTGAGAGAAATTAAATTAGACTTTTGCTTTTAGAACTGGAACTTTGTGATTTGGATGGAGGAAAAGTTTGGTTTTTAGCAACAAACTTTTGGCTTTGTGGAAAAAAAAAAGGTCTTATGTGATCAAAAGCTCTACATGGGCACCTCATCATTACTGTACCTAGAAATTATGATTATTATGTGATATTTCAACCTTTTTGTTTTATTTTATGGCCCCATTTGATGAGAATTTAATTTGCCAGCCTAAGAATGTTAAGGGCTCCTCCCCAATATGCCTTAAATGATAATACAAATCCTCCTCATGATTTGTTCAAGCTAAGATATTCTGATTGGCATATTGTATTGGTACAGACATTTGTATTTTCAGTCAAGTTGCATCAACCATTTAATTAATTTGTCTAGGAAATGTTTTGAGTATCTAATTATTTAACATTTTCTTTAAGTAATCACCACAAAAACTTTTTACAAACAATACTAACTACAATATAGAATAAACGTAGATCAATTTGAAAATATGTAAACATAAATACAATAAAATAAGCAGTATGTCAAAAGTGCTTTATGTATCCTGCTGTAGGTAATTTGCCTTTTGTTCTGACTTGACTGACTAGCCCCAGATCATTCCTTCTTCTGTGTCTTGGCCTGATCTTAGGCCACATACCTCCTGAGTTTTTGTCTCAAAAAGCAGTATCTCAGTCTCCTGTGAGATCCCATATAATCCACCAGTCATCCGAGTCCAGACCCTCATCTCACCAAGGTCGGGATGAAAGAGCATCTCAGCGGAGCTGAGTTCCGTCCGTGCGTGGCAGGAGAAAAGGGAGATGCCTTAGTGCGAAATGTCAGTGCTTTTCCTGTGAAGCTTGACTCATCAAAGGAGGATTAGTGTCAGGCCGATGGCCTCGCTGGACGAAGAACCGGTGATGGGGTGATCTAATGCATCAAAACAGATATGAGACCTGGATGACACTTCAACATGTGTACACGCACACATGTTGAAGTGTGTGTGTACACTTCAACATGGAAAGAAATTAAGAGGCCACTTAAAATGTTCAGTTTCTCTGATTTTACTTTTTATAGGTACATGTTTGAGTAAAATGAATATTGTTCTTATATTCTTAGAATTACTAAAAACATGTCTACGAAACTCCAAGCAAAAATTTATATTAGCAGAAAATGAAAAATGGTCAAAATAACAAATAAGATGCAATGCTTTCAGACTTCAAATAATGCAAAGAAAACAAGTTGATATTCATTTGGAAACAACAATGCTAATGTTTTAACTTGGGAAGAGATCAGAAATCAATAATTGGTGGAATTACCATGAGGCTTTCAATGGGGTTCAGTACAGTGAATTTTTATTTTTTCCAGAGTTCTATATATTCTTTTTAGTTCATATAGAACAGTTAACCAAATTCCCACATTGAAGTATAGTAAACAATTTTAGTTTTAGTTTCAAATCACCAAATCAATCATGTGAGGGCTGTAGACGCTGTTATAACTGGTTAACGGTCATAATGAAAACAGGAAACTAAGCTGTAGTTAAGGTGCAGAAAAAATATTAGCATAAACTGCAATGGATGGTGAATATCGGTATCAGTGGCGTAATGCAAATGCTTGGATGTGTTGCATGTGTGCATATGGAAATGTTGAGGTGCAAAAATAAAGATGAACTCAAATGTACAGCAGAAGGAAAGCTGAGGCAGTGCACCACAAGTGACCGGAGGCAGAGTGGATGCCATGTAGGTGGAGATGCCCAGCTTTAAATTTTCACTTCTCTGAATTAACAGACCAGCCACACCTGTAAAGAGGAGGAGCACGAGGGCAGACACCAAAAACCAGCAGCCCAGCTCATAAGCCCCAGGGCCGTAACAAAGGTTTTGGTCACCAGACCTGTTCGAAATTCATCTCTAATGTATGAAGCAGGACAGGTAATGATGTATCTGTTTGATTATTGTTTTTGTTTTTTTCTTTTTTGAAATTTGTCGTGCAGTCATTCAAAAAGAGAATGTGCAATTCTATTACTTTTAGGTCAAATACGAAAGAAAGGACATTGTTTCTCTTTCTGCCCACCTTGCTCTTATTTCTTTATTTCAAAAGCAGCTCTCATCTCTGCCTTGGGACTTGTGGGAGGAGCTGCACGCACTGTGTTAGTTAGAGCTAAATCAAGCATTTTGTAACAAATAAACTACAAGACAAATAGGAGCATCATTCTTAATTTGGAAAGCCGACAGGCCAAGAAATGAGAACAATATGAAGGCCCTGCCTCGTGCTCTTCATTAAAGTGTCTGCCCTCCACACATGACAAAGCGGATTGTGATTGTGGCACTGATGGGCTGTGGACAATTACAAGTGATGTATTTATGGATTTACAGTGTGATCCACTGTGAAATATAGCTGCTGTCAGTGCTAAAAGCTGAAGCATGTAGAAATAAATTACCAGAACTCGACTCGGTCCATATTCTGTTATGAAAACTACAGTCAATGCTCTATAATGAAACACAGAATCAGTGTGTAAAGATGTAATTCATTTTTATTAGCTCTTCCTGGGTTTGTGTATTATTATTAGTCATTCTGCAGATTTATTGGCATTATGTGAATATATTTTTTTATTTTGCTCAGAAAATTTTGGCTTCAGTGGCGCCAAGGCAGAAATGTGGAATGTGGTTTCTTTGATGTTTAGTTCTTCCTGTTTTGTAAGAGATTAAAGGAAATTGCGAAATGAAAACTTGTGCAGCTGGAAAACAGAAACTGATCCCCTAAGTAAACAGCCATAACTGAGGCGAAGAATGTCTTTTGAGTGTTGGATGTTAATTTTATTGGAGACAGAGTATCGCTAAAATACAGAGTGGAATAAAATGAATAATACTACGACTACATTAGGGAACAAAATATAATGCAATCAAATGTATCAATAATAATACCCACCATATTGTTATGTATGCCAAATCTGTTATCTGTTTCCATCAGCATTTTCTGAAGTATACTTTTGGTGAAAGAGTGTAAGTGTTGTTGTAAAATGGCAACATTGCTTCGATGTTGGCAATATGACTCTCCACTCAGGGCAGCAATGAATTTGACTGGCAGTCAGTCTTCCTAATATTTGGTATTTAATTTAATTATGGAAAGGATTATTATGTTTCTGTATTTAAACTAATCAGGTGCAGCCCATATCTCTTAAGTTCAAATCTAAATTTTTAGATTTAAATTAGATTTTTTTTTTCTTTTTTTGCAAAATTCCCTTAGATGACATCTGTATGAATTGGTGCTATATAGATAACCTTAACTAAACTGTAATGAATTAGTTTTATACTACACTATCTAGATTATTGGTAGTGCTGAACAGAGATTTTTAAAAACATAAAAATTTATAAAACCTAATTTTGATTTAAAACACACGTTTTCATTTTCTGTTATTAAGACAGCCTTGGAGTAATGCAAACATTTAAAATGGCAATTTATAAACGGATTTAAAAACAAATAAGAGGATTTCTATGTTACATTTATTTTAGAGAACAGTTAAAATCTCTTGCTTAGAGTTGCCTTTTTGAAAAATCATTCAAGTTGTAAAATAAGCATCTTTCAGGTATTAATCAGTTGTTGGGAACAAGAATCAAGCTTTTTTTTTATTTGATTATTTAACTCCTTTGAGATTGCTTTGAAATGCTGGAATACACAGACATTTTTTTTGGCTTCATGTACAATACATTGTCACTTGTTATATATCATCAGTAAACTTGGTGCGTGACGACTCCTATAGGTTTGTCTTGCGAAAAGACAAGTTTGATAAAAAAAAAATCAGAATTCGTCAACACACACATATTAACATGTCTGTTGAACAATCATCCGTAGAACGTAACTGAGCATGTAGCAAGAGTAATTAAACAGATATCAGCTTGTTAGAATTGTTACTCTGAGATAAATGACTAATAATAAATCAATACAACCAAAATTGGAGTATAGATAACATTACAGCTTCAGTTTTTCTGGTTAAAGTGACTAATTTGTTGCCTCAAGTTCATCAAACTGTCAGTCTTTTAACAACCAGTAAATACTCCAGACTGACTAGGATATATGCACAATGTCCAGTAAAAAACTTAAGCATTTAGTTTTGAATGCATGAGCTATAAACTGAAATTAGAGAGCTATGTGATGGCTCTCTCTGATGGTCTCGGAGAATGCGCGGGCATGCACAGAATCAGAAATGTTTACGGAGATCACTGAGGAAATGAGGTAATTCTGCAGGGCCACTAATGGCAGAGTCTTGACAGAGGATATGTTTCATTTATCCTATCTGCATCAAGGTCGACATGGCAATTACTGTGGCAGGGGAGAACCTAAAAAAGAAAATCTGCTGGTCCATTGGTGAATATACAACAAATCACCTGTGCCTTGGAGGGCAGGGGATTTCTTTAAAAGGATGGTAAAAAAATGCAACTCACAGACAGACGATTAAATAGAGCCAAACAGGATGGGTTTTTAATATTGTCTACATTTACATGGCTACATTACGTCCATCAAACAATTTTTTTTCCCCCTATGGGCACATCGAACGGTAGCATTTAGTTAACAAGCTTGATAACTGCACCTGTTTTGAATAAATATTTTAATATTTTCCACAAATTATGTGTAAGATTAGGCATAAATCAAAGGTAAATGGCAAGAACTATTACCGCCCTATTAGTATGGTAAACCCTGGAAGCATTGTCAGTTTTCCAGCAGGCTCTTGTCATTTTGAGATGCATCATTCTTGTGATTCTCTCATGGAATAGATTGAGTTAAAGTAAAACTTACTACACTTGAAGAAGTGTTGGTACTTCATACAATTTGGGGTTCTACTTGTATTGTGTAGAACCAGTCAGTCACCAGTGTCTAGTTAAACTAGTAAAATAACTGTGCAGGAACAATTTCTTGTAAAATTAGGATCTTCTGGACAGTTTGTCTAAATGTAAATAAACTGTGTCTCACAGAGTAAATATCTAAAAAAGTTAATTGAAACAGCAGCTCTTATGCTTTAAAAAGGATAAAATAAATACATGGACCTTCATTTAAATTCAAAAAGTAACTGTGGCCTTTGTACTGATATCTACAGGAGAAATACAGACAACTGTCTACCCTTGCATTGCAAGACCAGGGCCATGTTTCACCGGTGAAGATGCAACATTGTGGAGGGCTAAAATCTAATTTAATTCAATATTGATCGGCTGCTCTTTATGGTTTTAAGTTTGCTGAGAGCACATCAATTGGGAATTTGGCTCTTTTTCTGGGACATTTTTCTGCTGTATTTGTGGTCAAGAATGAAAAGACTCAGATATAACTGTTACTTATTAATCCTGAAACCTAAAATAGGACCTAATGTACATTGTTGTTAATCTTTTTCAAAAGTTTCATTTCTGATATTCAGTCAAAACCCAACAATAATATTAGATGCATGGATAAAAGACTTGCTGAAGCCACAATCTAAGCTTTGTCACCAGAAGTTGGACACAAACGATACTACAGCATCGACAACTGGAATAAAATTGGTAAATTGGTAACTTAAAGCATGCAAGGCACTGTTGGTGCTTTTCTCTTCTAATATTTCATCTTCCTCATCACTAAATATTACACCAGTACATTTCTTTGTATTTTAAATATACTTTGAAAAAACAAACTTCTTTCACTTTCTCACCAACGAGCATATTTGTCCTATTAGAGATGTATTTCTTCCTTTCTGGGAGCACTGGTCAAGAGGGAACCCTGGACACATAAATATCTGTACACAAGTGCCTTATTGTTGCACTGTATTTATTGGTGAGAAGTTTGTAAATTGTTTTTTTTTTTTTTTTTATCCGCTTTGTGAGCTTATTTTGGTTTCACCTCTAGCAGCGGTGGGAAGGAATTTACTCAGGAGTTGCGCCACCAAGGGCATTGCAATAAATCACTTGGAGGACTGCCAGCCCATTTTGGGTGTGATGAGGTTGTTACCTTGGCATGTAGCCAGTGTAGACAGTCTTCCTTTAAACTCTCTGATATCCAATCAACCACAGTGTGCACAGGCCACAGGTGATAAGCTACCAATGCTGCTGCCAGGCTCTTCCATGCAGCACCCAGCACCTAAATATGCTGCAAACTGAATAATGAATAATGTGCACTGCAATCTCTTCGTGGAGCCGTTATGCATGGTCAGAAGCATCGGGGAACTGTGATGCACCACCACTTGTAACATCTCCAAAACCACACCATATGTGTTTTGGAAGATTGTTGTTGAGTTGCAGCGTTATTCCGGCTTTTTACAGGGACTAATAAGCTGTTAGAGAAATTAAGAGTGCACTGTAGGAAAGCCAGGCTGCTAAGCTATTCATAATTAATATTTAAAGTAATTGGTGTTGACGTGAATTGAAATGGCAATCAGTGTTTATCCAGGAAATCAAAGTTCCTCATCATTTTAAATACGTGAACATTTTCAATAGTGTAAATTGAAAAATATCTCCTTTTATATTATTAAACTCGGTGCCAGTGAATAGTGCTTGTAATTTAATCTACCTGCAGTTTTCACATCCCTTGGAGCCTTTCAAAAGAAAACATGAATGTAGTGTTACGCCTCTGAAAGGCTCGGGGACATGTGACATGTTTACCCAGATGGCTGTTAATTATTCAAATACTTAGCTAAGTATTAATATGTATTTATTGCCTGCTTCTGCAATAATCTTCCCTATTACAGAGTAACCATTAATTACACCTGAATTATCATGTAACAATTCAGCAGACCCATACATTAGGCAAAGAAAAATTTCCATATAGATACTTTTTGGTGAGCAATAATTGAATTCCTTATAGCTGCCTGAAGCACATCCATTCTAAATGAGTCTGTCTGCTGCAAATGCTCTCAGTAAATGATGTGAGGTATTTTATAGGGAAAAGACTCCTAAGAGGGCTCACCCCCTTCTACAAAGTTTTTGTGTTCATTCGTGCAATTATTATTTTTTGTTATAATATATTGCAATATAGCCCTCATGCCTCTCAGGTGTAATGCGTCTCATTAAACCAGGATGAGGTTTAATGCAAATCACCAACCATAAACAGACAAGCATAACTTTGTTTTAGAGTGCATTGCAAAGATTTTTTATAACTTCAACATTTCTGTTTTTTATCACATTACAACTAAGGTCAATTTTATTGAAAATGTTTGATAGATCAAAAGAAAGTAGCTTATATTTGTGCTTCAGAAGGTGAGGGATATATTTTGTACAAATAAAAATCTAACAAGTCAAATTTATTTTGTATAGTCAAGCTGATCTGTGTATCACAATTCAGTAACAAGGCTGTTCAGAGTGCTTTACATTATAAAAGCATAACACAATTAAAATAAACATTACATTAAAGTGACAGCATGAAAGGACGTAACAAAAAGTTGTAAACCAGACCATAATTAATCTATTTTTCAGTCTTTAATCAAAGACAACTCTAAGCAAATGGGTTTTGAATCTAGATTTATAGAAACTCAGTATTCATGTAGTTTTGCATTTTTTGGAGTATTGTTTCAGAAGAGAATGTCATAAAAACTGAATGTTATTTCTTAATGTTTGAGTTTTGTCTCTGGGAATGCAGAGCAAATTTGAACCAGAACATCTGAGAGGTGTGGAAGGTTGGTACAACAACAACAAGTCCTTAATGTGTTGGGGTGCAAACCCATTCATCGACTTACAAACCAACAAGCATATTTTAGTTTATTCTCTGAGCTACAGGGAGCCAATGTAAGGAATGTAGAACTGGGGTGATGTGCTCTATTTTCTTAGTTTTAGTGAGGATGCAAGCAGCAGCATTCTGGATCAGCTGCAGATATCTGTAAAAACAATGCTGGAGTATTCAGTGCAACTAAAGACAAGTGAATGGATGAGTTTCTCAAGAGCTTGCAGGAACATTAATATTTTAATTCTAGAGATGTTCTTTAAGTGATGATGGCCAACTTTGTAGTTGTCTATATCTGAAGGCTCAGGTCTGGATGAGGAACTACACCCAGATTTTGTTCCTAAACACAAGTTTCTAGCTGCAATAGTTCAAGCTGCGTGCTGATTGCTGAGTGGTCCTCTTTAGGACCAAAGATAAGAGATCCAAGCATTTTTATCCAGCCTTTAGTACTCTTATGCTCCCAAATAAAATACAGTGTAAACAACTGTCACCTGTTTAGTAAAGTCTTCCCAGTTTTCAGTTTAGTCTTTGCCTAAATATTATTTTGTTGAGAAGGTCTCAGAACTTTGTTAGAGAACATTAATGAATAAACATCGGGTTTCCCACCGTCTACTAAGAGCATGGTGGACTGCCTGACTTTACTTGTTATCCCCTTGAGAGTTGTTTTTGAAAGTCTATTTTGAAAAGAGAAATGGATAAAATCTTCTCGATGGAGAAAATACAATAAAACTTGCAGCTGTATATGCAGATTGACATAAAGTACTGACAGAGGGGAGGTGAACATAAATGCACTCAACCCTTTTTAGATTTTTGTCATGTATGCTTGCATGCATGTATGCTTTTCCTTTTGTGGAAAATTTTTGATCTACCTTTTTAAATCTACCACATAAAATCCCAATGTAAAACTCTGTGGTGATGTGACAAAATGTGGATAAGTTAAACCAATTTTGCATCGTCTTGCTGGTGCTTTTGAAAGACGAAAGCAATAGAATGCATGTATACGTTTCTGTTAATCAGGTCAAGGATGTTTATAGTCTTCACACAGTGTGGCCTTGACTATTAATTTCTTGGTTCTGCAAAGAGGCACAACAGGAGACCTATTATAAAAAGAAAGTTTGCCAATTAATTTAAGCTGGATAAAGGATCCAGCTGCACACAACGTGCAGCAGAAAAATGCATTTAACAAATTAAGATGGGATGGAAACAAGAATGCATAGGCAGCATGTGTCCATTTGAAGCATGTTTTATTCAGTACTAAGCTTAGCATAATTAAGTTTCTTCTCAGATCCTTTTCTTTCTGATGTTTACCATCATTAATGACATAACAATAAGCAGGAAGAACACAGGAATCCTGGTATGAGAGCTTTATAACAAGGCAATTCTTAGCTATTACATTCATAGCACAGAGTTGTAAGATTCTGTGCAAAATGATTTGAGGTTTGTTCAGATAAATCTTTTGTAATCATTAGAAAGAGAGAGAGCATGTGTTTTCCCACTTTGCGCCTCTAATCTAGGTCACAATTGGATGGTTCATCCTTGTGAAGGAAGTAAATCCACACAACGATCTTAGAAAGCCTTATCCTGCTGTTTACAACTGGGCCAGGTCGATATCCATGGGAGGCTTTCAAATAAACAAACCATAAATGCCTGGGCTCATACTGGCCTCGAGATTATGGCCGTAACAATGATTAATTTTAACAACCTGAGCTAATTGTCTCTGAAACTTTAGTTAACAGCAAAAATGATCTAGCCTTGGGTGCTTTTCTTTTTTATAATGAAGAATAATGAGCAGTAGAATTACATCTGGCTGTGTTTTTTTTTTCTTCCTCTCTGTCAGAGATTTGTAGAGAGCAATAGGGGCCAGCAGGATGTAAGTCCAGGAATCAAGAGATGGAGTGTGTGTGCACTGCTGTCTGTCTGGTAGGAAGCAAGCGAAGAAGGAAGGAATAGAGACTTGTGTTTGGCTTGGAATCCAACCTGAACCTTTTGATAAATGTGATACGGTTACCCTTTGCCTGTATGTTTTCTATAAGCCTTTTTTCTTTACGATGCCCTGTTTGCAACTGCTCTCCTTTTAGGAGGCATCGCCATGAAGTCCCATCGTTTTTGTGTTTATTATGACAGCTAAAATGATTGTTCTCTTCTCGCTCTCTCTCCTCAAAACTCCTTATTCTTATCTTTTTTTTCATTTTACTGCCCTCATGTTCTTACTGCTATTTCTTTCCCTTTTCCCCTGTGCCTGTGTGCATAAAAGTTCATAACACCAGTACGGCTGCAGAAAGCAACTTGGCCTCCAGCGGTTTCTGTGATTCGCCTTCAATCTTAGAAGTGTGCTGTAACTCTACCTGGGGCTGGAGATGAGACTTCTCCACAAGCGGCAGAGCTTTAACATCCTGCGTTATCGACACCGTCTCTGCCAGAGACGGAGAGGGGAAGGACCTGTCTGATGTCTTTAGCTGTATTCAGTCAGACAAATATGCACATCGGGTGTGTGGATTTTATGCGGAGGTGGAGACCTTTAATGCACATAGACCAGGTATGCGGTATACTCCATGGTCATAACAGCTTTACACTGAGAAGAAATCCTATCAGTCTCAAATGCTTTTAGGTTTTCATGCTGTACAGTAGAAAATAAAAGCTCTATTCCTCCCACTCAGTTTCTATACTTTCTGCTCTTTTTCTAACACCTGAAGGAGAAATGCACACCATTGGTATGGTCAGTGTAGACCTTCAGAGCATTTGTATTATTAGCACATTTCTCCTTCACTATGGTGCAAAAAGGACCTGACCTTTAACATAAACACTCAAACCCACACAGTATTTGACACAGTCCAAAGCTTATTCATATTCTCTGCTGGGAGTCTATGGACACCTTGGGAGAGTCAACAGATGAATGAGAACCTGTTTAAGCCATTAGGTCAAATGTGAGACTGTTTATATGGAGAAGCCACAGGATCATAATCCAGTCTCTTGCTTTGAGTGCATGTGTTATAAACACCATTTCTGGAGGTATCTAGGTTTTAGTGAAAGTTACTGGCTGGAGAGAGATTAAGATGCCACTTTAATTCACAAACTTCTAACTAATTACAGTTTATGAGGCACTATAGTCCGATGGTTTCTTTATGTATGAGGGTGAAAGCTTTCCATATTTATAAACAGCATCTTCTCTTATATCAAGGTACCTATCTTCATTTTTTTGCAATTTACTGAAAAGGCAAAGTAAAAGCAGGTATCACAAAATATCCATTCTTTTATAACACATACTGACTTGGGTACCTTTCATAACAAATCAAGATGACATTATTATATACAGCATCTCAAAAAACATTCAAATGTTGGATTTATATGACATTGTTGGTATTATTGTTTTTATCTACTGTCAGCGTATCCTCAAACTACTGTCTACATTTAAAAATATGCAATATATGCAAGAATGTTTCCTAGAATATGCTCAGTTTCCTTGTAAATATGAGGTATCTGCGCCTTCAGTACCAGTTTCAGCCTTACTCTAAAAGAGAAGCTTCCATATTTTAATAGTTGTTTTAGCAGCATGGCAGGACAGGGGACTTGCTGGTGCAGAACACACTTTCCATATCTTGGCGGGTGCAGAATACATCGTGCATGGAGAATTCAAAATCTTGCCAATTTTTGTGTATGCTTGTTGTTGACCACAATAAAATCTAACATGAGCAGGATGGGGAATGTGGGGAAAAGTGGGGAGATCTTTTCCGTGATAGCCAAGCAATAGAAGGACCCAATGCATCGCCAAGCTTCAGTCCTGACATTAATGTAATAAATATGGCTTCTTGGATCCTGGTAGTCGGTGTATGAATGATAAGATTGCAGCACAACATGAGGAAAAATTCTGTTTTTAATTTTTTTTAAATAATAAACAAGTTATGGAGGGGCACATTTCATTGATGAGTATCCACTACTGCTACTAGGCTTTTCCTGAAAGGGCCCAGGAACTAGATAAGCTTCCAACACAATAATGAGAAGGAATAATACCAAAGTAATAAATATGCACTACAACAGCCCCAGTTCAGTTCTTTTACCTCAATCCACCTTCTTTCAGCGATTGAAACCCAGTCAGGTGCTTTCTTTAAATAGCATAAAGTACCTGGTTAAGCAGCCATGTGTTCTGTTCAAACATGTATTGGCTGAAACCAATTACAAAAGCATGTGAATAGCCAAACAAAGCTGGTATCTTAATCATTTGATCTGAAACTCGAACGTCTGCAAGCTCTGATTTACCCTGTAAACTTGTAGAATTCAAAGACAAAATTTCCATTTTAAACCTCAAAGCTCATTATTTATAGCAGGGAGTGGTGTCTTCGTGACTTCAAATTTTGTTCCTATTTTTTCAGAAACTGGTGGGTTTTCTGTTATATTTTTTTCACATTGATTTCTGACTTGATCTGGTTTTGCTTGCAGCATATATGTGATTACTGGATAACTAATTATTAAATACCAGCGTTTAAATTATTCATTCATGTATTTAGTATGCAACATCCAAGCAAATGCTGCAACACATTTGCAGCATTTGCAAATGTGTTAATTGCATATGTGTTAATGCATATGGACATTATGAAGCTTGAAATGTATGTAAAGATGCCTGATGATTATGCAGTTCTAATAAAAATATCCTCCTTATGTAATGTCATCTCAGGACATTTTTTAGTTTTTGTTTCCTGAAGAGTTGATAAAAAATAGGTCAAAGTAATAAAAATGATTGTGAAATATGAAAAACCAAGTTTTGCAAATATAACATTGTCATGACCAGACAACTGACATCCACCCAACATCTATCCTTACTCTTTCTTCTGTGGATGCAAACCTGCAGTAAAGAGGTTGGGCCACTGGATTTGGCCAGTAGTCTTGTAGAACCCTAGACAAATTAAGACTGCTGATTAATCCAATCAGGCTGTGCACAGGCATCCAACACAGATATGCTGAAGCACTAAGCAGTGCTACTCAAGAGCTTAATTACAGTGGGTGCTTGTGTATTGTTTATTTTCAGGCATTAGTTAAGCCTGTGTGTCCTGATAATGGAAGTGACTGGGAACAGGAATTGCTTGGCCCTGCCTTCATGTTGCTAGGTCTGATATTGCTTGTCAACAACGTTGTTTCCTATCCCTCCTGTGACATCCCTATTGATGTCAGTAATTGTAGACTGTTCTGCAGCAGCCAGCAAACCCTTTGGCCAGAGTATTCATGCTTGACTGGAGCCTGACGAGGCCCTCCATGTTGAAGAGCTTTCTGTTTCCATTAATTTCTTCCTCTAACTAGAGAAAATCCAACCTCAAATACTCCAGTTGGTACCCATTGTTGTGTTGTGCAGTTCTTGAGTGCTCTCTTTACCGAGATGGGTAGACACGTGATTTTCCACATTGATGGGTAAATGGAAAGATGGATGGATGTGCTGGATGGATGGATGAATGAATTGATGGAGAAAGTGAGCAGATGGTAGGATCAATTGGGTGGAAAAATGAATGATAGATGGACGAATCAATCGGCATATAGATTAATTAATGGATAGGTGAAGGGAGTAGTGGATAGAGCAACAGGGTGAATGAACTGAATTTATAAAATATATTCCTTAAAATGATAATTGGACATTTGAAGATACAAAACATCCTCCCCTTCAGTGTAAATAATAATTTAGTGCTAAAAACAATTCCCAGTTTGGGTGTTTTGATATTGTAACTGAATTTTAATTGAAACACAACAATTACATTTTTGTATTGTTAAAAAAAAAAAAAGAACTTTTATCATGAGCTTCCTGTAAATCTTACTTGTAGAGACAACACACAACCAACTGAACCCTCCTTAAACGGGAATAAGTGAAGCTTAGGAATTCCTTCCATGGGTAAGGCAGGAATTCAATCAGTCAGACTGCAGGGCTTGGAAACTGGGCTTCCGACACAGATATGCTTCACCACTTTTCAATTTGTGCATGGCCTGCCTTCAGCTTCTAGCCTGTAGCTCATCATTAATGAAAGTCACATTAAGCACCCCTGTCGTCTTTAGTCGTCCTGCTCAACCAGCAGGAGGCTTCATAACTAAATGGGAGGTTAATGCATTCCACTTTATCCATTATAGCCATTCCGCTCTTAAATTGTGTTTATTTCCTTCTCCTTCTGTTGGGCTATAATGTCACCCACCCACTGGAAAAATCATGGGAATTCTGTGATTTTAAAGAAATACAATTTTTTAAAAAAATTTGACATATATTGATCTGAGCTTTCCCTTTGTGGTTCAATTAAGGCTGCTTCTAGTCTACTAATCTGGATAGGAAGTAGTGATTTTTTTTATGATTCTGCTGTTGTTGCTCACATTGAAACTCTGTAAAGTTTTTGTAGAGGGCATCTCTGACATGCACAATGTAAAGTTGTATAAAAAGTGTTTTTTGCATCCTACATGCCAGCATGTCTTGCTTGATTTTATTTTATTTTACTTTTTATATTATACCCAAAACCTTTATTATATTATTGTGGGTGTTATACATTAGAGACCAAAACAAAATAGTATAGAATTATAAAGAAAATGATTTGTGATTCTATATTAAACATTAAACATTTCTCCATAATTCTGCCCCCTTCTAGGAAGGCTTTAGATATGTGTTCGAGAACATTAATGAGTCAACAGCATGATGAAAATCAACAGTGCACCATTTCATCAGCCACCCAAAAATGAAGAGTATTGCACATCTGCATCCTGCCAAGTCATGACTGCCCACTTAATCTGAGAGGGTGGACGAAACGCACTTAAATTAGAAACCAGCCCTGTGGGCTGTGGTGACTCTGGAGGAGCTGCAGAAAAAAAAATATTTTGGCCGGATTAGCAATTATTAGCAATGCTTTTCTTCAGCAGGCACAAGCACAGTTGGCAATAAGAATTAAATAAAATATATATATATATATATTGACAGAAAAAAATCTCTCTGATTCTAATTCACTGTACAATATTAATCAAAAAGTAAAAGCAAGCATGTAAAATGTCTTTTTAATTTTTGAAGGTTAATCATTACATTATCTAGACCATGTACTTTTTGTGCACCATTTGTACGCAATGCAAAAATTATTATATTTCCTGCTACATTTTCATAGATCCTTATAGATTTCACAAAATTAGAAAACTTTCAAAGTTCCCTTCAAAACCATTTATAAGCTTTTTTTTTTTTTCTCATGTTTTTCTATGTCGGGTCTTCCGGAGTTTTACGCATACAGCCAGTACTTCAATGAAACTGTTTACATAAAATTAAATTCATGTGTTCACATTTGGAAATCTGACCTAACCCCGATCTAAACCCAATTGAGAACTTGTGGTGAAACTTCAAAATGGATGTTCGTTCACAGACCCCCTCAATTCAATCCCACTAAGCTTTGCAAAAAAAAAAAGGAAATAAATGCAGCCTCTATAGGTGGTCCAAAAGACTTGCAGCTGTGCAGAAAGGTCGTTTACAAAGTTTAGAGGTAGGCCATCCGACCACAAATGGGCACCATGTTTTTCTATATTTCTTTGGAATAAAAGTGGAAACCTATGTATTTTTTCATAGCACAATTATGCATGACTTGGAATTGGTTTATCGCAAAAAATTAAATTATGGCCATAATGTGTCAAAATGTTAAAGTTCAGGATGCAAATTGATAATACTCTTAATACATGTCAGAGAAAGGACTTGCTTGATGTATTTTATTTTTATTTTTTTTTATGTCATTCCATGTTAGCGTCAGTTAGACAAAACTGACAGCAAGGATCTTGTTTCTGGATCTTGCTTTTGGCTCCTTTTGTTTGCAGCATCACCTTACTTGCCTTTGCTGTCGTAAACTTGTCATCTTAGCCTGCAATTCCATATCCATACTCAAAGTGTCAAAAGAAATCACACTCATTTATCTCTCTGATGGGCAGGGTTCAAGAGAGGGGATCTGAGCATACTCTAATGCATGACACTGGTATCATGATTACAGTTTTGACAGAGCATGAAGGGAAAAGATTTATTGCTGCAAGTACACTAAATGCACAGAAACAAGAATGGCACATGTATGTTTCTGCTCTGTATTTGTGTAATTACTTAGTAATTCCAGCCTAAATGAGGACTTCAGATTGAGAGGCTATGTAAAACAGGGTGTGGAGCAGATAGAAATTGTGATCCGCCATCTGCAGTTGCTGCAAGCCCCCTCTCAGCCCCAGAGGACAGCATGCTGCAGCAAGAGGATTTGTGTTGTGCAATGCAGTTAAATGCATCTTACCAGTGAAAAAGTTTGACCACTGACCATAAACCAAAACCTTAAATGATAGTTTACTTAGATCCTAATAACTGAAGGAAGATTTGTGGTGTGGTTTTGGATGCTGTTGCTGTTTTTTTAACTGACAGAAGTAGAAATTGATTGCCTTGACTGGCATAAATCATAAAGTTTCTTAAGCTGACTCGGTAGCTTTAGAAACTCTGTAGTCCTGGGGGCACCCTCCCTTCTTTTTTCTGATTTACTGTTAGTTTATCTATTTGCTGAATGTAAGCCCTTCAGTGTTTGACAAATAGTGCTGGATTGTAAAGAAAGCAATATTCATTAGTTGACATTCCATTTTCTTTTCTACTCTGTGCCAGTGCACCTTGAATAAAATGTCCCATAGGCTATAACTAAAGCTAAAATTAGCATCTTAATTAAAAGTGCAGGTTTTGCAGTTGGTTAATAAAATTTAAACCAGTTATGTCCCAGAAATATTGTTCTTTAAATTTCTAATTCAGTAGTCTGGTTTTAAACCAGTTTGAGATGCTAATGATGTGCTCAGCTGTTTTTAAAGGGCATGTTTTCACATGATCACTAAACACAGGACAATATTTGATTACAGATGAATAACAGTAAGCAGAAAATAATTATTTTGCATCACCTAACTGCCTGGCATTCACAAGTGCTTTCACCTAATTAACTTAATTACCAAAAGCACAAATATTCAAGTGGTACTTGTAAGGTTCACACTGATTTTGGGATACGTGTGTACTTTTTACAACTCTTAGTGACTTTTTGCAGTTGATGGTTTGGGATGTTGTTTGTAGTCAGAGATCCAAGTTCTTAGTTTTCCATGAGCCTGTTTAACAGGCACCCTCCAAATTTAGTCTACAAAAACTAAAACATAAGCTGTTGTAATGGCTTATTTTTGTTTTTGTTTATTTTCACTTTTTGCTGCAACTCTCAAGACCTAACATTTGTCTTTAGTAATCATATCTGGACTCCCATAAATACAAGTATGAAAGAACTTGATGCATTAAGGTTTCCTTTCCCTCAGACGGCCTTCAAAAGTGGCCTGACATGCTTGTATCTGTGGTTTAGAGGCAGCCCTCTCTGGGATGGTGTGATGGACCAAACGCTGCTTGTTTTGATGCAAAACATGTACTGTCTTAATATTCTTTGTTAAAGTTGGAGACGATGTAAGGAGTTATGTTGTGTGGACACAATCACGAGTCTAATGAGACAACAGAACCACACAATCTGCAACAAACAGAAACTCTTGAACTCTCATTGGAAATGAGTTTGACTTATTGCAGGCAATACTGACTAAAACCCCAACACTGGTCGTACAGTAACCCAACAGCCTGTATCAAGTGTAATGTTTAATCACATTGATAAATATCTCTGATTACTTTATTTGCAGTTTAATTTGACAAAAAAGACAAAAAAATCATACTATGATACACAAAGTAGTATTTTTTTTATTTGTAAAAAATACATAAATCATAGATGAAAAGAAAACGACAACGGAAGAAAAAGGACACATTTTTCTGACAGGTGGTGGTGAACTGATGTCACAGTGCAGTCCTTTTAAAACAGTGGCAGTATAGCTGTCTGGTTTTCTCGGGGGGCTGAGAACTACAGTTCTGACATGTCCCTGTGTCAGCGGTCTAGAGCGAAGCTGGAATGTGGTCATGACTCTACATGTGTATCCTGTTATGCTCCACTGGGGTGCAGAGTGGTGGGATCTCTGTTTTTTTTTTGTTTTTTTTTATCACACCCCCTTTTGCCCTTTCCATTGTTTGTTGGATGAGTGAGATAGAGAGATATTGGTGCTAAAGATTTTAGTGTGAGATATAAGACATTGTACAATCATTAAGCATTCAGTGCCTTGCTTGTGATATGCAGGTTCTTCATTTAACAATGTATACTGATTAAAAAGAAGTGTAAACACTGAACTGAAGTGGTTTGCTCTTATAACTGATTAATCTCTCCTAAGTAGACTACATGCTATAAAAGCTGCAAAATTTGAGTTGATCCTTGACATTTGATGTTTCATGTTCTTGAGCGTTGCAGAGAAAAGTGTCATCCAAAACTTCAGCTACTGTGAAGAAAAAAGGTGATCTGTGAGTGCTCACTTTACAAAAAACAAACTTGGAAAAACATGGTTTTTAAAAGCTTAATCCAATTCTTTTACAAGGGAAATATTTTTTACTTTTGACATTATTGTTTTTTGGCACCAATGCAAACAAGTACATTGTTTAATCACACTCTTATTTCAAAACTGCATCCTTACACCTTCAGCATTTTAGCAAGTCATATTGCAGAATCCTGCCCGGTATGGGAAAACGCGCTCTTCTCTAAACTGTAGACTTCTCTTTTGAGCAGAGAGAGAGGAGTTTATTGAATTTAAAGAAAAAATGATAACATCTTGTGGCGACACTGTGCAGAGAAAATAGACTTTTATCAAGAAGTGTTGTTATTGGAAGACGGTCGTGTTCACAGACTTGGTTGCAGCTTTTCCATCTCTTTCCTTATTTCTTTATTTCCAGGCACAATGGGACCTGACGAAACCAACAAAACAACAAAATAAAAGTTTTAAGCATAAATGGGGGGTAAAAAAGGAATAACTGTACTGGGGATTTTTTGACCCTGAGTCTTTCATATGTCTGTATTTTGATCTGTGTCTGAGGTTTCTGCTCTGTGCTCAACAGTCTAGTCTGTGCTCTAAGAGAAACTGACAGACACCCTTCACTTTATATTCCCTTTGTATTCTTAAAAATGATCTTTTCAAGAGCAGTTTTGGACCTTTTCATGTAGGATCCACAGAAATGAAGAGTGTTTTGCCTTCGCCCTGCACTTGAGACTCTCAGTACAGTTCATGATACTTGACAGATGTGTACGTTTGAAGCTGGTATCGGCTTCCTTCGAGGTGGAAGGTGGAATAAGCAACGAGAAATAACTGTAGCATGTCTGCCTTAAAGGGATATGAATATAAACCACACAAAAAGTCATATAAACCTTTTTTTTTATCACATTTTGAAATTAAATCAGACGTTTTCCTTTATAGTGCCATTAGGATTACTAATGTATCTTTTTGATAAATGTTAGAAAAATGAGAGGCTTTTTTAAAAAATCAGACATTTACATACATTTGCAAGCTTTTCCTTTAAACTGTTTGACCTGGGGTCAAACATTTTGGGCATCCTTTTACAAGCTGATTACAATACAATGTGTGAAGAGCACCAATACTGTAACTCCTGCAGCAAAATATCACCACAATATGATGCAGCCACTACGTCACAGTTGGGACTTCAGGATTTCACTCTTTGCCCATTTTCCCTCTTATATTAATGTGATCATGATGGCCAAAGCCTTCAACTTTGGTTTTATCAGATTGCCATTTTCAAAAATAGAAGCATCTTTGTTGTGGTGTGTTTGCTGATCAGAGGAATATCTCATTTTTTAAATACTTTTAAGGGCTATTTGAACAAGAAATCATCCAATTTCATTTACCCACCAATTTTCATGTTTTTACTACGGTAATCATAATCACAAATATATATGAACTAAAAGTGATCAGGTCCTGGATTGAAACAAATTAACAGAAAATTAGAAAAAAAGTTAAAAAATTTTTAAATATTTACAGGAAACTTACTGAAGAAAATCTGCTCAAGATTACTTTAAGAATCTTCAAGAATGCCTGGGTCATATGAAGAAAAATCAAAAGAATGCAGGGATAATTCAGGACTATTGTACTTTACTGTATATGAAAGTTTTCCTATATAATGGTTCAATCTCACCTCTTCTTACCGAGTAATCCTGTGCGGCTATTTCTGTGTCGTGTAGGTGTTGTAATGGTGCAGCACTCCACTTAGGATTTAGTGTGCTGGACTCAGAGGCCTCTAGCAGTCAGAGGCATCCATCATACCTGAAGTTTATAGAATGATGAAAGAAAAGAGTGTGTGGGGCAGTCATAAAGGGACAAAAAGACGGAGAGACAAAAAGGAGACAGTGATAAAACAAGGCATCCAGACAGAGTGATCGAGGCATAGAGGTGGGTGTATAAAAGCGTACATATGAAGAATCCTGAAATGTCAGGGTGAAAGCATTTGCCTGGAGGTGAGATTCACTTGGATGTAACCCTGCTGCCCTATTGGATGAGCAGGTGTTATCACAGTTTAGCGACAGTCATTACCACCCTGTCTACTTTATACTGTTATGTTGATGAATTACTGCGTATTACATTTTGCAGAGCTATGATTTACTTTCCTATTTCCTTTAAATTAGTTTAACTGTCTGTTATTTGACTGCAAATTAAGATTGTGCTGTAATAAGGTAATGTTGATGTAAACAATCTCTTCATAGCATTTCTAGAAAGTTTATCGGATCGGGTGTTTTTAAGCCTTGCAGGGGTAATTTGAAACTTTTGTTCTTATTGCACCAATTTACAATAAGAATATCATCATAGGACCTTTATAAATAATTAACATTACCGGTTATTAACCAAGCAAATATTTAACGAATCATTAGATAGCATTCATGAGCGATTCTGCACACACTGATCTTAAGTCACTGTTTTACAAGGCATGGCTCTCTGACTGTTCTTTCCATTTAAATGTTTATATTAAACCCTTAAAATGGTTCATTAACTATTTATATATTTTTTTAGGAAAGCAGCATTGTGTTAGTATACAATGTACTTCCTGTCTTTGTATACAAAAAAAAAAAAAAAAAAAAAAAGATTGAAAAACTTAGTTATTGAAGGGAACTTTTGTCACTTCTCTAGGGGTTTTTGCAATGGTAACTTCACAACTCACCATTACCAATATTGGCACTGATCAGAACTTAGCGTTTGATTTGTTGACTGAAAATGTGACCATGAAGCAGTAAAACTTTCTCTGCTGTGAAGCAGATGTACATTTTATCCGTGGAAGCAATTGAAAGAAGAAGCAGAACTGATTAGACGCTTGTTCGTCCAAGCATTTCTTCCGGCGGAAATGTTAAACATCCACTTTCAATCCTTTCCCAGCCATAAACGACTTTTTCGTAATGCACATCTAATTAAAAAGAATCCTACACTTTGTCAAAAAGATTCTGTTTAGGCAGTCAGCAGCAACATTAAAACAAATTTATTTTGCTTATTTATGATATTGATTTCTCGTGGTGAACTTTAGGTCCTAGATTACAAGTCAAAATAAACTGTTTAGAAGCATTGATTTGTCCTGCAAACATTGTGGATCGGAACAAGTCTCTTCCTGGTTTCTTGATGTTTTTACAATTTCTAGATCCAAAGAGGGAATATTTAGCACTGCAGCAAATGGATTAGTGGTAAGAAAGACACCAAAAAGAAATGTGGCTCACATTTATTGAAGCTTTGTATTTAATCCAGACATCGGATTTTTTGGTTTAGGGTAGATGGTTGTTCAGACCTTCCTTTCATTCTGAGGTACCCCTGTGTAAATGTTAGCTTCCCTTCTCTAGTAGTCTGATTGTATACCTCTTCTTGTTCGTCCAAGCATAAGGGAAACCAGGGGAAAAGATTGTATTTTCAGTGCCTTTTTTTTTCTGAAAGAGGTGTTACTCTTTAGCAAAGCCTAACAATAATGTCTGTTAGTCTGATCAACTCTCATTTCCTGTCATTTGCTTTCCACAGGAGGTAAAATGCGCATTTACGGCTCTACATCCGTTTCACAGCAGCAGTTGGCTCAAAGTTAATCAGAGGGTAATCATGTAAATCCAAAGAAAATATTTGCGGAGACGGATAGCAAACAAGAACACTGTGAAGTTTGTTTAAGCCTCCATGTGCTGAATGGTTATGTTTTGACCTGGTAAAGATTCTCAGAGGTCAAATATGGATGGAGAAAAATAAATGTCAGTCTGCGATTGTTTGTATTTTTTCTCTCCGATTGCTCCTTCTAGACCGCTACTTTTTATGTGGCTCCTTTAACCTCTCATCCGTCTGTATTTGGCCTGAAAACAAGATTCTTAAAGAAACAAATATATTCAGCTGGAAAATATAACAAGATTTTTTTTCTCCTATTATCCTAAATACAAAAAAAGACTATTGGGAGATTGTCCATTTAAGGATAAAATATCTGCACCAAGTTTCAGTATGACTATATACTTGCATATTCTGTATAAATTATCTTTGTTTAAATATCCAGCTACCACTCCATGCATAATGTCACCCTCTGACCTAGTTGCCTTAGTTACTGTCCATTTCCCATCGCCTTAGACTGTCAGCTTGAATCACAAAAGTGTTTTCCTAGAGCAGCATTAAAAGAGATGGAGAGAAAGTTGGAGTGAGGGAAGCGGAGGTAATGTGAGAGGATGAGAGGTATTTGCCCAAGTGCAAGTGGTCAGAGGCCAATAAAGGGGTAATCTCTCCCTTGCTTATCTTCTTCTAGCTCTTTAACTAAGAATAAACTGTATCCAGCCTAATATCCAACAAGATCTACATATGCTAAGTTTGTGCTTGAGACTTGACAATGGAAAAGATGAGCGGGCAAGTAGGGTTGTTTGGCAACCAATGGATCCTAGATGGTTTCACTGGGGGTTGATCTGAATGTTCAGGTTTGGTGTCAAAAAGACCAAATGGGGCTTCAATAAGAAAAATGACTGATTCAGACAAAATATTCTGAACAGTTTTCAGAAACTTTTTACTAAAATATACAAAAAAAAAACAAAAAAAAAAAAACAAACAAACTGTGGAACACATAAGAACATTTTTATTTCTACCGACCATTTGGGCCATTTATGTCCATGTTTCTTTTTTTGCTTAGTGTACTGCAGTGAAATGTTGTCACATGTCTGCATTAATTAACATCTCCCAGCAGAGTTAGTTAGTTAATTTATTAGGTTTATTGATTAGGTTAGTTAAAGTGTATCTGGAAAGTATTCACAGCGCTTCACTTGTTCCATGTTTTGTTGTCTGATGGCCTTATTCCAGATTGTATTCAATTCATCTGATTTTCAAAATTCTACACACAAATAACCCATTATGACAATGTGATTGTTTATTTATTTGGACTTGCCATATTTTAGGGAATTAGGTTTTTCTGCTAATGTCTACTAATTATTAGTCTGCTTTGAATCCATTAACAATCTCAATTTTTTGTGATGTTCAGAGTTATAGCAGGAACAACAGGATGCCAGGGCATTTCAGCTTAGATTCCTCTTCTGCTAAATCATTTTTGTTTTTTGTCTTGCTCTATGGCAGTGAGGCACAATGTCTGCAGGCTGATCCGATTATCAGAGAGCAGTGTTGTTTAATGCTCAGAGAAAAGAGAAAGCACAACGTCATAGGATGATTTATCAGAGGAGGAAGCTTAATTCCTGTAATTTAAGGTACATTTTGTTGATTTGTCTAACTTTACAAGAACTATTAACACATTTGTACAAAAAGACAGTCAAATGAAAGCCTTGGGAAGTTTAAGAAAGGCGATAATTATTTTAATTATTTGTGTTAAACTTCTGTACCATCTTACTGACCTCCTGCTGCCACGAGAAAAACAAAATCTTAAGAGGATCAGTATTATGTGTTTTCCAGCCACATAATGCCGTTTAATGGCACAATCAAGTTACTGTTAGCTTCAGTTGCTAGAAAATTTGTGTAGGTATTAAATATGACTTTGAAATTTGACTTTGCAATTTAATGTAAAGTTTTATTAATACTTTATGAAACTCTTTCTGACAGTCTGCCTTCAGGAAGTCATCACAACATCACTCCACTATTAACCCTTAAATAGCGTTTTTTACCAGCGTTTCACTGACAAGTAACTATGTAATGATGTGTTGTTCCACCAGGTGTTTGCTAATTGCTGCTGGCTAGTTTGAAGGAGCTGCTTTTTGGAGGTGGGGCTTCTGGAAATAAAATTATTAGAAAGCAAGATTGTTGAATTATACTGTATTATTTAACAGTGGGAAAGTTTCATTCCAACTTGATCAGTGATCATGTTATGTGATCTTCCCAAGGTAAGATTTCATTGCAGTTTCTGAATTCAAGAATGTGATACTTTCAAAGAACTCCTTTAGGAGCTTTTATCTGCCATTGCTGATACATCTGTAACAACCAGGTCTGATTTATTTTTATTATTTTTATATCTGCACTAAAACTGTATCCCCTATGCAGAGGTGCACTGCGGTATACAGAGAGCCATTCTATGACAGCCCTAACTATGCATGTGTCACCAGAGGGAGAGAAGAGATGGGAGAAAATCACTTAAACACAGACAAATGGACTCGGGAGAGCTGCCATGCTCTGGTTCTCCTCAGCGTGTTAATAGAGTCACAATGAGCTGTGGGTGAATTAAAAGGTTATTCAACCTCTAAAAGCTGGCACTGATAACTTTCCAAATTTCAAGTTTTACATGTATATTGAACCGAATAGCAGTTTTATAAGAGATGTGTCAGCTGCGGGTTTTGTGACCATTTCTCATGAGTTCTTTCTGTGCTCTTTTGATCTGCTTCTCATTTTATTCAGGTGATTTTAATTATAGACATAATTTAAAAAGATCCATGTTTTTTCAGCATTCGTAATAAAATGTTTGTCTTGTTCCAAAGTGGCGTTAGATCTTCTGCTATTGAGTTTTCTCTCTGTGTGTGCTAATAATGTCCATCAGAGCATTGGGCAGCATTATTTGTCTGAACAAAACCCAAGGGAGAAAATCATTTTTTTCATTCAATTTTCAGCTCTTTACTTTATTTTTTGTTTGTCTTTTTTTAACCTTGCATACCTCAAAATATTATTATTGCCCAGAGTCACTGCAAATGTTTCTTTGTGTTTAGATTTTTTTTTGTGTGTAAAATTTTGCAATCTATGAATCTATTCTTGTTCCTGTTAATTGTGTTCAGGGCTGTAGGGGGTGGTGGCCTAACCTGGACAGTCAATCACAGTATTCGACATGAATAACGGAGACTGCCATACACTCAAACACCTAGAGGCAATTCAGAGATTTTAATTAGCTCAAGATGCAATTATTTCCACTATACAAGAAAATCTGACCAAAAAACAACCATGCACAGGGTGAATACATTTTAACAAACACCCAAGATTTGAACCTAACGCCAAATGCTGTGGGTTTTTGTTTTCCACCTGAGTATTAAAATTGTTACTTTACCACAAGCATCATCCATCGTTCTGAACAAGTTCCCTTGACAGTTTTCATTTATAAAATGTAAGTATTACATCAAGAAAAAAAAAAAACACAACACCAACACAAGCTGAAGAAAATTTTGTTCACTTCTGATGATTGAATTGGCCACATAGAGTTCACACGTAAGATATTTCATGTTTTTGAGCATCATGTGCATAAAGCATTCAGCCATTTTGATGTGTAAAAACAAAACATTGATAATTTCAAATTAGTTTTGCGAAACTATACAGTCCTGGAAAGCCACTGCCTGTTCGGCCTGTCTGTATAAGTGTTGCAGAATATGATTTTTATTAGGTTATTGTGTATCCTTTGAGGGCATGGGCTGCCAGTAAGAGGGATCGACTGAAAATGGAGTTACTGTCATAAGCAATACATAAGTACACACTGAAGCACAGACACACATACATCTGTTTGTCTAATATGTAAAACATTCCCCCTTAAAGCAAAAATGGCAAGTGTAACTATATCCCTTTATAAGCCAGAGATATATGGAGCGACTGCAGCTCTCTGATGAGGTGTTGAAAGTCTGTGACATGAATTTCAGTCTGGGGACCAATCGTGCATTCTGGTAGAGGAATGTTGAGACTGTCAGATCTCAGTTCAGTGTAAAAGCATCACCCTGCTCTGTGATTTAAAGCTGAATATAAACCATGCAGCCTTAAACCAGTTTCACCAATGACCCCCTTTTTTCTGTATTACTTGGGCATATGAAACATTTTTTATAATTTAGTGCCGCCTTGGGATAGAGTCTTCAACAAAATACCTCTGCATACAGTGTGTGCATTAGTTTGAAATACCTCCTCTTTGGCTGAATGATCCCCATTTATAAGGCCACTGGAGGCTGTTGCACGACTAGAGGCAGCACTTAAACTCTATGAACTGGTGAATAGTTGGGTTAAAAAGCGTATTTGACCATGCAGCTTACCATACTCAAGGCTGTCCTTCCCCTCTGGCTTTTACAGTAGCAGTGTCTGAATGTGCGAATGCCTTTACAGCTCTCAATAACCTGATTCAGTGGGATCGAGCTTAAAATGATGATGCGTCCTTCCTTCCCACACAGTTCTCAAATTTAACCCTATGACTGAGCCTTTGATTGTGTTAAAAGCAGAAAAAATGTTCACCTTCTCATTTTTGTCTTTAGGTTGATATTTCCTATTTTAAACTGATTCCTCACACATTGTTGTTCTTTTTCCTCACATTTTATGTTTTTTATTATGCCACTGGGACTCCTTTTTAACTATAGATTCTATGTGGTAAGTTGGTTTGCCTTCTCTTTATGGGAAGCAGACTTGTCCTGTTTTACATTACCATGAACCCTAAACCTGTCGTTATATATTTTACTTAATATGCAGCGCTAGCCCTTGCATTTGTCCCTATGGATCTTAAGTGATGAAGAATATGGGCCTGGAAAGCTTTTGTAAGCTCAGATGCGAGTTTGTTTTACTGCCTTAGCTTTTCTTCTCTAACTCATGTGTGGGATAACCTTTGACCTCAGTGAAAATCTAACAAAGGCTACCATCAACTGTGTATCACTAGTTAGAAGTAAATAATGATATGCAGCTGTACTTAATTCAAAGTTCTTTGTGTTTGCTCTGGTTGTAATGTTCACTTGTAGTTCTGCATCATGTGCAGTTGTTGGATGTTCAAATTATATGTAATTTGACTCCATTGCTTGAGTAAATCCAAATAATTAAAGTAATCCATTACAACTATACTTTTACTTACGATGCTGCAATTTCTGCAGTTGAATCTAGTACTAAAATGATGCTATTTACACAAGAAAATTTTAGTTTTCACCAATAAAGTGATTCTCATGTTTCTATTGGTTGAAAGTGTGGTCTCTATGGTCAGCTGAAGGTGGTGTATTGATCAGATCTGGTCAGGTCTAGGCTGTTCCTTAGAGCTGATTTTTAGATACTATAGATAGTTTATCACTCTTTACACTTCTTGGCTCTCTCCTGGCTCACATTACTCACATAGGAAGACATTATCGATCAGGACCCCATCCTGATCAGTGCATTAATCAAAATCAGAGTCACTAACCATACCCTCCTTCTGACTGCTGTTGCTGGTGAATGTCTGATTTATTATTTTTTTGCCAGTTTACTAAGTTTTTGTGTTTAGTAAACTGAGTAAAACAGAGTTAATTTTTAACAATCACAGGATGTTTTGTGCATGGGGGTCTTGTAAAATTGACATTTATTATGTCTACAATTATTCATAACTGGCAAATTTGGCTTTAACATAATATTTTAATTCTACCAAGTTTTTTTCCTATGACTAGAAAAACATGTAAATGTCAAAGTAACAGTATTTTGGTTTAAATATAGTTTGAAACATATTGTTAAACTTACTGACTTTAAGCTAAATTTGAAAGGTATTAAAATAATTACGGTATCTTTTTCAAATTATTCACAAATTGTTTATAAGAGAGACTATATTGTACAACGTTCTGACTTTGACATACTCTGTCACACAGCTGTTGGTATATTTACACATTTTAACTGCAGCATCTATCACTTAAAATGAATTAAAATAATATCTGTTCAAAAGAAGCAAAAATATTCAATAGAGTGCTTTTATTTGTTTTCACTTTACCAAGATTTCTGCATAAGGTTTTGTTAAAATACCTTTAATCTGTGTGTGCATGTGTGTCCCATATTTTCTTTTTCTGTGCTCCAGTGGACATGACAGCCACGGTAAACCCATCTCACAGCAATTTAAGTCAGAGTGTCAGCAGCTTCAGCCCCGTGTTTCCTGAACCCTGTTGATACCTAGCACATAATGGCACACTGAGACGCCTGTTGCCAGCCCACAATCCAAGCATTTTATCAAACCAATCAGCATTTTTGCAGAAAGAACACATCTCAACCGTGACAGAAGGGGGTTTCATAACATCTGGTGCTCCCGGAGAGAACCAAGGAGGGAGGGAGCAAAAGAGAGTTTGCGTGAAAAGAACGTGTGAGAACAATCTTGTTGGTCTGGCATGGAGATTTCAGATCAAAACAACATCCTGCTTTCTCTCTTAACACAGGTCACCAAGAGTGCACATGGCTGTCAGCACTTGCCTGTTGCAGAACCAGGCGTGCTCGCAGTCGTGATGGTGATTTTTCTCGATGTGAATATTAATTGCTGCTCTCCCTCTTGGTTTCTCTTCTATATGCTTCCTGTCTCACTCCTTCAGCCCAGCGCAGCAGTGAGAGGGTACCACAGCAGTAAGACATCTTCCATCAGCTCCAGTTGGGCCTCTGGTGTCAGTGGTGGTCAAGAAAGCTGGAGCAGCCACTTCACTCACGCAAGTCTTCAGCAATATATACCTTACCATCAACAACATCGACATCACCACCCTCCTTCCACACAGACAAGCTACTCCTTCTGCACTGCCCATACAGCTGTGAGTAATGCTTTTAGCCCGTTTGCTGGAGGAATACATCACTGCTTTTCCGGCCTGTCTCTTTTCTCCTCGTTCTGGTAACCATTAGTGGCTTTTTCTATAAGGGTAAACTTGTTTCAGTATGCACACATAATGTACTCTTCTTGCATACCTTTTGTTATTCTTCTTTGGCTTCTTTCTGCGTTTCCCCGTTTTTGTTTCAGGCTTTCCTTTTAAGTCCCCTCCAGTTTTTTACCTCGCCCTCCCTTCGCTTGTCTTCTCATGTGACTGCTAATTTTCCTCTTCCTTTCTGCTACTTCATTTGTTTTCATTCCATCTGTCTCCTGCACTGACCATGCTTAAGGAGACTAATTGAGACAGAGACACTTCTGTGTCGTTTCTCTCGTCATTATCTTAGGAATTTACTCCTTTTCACAGTCTGACTGGTTTTACTTTTCTGGTCCTGTTTTCTTTTGCTCATAGTTTTGGTCGTCAGTAGAACAAACTAGACATTTTGCGTGCAGTATATATTTGATTTGATATTGTTTTTTGTTGGTTTTTTTTTTTTTTTCAAAGCTTGTACTTGAAATTAGGAAAGTTATAAGATTTCCAAGGTCTTATTACATCATGTCAGATTCATAATCTCTCACAACCTGCGAGGGATTTTTATTACATATTCCACAAGAAATAAATGCCAATTTTTATATGCAAGTGGTCGTATATTGGCTTCAAAGTTTCATCTACATGTTTAGGAGAAGAAAAAATATTTCCATCCCTGTTCCCCAGAAGCAGAAAGGGAGGTTGTAGTTATGGTAGGAAATATTGAGAATGACGTTGCAACTTAGCCAATTTAGCCCTTTTTCTTTTGATACCCATAATTCAGTGCAGTCAACTCCCTTCAAAAGTCACCCAGTTGGTACAAAAATCATACCCATTTGTAAATTAAGATCAGTTTTAATCCAGACTTTTTTTGTAAAGTACTCATTGAGAATGTTATTAAACAGTTGACTTCAGGAAGGTCATGGATAATGTTGTGAGGAACTTTTTGGCAGCTTTAGATTTTTTTAAAAAGATCCCAATCTTTTAACATTTGTTGAATCCTTCACCTGATGAAAGAAACAGCTTTGCTCTACTTTGAACCATCCAAGACCTGGTTGTCTACCGGCATGCGGAGAATGAAGAGCATTAACCAGAGCATTAGCCAAGAGGCCCATGGTAACTGTGGAGGAGCTGGAGTGATGCACAGCTCAGGTGCAGAAATTAGTCAACTAAGTTGACTTTAATAATGCTCTGCAAAAAATTGGGCCTTTATGGAAGAGCAGCAAGAAAATTGTTATATGATAAAGAAATCAATAATTACCATTTGTAGTTTGTTGCCAGTCATGTAGGGGTCAAAGGATATATATGTGGAAGAAGTGGACAAATGAGATCAAAATTTAACCTTTTTGCCTCTATATAACATATACTATGCCCTACCCTTTGTAGCACTCCTTTACCTTTAACAAACCATCTCATAGTAAAACATGGTTGCATTAGGAAAACAAATAATGATTCTTTATCACAACTTTTACAGTGCTGCTATGCATCTCTGCGTAAAAACATCCTCTGAATTTCTGCTGGTAAAATAAAAAAATACCAATGAAAAACATGGAAGCATCCCAAAAGTGACAAACATTTTGGGAGAGGAATACCACCACAGAGCGTTATTGCTCTCTTTTTATTTTCCTGTCATAAATGATTTTTACAAAGGATCACACCACGTTTCTCAATTTTCCAGCTTTCCATGACTACAATCTCATCTTAAATATGCCCCACCTTAATTCCCATCTGCTCTTCTCTGCATGTTGAGACTTCCCCTAAGCACTTGCGTGCATGAAGTGAAATTGGACTGGATTTAGATACGATAACCACCGCTGTATGATAGCTCCATGTTACACAACACATGCCTTTTTACATTACCTGAAAGTTTTCTTTGTTCCTAGAAAGCAGGAGAAGATTTCCATTCTGTGGCTGTGGTTCAGACAGATTCCTCTCCCAAGCCCTTGCTAAACACAATTGTCACCATTACAAACACTGCAAGTCTGCAGACTTTTACCACTGGAAAAGTCAAAGAGGAGCTCTACTGTTTGATTCCCGTCATGCACACAAAAAAAAGAAACATTAAATTTCACATGACTGGCATAAATGCTGTGGTTGTGGTTGGTATTGTTGTAGGGCTCTGTCATGTATCACAATTTTTGCAAATGTTAGTCCTTTTTGCTCTAAAGGGCTTAAAGTCATTGCAATTCTCAACCATCCCCCGGACCTTTGACTGACTACAGTCACTTCAAGTTACAGATTCTTACACAAACTAAACCTAATTTGTCTTTGAGTTAAAAGTGTACAGATTAACAATCTCAGTTATAGCATTTTATTGTTTCCTGTGCCTTTTCATAGCCAGGAAATAATGTAAGATTTGTATGCGAGTGTGTGAATTTTGCAAACAAAAACATTACAATTTATTGATTGCAAATGTACACTTGTCATGATGGTAAAACAGGGAAATGAGAGCTTAAAAAAAAGCAATATTAAAGTGTCACGATGATCTATTCAAACTCCAGACGGATGATCAATCTGCTTTGGCAGCACCTTAATAGAACTGTGCAGAACTAATGCAAGAAAATGTTTGTATCATTGAAAACAATTACTGAGAGTAACAATTGTTATATTTAGCTCCATAAGTTTTTAAATCATGGCATGTATTTAGGTTTACATGACTGTAGGTCTGAAATGGTTGAAGGAGATGAGAAACCTCCTAGGACAAAAAAAAAGCATTTAAAATCAGATATTTAAGATAGAAACTGGGCTCTTATTGGATAGTATAGACAGTCATATTATTAACCAAATATGTGGCATGAATTCAATTCAGTGAATCACTTCTAAAGATTTATGGTTTGAATATTTTTCTATTAACTTTACCTGAAGGGTTGTGTTTTAGAAAGCATCACAGCATTACTGTTTTGGGTAAAACTTGGAAAATACATGTTGCATGCAGCAACAGCATCACTTGAATAGGGATGAAAAATCCCCGAAAGTATTCCCAGTCAGCAGAACATTCTGGAAACAACACCTACATTCTCAAGAACACACACACACACACTCCTCTGTTCGCCCTGAATATACTTTTGTTTTTGTGGGAAGCTGGTAAACCACACATTTACTGTAGAACCTGACTGGTCTGGGTTACAGATCACTTTGGGGTCATCAGACTCTTACCCTCTTCCTCACCCTCTGCTCTTAAACTAGTGTAAAATCTGCTGGCTTCGATGTGCTTGTTTAAATGGAAGAGTAGGGATGGTGGTTTTCTTTTTGCCTTCTCTTTTAAACCCTGCAGAAACCAAGTTTCCCCCAATGTAAAGCCTTCCATGCAACTAAAACATGCGGCGGTATTTGAGTGTGTAGAGTTTGTTTTATAGGACATGGATGCTATTTGCAAAACATACCGGGTTGTATATGAACCACAAATCCCTCATTTCACATACTAGCTGAAGCAGACTTTTCCTCATTCTACAAACTCCTTCAGTCAAAAACCTTTTGTTTTTATTGCATCATTTTATTGCCTCCCTAAATGCTGTTTTGATTTCAAGCTTATTAGATGTGAAAATGTCCTACAGAAAGAAAAGAAAAACAAAACTGATATCACCGCATGAATGTGTCCTGTTGGTTGAGAGCGGCAAGAAAAGGCACAGAAAAAGAAAAACAAGCAAGGATCCTGCAGAGATCAAGAAGCCTCGCCTCCAGTGGGTTTGTAATTACAATAGAAGCGGATACATTTCCACTTTTAATATGGTGGGATGAAGTTTGCTCAAGGGGGGGAGGTGGAGAGACAAAACAAAAGTGGAGAAAGTTGTCTGGCAGAATGAAGGCAAAACCATTTCTCCCCTACATAGTGGAAGTCATATACAGTTGTTTGAAAACAGCCAATATTTTCACAAATAATCCTTATTAAGGTAACACAGTTTTAAGCTACATTTGGAAAGTTCTGAAAATTTTCTGTTCAGAAGTTGTATTTAAGTATTTAGTAGGCAGAACGTGTATTTATTCTTTTTTTTTTTTGATAAAAACAACTATTTGATCATACTACACATTTTGTTGTTGTTGACCCTTGTAAAATATTAAATAGGTTTTTCCTGGGTGTTTCTTTTGTGTACATTGCAAGTGAAAATTAAATGCTTTCTTCTTTGTGATCACACAGGTAGAAAAACTGACTGCAAAACAGAAATATACTGTTACGTTCAATGTAAAATAACATAAAAAACATAAATGAAAATAATACAGAAAAGGATAAGTTCATTAAAAAGAGAGGATGGCTAAAAAAAGAAGCGAGTGTTTCTTCACCTTTCACAAAAGCTCCTTTTTTAATGTCTACTATTAACCAAAGAGCTTAGGCGACATTTGTAGAGATTGTAACAGCCCTCAGCTGATTTAGTGTAATAAAACATGACAAGTCCCTGATTGCACATGGTGTTATTGGATTCTTTACTTAAAGCCACATCTGCTGCAGCGACTCTTAAAGCCTTGACTAAACGCCAAGCTATAGATTTTCCGGCCTATTGAGAATTGGTCACAAGCATATAAGAAAGGGAAAGGAAATGTTTAGTGTAGGTACTCTCCTCTAATTGGTGTGACAGAGTCCATGGCTAGTAAGACAAGTAAAGGTGCACATGCTGTAGATGGTACGTGATAGATAGCTGCTGTAGGTGAAGTTTGTCCTCAGCAGTATCTCTTTTCGGGATGTTGATGATACATAAAGATTATAGGATTTAAGATTAGTTTTAAGCTGTCAAAGAACAACATAAAGGACATTATCTCTTCTTGTATATCTCAACAAATGTTCTAAACCTTTTTTAAATATCAAGCAACATTCTGGTTTTACATCAGCTTACCAAGGTAAAATTTGGAGGCTTCTCAGTTTTCATTAATTTATTATTATCTATTAGCCAGGAATATATTTTTTTATTATTTCGTCACTCATTTATAAAATTGTTGACCAATTAATTTGTTCATCGTTACTTGTATTGACTGAGTAACTGCAGAGTTGATCATAAATGTCTTTTTATGAGTGGTTAATTATTTGCAACAGACACATGGTGAGTATTATAATGATCGCAGTAACGGGTGATCTTCATTGAATCATTGATTTACTGAAGAGGTAACAATATTAATGCTCTTCTGCAAATAGGTAGAGAAATGCACGAGGAAGATAAATCCTTGTTTAAGTCATTTCTGTCAGCCTGAGATGTGTTGAAATGACCTTTTGCTCTGTTACATCTTATAAAAGAAATCATCGCTTTAAGTTTGACCACTACTCTGTGCCATTTAAATGTCTCCTTTCTTTGTAGAATCATGTTAGGTGTTAGATATGCACATATTTACAGATCTCATTTGTGTCTGTGGCAGTGTTTTACTATAATGCATGCTAGTTTAATCGGGATTAAAGCTAGCATGGATTAATAGCTGCATGAAATATGTATATGTGTTAAAATGCGTAGTAAAATTTCTAGCTTGATCTCCTGTAGCTAATTGCAACGGTGGTGTATCTTTATTGGAAAGTGAATCTGAGATTGTGAAAAATGGAGTGTTCATGTGATCTTACAAAAACAAAAAAAGAAGCAGAAGCTGTTTGGGTTATGTTTTGTTATTGTGACATGATATATGTGACTCTGCAAGGGAGGAATTGTGAACTCTGAGCCTAACCCGCATTGCGTCTATGTGGTGCTGCAGAGTTCATCTCTCTTCATAACATATAGAGACACCTACACATATGCTGCAGAGGACAAAAGGAACTCTCCCTTTCAGCAAGTTTTAAATACTATACTGGAGAGGAATTTTATACCAGTTTATAACAGTTTTCTACATTTTGTCCTTTGCAGTCAGCTTTTCTCAACAGCACAGATTTTAGAAAAAAAAAAGATACATTATCATTTAATAGTATTTGTGGATTATAAATCTTTACTGATTTAATGCACAAACATCCATACCTGTGGATCAATCTAACTGTGTTAATTTTGTCTTATTAAATGCTTGGATTCACATTTTAAAGATAAAAGAACCATAGCAAGTAAGTGAGATATTACAGAATTTCATTCCAGTTATTGAACCAGCATCACCATCAGAAAGGTTTGTTTGTTTTCTACAGTCAAAGGTTATATTTCTGTGTGCGACTAACAAAGCTGTACCATTGTGATTGTGAGTTATATTATTTAACAACACAAAAGATTTACATTCTAGGAGACATTTGAATAACTTGTAGGCACAGAATTCATAGATCAACCAAGTAAATTGGTTTGAAAGCAACTGGCTCTGTTTCAAGCTCAGTAAAATAATAATAATAATAAAAAAAAAACAAAAAAACAAACAAATGATGCGAATCATTAATAATCTAGGTGCAATACTAAGTGTTTTTAAATCCCCTTCCTTATACAAAGCTAGTAGGCCCACAGTCAGTGGTTTTTGTCACTGCATAGAAAAAGTTACAGGCTTTTATCTGCTTGTTGTGGGAAGGATTCTCCATCTTGTTCAGACTAAATATTAGTCCAACTAAATGAAAATTTTATTCAATTGATATGTCTTCATCATTTTGCATTCTGCATGCTTGTTTGTTTGATAATGTCAGCTCATGAGTTGTTGTTTTTTAAAAAAATACATGGTAATACAAGTAAGTTATGCACGTATTATGATTATCAGTGGGTGATTCAATGTTATTGAAAAAAAATAAGCATTTGAAAGCAGTTTCATAAATGCCCACATTGCATGCTGACCAGATTTCCATCTTGTTGGATAAATCTGGGATAAATGCAACTGATGCATAATTTCCGATTTCTATTTTTTATTATTCCATGTATTATTCACATACATGTGAGGATGATGTACACATATATGGACTTGTATTTTATGTTTTCTGACACACTTTATTGTCTTTAACTTTTTTATTTTTGATTGTTTCTTACTTTTCATATCTTCTGTATATATTTTGCTGTTACCAGCAGCTGTTTAAAAATCATATTTGTATTCTCATAAATCTCTTTGGAATAGAGTTCAATGATCCAACCCTCCATATCAGTCATAGTTTTCAATGTGTCCCTTTGGGAAAATGGATGGCTCTGTTAGGAATCAAATGCTGATTTTGCATTTAACTGCAAGTTGAAAATATTGAGGTGTTTTTGAACGTGACTTTATCCCCTCTGTGCCAGTTGACCCTCTAATCTTTTTCTTTGTGGGGTCTGAACTCTGGAACAACTCTCTGTGTTGGGATTAGTTTAATTAGCCATAACTCACAAACAGCCTTTTATACAGGATGACAAATGATACTGTCATGCAGCTGAATGGATGGTCTGATTGCTGGCAGTGGGTGAGGGTACATCTGCTGGCTGATGGCCTGCACAACGTAACTGAGCTGAGATGAGTTATCTGTGCTTCCCCCAGGGAGGTACGATATTTGGACAACTGAGAGTGAAAACAAAAAAGTAACAACGGAAAGTAATGAGGAAAGAGAGAGGATTTCATGTACAAAACTGATTAGGATCCACTTTTGAGCAATCCCAGTTTATCTTTTCATGATATGTTTTTCCAAGCACCGAATAGAATCATCTGGATTTCCTGAAAGTGGAGACAGTAGATGCCAGTGTGTGCTGTAGATGCATGATGTGGCTCAGGGAGCCTCATGGAGGCTTTGTGATGAAGTACATTAGCTTACATTTTAGAGCCCGAGTCTCTTTCATCAGCCCTTGAATGAAGAGCATTGCTCATTTCCCAAATACTGCAGTGATTCATCTTTGCCATGAGCCAGAATGGGCTTTGTCTCAGTAATTAATTTAGCTCCCGGGACAGCAGTTGGAATGAGTCGTGTCTTCAAGGCCTAATTAAAATAAGATTGTCAGACATATTCTAGGTCACACAGCTCAGAATCTCAAACAAGTTGGGGGGAGATTTTTAGGTACTGCCACCATATCCTTGGTGGACTATTATGTTGTCTGATTCAGGAGTAGGTAGGAGGGACCACAGACTGAAAAATAAATGATTGTATTTGCACAGTTTATTTCTTGAGGCAACTCTTAAAAATTGAGACACTAGATGTTTCGCTTATAATTGGCTGGTTCAGTCGATATCTCAATTTAGCTATTGTTCTGCACCCTGCATGCCTTTGTCTCTGTTTGAGGTTGGTGTATTGGAATAGCTGAGAAATTGGAGGCTTCTTCTTGTGGAAAATAGCCACACTGTTATGTTCCCATGCCCCTCTGAATCAAAATGTAACTGTGCGTGAATATCATGTGGTTTCGTGTCACTTTCTCTACAATAACAGTCAAACTGTGGCTTGAAACCCTGATATCAGCACCGCATTCATTTTCAGAGTTGTTATTCTATTGAAGGCGCCAGACTGACAGTCAGGATCTTATCTTTTCTCATAATGAGAATCATTGACTTTGGTTGTAGGCTCACATTAGCTGTGAAAGTACACACACAGACACATGCACATGCGCGTGAAGGTTCTAAACAATTAAGCGCGAGCTGTCGGGCTTAGTGCCTGGGTCCATTGTAAGCTCTCTAAACCTGTTAGACTGTGACAGACCATTAAAAGGCTGCCAAGGCTTCCTTAATTTGCTTCAACAGTGCATACAGAGGCAGAGTGACTCAAGTGCTGTGCGTCTGCCTGAATGTGCATTCCTTTGACGTTCCTTCACTCAGCCCTTCACAGAAACATCTACACATACAGTGTGAGACTATAACGTCCTAATCTGTACGTTGAAGTAACTGCATAAAGGCCCTTTGCTACTTATTTAAGCAAGTTTATCTACAGATTAAAATAGCTGCCAACACTAATGTATTCATAGTTTGGAAATTGTCAGGAGCACAATGCAAACAACATTAATTATTTTTTACATTGGAGCCATTGCCTGTAATTCCTGTGAGTTTATTTATTATTATATCTCTGGTGCACCTGCTGTGCATAAATGTTCCACTGTCATCTTCAGGGATATGCTCTCATATTGTTATTTTTGCTACTCAAAACCTAGTTGACAGTGTCAGTGAAATTTAATAAAACTGTCATGGAAGTAGGAATTACACACCAACAAATTTCACACCTTGTTTGCATTTTCACGCATTTAAATCAACAGTATAAGCTCAGTAAATTGCACCTTTCTAATTAGTGTATCACTGAGAATAAATGAAAAAAACTGAAACAGCCCTCTTGATTAAGATGCTCAATTCCCACTTTAAGAGACTTTTATGTAAATATAGTCAAGTTTACATTAGATTTAGTTGGTGACCTACAGGAAAACATGTCACAATCATCTTTTCCTTTATGCATGATATCATACAAAAAAAGCTTGTTTTCCAACAGCCTGTCCCTCTGCAGACCTCACATAAGGCAACTGATCTGAAATCCTTTGAGTGTGACCATTTACAGTTTTATTTTTTTTATAAGATATCTTTTTAACCAGCTGTGTGTCAAGTTTCAGGTCTTTCACTCCAAGTCCAAGATGAGTCTCGAGCTTCTAACAAACTTTAAAATTCTGACCTGGAATTCATGCAGTCTAGTCTACCTGTAACATTGGATTGCTGTTGTTTAGGAATTGAAATTTATAACCAACAGTTCCTGAATTATTTTAATTAATCAACAATAAAACAACCTTGTTATTTTTTTCTCCATGTGCCCCTTGTGGCATATCAATGGCTACATGTGCCAGGGCAGCTTTGCTCTACAAAAAGAAAATGTGGAGTTTTTACAAGTTTTTGACTTCATTACATCATTGTTGCCTCTGTCATCGAAGTAGAGGGGTTTGCATTTATTTAAAAAAATAAATAAATAAATCCATGTTTGTATGACCTTCAACCTATTGAAATTTAGTTTATGGCTGCATGAGTTTGAATGTGTGCATGCAGAATAGGTGTATGCACTAGTTTGTCACCTGAAATACCAAAGATGTTATTATGATAAAAAGAGTAGTAACTTTGCAGCACTTAGCACCCAAGATCGGCAAGGGGTAGGTAGAGTTGGCAACTGGGGTTGCAGCAGTCCCAGTTAGGCAGACGCAAAGCAGCCCTGCATAGTTACCATACATCAGACGTGGGACCAGATCAGCAGTGAAGCACAGGAGTAGAAGTCCATAGGGTAGAAAGGCACAGGACGAGATGCAGACTGTCTAAACCCCCTTATCAACTCAGTCACTACTTCCTCCAGTACATTTCTAACCTGCAACCTGGCCACCTTGGCAACCGGGTGACACTACAAAGCCCCAAGTGGGCCTTGAAGGGAAATGCAGCAGCATGCAGCTTTATCTCCAAGAAACATCCAAAGCTTTGCACATTAAAAAAAGAAAAAAAAAGTTTAATGCTTTCCATCCTTTGCTACAAATGATCAAACCTACACTAAAGAAATACTATGTTAGGGCATTTAAGGCAGTAATATGCTTATTTTGGTATTTAAAAATGAATTCAATTATTTGTTTATTTGCATTTTCCTCTGTATTTCTAATATTTTATAAAATACGTTTAAGTGGTGCAGAATGTGCTTTTTTTTTTTTTATCCAAGTGCTCAATTATCATAAAAATTAATTAAATAATCAATTAATAAAACAATTTACCTGCAGCTAGTACGGAAGCAAACTCTGGCTCAGAAATATAAGGCTGAACCTATTGAATATTAAATGCAACTCGAACACTTAAATATCCACATAGAAACTTTTCTAAACTCACTCATCTGCCATCTTGTTTTCTAATGCCAGCTGATAAGTTTCACTCTTCTGGCTCTTTTTTTTCAATGGGCTTTTTTAAAAATTTTTATGGGATGTCTTGGTGGTGAAATGCACTCTTCAATGCATAGCTATGTTTTATCAGTGTACATTTGAGAATGTGCCGCAGTGTATCTTTAAAACAAATCCCATTGCATCGTATGAACATAGTCATCATGACAAAGCACATTATTTTACTATTTGCCACTCCACTTCATAGGAAACCCTTGTATATTTGACAGTTTTAAAACGAATGGCTTTTTGGGTGGATGTTTCACCTAGAAGGTATTTCCTGTTGTGACCAGAGCTCGGCTTTCTCCGTCATTAAGAATTAAAGGCTTGGGCCACAGGATTGTGAGCACCAAACCACAGGAATATCCAGAATTTGACAGTACTTCCAGGCCTCTGTGTGTTCCATTTCCTATTTCGCAACAGTGTGTGGTACATTCAAATTCCTCATTCTGGTTTGCCACCAGTCTTCATTTAGCTGCACTCTGTGTTTGATATTGGATGTTGGACACAATGGGAGATGTTAGAGGGCGGATTAGGGAGGGTGCTGGCAGATCTTAAAGGGATTTAAATGGGTGTCTTCTCTTGTTCGGATCATGCGGTCTGTCATATTTACATGTCATTGCTGGCTTAGGGCTATTCCTTGCTGGTGCTGAATGGTAAATTTGCAGCATCTCATCTGTGAAATCACTCTTCAGCAAATCAGTTTGCACCTGCTACTCTATTTTAAGGTGATTAGTCAATGACAGGGCAGGGCAAGGGAACATAAATCACACATCGTGCAGAGCTGTAGATATGACCTTAATTTAAAATGTTCCCCTCCAATCACGAATGGGTTTTAGCTACACATACGAACACATTCACTCTCGCATACGTTGATATCCGTGCCCAGATGGGTTTTCATACAGGGCCGCCTGGGGCTGTGGTGTTGGCTTTAAAAACCCATAACATCTGTAAAGCATTATGGTTGATTATGCTGGTCCTTCATTGCAATCATGCAATATGGGCTTGAGCGATGGCTGAACATGGACTGTATAGAGGAAAAAGGAGACGATGAGGCCTCCAAGATTCTAATGAAACACCGAGGCCCTCGGCTATCGAATTCGCCATAACACACAGCACACTTACAGACAACTTTCTCTTCTATGCTTTCAAGGAACTTCCAGTATGTGTGTTTGAAGGCCTATTTCCTCTTATATAACAACACAGTGTAACTTAAATAAGGTATAAAGCTTAGATAAGGTATAAACCTTATTTAAGGTATAAACTTAAATAAGGTATAAACCAAACACTGCAACTCAGCTGGATCAAAAACTCAACATTTTTGGTTTGAGTTTGAGTGAGTGCGTCAAATATGACTACAAAGATTGTGTAATTCCCTAAGCCTTGATTACAACATACTTTTTGGTCTCATCCATCTATTTGTTATACAACACATCATTGAGCTAATGTAAAATGTTTCCAAAAAGAATACTTGAAAATGACGGGGTCTCACAAAACGTCAAAGAACTAACAATTTTTTCTATCAAAAGAAATAAAGGAAATACCTTGAAATAAATTTACTAAGCTAATGTGGTTGTTAATTGTTCAGTTTTGAACCTGATTTCTCTTCATGTACAAGAAGACCAAATGTTTGGAATAAAGCCAAACATTTGCAGGTTTCTGTCCACAATGCCTGACTGCAAACAGGTTTTTCTCATTGTCTTACTTTGAATCAGGCATAAATTTTATGTTTTTGATCAGGTTTGCCAAAAAGTATTTCTACTTGCTGAAGGAGAGAACAACTGGAGACTGATTAAATTCTGATGTTTACCTAACCCCGCAACATAGTTGATTTCCCCATTCACAGTTTGGATATTGTTGTCTGGATTGTGAAGTTCACAAGACTACAGGAGATATCTCTAAGAATTATGTCTTTTTTCCTCACCACACTGTTTTCTAACTTAATGTCACACTTTTCTCTGCTTTAGCCAGGACTTTAGAATCATCTTCTGCTTTTGCTTTGGTGTTCACATTTTTCTTTGCCCAATCACAATAAACTCTGGGACAAAGAACTTGCATCTCCTCAAAAAAAATAAATAAATAAATAAATAAATGATATTAGGACATTCCCACGGAGTGAATACTTGCATAAACTTGTTTAAATATAGTACTTTACGCATAGTATCCAGCTCTAATGCAATTTCTTTTTCCTCCCATGATGGTCAGTAAAGGAAAAATGGTTAAAATACTTTGTGTGTAGCTGTAGCCAAATGCTGATCTCCTGAATTAACCAATCAGAGGCTTACATCATCATGTGAGATTTCCAGATTGTCTAGTAACAAAGTAATATTAGTGTATAAAACTTTGAACTTCAAGAAAGTAATGAAACAAAAAACATTCCAGCAATTTCCATAATTCTGACTTGGATCAAACTAAATATTTTCTATTCTAATGTAGCACATTGATATAAGCGTTCTGCGTGATTTTATACAGTGTATGTAAATATCTGACACTATGTCCTCAATATAGATTTATCTTCGGAGTGGTGTTATCAGACCATTTCTAAATAAACATTTATCAAATTAAAAAGAGCTGCTTAGTTTTGGCTTGAGATTGTTTTCGAGCGTAACGTTTGTTTGCACCCGAGATTTGAGTGAAAGAACTGAGATGGTTAAAAACTCCTTTCAAAATTTTTAATTTAAATGCCATGTTTGTGATGTTTGCACTTGATGTGTGGAGATTAGTGGAAGCAATCAGTTAGCACTCCACTTTCTTCACGCTCACTTAAACACTCTTACATTTCTATCATTCTTTCTGGTAGAAACCTACCATAGGTATTAACAAATTGTCCACTTATTTACTTTACACATACTTTTTAAAGTGCTTTTTCAGGTAGTTTCTTTGTTTGACTTTAATATGCTTCTGGATCAACACAATACCTGCATAGTTTGACCAGTCCTTAAATGGGGATAATCTCTAGAAGAAAATATTATGAGACAAAACCTTCAAAAATCTGGTTTATTTACTGTTTAAGTCTTTGCAGCAGAGTTGGCTGTGTGAATGTTTTTGATTTTAGATTTCAGTGTTGTTTTAAAATTCCATTGTGTTGTTTCGGCAGCCAAATTACACAATTTGAAGGAGACTTTTGTTGAAAGGAGTTTGATGGTTCATTTCTCTGGTGGCTTTTCCAGGCCACATACAGAGATGGATGCAGAAAGCTATTATTCCTGTGAATTTGTGAAATATAAGTTGAAAAACCTGTAAAATATTAAAGTTTGCTCATAAAAATATGCAACCAAATTTACTCCTTTTATTCCTCAACATCAGATTTACTTTAAGACTATTGTGTGAAATATTGTGTGACACCGTACCACTGTTTATCCTCTTCCAGCAGTCTGGGTAGTGTGAAAGGTGGAAGGTGGAGCTGCCATGCTCCATTTAGTTGGTGCATTTTGATGACTTCAGTACTAGTGGTAATTACAGAGGCGCCACAAAGGAAGTAATCTTGAAGTGCATCACCTTAAAGTCGCATACTCCCTGATATCTAAATGTTACCCAGTGGAAATGCACCACAAAGTGAATGTTTTTAATCATCTGCTGTATGCTTTTTAGTACTGTTTCCATCTGGCACTATTAGAGTACACATATCCCATGACAATGTTTAAAATAACACGGTGTGTGCCAGGAATATGTTTCCCATTGTATATGAAGCATGCCAAAAATATCTTGGGAGAAAATAAACAAATAAAAACACATCATTTAATCTGCACAGTCAGACCATAAAGACCATGCCATACAATAACTGTTATAGACTTGTTATTCAATTGTAATATTTCTAACAATAATTATAAAAATTTGACTAACCTTTGGAACATACTCAAAATATTATATTATTGGAAAAGATGAATACAAGATGAATAACAATGTTTGAAAAAAACAATATATTTTTGAGAATACTTCACTTTAAATACTCTTTTAAACACTTTACTATAAATATTGAGCACAACTTAGGTTCTGCTAGACCTTTTATATTGGTAGAAAGGACTGGAATCATTTTTATTTTATTTAAGGGCATAGTCAGAAGTTTTTTACTTGATATTCAACATTAAAACTACACCATGTTCCAAATGCTGCAGTGTCTGTTATTGTTGGCAACACCAGATATCTAAACCCAACATGAATTTACACAAAAGTGGATTTTGTTGTTTTAGATATTTATCTCAACAAATATGTTTCTGACTTTATAAAAGCATAAAAGCAAACATTAATCAAATTCCTGTTTTGATTTATTTGGACCATAATTCAAAGTAAGATGTGTGCAGACAACTTGGGAAAAAAAAATGTTCTGCTGTTTAGTAAACTGAGAGTTTAATGTTGAATATTTTAAAATTTTCTGCCTAAGTTAAACTTAGTTCTGACTTAGTTTTATCAGAACTAATTGGCACTTATTTCTGACTAAACATCTTCTTAAAAGCATTTATCTTTTCATTCAAAATAATGATGTTTTTCTCTCATTCCAGTATGTTGCTGTACTGTTCTGTTTATATAAAATCACCTGGAGCTACATTTGATTCTTTTATATGAGGCCAAACATAAATCATGAAGGTTAATTAACTTGTTCCCATTAGAATAATCTATAATTAATCATCATAAGGCTCAATGCTGAATGTTCATTTTTTTAATGTTCAGGTTTTGTGAAACTGTCTTTATGGTTTAATGGTAAATGGCCTGTTCTTGTACAGCATTTTGTCTAGTCCAAAAAACTTTAAAGCACTTCACACTATGTTAAATTTTTCTCACACACACACACACACGCCCCCACACGCAGACACACTGATGATGGTGGGCTTCATTGTAGCCACAGCTCCCCTTTGGCAGTCTGACAGAAGCAAAGTTGTCATACATGCATTCCCAAAGACACAATGACTGAGATGGACAGAGCGGGGGCTCGAACCAGCAACCTACTGCAGTATTAACCCTCATTTGTCTTATGACAATATTATAAAATATCTTTAAAGCAGACAGTGTTTTTGTTGGCTTTGTGGTGGTTTGTTCCTTGATTGATACTGGATATGCATTTGTATCTTGGTAGCAGTTCCTGGAACTGGACAGAGAGAAATAACGCTTTTGTTGTGAAGCCTGACCCCGTGGAGTCTACCAAGACTGATCACCCTCTACACTGAGATTGCAAAAAAAAAAAAGTTTGCTTTGTGTAGTAAACCTCTTCTGTTTTCCTCCATTATGGATGTGTGTTGAAGCCTGTTGACATTTTTCCTGAATTAATAGCCCAGTGTGATTCTAAAGTGAAGAACTGTGGTACATTCCATCCCATTAGCTTGGCACAAATGACGCCACCACGCCTGTCCTGTCTGGGTCTGACCAAAGCAGTACTGTCTAAATGTGTATCTAAGCCAAAGACAGCCAATGAGGGTACAGTTTGTCCCTGAAGCAAAGAGTTCCCAACTCTGCCCCAAGTAACTGCTGCTGCAGCAACAAAAGTTGGACCCAGTCCCTTATTGAGCTGAAGAGACACTAAAGGGAATGTGGAGGATTATCTAGCTATCTACAAACTTCTCCCTTGCTTCCTCTTTTTCCCTCTCACATAGTCTTTCTTCCATCAAAATTAATGTTGGGTTGTAAAATCCCTAATTAGATCCTCAAAATAATTTTCCCTTTGAAATATGACTTAAACAGAGCAATTATTATGAATGGTCTGGCATCAGCTTAATTATTATAGAATAGATTTTTTTATTCCATTCTTTAGGACAACACAGCAGGCAGCAGACGGCCATCCAAAAATATGTCTAATATTATCTGTTAATATAGCCATGTATTTGTCTTTCTGAAATTTCATTAATCAGTTATGAACAGACATTGATCAGTATTACATGCAATCATTTACTTAGAAGATTTTACATGTTTGTAAATTTTTTGCAGCAAGATAAAATTGAAAATGAAATTTCTTCTTTAAAGACGTTGATAAAAACCTAATGGAAATTCGTGCTTCAAAAGAAAATATTGATAAGTAGACTTACTATACGTTTTAAAACGTATAGTATAGTTCACAATAAAGTAATCTAAGGTGGCTGATATTTACGTTAAAATTGCGGATTTACAACATGAACAATCATAGGTGACAGCCTAAAGCTAATAATAAATAAATATGAAGAAGTCTTGAGCTTAAACCTTTTTGTCTTTTCTGCTTGGATGATCAGCAGGACTTGTGCCAAATCATAGCATTAAGTGGGAGTTCTGCAGAAGCTAATGTCACAAGGTTTTTCATTTTGCTTCAGAGGGAAACCTTCTATTTTTTTTTCCTTTTTTTGTTTCTAAAGGTGAAGCCATCACTCCAGACTAGAATTTCCAAGGCCACTTAAGGGAATATCTTAAAATCTTCTTCCACAGTTAGTCGACATATCAGCCCAGAGCTTTTGACAGTCTAACCAGATTATATAAAAGGAGGTGTGCTGGCTGTATTGTTGAGATGTACAGATGAACAAATGCTCTAAGGTTTGTGTAAAGCCACAGAGTATGAAAAAGCTATGAATGCAAATAAAGACTTGGGTGCATGAGTACACATGCCACTGGTCTGATAATTAAATGTTATTTACAGTATTTATAATTCTTTTCTCTTATATTCCTGGGTTATTTTGTTTTGTTTTGTTTTTTGTCTCCTTTATACTTATATACAAGATGAGGCACTGAGTGAGGTTAAGAGAAGAGCTGGAATAGAGTTCTGCTCCATTTACCACCCTGAAATATTCCTCTTAGAATGACACACTCCGCTTTCTCTCTCTCGCTCTGCTCTTTCTGCCGTTTCTCACTTTGCCTGTCCTCTCCCTCTCACTTCTCATTTCTGTGACATGTGGTCATTTCACTTCATTCCAGGATGGCTTAACAGTGCTTTAAAAATTTGTTGCTGTCCTCCCATCTCATTCTGCTCTGTTGCAGGAAGCATTGAGCTTCATAGGCCTACACAGATGTGTTCCTGATGGATAACTTTTTTTCCCTCCTATCTCCAGTTTCTTTCTGCTGTGGGAAGAACCTTTATCTCTCATATTGCTTTACAGTTTTACTTTTCTCTTCAGTGCTTTAGTACACACAAGGAGTTTCTGTATCCTGCATTTAAAAAAATCCCCAAAAACTTATCATTTTTTTCCAATTTTGCCATTTTACAAACTCAAACTTTTATATATTTGATTGGGATTTTATGTGACTGACCAAAACTAGGTACTTCATCATTACAAGTAGAAAAGTTGAGGTTTTAAATACTAATATAAATATTAAAATGTGTTGTGTTTATTTGCTTTCAGTCCCCAGAGTCAATTTTTTATAAACTTCCCTTAGACATAATTACAGTCGCAAGTCTTTTAGGGTATGTCTCTTTAATAGGCAGATTTGTTTGCTCAGTACGATCTGACAGAGCTTGAATTTGCAGATTGAATAGAATCGTCTGCAAGTCTTATTCCAGTTTCTCACTTAGGTTCTGACATTGATTGTGCCATTCTAAGACATACATATGTTACTATTGTAACCAGCACTTGCTGGTTACCTTTTTGTAACCAAAATTACAATTTTGTAACCAAAAAGGTAACCGGCATCGCTTTTGGGATGCATCGTGCATCTCAAAAGCACAATGCCGCCACCACCATGTATCTGTGAAAATGTTGTATTTAAGGTGATGTGTAGATTTTATGTTTTGCCAGAAATATTGACGAGTTTCTTCTTTCACATGTAATAAAAGAGCATAGTTTAGAGTTGTCTACTTAACAAATTGTCCCACCTGAGCTGTGGATCACTATGGCTGCATTAGACACCATTTGCTGCTTCATTGAAATTCCTCTCCTTGCCCAATTTGTCAGTTTAGTTGGATGTCCATGTATTAGAAGGTGAACATTTTCTTTAAGTTTCATTCAACTTGAATTTTTACTTCAGTTTTTTTCTCTTAATATCTTTTGAGAAAGCCCTACGATCTCCTCAGGACTGTTGTATTTAGGTGGCACACTTTGCATTTGTATTTGAAAAAAAAAACAAACAAAAAAAACTTATGTCCTTGTACATGTAAACTCAAATGTGCTGTGCAAAAGACATAAACGGACAATCAAATACACCACAATTTGTGGTTTGTGGGGTGCCATGTGGCTCGGTGGTTTAGCAAGCACATCGTATATAGAGGCTATAGTTCTTGTGCGCAGCTTTTCTGGGCTCGATTCCTGACCTCAGGGCATTTAAATCAGTCCCCGACCCCCCTTCTTCCTCTTCAGCTACTAATGAATAAAGGCCACAAGCATCACATAAATCTGTATTTGAATATGCTGAGGCATGCTCAAAGATATAAAAAGATATAAAAGAACACAAAGCTCACTTTGAAGTATTTTTAGGGCATTAACGCAGTGAATAAAAATAAAATACACACCACAGTTTGAGTGTTATGAAACTTTGATAGGCTTCTTTCTTAGTTTTTTGCATTGAGGGAAAATTGTCTTTTTTCTTCAACTTGAAGGATGGTACCATTGTTTGTTTGTTTTTGTTAAGTTCTTGGCAACATTTTGTGAAAGGCACGCTCTGGAAATATCTATTGTTTAAACTCACATATCCTCTGTTTTATAAATAATTAAAAGCACCTCACACTACAGAGATTATCTTGACTTAATATTTTCTGTATTATTCCGAACCTAGCTGTGCTCTACCCTCTCACAGCAGAACTGTAGATGGTTTTCCAGACATGACCATGTTTCATTTGCATTCTACACGTTGGATAAGAGTGCAGAAAGTCTGATTTGTGAACTCTAACCAGACATTTTAACCTTAGCTTTCAGCATAACCGGACCCTCCTGTGGTGCATCGGTTTGCATAGTGTCATATATATGTATATGCACACATGCACATATTTACAGCCACCCTGACTGTGGGCCTCATTCCCTGTATAAAGCCATTTGTAACAGCTCTGATCTTTCCCCAGAATCATGTTAACCAGGAAATGAGCCGCTTGGCATTACTTGCATATGCATTTCACATTTGTAATTGAGATCCAGTGAGTGTGTAGGATTAACTCTTTCGGGTCTATTGCCTGTCCCTTACTGGCCACGCTGTGCGTCATTTTTACTCATGCACGTCTGGTTTCATATTTCCTCCCCATTAGGCCTTCATTGCGCTCCTTTGTGTTGTGATAGAAGCTAATGACTCACTGGAAATCTGCCTGGTGTTTATCAAATGTCTCTGCAGGGCTGGTGGTCCGGATTCAGCCCTCCTCGTTTTTACAGCGTTAGATAAGCAGCCAACACCATGCCATGACACCATCCTGTACAGAGAAATCACATTAAAGAGAAGTACCCTGCAATGATATCTTCACTATATCATCCAGCTCTTTGCGTGGTGGAAAATTATACTCTCAGATGGGGAATGTGCCGCATTACCTCAGGCCGTCATCTGTTAGTGTGCTGATAAGAAGCTATTAAGACACTGTATATATTGGAGATGCAGAGAACTTGCATAATGCTTACATAATGTCCAGAAAGAGTTTTGACTGAATGTATTGTTTTACAAAAGTACAATATGTACAGTGCATATTTTCTTTATTACAGTTGAGTATGTCATTTCTCATACCGACGTGCAAGTAAGAGCTCAAAAACGGAACGAAAGCTTGAAAATGGAGGCCAGTACTTTGTGTTTAACTTAGAACTTCAGCAGTCAGGGTTGTTAGGTATTATCTTTGTAGGATGCCTGTTTGCAGTGTCCATTAGGCAAGAGACAGGGTACATTCTGTTTAATAGCGTTTCCCAAACCAGGTCCTCAAGGCACATTGCCCTTCATTATGTTTCTCTGCTTTACTTTGCCTGATTCAGCTGATTGCAGGTCAGCAAACACCTGTCAGTTGAAATCACCTGGGCTGAAGCAAGGAAGCGTCTAAAACATGGAGGGCAGTGTGCCTTGAGGACCAGGGTTTGGGAAAAACTGCTCTATAGGTGACCAAAACATTACCTGATTACATGACCTTGCAATGTGTTGCAATCATGACAGCAGTCACTTTAAGGAAGAGGTGACATTTTAAAATGCCTTTAGCCTCTTATAATTCTGATGAGCACAGCTGCTATGTTTTACTGCAAACATCATAATGTAGACACCCTGAGCTTGTTGCTGAGACTTCCAAAAGGCTTTCATGTTTCCAAATCCAGTATGTTGAATGAGAAACATACTGGATATGATATTTTATGTCTGAAAACCACAAAAGATCATCATCCTCTGCAATATATTAAAGTTGACTGAGGGTCAGTTTCTTCCAGTCAATATCTCATTGAATTGGACTCGTTGAATATGTAGGCTTCTCAGAGATTTTCTCCACTCTGACAAAGAATCTACCCACCCAAAAAAATAAAAAAAATAATTGGTGGAGCTAAGAAGCTAACTTTGAGTCTCCTTCTTTCAACACCAATTTTGACACTAAAGCGTGTTGTTGTCAATTTATGGTGTGTTGACTGATCAGAAATAAACTTGTTGGTTTAACAAAAAAAATCTGAAATCTAATTCTGCTGGGTTTAGTTTTTTGCTCTTTGTCTGAGGTGTTTTTATGGAGCTTGTGTGTTTGTTTCCTCATTCAGAATCTATTCGGTCATGCTCCAATCAATCGGTTTGTAAAATGTGTTTGGCTGTTCAGACATACACTGCCAAATACAACTTCTGCACAAGTTTTTCTCTTTTTTTTTTTTCCAGGAATACTAGGGCTCACTGTTCCCAAACTTTACATCTCTCCTCTTCCCTCTCTCCTTTCTTCCAGCTCTCCTCCCCCTTTTCCCACCACCCGGTTCTGGCACAGCGCCAATCTTCCTTGAAAATTCCTTGCATCTGGTCATTTCTGGGAAACACCCACGACAGGCCTGTCCAGCAAGCCACAGGAAACAAAGCCTCTTGGTTTTTTGCCTTTTTCTTTTCTTTTTTTTTTTTTTACAGAGACTTGATGAAGGACAGTCGTCGCCAAAAGGGTCTCATAAGGGTGGGATGTTCCAAACTTTCCAAGAATTTTTATTTTTGAAAGGAACATTGAATAATCCCTCACTGTTAAAAGAATGTTTTTACTTCTTCGTATTTATATTGTTTGTTTCCAAACTAGATGGCAGAACTGCCAAATTTGGAGCTGTATCCGGTTTATCTACGAAGCAATACCATCTGAGTGATATTTATAGTTTTCTGATGCAACTCACTGAAGAGAACAATGGCTGATAAATGTGAGATAATTAAAAAGGTGCGATACAAGCTTTTCCTGAAGTGCTCTCATTATGTCAAAAAGCCACTGTCATTTTTTTCCTCATGCCTCATTTTTAAAAAGAATTTGTCACTTTCAAGCGAATACTACACTCTCTGCTGTCTATTCCTGCCTTAAAGACTTGTGAATGACTCACTCTTGCCCTCAATTTAGAAAGTAAACAAGTGCTGGAGGAAGACCTCGGAACAGAAGAGCAGCAGATGGGCCTCTGCTTTGATTTATGAAAGCATTAGGAAGAAATGGCTGCAGAAAAAATTAGCTAATATTTCTCAGTCGTGGCTTTCAAGTTTCTGCAACATTTGAAAGAAACCATTTATAGCATGAATCTGATTTAAAATCAAACACACTCTGGGCCACTTTGAACACACACACCGGTGTATCTCAAAAAACGAGAACATTGTGAAAAAGTAGAATTTTATTTTTGACTGACTTCAGAATGGAAACTATTTTGCATTTATTCAATTTAGTGAAATATTTCTAGGCTTTCCTTGCAACTTAATAAAAATGGCTTACATATGATGAACACACAACATTTTGTATTTCAGAAAACTTGAATAAAGTGATGTTTCAAACAGAAATATCAAGTTTCTGAAAAGTATGTTTTATTTCTATATTTAGTTGTTCTTGCTTTTGCTTAGTGCTGCATAGATGTGTAGCACAGAGGCGACTATCCTTGAGTCTGGTGTTTCTCATTTCCCTCTTGACAATAACCCGTAGAGGAGGTTCATGTCAGGCCAGTTAGTGGATCCAGTTCAGCAGAGCAACACCATGGCCTTAGAAGCAGCTTTTGGTAACTTTGATGGAGTGGTCAGGTGCTAAAGCCCTGCTGTAAAATGATATCAATGTCTTCCAAAAGATTGCCACCAGAAAAAAAGCATGACATGCTCTACAGCTTGATGGAAAACAGTTGTGTTGACTATGCACTTTAGAAAACACAGTGAACCAGCAAACACCTACTCTGAAACTTTACACTGGAATTCAAGTACAACATAATATATTATGGGCTTCTCCTCCTAAAGACTGTGGAAAATTCACTTTAAAATGCAATGCAAACTTCAATAAAAAAAACAGACTTTAAGCTGCTGACTGTCCAGTTCTTTCTGCGTATCTCAAGTAAGACACTTCTCACCTTGTCTTTCATTCAGTAGTAGTTTGCTATGATGAATATTAGGCTTGTAGATCATGTGTAGGATTCATCTGCGTGTGTTTGCTCTTGAAGCGCTGACTCCAGCCTCAGTCCATTCCTTGACATGTTGACTTGGGCTCCAATGTTGTCAGATCTCAATTCAGTCAAGAATCTGATGTGCTAGAAAAACACGGGAACTCTAAGATAGCAGACCTTGCAACACAAAACGCTTAAACAATCTTCTGACAAAATCTTTGTGCCAGATTTCTTAATTTTTATGCTGCACTTTTAAGCCTGCTCTACAGACATTGTCAAAATTGTATTGGGAAAGTCTGAAAGTCCTCATCTAGTAGTAATGTGATTTGTGCTGTTGAGTATTGGGGCACAGGTTCACTTCTTTAGTTTCAAGAGCCAAGTCTCAGTTCCCAACACTTAATTCTTAATGGACTGATGAATATTAATGGTTTAGCTGACCAATGTCTCTCATGGTACTCTAATGTTTCAATTCTGTATCAGCTGTATCAGTTTTAAAAACGAAAAAATGGATTTGAAGGAATAGGTTTCCCATTAGAGAAACACTATAAAAATATCGGTGAGTGGTGGGGACCTGAGAATGGTTCTTGTACCTTAATACTTCTTTTTTCATACAGTCGACTTGATCAAACCCTGGTCTTTGCTTGTTTTTGTACTGCCCCAAATAGAAAAATATTTAACCTTAATATCTGAAAAGTTATATTTTGTATATTATTTGGTTACAGTGGTTGAAACATAATTTCTGTCTTTAGATAAAATAGTCAGAAAATAGGAAACAGCTTGGTTCCATGTAGTGCTTCATATTATGAAGCACATTTGTTGTCTCATTCATAAATTGGGCATTAGTCTTACCTTTTACTGTTAGATATATACTTTTTTTGAAAACATTACTGTTGGTTAGATGTCGGGTAACTCTGTGTGGAAATATATTGCTCTGCCGGTCTGTTCCATGTCATGTAAAATAGTAACAAATAAATAAATAAACAGAAATAACTATTGTGAATCTGCGTAATACAGAGATGACTTTACCTCTCTCAGTGTGTACACTGGTGTAAAGTAATATGAATCTGTTTTGTATCTGTGCTTACGTCTTTCTGTAATACTTTAGCTCTGTGCCGTTTCTAATTTACCTTTTCCATTGGTCTCTGTTTCTTAAAGGCTGTGTTCTCGACCTTATGCCTTTCCACTCTTACTGAGAGTTTGTGTCAAGTTGAAGCACAAGCTGCTAATCTGGTAATCCTCAATCAATACCAGCCACGTCTCTCTTCTTCAGATAAAAGTGGCCTATCTGATAATTATATTTCCCTCTCCATGTCTGTAAAAGGTTGCCCTTTCCTTCTGTGCTTTGTTGTGGTCCTTGGGATTCTTCTGCAGGAATCAATTCTATCTGATCATATTTAAAGGCCCTTTTATGCACATTGTACTCATTGAATAAGCATGTAACATTTGCACTGCATTATGTGTCTTGAATCTGAAAACGTGCTTTAAAATTGATAGAAAAAAATCTAGATGTGTAGAATGTTTTAGCCGTGCAACTCTTTGATCATCATTGGTAGATATTGTTAAATAGGGTGATGGCGCTTTTAAAATTCAACTGTCAGCCCTGCATATTTATAACAATATGCACCATTTTTATCAGGCTCTGAGACATCCAAAGCCATAGTTTTGTTACTGCTTCTAAAAAAAGAAACATTTCTTTTTTCCCAACTCTAGGTCTGCCTGCTTTCAAATACTGAATCTTAAAGATTCCTGGAAACATTTTAATTGCATTTAGCATATCAGTGAATGAGAGAAATCATACTCTTTTTCTTTGACACTGACCATGTCCTTGGAAAAATAATTTTATCTGAAGTTTCCAAACACGGCTTGTAGAAGAGTAAAACACCCCGGCTAGTCTTCTTTTGAGTGATTAAAAACAACAAAATGGAAGTCTCTCAAGTGGTCTAGTCAAATTCTGAACCTAAATACTTCTGAGATATTGTGACATTACCTGACACAGGTTTTACATGTTTAAAGACACTACAATGTAGCTAACTTGAAACTATTCTCCACAGAGGAGTAGACCCAAAATCACCTCAAGGTGAAGCAAAAGGCTCACTGCCAGTTATTGCACACAATTGATGGCAGCTGTTGCTTAAAGATTAGGATTCCTACAAAGTGTCCTTTTCACACAGAGCCAAGTAGATTCACACAGCTTGCTTTCCCCTTAAAACTTAATTTACTTAAATCATGTTTCATTTGAAATTTCTTTGATCAGAAACATTTAAATGAGAAAAAAACACAACATTCAATAAATATGGTTTAATCCTGCTTTTTCATATTTAAAAGACAATTTAGGTACTTCTATTTTGCAGTTTTGGTTCGCAATTCCATTTGTCTTATTTTTGACTTTGCAATATATGAACCCTTGGCCTCAATTTTAATTAAAAAAAAGTTTTATTCAGCAAACTTTTCTGGTTTTAAGAACAAGCTTAAAAAGAGTGTTGGGAGAGACGATCAGTGTAAAGACACTGTGTTCCATGTGGCAGCTCCTTGTGCAGCCAGTAGGGGGAATCGACTACTCGCACTGGCGCCAACCCCTCTGGTCTTCACTCCTCTTTCCCGTGTTCTCTCAGGTTGTGGAAACGCTGCAGCCCGCTGGTCTGTGTCTGGATCCCTCACTCGCACAGAGCTGCTCAAGACCCTCCCACCGGCTGGGCTGGGAAAGGAGGAGGCAGTGTGTGCTCTGTTAGTAGCTTCGAACGAGCCCCCTTTACCACCCTGTCAGTGTGGAGGAGAAGGAGAGAGAGAGGCTTGGATACTGAGTGACAGAGGAAGCACACGCGAGAGAGTCAGGCTGCTTAGATGAGCGAGAGAGCCGAGGAAGAATAAGAAGCACGTTTTATAGAAGCAGATAACAGGATCACAGACGAGGGACTTCAGGACACAATTGCTGTCTTTTTTTGTAATCACTTGTCTGCTAACTGGAACTGTGTGGATTGGTTAACAAACCAGTGGATTTTTGAATATTTGCCTGTGCCACATCATTTAAAAACTGGGATCTTTCTCTTTTATCTGTGCTCCTGCTGGCTCCTCTGCTACAGACTGTGATTGCTTTCCGTGTCTGTGTCAGGCTCTGTTGTTAGACAAAGTGCATCTGTTGGCAACTGGCGCTGACAATATCTTCTTCTGTCAAGCAGGACAGACATCGTCAAATCAGAGGAGAGAGAAAGTGTATGTGTGGGTGAGCGTGTGTGTAAGAGGTGGGAAAGACAGAAAGCGAGGGGCAGTGAGAGAGTGCGATTAAAGCCAAGCCAAAGGACTGGAGTGAACAGCTTGAATAGAGAAGTGAGCCTATACGTCCTAACCCGTTTTTCCTTACCATTCCTTTCCTCCTCCTCTCCTCCTCCTCTTCCTCTCCCATTCTCAACCTTCTTTGGACTGCCAGAGCTACTGCCACCTGCACCTCCTTGCGTCTCCTCTTTCCTCTTCCTTTTCTACCTCACCCTAACTATCCAATCGCGAACTCACCGCTCTCCGTTCTGGCACTTTAGAAAATATTTCTGGTCCATCAGTAAGTGGGCACCTGCCTGGTACCAAGTGTCGGGAACAGCGAGACGAAAGTCATCAGGAGCTCCCTCATCAGAGGCGGATCTTCTCGGAAGCCCAGTCCGACACACAGACCTTGTCTTCTCCCCAGAGGACCGGCTTGCAACACACTGGTGCAGACAGCAAAGCCTGGAATTGCACAGCCCCACCGTCTCCTCCACCACATTTCTAGCTACTTGGCAGCTCCCGCCCCCGTGTCACCATTCCCTGCCTCAGTGCTAAGGATTCCAGCTACATGGGCAAGCGATTGGAGCAGCAGCCAATGTACCCTCAGTACACCTACTACTACCCCCACTATCTCCAAACCAAGGTATGATGCTCTTCAGCTGTTCTTTGATACCCGCTCATGCGATGCACTCGTGCACTCTTGTCCAGCCTCCCTCCCACTCTTCCTCATCCCAGGGGACCCCTCCCTCTTCTTCCTTCCTCTTCTAAATTCACCCTCCACATCATCTCTCACCAGAGATGGGATTTGGTGGATAACTGGCCTTGGCTGTGATGGTTTAATGGCAGGCACTTCTTGGAGGCTAGACGTCTATGTTTGTCTGTAAGCTTGTGTGTGTGTTTGTGTGTGCATATACATCACTGAGTGAACGATCAAGGATAAGGGATCAAGGTTGAATGCTCTAGGCTACTGTTAGTCCACACTTGCAGACCGTAACTGAAAGCTGTCCATTCTTCACCGGCAAGCTGCTGAGCTTCTAGTGAGATTGTTCAGTCTAACGTGTTAGATAATGTTCATTTTAGATTCAGTCATCTAATCAAAACTACAAAATGACAGCCTTTTTTGTTCTGTTATACATTAGGCAAATGAAAAAAAAAAAATTGGATCCAAAAATTAATTTGCTAATGAAGTATTTTCAAGCTTAATGTAGGCCATTGTTTAAAAGCTTAATGGACGCTTTTCTGCGGGAACTAATTACAGCATGAAGTTGATGAATCACATAAGAGCAGAAATGTATTTTTGCAGCGTAGTTTAATGAAAGATTTTTTTTTTGTTATTTCTTTTGATGGTTTGCTTGTGACATAGAGCAGACATGGGGTAGGCTCCCCATGTTTGTTCAAGCTGTAGTATGCATCAGTGCTTTTGGGATGGCAGCCCAGGCCTGGGTCCTGATGGCTGCCAGGACACTGGCTGGGCACACAACCCAGACATCATCAAGGGATTAAAATGGAAGCCTTTTGGGGATTACTCTATTTGTTTTTCCACCACAATACGTAACACTGACTTCTGTCTGTTTTAGTGGCATCATGATTTATAGCAGTGGTTGAAAAACATGCTGCAGGTGTGCACTTAAACAATTAAATGATCAGGTCTCATTTGATTTTATTTATAGGTTTTGTTTTATGTATACTTTTTTGCAAAGTTCTACATTTTTCCACATTTCATGTCATTGCCACTACAAATTGATTGGGATTTTAATTTTTAGTCCACCATAAAGAAGTCCATAATTACAACGTGGAAGGAAAATGATGCATGGGTTTTCGATTTTTACTTAAGCCACAGCTGCAGATGCTTAGAGGAGGCATGTCTCCACCAGTTGTGCACATATAGAAACTAATATTTTACACATGCTTCTTTGCAACATATCTTAAACTCCAACAAATGGAAAGAAAGGCATTTGTAAACATACATTTTTAATTTTCAACTACTTAATGGGATTTCCTTGGTGGAATAAAGGTTAAATAAAAAAAGTCTGGACATTGTTTGGGCCACACGAGATAAAGACCGTTTTTGGATCTAAACAATTCCCTCACATCTCCATTATAAATTAGATTGGTAAAGATCATTCCCAAACCATTATACTTCAACCACTATGAAGTATAACTTGATTTCAGTTCATTACGTAAAAGACCTTGTGACTCATCCTTAATGTATTAGCTTAATTAGGAATACATATTCTATGTAAAGGATCACTACCTTTTTTTGTTTTGTTTTGAAGGCTCTACAAATATGTTAGCACTTTTCTGTATCATAACTGTTCACAAATATAACCAAACCCACCATCTATGGTCAGCTTAGTTCCACGACATTACATGAGATGTAATGGTGTCTGACATTTAATCAGGGGATGCTGGTGTCTCCAAAGGTTGTGTGCAGAGAGGAAAACTTATAACTCGGTGTCTGAGTGCAACAGTTTGATGATCCAACACTTTGTCTCTGTTCTTTTTGAAATAATTACTTGACTAAGCTCTTTGTAGCCCCTGACCAGAAATTGCTCAAAGATCCTTTTTGAACCTGTTCTATTCAAAACCCTTTTTGGTGCTAAGAAAACTACCCAAAAGCTGTCGAACCCTCCAGCGAAAGGTTTGTGATTTGTGTTAAGTGCGTCTTTTGAGGAGTGTGTTCCCACAGTGTTCCCAATGAGGGGCCAAAAGTGTATAATAATTTAGGACATGGCATCTGTTTGTTGCTCTAAAAGTAGAGGCTGGTTATACCTGCATGCATTATTGTCTCAAGAATCACATATGCATCTGTCTTTGCTGACATCATGCTATCATGCAAAGTTGATTTTGCTAACTGGAGAATTAATTCTTTTGTTCACAAACGTATCCCATCGTGAGTCTTATTTTCAGTGTTTTCTTTGCATTTCTCGTTTTTCCATCGACTCCGGGACAGGAATCCTCCTCGCCGTCATAATCATCTACCAGTACTTTGAGATCTTTGTTATGACAATTACTGTACACACAAACTGTAATGACTGTCCCTGTGAAACGTCTGACCACTGAAGAGTATGTAGTCACCAGAAAACAAACATAGCAACAAGCCCAAGATTTTGCCTTAAGGGTTTTTTACTCTTGTGCACTGAATCTTTTCAGCCCTGCCCAGAAGATGTAAGAGGCTGTTTGGGTTTGATTACAAAAGAAATCCCGGGCTTGATTGCACACTCTTTGATCTTTTTTTTATTTATTTTTTTGCATCTGCTGAAAGTAATTTGTATAAATCATTTTCAAACTATGCTCAACAGGAGGAAAGTTGAAACATTTCAACCTTATGGTTTGAACAATAATAAACAAGTAAATACAACTTGATAATGATAGTTTCATCCTTTCCCACATTAACATTTCAACCTCCAACTGGAAGGACCTGACTGCAGCCCCACCTGGCAGTCCACTAGCTTTCCCCCTGATTTATAGTTTAATACATTTGTACTGCTGCCATATGGCTTCCCTCTCTCTCTCATCCACGCCTTCGCTACTCCCTCTCCTTCCCTCCCTCTTCTCATATCTCAGAGCTGCTCATCTCAGGGGCCTCTCAATCAAAGCATGCCCCTTCATTCTCCCATGCTCTCCCTCCCTCTAGCTACTTCCTCTCTGCTCTCACTCTCTGCATCCCCACTCTGTTGCAACAAACCCCCCTTTCCTCCTTTGCCCATGCTGCAGTTCATTCCCAAGGTCAACGCAGATCCAATCTTGCAACAGTCAGCATTCAATGTATCCTTGAGGAAGCCACTAAGGTCTTGTGTCACAAAAACCGCACCCAAAGTGGGCAGCATAGAGCAAGAAAAACACGCATTCTTGTCTTGGAGATTGGCAAGGAGCGTTTATATTACTTTTTATTATTAGACAGTGTGGCCTTGTAGGTTAGAGTCAGTAGAGAGGAAGAGAGGCTGGGAGAAAGGCCAGCGCATTGGGCAATGTGGCCAAGTGGGCTTTAGAGCACCATGTCATGCTCTCATTAATGATCATTGATAGCTCGATTACACAGAGGGGAGACGAGTCTTGGCTGGCAGGTTAAACCACTTGACATAATCACATGGTAGTCACTACAGCCCTACATTTATGTAAAATTTTACTGCATGAACACAATTTATTGAGCCATATCCTTTGAAATCATTGACTTTTCTGATCTTTGTTGTTGCTGCGTTATTGATGTATTGCCTAACTTCCCCAAAGACATGAATGAGGGAGCATATATATCTTGCTTAGATTGCAAGACAAGTAATATCTTGAATCTTTTTTTTTGTTCTCTGCTCTTTATTTTTCTGTGCTGACACAATTTTGCTAATCATGGTAGCAAGTTTTTAAAAGTACAGTACTTTATCCTGCTGCAACTAACAACTTATTAAATTAAATGTCTTGAAAATTTCATGATTAGGGAATATTTATGTCGCTTAAACTTTAGTCAAATTTGGAAACTTTACTGTTAAACTTTAGAGGTTGTTCCAAATCTGACAAAATAAACCTACTGGCCATTTTATTAGGTACACCTTAGTACCTCTTGGGACTTCAGAACTCCTTCTATTCTTCATGGAATACATTCAACAAATTATCCGAATAATTTTTGGAAGTTTTGGTATATATTGATATGAAAATTGAACAGGTGTTGGTAATAGAGTTGATAGTAAATGTTGGTGTTGGTGTACACAATGAATTTGTTTTTGCTGTATATTTGTTTTGGACACAATTTGAATGTCTTTATTAGGTGAGCATGAGATCACATAGAGACTTTCCACTTTGATAAAAGTACTATGTTGTTCTCTTATGAATACCAACATTTCTAACATTAAGTATGTGCTTTTAGTACAGAATATTCATAGTGCTGCAAAAATAATATTACAATTACTACATTTATAATATCTTTATGAGATCTTTCTAGAATGGCATTGATTTCCGACTTCTTTTTGAGCCGAGATGATGATTGTAATTTTGACTGTTGTAGTTCATCAGGACTCTTCAAGATGAAAAAAAACAAAACTGTTTTAATATTTGATTTGGTGATGAAGGAAAATTTGTCCAATTTTAATAACATTTGGAATTACTTGGTGCAATTCTATCTATAATATTTATTCAATATTAATTAAATATTTAAGCACAGACTAAAGTTAAAGTTAGAATAAACACTCACAAAATCTAGTAAGAATGTAAAACCTACTTATTGCAAAGTTTATCAGTTTGACATAACCGGGTTAATTAGTAGAACTCTCTACTTATTAAACATGTTAATTATTAACTTGCCATAATTAATTACTATATTTCTAAATAGGCAAATTAGTTTTTTTGTTTTTTTTTTTTTCCTGTAGGAGGGAAAAGCTTAAAATTCTTTCAGCCAGGTCATCCAACAATGAGCAGCAACAAGTACTGAAGGGGCAACCCAGTTCTAATCTCTGCTTCACGGAGCCGGAGAAAAATGAAGGAACTTCTGAAGTTTTCAATAGAAGGTCTTTAAACAGTAGGGAGAAGATGGAGCATTTTATCAGTCCTCAAGCTGTATCTTTTACAACCTTTGTATACTCTGATAACATTAACCTATATCCTTATAAGTACTTCCCAAATGTCTGACTTACAAATGTACTTTTAATGTTTTTGGGCTATAAACATGCAAAGTTTAGAAACTATTAAAAAAAGTATTGGTTTAACTCTCACTTTCTGTGCCTATTCAGGAACCATAAAGGTTCAGGGAAATGGTGTCAAATAATTAAATAAAATTAAATGAAGAAAGTCATAACACTATCAAAGATTATCTTGAGACATCTCTGCCTTGTCCTCTTTGCGTCTGATCTGATAATGAGATGTACATCCAGCATGTCTCTTTTCGTCCGTATTAGAATGTAAAAGTCGCAGAATGAGATGAAACAATAACATTTGGCTTCCTATTGATTAGTGCAGCAGGGCGTAGCATGTGCTTCTCTTTAGCTGAATTATTGATTCCTCAAGGAGGATTTGTGTGTTTGTGTGTGTGGCTTTTATATGAGGTTATGGCTGCAGGGAGCTGGCAGGATGTTGCTTTGATGAAAGAATTCTTTCATAGGGGGCCTATTTCTGTCTATTCCTGGGATAATCAGTGCATGGAGTTATTTGCCAAATTCCAACCTTTTATTCACCCTTTTTCATTATTGGCCTAATGGCACGGGCGGTTCACAACTTGTCGTAAATTTAGCTGTAATGATAGGTAATGGATGGGCATCCTAAATAAGAAAATTACTGTAAAACGTAATCCGTGCAAGTCTCAGCATTGCATTCTCTCCTCCCGAGAACTATTATAGCTGTCGGTTATTATTAATAAAGACCATATTCAATGTAAAATACATTTTTTACCAAAACTTGTGCGTGTTATTGTTAAGTGTTTCATCAAGGCCACGGCCTGTTTTGGAATTTTATTAAATAAGTAGCTTGAGTAAAAATACCAAAGTTTTATAGTGTTGTAACAGTTGTTCAAAAACTAAAGACCAATATGAATTTCTTCTACCGGTAATTGAATTTATTTGAAACTGAAAATCTAAAATTTCCACTACAACTTATCATTACAATTATACAGTCATAATGAACATTTATTTGTTCAATACGACAAATAAATGTTCAGAAAAATTAATGAATAATCACCGGCTAAGTTTAGATATAGCTTTCAAGTTCATATTGTGCAGATTTTTTGTTTTCTATTCTATTTGGAGAATAACACAAATGTAACAAGTTAATATTTGCTAGTTAATAAAGGCTTTATGCTCAGGTAGCCTGTCTGCCTGCAGGGGGCCACCTCTTGTAGTTTCCCAGCTCTAGTCTTAAAATATTGACACCATATAAAGCTTGAACTATTTAGTTTCTCCATATCTGTATGTTGTAACCAGAAATTTTTCCAAACAGTCAAATTTGTCTTTGTTGTGAGAAAAAGAAAAATCTAATAAACTAAAAAGAGCCAAAAGAATGGGTTGTAGCATTGCTACTCCATATAGCAATATAAATCCTAAAATATTCGCAAAACGCTGAATGTCTGTTTCATTTGCAACAATTTATGAATTGGAGTAAACCCTCGTTTTTCGCGAGGTTTGTGTTCCGAAAAGAACCCGTGAAAGGCAAAATCCGTGAAGTAGTTACCTTTTTTTTTTCTTTTTTTTTTACAATTATTATACAGCATTATTAAATACTTTACATTGAAACCAAAGAACAAAGCCTGTTTTCAGGCCGAAGCATTTTTTAAACAAATAACTACAGTAAAATGATCTTTTTAATCATCAACACAAAGTACAGTAGGACAAATTGTGACTTGTGTATTTCACTGTTCCTCTGACTGTGACACTGTGGCCTGACTTCGCTCTCTAGCGTCTTTTTCTTCTGAAGCATGTGGTGCAGGTGTGTTTTTTCGAGAGAAGAATATAATTATTGGTAGTTGTTGTCTTTTTGTCTTTTTTGTTGTCGGTAGATGTCTTTTTTCTTCTGGGCAAAAATATTTGCCAAAATTTGCCAAGCTGTATTATGTATATTTAAATACCGCGATAATATTGGCACACAGGTAAAGAAGAGCGGAGACTGTATAGCTAATCAGAATGTAGAACACAATGCACTGTAAAAAAAATAAAAATAAAACTGCACAAAAAACTCTGCGAGGCTGTGAAAGGTGGACCACGTTCACTGTATTTCTTCAAAAAGAAATTTCTCTGATTAGATCTTTGTCCAGTCTTCGTATCAGGACAGGTTGTTTATGCATCTTCATTTATAACATTTAGTTATTACTTTGATTTCAAAATATGGACTAGAATAAAAACTCAATGAAATTATTTGGCATTTGAAAGTAAATGTGCCTATTGCAAAGTTTTTCAAGCTGATAATTACTGATATCTGCTATATATATATACATACTAGATGATCGCAACTTGCCATGAGTAATTTTAAAAGTTGAAGTAGTTTTCAGTAATTGAAGGAAATGTTTAAGTAACCTTCTGTCAGCCAGTTGAACAGCAGTGTGCAGCAACAGGTAAAGGAAGGGCAGTGCTGGATTTGTCTGTACTCCACAGTGTCATAGAAAAAAGTAATGCTTTTAATGAAAACAGTTAATTTTATGTTTGCCCTACTTTCAGCCAACCCTTAGGTCAGGAAACCCTTAAACTATTGCAGATAATATGTCTGGAATACCTGCTTTAAATCCTCTCATTTGTGATGCTCGGCTGTCGGTGAATTGTGTGTGTGTGTGTGGTGCTGCTGTACCTTTTCTGCTGTTACAGTGCTGATAAGCTAGGTCATTACATACCTAATATGAGGTATCACAAACAGCCGGCAAACACTCACTGACAAAGGGGAGTGTGGTTGAGATGTGGGTAGCGGGAAAGCTGTGCTATAGTCAGCGTACAACAGAAGCTGAGAGGAGGGGCAGATTGAGGTATATTTAGCTGAGGCCACTGTCCCCGGCCTTAAGTAAACACAAGTCAATGGAGGGCTTTGAGGAGATCTATACATGTGTCTGCTGTTGCTGTATGCACCACTTGTACATATAATTCTTTCTAAACATAGGAGGCAATTGGACGTTCTGTGTCTGCACTACTGTATATTCTGGATCTTATAGGAAGGGCGGAGGGAGTATGGGGACCAGTTAAAAGTGAGGAAAATGGTTGGCTTACATTACATGGGTTGATCCTTTGTGCTACAGACATAACAATGGAGCTTTCTAAATCTTCCTTTAATGCCGTGATAGATGAAGGGAAAATCTGAGACAACAAAGAGAAGACAGATGTACATAGACAAAGAAAGGCAAGTAAAATCAGAGAGGAAAGCAGCCATGATTCCAAAAACTACTAATACAATGCATACATATTTAGTGGCACACCTGACAAATATGTGTGGAAAAAACTTAAATTCATAGTAAATTAATAATTTATTGAAGTAGCACAATCAAAACATAAAAACAACTTAAGTTGAGTATATTTATTCATTATGAAAAAAATCATGTTCGGGGGGAAAAGCTTTTTAACAAAATGACCTGTGGAGTAGTTGCTGGTAGACTTGTTGGCTTGTTAGAATAAATATAACTAGAGGATTTCTTTAAGTTCAACACATTCTAGGAAGTTCAAAGTGTTTCCTAACCTTCTATTTTCCTGAAGTATAAACGTTATAAAACAGAGCCCTATTCACTGGACTATAAAAGTTTTTTTATATCATTTGGTAAAATAGATGGCAAATGTGAAATTATCTCAATGCTCACTCATAGAAATCTTCAACAAATACTGCCATCTTAGGCTCAACATGTCTGCAGTCTCAAAGGTCCTGTCCACTTGCCAACCAGTGATTTGGGATAGCCGCTAAGAAAATGCCTTTTATGTACTACCATCATAAAACTAAACATGTGGAGTTTCTGAAATGGTACTGGGACTTAAACTTGAAACATGTGCTTGGTTTTGAAGTGAATAAGGTTGAGAATATTATTAGGATTATTTTACTGCGCCATCCACATCTGTTGGTTATCTGTGACGTGAACTCAGCTAGAGCCTTAGTTTCCTCTCCTTAATATCCCTAAAATGTTCATCACGCACTTTGATTGCTCCAAATATCCAGGTTTTAAATTACTTCTTCTTGAGGCCATCCCTGTTTGGAGTCAAGGAGAGTATGTTTTCATTATTGCTAAGACTGAGTAATTCAGCTCATTTCCCGTCTTCTAATTCCTAATATGTTCTTTGTTACTGACTGAAACACAATCCTGCCCCACCTTTCTGTGAGTTAAGTCACTGTCTTTTCTCAGAGCTCTTTGTTAGAGAACCAGATATTTATTTAAATATATACACAATAAATGTTTCATTTATTTTTTTTTCAATCCTTCACTTCAACGGATTGGCAAATGTCGATAATTGACCAAGATGTGCTTGTGTCCTGTTTTGGCTGAAGGTTTTTACAGCTGTAAAATATCAATTTGTGAGTCAGTGGAGCAGACAACTCAATTTATTTAGTATGGGCTCTTTATTTAACTACATCCACAGACATAGAGATGCACTTTAAACACTTATCATCTGTCAACAGCCAAGCCCCATCTCCACACCCATACATTAAGATTGTGTTTGAATTGCTGCTTCGCACAGCCTTTCAAGGAGTACACCACAGAGGTGGGTGCTAAGACCTGGCCCTCTGACACACATTTCTTTAGCTATGTTTGCAGAATGCTCTCAGAACATCACTGTATGTTTTCAGTATTGAAGATAACCACAAAGAAAAGAGGAACATATATTTTATATGTTCTATGGAACATGGCTACAATTATTTCTTTGTCCTAAGTGTGAAAGACCTTCAAAACTACTATCACACATCACAGTAAAGTCTGACTCCTTGAAAGAAATATAGGAGTGGGTTGTTTAAAAAAAAAGTGTTCACAGAATTGCAGACTGAAAGATATATCTAGTTTGTAAAGTTTCCACAACCTCTTTGCCTTGTAAACACTACAGTGCTAAGAGTTGGTAACAAATTCTCCTCAGCTTGTTTGCGTCATTGAAGTGTCCTTGTACAAGTCACGAAACAAAATACCTGCTCACAGACTTGGAGGTTAATACACAGGGGAAATAAAGCATCAGAGATAAATGTCTAAAGTATAAAATGATGTGCTTGGTGGTGGACGTCTAGCCCAAGGGAATCGTGTCTCTGAACTCACCTTCCCTGACCATCTGGAGATAACTGGTGACTCAGGTCTGCACTTTAACATGAAGGAGCTCACGCCTGTGGAGAGAAATGAGGAGAGAAGAGGGTGGAAAAGTTGTTTTTAACTTAAAAATCTAAGTTAATGCATTGAATACATTTATCTTTTTTTTTTCCAGCACTTGCTTTATTTCAACATTGTTATATTTTATATTCATTTACATATTTTTTCATAGCATTTCTTTTAAATAGGAAAAGAAAGAACATGCTGTTCAACAAAAAGCAATGAATGTACTCAACACATACAACTAAACACTAAAACAATCTATTTGTCTCCTTCATGCGTTTAAAAAAAAATACTCTTCAAAATAGGAAAGACAGCCAAACATGTGGTTCAGCTATAATAAAATGCAAAAATGTTGGTCTCTGAATTTTGGGATATTTCCTTTTCAGACGTTGTGCAAATCACACTTAAATTCTGATGACGTCTGATTTCTGTGTATTTAGAGCACAGAGCTCCCGCAGAGACAGTTTGAAGGGAAACTGAGCGACAGGAGAGATGCCGTTTCAGACTTGGAGCCAGATAAAACGAGACACATGATGTGCCCCTCAAACCCAACAGTGCAGCAGGACTCTGCAAATACACCTGCTTTTTTCCCCTCTCTTGTTTTTATTAGCCCTTTCTTTTTGTAACAGAGTATCTGCCTGGAGCTGTCTAGCCTGCCCCTCTGTTTCACTCCAGTGCCTTACTAGCAAGGGACCTGCTTTGTGTTATTACGCTCTACTTTATGCCTCCCCTTTTCAAAGTAGTGGGGTACAGTCTCAAGTTGTCTGTCTCTTTCCTCTTTTCTGCTGAGTGTTTATTTATTCCCATCACTTTAGCGCAAACTGCTCCTTTTTTACTCTTCTTTTTTTTTTTTGCCAAGTCTGCCTTAATCTCTAAGTTTTCTTTCATGTTGTCCCTCAGTATAATTACCCTTTCCCATCCGCCATCACTCTTGCAAGCTTCTTGCTCTATTTCCGGGAGCCCCTGCTGTCTGTTGGGCCTGGTGTCCTACCATCTGTGCAGTATGCCAAAAGTGGTAACGTCTTTAGCAAAGGCAGCTCTCATCAATATAGGAAATTAATCAAATGAAAGTCAGACTTATCAATCAGTTGTACATTGTCGGATGGAAATTTCTGTGATTTTTTTATTTATTCTTTTTCCCACATGTGTATATGTAACATATATTAGGTCAGAAGTTGATATGCAGCCAGAATTGACATTGATCTTTTTGACATTTTACACACAAAATTACACATTTAAAGTCAATAATAAATATGTACAGTGGACCCTACTATTCAGTTTTTGCCGATCTGGCTATTTATCAAGTTTTCTATGGAACATAACTCAAATTAGTTGTGGAATACCTGCCTATTTGCAGAAACTTTTAAAGTGCACATGTAAAATATTTGACTGGAAATGATCAAATGTGATGAGCGATGTGCCCCTCTAGCTATTAGCTCGTGTTTGCAAAGCAGCCAATGAAGGAGCTTCATTCTTTAGCCTTGGTAGTGACCGTCTGTAACCCAAGAGTGAAAATAGGAAAGACTATAGATATTAATTTCTGCCGTTATGCTTACAATTTCCACTGTTCATATTAATGCATATCAAGGTATACTTGGCGTTTAAACTATTAAAATAGAAAGTTATGTGTGTTCTTACAGGGAGTCTCATGAATTGGCTTATCTTAGCTATCCACAAGTGAGTGGTCCCTAATTCTGGGGGCCCACTGTAAATGCAAATCCTCTAATTTTTAGTCTGCCGTCCCGCAAACACTTTGTGTTTCCGTCATCAAGTGTAATACATTACTCTGACCTGATATTTCACAACTCTTCTTGGCAGAATTTGGTTTGTTATATGATCAACTTGGTTGGGGTCAGCGCTTTGAGGTGGTCTTTTAGGGAGATTATATTAAACTTGTTTGCTTGAGATAATTTTCCAGTTTGAATACCAAATTTTGATAAAATTGTATCCAAATGACTCAAACTTTCCATCTCAGATGAAATCAGAGGAGTGAAGATACTTTAAATCGACCCAATGAATGCTCAGTTTATAGTAAACCATATTATAAACTGGAATGCTCATGACAGAAGAGCTTGCTCCAAATTGGAAACTTTTTAAACTTGACTGAAATATGTAACTGCCAACATAGAGAAGTCAAATGGCTTCATCTGAAAAAGTTTGAGCCTCTTTGATGGTGGTTGTATCATGCTGTGGGACAGTTCTGTTGTCAATGGCACTGGTACACTACACAAGGTGTACCAGTGGGCATATCAATACAGACAGAAGGCTATTTATAAAGTTTTTAAGATTATTTCAAATTACCTTCAGACCAATGTAAAGTAGACATAATGGGGTGTTCCAACAGGTCTGTGATCCCAAACACCGTCTGCATCTGGTTCAGGAACAGATTTATAAAAAAAAAATCTACTTGTACACCCAATTCTTGTTTGTAATTAACGTTGTGTGTTGTGCTATCATTTCGCCCCAAACAAGAATGCTGCAGAATAATACAATAATAATTTAAAGCCCCAAAATTGGGATGGGTGTATGTAAGCTTTTGGGCAGAACTGCATGGATTATTCTTTACCTTGTTTTTCATTTTGTTCTGTCAAATCGCTCACTCTAAAATTGTGATGGTGATTCCACATGAATTAAGAGACTCTCAGGCAAACAGTGCTTGCTTAGGCTCATACCAAGTGGGGAGAGCATGAATAAAAAGGGCAAATGAAGAACCAGGTCAAGACAGCAGAGCAGTGAGGGTGAAGGATGTGAGCCACGTGCTGGATGAGGAGGAGGAAGGAGGTAAATGCACCTCGTGAGAGACAGACGAGCAGTGAGGTAGAGAAGGGCTTTTGTTGCTCTTGTGTAACTGTAGCTTTCTTTTTCTGCTGTCTCTACTGCCCTACCTTTGGCATGCTGGTTCACATGCAGATTACTCGGGTTGCTGCTTTAGGCAATTCAAGGGTAAGAGGAGGTTGGGTGGAAGCTCGGCATGGTAGCATTTACTGAGTCAGACTCGGCCAGCGTAATTGCTCCTGCATTTTTAATGAGTGGCTGTTGCGCACTCTTTAAGGGTGCAGTGCACTACAGGATCCCTGCATGGTTGCATGATAGTGCAGCAGAACTCCCTGTCCACCCTCCAGTCTGAGGGCAGATCAAGAAGACACTTCAACCCTCTATGGTTTTTCGCTAGCAGGCTGGACATGCTTTTCTAAAGTGTTCATACCTCTTGAACATTTTTCACAACTTGGGAAGTTATAATCACATCCTTTATGTATTATATAATATAGAATATTGAAATAATGGGGAAAAAACACATTTTGAAAATAAATTTTTTGTGTGTAGATCTGAAAATTGTGGCATACAGATATATTCATATTTTCATAAAATGCACTGCAACCAGTTGCCTTCAGAAGTCACCTTATTTGTATGAGGAATCCCCCTATGTCTACTTTTATATGAGTAAATACAACCTCAGAGAAATTAGTGAGCCAAAAGCAACATAAAGACCAGTTGGCTTGTATGTAAGCCCTCGTCTACATCGAAGCACATTAATTGAAATAAGTGATAAAATAACCCTAAAACTCAATGGGGTTTATTGTTGTACCCCAGTAAAATGTGAAAAAGAAACTGTTAATAAAAATACTTTTGCAAAGCTACTTTTTCAAAAGGTCCTGCTTCTACAAACTTTACTGAAACTGAGTGCTTGTCTTCTGAATTTAGTTCACCAATCACAGGAAACCCCTTTGTCTTGTTTAATGCTTTGAAAAACCGCTGCCCCATGCTGATCCAAATAATACAAGCAGTCCTGTCATATGTTTCTAGCTAAGAACTGGGCTCACTTCCTAGTCTCTGGCCTGCCTCATTACCAGACATGTTATGGTAAACCGCAAGCACCCTATGGTGAAGAATCCATAATCAGAACAGTCTCAAATATGCATTTCATTAAAGTCTTTTCCTTCAAAGTATTGTAAAAGGAGTGACATTTTTCTCTTCTTCTGCAATCAAATGCAGGAACGCCACCTGCAGAGATAAACACAGTCGGGAGGATTATTATTTTTCACTGGTGTCTTTCATTTATCTAAAGATGTCATAGTTGGGCCAAGAATAATAATAAAAAAATTTGACTTTCCACATGTCACTTAAAGGAATTAGCTTTCCGTTTCCTTGTGGCTGCACAATTCGATAACCAGGAGTCATCACCCACATTTGCAGAAATGGAAGTGGGAGGAAACCCTGACTACAGACACACAAATGGTAGTGTAGCTTTACCGCTTTGATTACAGTAGGAGGCCCCGGTCTCTCCTCTACCAAACACGCACATTGGCTGCCTGTAACATTTACTCTACACAGCTGCATTAGTAGTGGCAGGCTCAATGAAAAATACCGTGTCACGCATAGCTTGAAAAATGGCTCCGGAAAAAGCCAATTCTGCCATGAATGGGGATAAGCAAATAGGCATGAGAGCTTGAATAGCTGCCAGTCCTGTTAGATCCCCCCATGTCCCCACCTCTCTCACCCAACCACAATGAGCTCCTAAACAAATAAGAATATGTGCACCAATTTAGAGCAGCAGATGAACCTTGCGGAGCCTTGTCGAGCAAGTGGGGGGATTACCAGGAGCAAACATTCCTTTCTCCCAGCTTTATTTGAGTTAAATGACTCAAGCCAACCTCTTAGACGCTGCCTGAATGGTTTCTTTGGCAGACCCTTCCACTGCTCCAGCTGCTTTGGAGGCCGCGAAGTGTACACATTAGTCACTGTATGGAAAAACACAGAGCAGGACAGGTAGGCGGGATGAATTAGATTGCAAGGACACTGATGTAGAGAGCGAGCCCAGCCAGCGGAGTGTCCAACCAAGAAATAAATAGAAAGAAAAGGCGAGTAGAAAGCCCTGGGCATGATAATACTCCAAGTGGAGGAGAGATTATTTTTCTTCACCAGTAATTAGTAGCACATAAACAGCCTTTGGCACGAGAATTAAAAAGTGCCACCATGATATGTGATCGCTTTACAAGAGGCTGGTTTTCTTTCTTTTCTGTGGATAATCTGGTCTAATCATGAGCACGGAGGCTCCACAAACTCTGAAGGTTTTGGTTAGTTGTAGGTGAATCTCTGAACATAGAAAATGTGTTGAAAAGTTTGACGCTGAACACATCGTTGTGTTCAGGCAGTTGAAAGTCACCTGCATCCCAGAGAGAAACAGGTGTTCAGAAGGAGTATGAGGGGAATAAAAAAAAATCAGAGACATCTCTTCTTTCTTGTTTCTGTTAAAATATGTAAAATATTACTGGTGTAATTTTTGAAGAAAAATGCAAATGTTAGCATTTATTTATTTATTTATTTTATTCTGTGTTTGCTTGTCCTTGGGCTCCTCAGAAAATGTACGAAAACAGCCGCTTTGAGAAACGGTTACTAATTCTCTCCCTGCTTTTTCTCTCTCATTAGCTGTCGTGAGTGCCCTGTGGAGGACTTCTATCCATTATTTATCTCTAGCCCCCAAAAACAACAGCTGCATGCTTGTGTAACCACCATATGTTATGCTTCTCCCAACATATTGGGAAGAACAGCGTTCTACGAAGAGCTGTATATCAACCCACAGAGATCTGTTTCCAGTAGTGTTCAGATGTGCCACACTTGAATTGTCTTCTAATCTTTTAATTTTTTTTTTCCTCAACCGATCAGCGGGAGAAGCACAGAGGCTTCCTCCAACAGCGAAGGGCCTTTGCATTTGTCATGTAACCACAATGCCACCTTGCAGAGTATTTCTAGATGCGCCAGCATCAATGGAATTGTCATATGGGGAGAAGAAGGTCACATTAGGATTTAGCCAATAAAGCAATAAACCCTTGTTGAAGCTGCAGTTGGCGCTACAGAGTAAATTCTGTCTGCTCAGCACTTTTGAGTCTGCAATTAATCACTAAGCTGACATTAGCCTGCCGCCTTGAGAACGCTGGATAAACACGCCCGCACGGCAATGGTAAGCCAATGTTCTCCAACCCAGACCCATGGTAATTGTGAAGACATCTGTTGACACTTGTCTCTCTCAAAAGTGTTCAGAGACTCTGTGGCCTAGTTGTATAGGATTCCAATAAAGATCAAGGTGAAGTACTGGTTTGCTGCTTACTACTGTGCTAAAGCCTTGCTGCTGTTCTTTTCTTTGTATTTATTTTTCAATGAGTCAGAAATTTAGGATTTTTCCTCTTTAACATTCCCTACCATAGACAATGGAAGTCAGTAGTACACCAGCATTGCCTTTATTAACATTTCTAATTGTAGCATCCAAAATTTGATCACTATGTAAGCCAGGTTGTTATAACATATGGACACATAAAAATGTTCTGGTGCTGTAGAAATTATGCAACTTCAATAGATATTACAGGCACATCTTAATAATTTGGGATATGTGTTTCAATTTTCGTTTGTCAGATTAAAAGCTAATTTTACGCAACTTTTAAGGAGGTGCTGGACATAGTTTATTAAGTTCACATTTCTGTATTAATTTATTTTTGATTAGTGTGATGTAATATTCAAATCTTAGAAATTAAATAATGTTTTTATGACTTAGTAAAGGGGAAATTGTGAAAAATAACATAAATTAAGGCTTACCCAACAGTTTGTGTGTGAGTTATGGAAATAAATCACCTTTTCAATCATCAGTTGTTTTAAGATGCACCTCTATATTCATTACATATGTGCCACTGCTACAGAATTAATGCTGGTTCTTCTGCTTTTCTGGTGGAATAGTAGCTGTTTAAAGCCTCTTAGCCTTTTGAGGCTTTATTAAGAGGATTTCCGCCAATATGTGCTTTTCTTTGTTACTGCAGTGACAGTTGGCATTCGGTGTTGTGCCTGCTTGCTTCTCCCATCGAAGTAGCAGCAAGTCTGGAAAGGTTACAAAAGCATTATTTCTAAGTAGAGTTCTGCAATTTTTTTTTAAATTTAAGTTAAAATTTGTTATAACTGCAAATGTTGTTCTGCCAAGTAGGCGTTTCTCTCTTCTTTTTAAGCAATTAATTTCTGTTTTAATACAGTATATTACGGGTTAGATACCTTTTAAAAAGTGGATGCATCCATTAGCCGTAACCTTGAATTTTAAGCAACACTTTGCATATTCCAAAATAAAATGAAAACACGGTGATCAGTGCAATTATTGATGAGATTTGGACTTTGAGGAATTCTTTGTGAGAACTTTACAGTATTCGTTTAAAAAAATAAATAAATCTTTTGGTTTGCTTACTGCAGTGCATTGCACACCGAGTTGCACGATCCTTTCGAAAAGTCCTAAGATGCTGAGCAGATATCAGCATCCGCTCAGCATGTTAGGATTTAGATTTGACTGTAAATGAAAATAATTGAATATTTAGGGGAGTTTCTAGCTGTAAGTTGCCAAGCTCATGTTGCTGGTGAGCAGCTTTAAAAGTATCAGCAAAGCGATACTCTGCTTTTACGTCTTTTTTCTCCCTCAGCAGTGTGGCCATGATTTTCTGGTAGAAAGTTATATTTGCATTTCTTCAAAAAATATGCATTTGCTTTGGTCTTCTCGTGAATTGTACTAACATTCTTACTGAGACATAATATAGCATATGTTTTTTTTCTGGTTTTTCTTGGCATTGTACAACTTGTCCTTGAATTCAACTGGCTGTGATTTATTCTACTTGTAAAATTGACACACGTTGAACCTCTTCCATTTGTGTACAGTCTTTCTCACAGTAAAATGATGAACAACAGATTGCCTCTAACTCCGCTTCTGGGCTACAGAAAAATTTCTCCTAAGATCATCTCTGATAATTTAGCTTTTTAGGATACTGTTGACATACTTGAAATGCTCCACACCCGCACACTGCCAAAATTCATCTAAGTCGTTTCCATTCATAGCCTACGGGTGCTACCAATTGAAAACAGGAATAATATTTCTAATATTTTAGATTTCTTTTACATATTAAATAGCATTTTTGACAACAATGGACGGTCAATAATTCTGAAATAATCATTAACAGGAGATAACATATCATTTGGTGTCATTTATTTTTAGATCTTCAATCCAGATTTGATTGTTGAAGGATTTCAAAGAAACGTTTTATATTGCAGCCAGCGGAATGTGTCGGCACATTAGTTGTTGCATGCATAATGAGCAAGAGAGAAAGCATAAGAGAACTGGACTTTTAGTGTTGAGGAAGAAGGTGGGGGGAGCTGCATGTGAGGAATGGTGGGAGTCCTGTTGAGTTCGCCGAGTTCACTGGAAGGGAATGACACACTGCCCACCCTCCTGCAGTGTCTTTCTTTCTCCCTCAATCAGGGTGGACGTGAATAATTTATCACATATAATTTATCTCTCGAACTTTCCACCTCATACAGCCAAACACACAGACATACTCACACATACGTGCAGTTTTGTCCTTCTTCACTCAAACACACACAGACATGCCTCAGGGGGTTGGGTCCCGGGTATAGTGTGGATTGAGCGAGTTGGAATCTGCACACAGGGAAACCTGATAGGCCTTCACTGTGCCAAACACATGAGGTCACCCTGACTGACTGATCCCGCCTGCCAGCTCGCCACCCCCCCAACCCCTCCCAATGTTAAATCCCAATGTCTCTGAGAAATTATCGGGAAGACTTGAAAGGTTTTCCTTTTGAGCTTGATGTGTTTCTGGAAATGCAGGAATTGCTTTATATACCCTGAAAGGCTGTTAAAGCCTTTATAGAGGGAAATTAATTCTTTAAAGTGTAGTCCGATTTATTACAAGTTGGGTTTATTTTCATAGTTTTGCCATCAGTTAATGGTCAGATCAGGCTTGGCAGAAACAGGCCTTAACATAATCAAAGAGCCTTTAAGGGGCCTGTATGACCATTTTAATTTTTTTTCCTTACACTCGTATAGCTCATGACAATTGCATTTATTTTCAGAAATATGTAAAATAAAAAAAATAAAAGCATATAAGTGCAAAAAAAAATAAAAAATAGCTCAAGTCAGGTGAGGGTTCTGCCAAAGTTCCCTGAAAGATGACAGCATGGTGTCTGGAACATCAAATTGCAGTATCAATATATCACACAATCTTGAATTTTGGACTCGAGTTCATAAAATAAATTATATGGAGATTCTACCAGGGATAATGGGGATAGTTACCCTATAGCAGTAACTTGGAGACCTACATAGCTGGCAAATTACACCGAGATTTAAAAGTTCTCTGTGGCCAACCCAGTTTTCCTGTAATTCGTCACAGGAATTAATTACAACCTCTGACAATTAATGTAACCTGCAACACTCAGGTAAACACTGCAGTTTCTACTCTGTGCCAGCACAATGATGTAAGAAGAAGGGCCTTGTTTATCTTAGGGAAACCCAACAGTGATTATGCAAGTCTTACTTTTCTGTTTTCAAATTTATGTCCTGAATTTAAGAAACATAGGACAGGACTTTTGAAGTAGGATAGAGATGGGCATTAAAAGCCAAAAAACACTAACAATCAAGCTACTAATGAATTGTTGCATCAAACATTATACACACTGGGATGAGTATTTAGAGCTTTGACAATTGCTCCCTATCCCCCAAAATATGGTTCAAAGAAGAAACTTTAATTTCTGAAAAGGATGGATGTCTATTTAATGTTGGTCTGTTATTGAATGCAAAAATAACTTTCTGCTAAAGCAGGGATAATTTAGATCTCTGTAAATTTACAAGTGCTTCTGTTAAATAGGAGATCCTTTCAGACAAATACAGTTCTGAGTTAAATCACCAATGGCCCCAAACTAACAATTTGCCTTACATTGACACAAAATACACCAAAATATGCAGATCTTCAATATTAAATGGACTGAGAAGAAAAAAAAACTGTAGCAAGTGCAAGCTCTAGAGTCTCGTCTTTTATCCCAAGCAGCCCTTTGAAATGCTCTCCCTAACCCAAACAATGCTGTCAACTCAAAGCACCAGCCACAAAAGGACCCTAAACATGTGTTCTTTAGATCCCTGCTCCTGTTCTCTTGTCACACAAGCATTCAAGATGGACTCCCAGTTTCAGTCAGCCACACACGTACAACACGACACGGACAGACGCACATCCACGCACACATTCACCCCACCGTGTCCACACACAATTATACACAAACTACCACCCCCACGACAGAGCAGTCACCTCTCGCTCCCACGCATCTCATGTTCTCCCAATATTATGTTAAAACAGACACGCATAATTGCGCTGGCATGGTTCCTTGTTTTTGTTGGCTCTTATCAATGGCCTCAGTAATGTCTCTGACAGAGGTGATCGCTGCTGCAGGCACCACAGATCTACATCACTGCACATGCAAATACGTTGTTTCCATGAGGTCCTGCTGGAAGATTGTGAGCGGTAAAATTATTTTACTTCTGATACCAGTAAAATGGATCATATCTAGAGGAGGAGAAATGGTGGTGTTTTTTTTGGTACATAGTTTCTTTGTTGATCTCTTGATGCATACCATGAGTTAACATAGGATCAAATGGAGCAGAGAGAAATATCTAAGGAAAAAAATTAGACAGGTAAAGGAAAAACAGAAAACAAAGTGCTTTTTTCATGCATTTCTTTCTATACAATCTGCTGTTTTGTTGTTTTATATGTTTTGAGCTCTTGGCAACCCTGAACACCATATTCCGTACGAGTCACTTTGAGGTTGGCTTAAGTTTTAAATATATCTGTGGCTTGTGGTTCCCAGCTGACTCTATAGGCTTCATCTATGCTGAACATGCTCCTTTTGTCATTCTGAATCCAAACAATGTGCACTCTGTAGACGTAACAAAGTACTGTGGTGAGATGTTAAAGTTTATGTGGATACTTCAGATTTTTTGAGGTTGACTTTAGTTGAGGGAGCAGAAAATCTCTTACTTGTGGTTGAAAACCATCGTAACTTCTTCAGGGTCTTCTTTTTAATGATCAATAATGAAATCATTTTTTTCAGTCAAAAGCTTGTCTGATGAGTGTTTTTCTTTTGCCCTGTTGAACACAACGCATTTCATAAACTAACATGCAGGTCATCCAATGCTGTCATTGTAAGAAACAATATTTCCAAAATGCAATTAAAAGCAATTTTTTTCTTTTGGTGGTTGATTGTACTTGACATGAATGTATTTCACGGTTTGGCAAACTCGCGCTTAAAAACTGCAAAGTGTTTAGGGTCCAAATGAAATTAATTCTCCACCATTATTGTCAGGTAAATATTCTGAAGTGAATTCACTGCTTCTGAATGAGCTTGTTCTTGTTTCTTCATCAATTTTATGGAAATATAGTTTGAAATGACTGATTGGGAAGTTATGCTCCAATTAGCAATTACATGACTACAGTTTCTCGTTTCTTGTGCCGTTAATCTGAGTCAATTCTTTTGCAACACCGGCTCTCTTTCATACATTCTCCAGTTTTAGATGTTGCAAAAAAATTATCCATTTAAATGGATTACAGTCCTTTCAAAACACTACAACCCTGTTTGATAATAATCCCATTTATTTAAACATACCAACAGACAAAATCATCACTGACGGTGATGAAAATAACAGAGCTGATCATATCTGTACTAACATGTTAACTGTACTTGTGTGGTCTGAGAGAAAAGATAGAAAGGAGAAAATACAAAAAGCTGTTGGTTTATTCCTCTGCTCATCTCTGAGGTACCTGCAAACCTATAGCTAAAGTCATTCTTTGACACAGCAACAACAGAAGCACGATGCAGACACAGCCCTATTAGTTTAGTCTAAAATAGTTTGTTTAAAATCTCCTTTTATTCTCCCTTTACAAACAACCCTCCAATTGATTAACAGAAATATTTAATCAATTCAGTCTAGTGGTATAGATTCAAAGTGAATTCCAGTTCAATCACAGCTATTACAATATATTTATTTTTAAACTATTTCTTTTGAAATTTTTTGAAATGTCCCTTTAAACTTAGAGCTACTAAATGCCTGCCTGGGAATGCTGGAGATTTATTTTTTAATTCTCGTAATTCCTACTTACATTTCCTGAAGCAAATTAAATGCAGCCCACGCAGGTTTCCCTCGAGTGTGAATTGATGTTTCACCCATAAATTTGTCTTCATTTTTATTCCTGTTCTTCCTAGATCAATAGAGCATTAAACATTTTTTCCAGTCATTTTCATCTCAATCAATTTATTAAGTTTGATTTACTAAAAATATTCTGGGTAATTGTGTAGTAGTTGCCTTGCTATTTTTTTTTTTCTCCCACTTCGCTGCCTTTAGGAGCTCAGGTTTATTTTGTGGGTTATTGAGGTTGAGTTAATGGAGAACGTCAAACCAGCTTGTAGCGCTGCCTTTGCTATGACCCGTGGAGATTGTGGAGTGACCTACGTGGTGCTGCCCTGAGCCTACATTTGAAATCCAATCTCCTCACAGGGATATGCTGCATGTTTTAGCAGTCTGGTTTGATAACTTCACCCTTCGCCTCCCCCAAAGTGTCTATCATCCCGCTAGTAAAACTTGCTTTGTTTTCACCTGCAATGACCGCGGTTAGTCAGGTTTTATGGCTTGCAGGTGGGAATAGAACATTTGTTTAATCACATTGGTAGCTTCTTCCTGCTCTCTGCTCTTTGAGTTGATAGAAAGAGAATAGGCAATCAGCTTTGTTCTGCCTGTACAATGGAAATGAATTTAATTTATCCGAAACACACCATCTGCAACATCAAATAAATCCATGCAAACTGACAGGTTTTGTTTTATTAGATCAATTCCAAGTGTTAATGAAGTGACTGAAGCATCAAACATAAAACCAGTGCTAATCGAGCTGAATCTGTGCTACTCTGAATCTCTGAGTTACAGTTTAATCAATGCTGGTGCATTATACCTAAATTTTCATTACATATCCAACATGGCTAAAGAGGGACAATTTTATCATGCAAGTCATCTTGATTACTCCTACTCTTGCTCTAATTAAAAACAGGGAGAGAGGAATCAATGTACACAGATGAGCCACATTGTTAAGGTATTTTATCGAAGAACAAAAATTACACAGTCCTGATCTCGAAGTTGTTAAATGTGTCATCCAAAGGAGTGCTTCTCCATGGCTGTTTGTTTCTCTCCCCATCCCGTAATGGAGAGAGAAACAAATAGTATATTGGTAATTGTCTGCAGCTACAGCACCCCACACTGAGATCCATTAGTGCCATTTAAAACGCAGCACAGGGTGAGACTGCTCCTCTGTAATTCAATAAAAGCGAGGCACAGAGATAGAGGAGGATGAAAAGGCAGAAGGCTCTCCAAAGAGTTTGACGGTGGATCATCTGCAGTCTTTCAAGGGGCGATGCATCAGCTGAAGGTGTGTCTTTTGTTTTTACATTCATGCTCACCCATTTCATTGTGCTTTGGGGCCCAAATTCTACCTGGAAAAAATGTAATTATGCAATTTGACTTCATCACTTTGGAGTTAGTTTGGCATCTTAGAACAAACCAGTTGATTTCTTTGAAAAACTATTTTATAAATACATCAAATTTAATTAAGTCATTTTTAGTCTGATGCCATCTTTGAAAATGCATCTCATGAGGGCAGTTTTAAAAGGAAATCCTCACTGTTCTAACCCTAACCAGGAAGTCGAGGGTGTCATGCAGAAATCATGGAGTATTTTCTAGCTCTAACACAATGCAATTAAAAGCAAGCTGGAACATTTCTGTTTGAGTTTCTGGATAGACACTTGAAGATTGCAATCAGACATCAGCAACCTGCTGAGTGTCTTTGGTCTAATTACTAAAAACACTGAGTTAACTCTCTTGCAAATCCTATACCAGCTACTAACTCAAAATTAAAATTTAATTAGTCAGACACAGTAGAAGTAGAAAGAAAGAAAAACTGGGGGTGACTTAATGAATAAAACACTTTGTATTCGTCTTTGTATTTGTCACTGGAAGGTTAAAACATGGACTCATTCACATATACATGATTATTATCAATTTTAAATAAAGATACATAATACAAAGGACCACAATAATCAACACAATATTGATGTCGGATCAGGTAAATTCCCTGACCTGACTTGTGGTCGGATTATGATTTGCATCGGATGCATTTAGACTTGCTACCCATTTCTTCTGTTACCAAAGGAAGCGCTGAGTACATATTTTTGACACTACACTGCAGTATATTGTAGTATTCTTTAGAATAGTTCACTTTTTGAAACTATTGCCTCCCTTCAAAAAAGGGTAACACTTTATTTGACTGGTTGTGAATTAGACTGTCATAACACCTGTCATAAACATGAGTAAGTCTTCATGAATATTTGACTGTTGTCATAAAGTGTCATTTGGTAAATTATGACAACTTGACATTAACCAAGAAATTATGATCTGACATAAATTTGTTATGAAAGTAATACTAATTAAACTTCAAAATTATGTAGCTTTATTTTATTAAAGCTAAAGTTTAATCAGTAATACTTTTCTAACAAATTTAAGTCAGATCATGATTTGTTGGTTAATGTCAAGTTGTCATAACAAAGACATTGTAAATACTGAATGATATAGATTGATGACGTGTTACCCAAGAAAGTCATAGAGTTATTCTGTGTGTTTCCTCCCACAGTGAAAAACACATGACCTGTGGGTCAATGCTCCTTTGGTTTGATTTGTTTATCTTGTGTTGCTCTTTTGTAGGATATACCCCACCTCTTTCTCATTGGAGTCGATGGGATGATGGAAAATACGGAGAAATTTAAAATAATTTGAGTTGTCAAGGCAGAACTCAACAATAATAGTATATTTGCACGTCTTTGTATGTTTATGCACCTTTAATATTGAGGAATATACATAGAGCAAGTACATGCAGGAATTTATCGATGTACATGCAATTCAGTATTATACAAACAACTGTGCCTGGTTTCTCTAAATACCAACAGGTGTCAGTGCTAAATTTTCCCTTTTATTGTGGTGATCTACTTATTTTTTTCTATAGCAACTTCTCCATCATGTACTGATAAATAAATGTATAAAACATTTACATAATGCATACAATGCAAAATGTATTCCCTAAAGCCTGATCCAGTGATTGCTGACTGCCGAACAGACGTCAATGAATTATGCAGTGGCATCACTGTCATCGCAAATGCGCTTTTAAAGGTGCCCTTTTTACCTCAGCTTGCAGGAACACTTCTTTTTGCCTAAAGTTTTAGCAGGAGGTGAGATAGTCTGGTTAAGAGGAGTCATGTTTCAGTCACAGAACATGCAAAAGTCATTCCTGACTTTTCATTCTGTTTAGTCCCACGTGGATGAGCGGATGTGTGTGAAGGTGTGCTTGTTGAATTTCCGGAGGGGTCTTTTAACTTGAAACCCTTGAAGACATGTTATATTTTTCAGGTTGCTTGGGAATGAAAAATTGAGTTGTAAACGAAATGCTCTCTGCCTTTGTTTCCGAGCAGCGCAGCGAGAGAAAGCCTGCCCACCAATTAGGGAATGCCGATTCTTACAGCCCATGAATTATTAAGAGCAACCCATCGACTAGGAGCGGTGACAGAGGGCAAGAAGCAGGGCCAAGCCACCTGAGCTCCGAAGCTGCATTTATTAAAGCATGAGACGTCTTTCCACTGCGCTAACACCATGATAATTAAAGTACACATAACCTTCACAAAACAGAACCCTACTTATTGTTTGTTGTCTTCCATTGTTTGGAATTTATAAATCTTATGAAAGTATTTCTTTGTAGGCCACATGAAAGGTTTGAGGAGTGGAGGAAGAAAGAGAAACTGAGACACGGGTAGGATAATGTACGGTATTACATTGCAACTTGCAACACCAGCTACCCTCGAGGTCAACCAAATCATTCCTCTTGTGAGATTTATTGCTCGGTAGTAGCTAAGGCAATGAGGTGCTGTGAACCTTGAGCCAATGTCGACATGGAAGGTCTTCACAGCCATATACAGGGGCCACAGGTGGAGTCCGGCTTGTTAACTCTGAATTCAGGGCTCCAGCTAACACCTGAAACATAAACCAAGGAGGGCATCAGTTAAGAACTGCTAATGTGTCTGCTGTTTTTGGAGAACACAATGCTTGTTTTCACGACTTTAGCCTCGTCATGAACCCTGTAAGCCTATAAATTGCTGGATTGGAACAGCTTTGTGTGGAAAATCTTATGTAGCTATCATTGTGCATGGCAACTATGGATTCTTTCAAGTTTCTTAGTGCCGTCTTCAGGGTTGCAGAATTGTCAGATATGTCTCAGTTGAATCTAAATGAGAAACTGATTTCTGTTTATGATTGACTTTTTGCTCCCTTAGAATTGATAAGTGGAAAAACTACAGAGCACAGAGAAATGGGACTTTTAAAAGAAAGACATCTATGGATACTCTGACATTGTACTGCTTTTAAGTGTTTTCCTATTTACTTATTTAATGCTATGCTGCAGGGGAACAAAGGCAGAAGAAAAAGCCTTTTTTTTTTCCAGATGTCTTTAAATAGAGATCCCGACAGCCTACTCACTTTTTTTCCCTTGCACTCAGAAATGGCTGACTCAATCTTGGCTCGAGAATATACATTAACAATGCCCCTGTTTGTCACTGAAATGGCTTAAGTGCCCTTTGAATGGCTTTAGAGCCAATGTTTACCACCTACCTGCCCTGTTATTTTTGAAAAACCACCAGGCTAAAGTCCTTTAACGCTGGTGTGACTCAGGCCTGAATCTTGACAGGACTCAGAAATTATGTCCTTCATTATGCCTTTCTTACTGTTTTTCTCTTGTTCTCCTCCCCTACTGTGAGAATATTACCATCACCACCCGATTTAGTGAGGATGAATGGATAGATGGATGGATCACTGACAACACAGGAAAAGCAATTCTAATGCAAACAGATGAGTTGAAATTGTATTACTCCTTGAGCTTATTGGATGTGAAGGAGAGGATAAGGAAAGTGTAAAATTACGAATAAGATGTAACCCACTTCAGTTTGTAATGAGAGGAGGAGATAAGAATTGATTTTCTCGGTAATCAAACTTTTAAAAGTTGTTTTTATTCTAATTTTAGCTGTCAGGAGCAAAAATAGTTTGTCTTGAAAGTGATATCTTTTCCATTCGCTTTCTTTTTGTTTTCCTCTGTAGTCCCAAATAAAAGTTTTAAACATCACTGACTTAACTGTAGAGATGCATTTAGTCATTTAGTTACCCTTGTCAAGCACTCAACATCAAACTATACTTTGTCAACCTTGGTTTTTTTTTCAATTTTTCACACATAATACTTAACTTTTTGCTTAAAATAGCCTCGTTTTATTCTTATGAGAACTCTATTTATGCCTGATGTAATTATAGAAATTGTACTAAACTGAGCAGGTTACTATAAAAAAAACATTCACCCCCCCTAACAGGGCGATATTAACTAAGATTAAGCAGATGGAGCTGTAGCAAAAAAAGCAAAGTTTCTTGTGGGATATCAAGGTTCCTGTAATTATTTCAGCATATCCATAAAATTCCTTCTTGACCAAAAACCACAGAGGTTCTGTTCAGCCATGTCAAGTGCTTTGTGTGTGGCAGGTTGAGACTCTCCCACCCCCAATTTGCTGGTCAAATATAATTGGAAAAAGATGATAATAAAAACAACATGAGTTTCATTGTGATGGTAATTGCCCATCTACAGAATCTGGCAAGCCTCTTCATATTCAGTCTCACAGTGATGCTTCTGTATTGGATATTTAGGGGGCTGCCTTCTGCTGTTCATGTGCTAATCTGTGCCTTTGTATAATGGAACAAGTACTTTTTTCTGAGATGCTATAGCACCTCACTTTACGGATAAAACAAGAAAACTGCACACCCAAACAATACTGCTATCATCTCATAAAAAGTTTTTTTTACTGCATGGTAAATATGGGGCTTAGAAAATACAACAAACCAGACCACCAAATATTCTTGTAGAATTAAAATCTATATCAGAACATCTCATATTAGAAGAGATCTGTAATGGTTTCGTCAGTTGTTAGAAATCAATTGAAACCATTTTTGCAATGGAGGATTTAGTGATAAAACATGAGCTGTGTGATTAGAAGATAAATCAATGAAATGCAATCTTACTTGTGCATCTATAAAAGATAAACAGGACTTTTCAGTATTGCTCAGGCTTTTATGCTAATACTGTGAACTTATCTACCAACCATTCAAAGGACTCTTATATCAATAAAGCCCAAATATTTTTTTACCCCAGGTAGATTTATATTTAAAGTAGGACTGGAACGATTCCTCGAATGATTCAAATACCTTGATTACTAAAATTCCTTGAGGAAAATGTATCTGCCTGGAAGCTTCATTAGATTATGCTTTATTATTTATTATTTGTGTTGCGCATAAAATCTTGTATTTCACAACCAAAAAGTCAGAAATAAAACAACCAAAACTGCAAAAGTGTGAAATGGTAAAGGACCACAATGACCAGCAGCTTCCTTCTTGCTGAAAATAGGGTGAATAAATCTTTGTGAGGGGTAATCCTAAACGTTTGTAAGCACTTGAAAAGATTTATAATTCTTGTTTTTATGTAAGATTTTGCCTCCAGCAAATGGGCTCATACTTGACAATTTTACATGTTTTCCAGAAATGTACTTCCATCTATCTTGGTGTGTGAAGCTGAATTAGACTACCTATAAGTTATATGAATAAATGCAGTCTAATTGGGGTAGAAACTTCCATTTATACAAAACAGTTTTTCCGAGCCTGAACTAGACTGATAAATATATGAATGTGCTATAAATGTTGGAGATTTTTTTCTTTCTCATCCTACCATGAAGTGGAAATAAGTCATAACTTCAGTTACCTTTGATGATCCAAATGGACTGATTGCGTCAGAGTTGGGTTTGTTTTAACCCAGATGGCCTGTGTTTATGTGTACTGGCTGTGATCCATTGCCGTGTCCAAGTGTTGCATGCATTAAACTCTTCCAGCAGCCTGGCAAGGACACAGCAGACCAGAGTCACTGAGGCAAGCAGTCAGGATACGTGGAAACATTACACCATTACACTCACCTACTCCTCAGACATGGTGACTTATCTCATGAATAAATCACACTATCAAGGTCCGAGCGACTCACTGCATCTCTTCTTCTTTGGCAGTCGTCTGCTTCCCAATTCATCTTTTTTCCCCTCTCTGCTACTTCTCTCTCTTTCTACTTCGCATGGTATTTTTTTAAGTCTCTCGCTCTAGCTGGCTGCCCAACAGTGCTCACTTTATTTATCACGCGATTGTGACATTTTTTTGGATAAAGCTGCACACCCACTCTGATTGAACTCTGCTTGTGAGAGCAGGAAAACACTTGGGTTTCCAGTAAGTCATGCAACTGACAGACCAGGATGGCCAGCCCCGAAGAGGCTGTCTCTTGTCCTTTAAATCACTCAAAGAGATGCTTCTAAAAAGTCTCTAACTCGAGCCTCATTCTCTTATGCCAAACCAGTAAAAATAGAGAAAACATCTGTTTGTGGGGGGAAACAATAACCTAATAGTTCAAGAAAAAATAAACAAGAAAAATCACATTTTTTACCTCTCTCTGATATAAAGACTACACTTTTTCCAATATTCCTTTTCTGATTTTGTGATATTTCCAGATGGGTGCAAAGGCAAAATGTTAGATGGGAGTTCCAAATATTTCACAATGCAGCATTGTTCTCTGATTGAACTCGAGTAAAACAATCCCCTGTGTAGTCCCGATGCCGGCTGCTGACAGCAGCTTTGCAGTACGCGCACATCGGCCCAAGGAGGCGGGCGGATACAGGTTATTTTCTGTTGAGTAATGCTGTTATTCCTTGAAGGGGGGGATACTTGCCTAGCACACAGTGCGAAATCTGGCACAGCATATTCTTTGCCCTACTAAACTCTTCTCAACACTATGTAAAAACTCCCCAATGACGCTTATACTGGGAGGAGAAAGGGGGTTAGGAGAGATTCAGAGAAGAAAGCACAAAGGAGAAATGGAGGACAAGCAGCCAGATGAGGATTGGGATGGATTTAGAGATAGATAGGAGCTGACTGAATGGATTGGGAAAGGTGAATAGAGGATAGAGGGAAGACTAGAAAGGGATGAGTTCTGTTATGGAAGGTTAGGGAGGAAAAAAAGGGGAGGGGAATGGAGGTTCACAGAGTTTAGTTGTGGGGATAGTTTAGTGTCTGGTGTACATATGTATAAAACAAAACACTTAGGCTGGCAGGAGTTCTTTTATCCAATGTCAAAATTACAGGCTTGGGATAGAAAGCTGGTCTATTATATTAAAAAAAGGTATTGCATGATGTAATGTTGAAGCCAATTTCAGATTTAAATTCACATAAACTTGTCAAATGAGAATAATGGAAAACATGTTCCCAGCCTGCACAAATGAAAACTGGTTTTCAGGTAACAAAGCAGAGTGGAGAGCTCCATAAACATTGATAAGCAGATGTTATAGCAGCATATAAGTAATAAGTACAAGTACATGCTATTACGTTCTTATAAGGCCAGGTAATAACCCAGGTATTTAAATGTATGAAACTCAGGAGGATTCTAAAATATCCAGAACACATGGCTCTCAAGAACTGGGATTGGACGCTACTGCTTTGTACCATGAAGAATGAAATAAAGACTCAACTTTTCTGAGAAACCTTCTTCACTCAATACATTTATCACACTAGCATGCCAAACTTCCTCTTAGTGCTTCAGTGTAAGCAGTAAATACTTACATTAGGGTTTTCTAAAAGACTTTTAACCAAAGCAGTTATAAACTGCTTTGGTTAAAAGCATCTGTTAAATGACTGAATGCAATTCTAAATACTTCTGAGAAAGTAGGAATAGTTTATCTGGACTGCACAAGCACAAACAATGTTGTTTGTTTTTCTTTTGCTGGCTGCAGTCAGCTGTTACCAGCAGTTCCTTTAGATCCAGTGGGTTAAATGTGAAGTATTTAGAGATTGGACTTGATTGATGGTTTCTTGAGGTATTTAAGTTTTGATAGAAACAAGAATCGAAACCTTTGAGATGTTTATCAACTACAACACATTTTCTGTGGTGTTAAATGTTACAGTACTATTGTGTGAAGAGCACCTTTTCCTACAGTGTTTGGTATATCAAAAATGAAACCTGAAGTTAAAGTTAAAAGGGCACATCATAGCAATATTAAATTAGTCACACAAAACATTTTTATGTCGTGTCAGCAAATAGGGTTTACTGAAGCAACATAAATTTTTTACACTAAACCAGTACTAACTCTTTTTTTTGGATATACTGTTCAGTTTGTTGATTTTAAACTATGTTTAACTATGCCAGATTTGCATATACATTACGTTGAGGCGTTCTTTTCTTCGCTTTGGTTTTCTTTGTTTAAAGAAAGCAAAAGCATTCTCTTTGCCTTGATTGCCTGCTGCTGACATGACCTTTTGTGAAACTCATCTGAAAGTTCACATCCATCAAAGTCTCATTTACAGCCTGTCTTGTAATTAAATAGTGGCACCATTTCAGAGCCATTTTGCTTCTCTTAATGCGCTGTAATATTTTTCAGTTATAATGTTGTCATTTTTATTAAATCAAACTTCAGTTCCTGTGCTTCATTTGACTTTTTCCATGGGTTTAAAATTTGCCAGAGTAATAAAATCAGAAATTGTGGAGTAAATAGCCATCTCAGATGTGAGCTTTTCAATTCTAAGTTGGTGTAGCGGCTTTCTTTCTACTTCTTCCTACACACCTGATATTTCTGGCAGGGATGAAACAGGAACTCAGACAGGTTGGTTAAGATCCCTGTGTGGAATCTCTGGATGGCTTTTTCAGATGCATGTCATAAAATAACTTTATAAACCACCTCAATCCAATCATTCTTTGCTCTCTAGTTGATTTGTTATGGCTGTCTCAAGGCTTCCTGTCACAACTGTGGTTGGTTTTTTGTGAAAGTATTTAGTCTGGCAACTTTCAGGGAAGCTTCAGTGATTATACTCCTCTGGAGGATAAAAGTGACATTGCAGAAAGTAAAAAAAAACAGAACACCCCCCCCACCCATCCGCATTTTAAATATTCAAAAACTCTGAAGATATGGGTTCAGTCTTGTGACTGTGTATGGATCTGAAGTTGAAGTTTTGCATGAACATGTCACATATATTAAGGGCACAAGGGAACCCAAATGCCTGAAGTATATTGAACTAGCATGTATTCCATAAAACTGGTGCATTGACAACAAAAAATAAAAATAAAAACACTGAACCATTAAATTTTTTTTATTGATTGTTTTTTTAAAACAAATTTAATCTTGAAACTTTGTATAATGATGATGGCAGAGTTTGCTTGTTATGTTTTAATGAGTCCCAGTTTATTTTAGCCTGTTGGGGAAACCCTATGTGATTCTGATCTTCTATAGTTCACTATTGACATACATTTTATCCTAGCTTCATCATCTTATTACATGCCCATGCTGTAAGAAACTGCAAATCTAAAAAATATATCTCACGTTCTCACTCACAAATTAGCAAATCTAGTCCTGACCTTGAAATATGTTTCTTGAACAAGGTAAATTTGGATTGTTTACATAATTATCTGCCGTTCTCCCTTGTTCAATATCTCTGTCAGATTAGTCTCTCTTCACTTCTTTTTCAAGAAAATTCAAGACCAAACATCTGAGGGGAACATCTCTTAAGGATTTATAACCTTATTACTTTAGCTTTTTATTTTCTTAGCTGACATGCACAGACCTACAGATGTTTATACTGTATTGTGCTTCACTGCCTTTTTCACAAGTCTGTGCATATATTAAGTTGTTTTAGTCAGAACAGTGTTGGCATCATTCAGTTATGCAAACATTACAAAGTTCCTTTAACTTATGGCTGCTGGCAAACAGTCAAACATACATGCAGGTCTGAGGTCAGTGTCGGGCAGTAACTCATGCACTAAGCTGTTAGGAAACTTTCAGCCTCTCTGCACCTTCTCTGTCAATTACAGGCTTATTTATGAATTTGAGCAAAGTTGACCTTCTGGAAGAGTGGACCTAAATTTGTTTGTCTGCAGAACAGCATGACAAATGGCTAAGCGTCTTGGATATCAATCTGTCTCCTGTCTCTCTTTCTCTGCCTGACATTCTGCTATCTGTAGTTGTTCATTCAAAATCTGGCAATTTGTCAAGCAATTGGCCCTGGATGTCAGACAAAGACATGCACACATAGAGCTACTGTAGCATGAGAGACTGATATATTCCAGAGTAGATGCACATTTAAAGGTGGGAGGTAAAGACAGATTGAGCTTAGTTCCTGTTATATGGACTGTTCTGTTTTTCGGGATGCGAGCGAAGTCTCTGTGTTTCAGGACAGGGTGCCAACCGATGTGTGTTCCTGCACTGCCAGGCATTTGTTTCAATGAAAAACTTCTACACAATATCCTCCTCCTCCACCACCTCTTCCACACAGTCCTGTGTTTGTACTTAAACTTCCTGTGAAAAACATAATCGACTCCTGAACAATGTGCCCAATTAGTGGCAAAGAATAGGGTTGGGGCTTAGTGACTGCTTCTGGGTTTGTTTTTGCTTTTTCTTTTTCAATTGTTACTGAACTTTCCACTTTTGCTCTTCTGGGTCCAGAGCTGTAGTTACACAGTGGTCTCCAGTTAGCATAACTTTCAAACATTATAATTGTTCCAACGTTCTCAGGTTGTCATATTTATTCAAAGTACCCTTCAAATTTTCAGTTTCTAATCAGAGATGCCAAGTATTGTTTAGCTTTTGAATATATGGTGTGCACATGACAGATATTCAAAAGCTTTTTTTTCAACATGTTGATTTTGATGGTATATTTTCATATATGCCACTTAATAGCTCTAGTATGCTGCAAACTACTGGCAACTGATGTAAATTCCCAAAAAATTCTTAACACAGGGCACGTGGTCAAACAGAAATGCTGATCCCTCAGGAAAATGTTGCTCATCCATCATCCATAGTATGTGAAACTAAAAGAAAGTGGGATAATATTCAAGTGTTTAAAATGTAGTAAATCTTTTGCCAGATGTCCGGATTTAACTTGCTATATTTTACCCATTTATTTATTTATTTATTTCAGCACTGGCACAATAGTGTTTCTGAAAAGAAATGTATAACATTTCTCTGATCTATTTTTTCTTTCATTATTTTTGCAACCATAATAATAATTTTGCAATTAAGTTCAGTTGCATCAGTTAAAGTTACTGTCAAATAATCCTGCATTAAATTTCTGCAATTCAATGCATGCATTTGCTAGGTTTACCTCTAAGTCTAAATAAATTCTGAAGATCCATGCTAGTGACTTCATAGCAAGATTTTTATAAATATAAAAAAAATCTATTTTGGGGAGAGGATGCAACCAAGTGGATTCAGTTGGTGAACAGATTTAGAGCATTTGGTTTCCTAATATGTCCCTCTCTTGGTTGCCTTGCCTTTAAATGAGCATCTCTATCTACCCACTCCTTCATTGCAGTCATCCTGCAGTCTCCACTCCCACACTGCAAAGCTTGCAAACAGACCCAGCTGGCTATAATGATGACAAATCAGCCCAAATATTTATGTCCATAGAGTTTCACTTTGTCTCTGCCCACGGCTCGCTCAGTGCTTTCTCTTGCAGATTCCTCGGCGGCGGTCACTGTACTTCCAGCCAACCCGTCATAATCTGCGCAGCACAAACACACTTAAGCCCCAGTTATGTCACCTAAACATTGGCTGACTTTTAATGTCCACAGAGAACCAAGTTAAGGGTTCTTGCACTGCAATCCAGCTCCATTTTTATGTTGTGTTTGAGGACATTGTTGCCAACCAACCTGATAAATAAAAGTAATGTGTATTTCATATTTATCATAAGAAAAAAAAAATATTTACAACTGAGTTAAAAAAAAATTAAATAAACATTTAGACTACAACCAGATTTATTTAAAACAGTAATTTTGATGAATTATATTTACTTTTGTTTTATAAGTAGTGTATTCAGTTTGTTAAACATGACAAAATTTCACTGAAATTATGTGTCTTATTTTCGTTTAACCTAACCGTTTAAATAGGAATCCCAAGCATGCACTTGGAAAATGTGCAAACTCCATGCAAAAAAAGACCCCAGGAGGGGATTTTAACCCAGGACCTTCTTGCTTTAAGGCAGGGGTGGACACTCCTGGTCCTCGAGGGCCGGTGTCCTGCAACTTCTAGATGTATCTCTACTTCAACTCACCTGAGTCAAATAATGAGGTCATTAGCAGGACTCTGGAGAACCTGACTGCACTTGGGAGGTGATTCAGCTGTTGGATTCAGGTGTGTTGGACCAGGGAGACATCTAAGAGTTGCAGGACACCGGCCCTCGAGGACCAAGATTGCCCACCCCTGATTTAAGGCAACAGTGATATTAATGAAAAGGCACGAAGGCCCGTATCATATAGCTGCTTTTCAAAATGAAAAAGACTCCAGTAATTCCTGAATGGGAAGGCTGCTAGTTTTCATACCTAAAAAAAACTTTGGTATGAAAAAGCAAAAGGAACAAAGTGAGCAATACTCCATAAAATATGAGTTGTTTTTCACACAACTAAAAGTCATGGGCTGAATTTGAAGGCAATGTTTTTGTATTATGATATATGAAAGTGGAAACTGTTGAAACAAAGTGTGAACAGAGAGTACATAAAAAGAGAAAATGGTTAGATGAAAGAGATCTTTAACAATTTTAACAAAAAAGTGGATAAACTTGTAGTTATATTTGTTGTAGTCTTTATCATTGTTAGCCAAACAGTTTGTTGTGTCAGACAGTCTGTGGTAGACTTCAGATACATTAATCTGTTTCTGTAAGGTTTGTTCTTTTCTAGCTTGTCCTTTCTTTCCGTCTTCTGTCTCTTATAACACTCTTAGACCTTCGATTTAACTCTTACAGTTAATGCCTATTAAATATAAATCTGTCTTAAACATCTTTTTTTTTTTTTTTCTTTCGTCTCCTCATGCCCCCACATACAGAGAGCTAACAATCTCTTCTGCTAAGATGTATTTGGCTGTAGGATCAGCTGTGCTGCATTCCTAGGTGAATTGGGGATGATTTGCTATTCACTCCTCTGGCTATGCTTTACCAAGAAGAGCATGGACACACTGAACGAGTAAAGAAAGAGAAGGACAGGCAGGTTTCCAGCGTCCCTTGCTCTTCTTTGAGTATTGAGATTCAGTCATGGTTTTTAAAGCACATGTTTTTGAGCTAAAGGTTTAGAAGCAGCAATCCAGGATGGATGGGGGATTTGTGTTCCTTCCATGCTTAAAGGCTGCTGTGAATGCAGCCGACCGCCGAGCAAACTGTTGGTTCTGGCAGTTTAGAAGGGATGCCTCTGGGAACACGCTTGCCTCTAAGAGTCTTTGCAGAGACTTTGCCAGCATGAATTAATGGAGAATGAGTTTGGGAGGCTTTTTTCCTTCATCTTTAAGAGACTGGGTGTAATTTTTTTTACAGCAGTGTCTGACTGGACTGAGCAGAAATGCACAGAACAGGAAACGCATATTAACACAGTAATAGACACTTGTGCGTGCATGCGTGTGCAGGCGCGCGTGTGTGTGTGTGTGTGTGTCTGCCTGGCGACCTGAAATAGCGGTGTCATGACCGTGTGCAGGGTTGGGCAGGGTTGTGCTGGCTTACTGATATTGACAGTATGGCCTTGTCTGGCCCAGATCCAGTGTTGAGTTAGCTCCTCTGGCCTCCTATAAATCAGGCCCAATTACTACATTGGTGTGCAACCACCTCATTCAGCTCTGCCCTGCACTGCATGAAAATGATGTAAAAAAGACAAAAATGCTTTGATCCCAGTTACTGAAACAACTGACTGTGATTTATAAAGGTACTAATTTCTCACACCAGAATATGTCATTTTCTTGTTTCTAACAGCTATTGAACAGTTCAACAAATCATGCTAAAGTAAATTTAAAATGTATATATTTATCTTTCATCCTCTGGAATTTCTTTTTTGTTTTTTTCCCCTTTTCCTTCTGTTTTTGTTTACTTTTTCATTTATTGAAAACAAAAAAAAAGTTGCTTAAAATTAACCTTTATCTTGTATGTATTACTGTTGTAACTTCTGTTTTTGATCTTTTTTTTAACTCTATTTACAACCTCTGTTTTAGATTATCTCCAAATGTTCCAAACAATTTGCAATTAAAATGCAATATTTCATGACTGAATCATTCCTTACCTTACAGGACTTGCCTGTGTATAAAGGTAGCTTTTCTAAAATCACATTTACGCTATATTCTGTGTTCTGTGACGCTAATCATATTCCCTAAAACTACACAGATTGACTAAAGCAAATCCCTCATTGAGATTTAGTGACCCAATCAAAGTTGCATATAGAAACAAAGATGAATAAAAAATATGGCCTCTCAAATGTGAGTAACTGTGATCACACCTGCTTTGTGGCGCCTGTTGGTAAGGGACATAAGCTAGGCAGCAATGAAACAATGTCCTTCATCTGTTAGGAACAAGACATTGAACTTGTTTGACAATGTCCAAATTGCGATGGCTAGTTTATTGGGTTAAAGCATGTTCAAACCTGCAGCTCATGTGAGATATCTGCAGAGATCAATATCTATCAAAAGATATCAGAGATCAATATCTATCAAAAGATATCTATCAACTTGATAGATATTGAGGCCAAAGGAAGGAACAGTGGTGACCCAGTAATAGAGGTTATGTCTACCATCAGCTCAATGACGCAGGTAGAAAGAAAGAAAACTCCCTGTGGCCAGATTTGAGAACTCCATGTCAAATTGCTGAAAAATATAAATACTGTTTTTACATAGAAAAAGATCACAATATACAGTGCATTACAGCTAGGCATTTAAAGGACTACACAGCTGCAAATCAATCAAAATGGCCATGCTAGCCCCTGTCTATCTTTAAGGGCATCAACAAGGCATACCATCCACACTGGAGGAGTAGGCTATAGGAAGACGTTGACTGGTTTGATGAAGGTTTTTTTTATTTATCTGAAGTAGTTGTTACTTTGACATAATCCACTTTCCTAACCAATTATGCAAAATTCATACATTTGCTCATGGAAACAATATTTGATTTGATGCACTCTACCGTGAGGCACAAATAATTCATGAAGAGTTGGAGATGTACAACAGGAAGTTTGAAGTGTTGAAAGGGCCTCATATTTCAATTCAATTGAGCTACAGTGGGATGTGCTGGACTAGCAAGTCTAATTACTACTAGTCAATGTCCTGGACTTCTTAATGCATCTAACACACCTGAATAAAATGTCTGAATGACCTCCTTAACATGTAGTCAATATTTCATTCAGATGTTTTAAAGTAGCAGAACATCGCCCCCTTGAAGTTTCAAATTCCTGCTTTAGATCTTAGGGTATTAAAAATCACTCAAGATGGTGCAACACTTGTTACATTTCTAGATGCTCCCAGCAGCAAGGAATCGGTTTAAGTAACAGCAGCATTCATCACTTTTAAGTACATCCAGCTGGATTCAGAGATGTTGCAGTGGAGTCGGTTAGAAATAAAAACAAGTCATTTGCCAATTTTTGTACATGCTGCATTTTTTCTTGTAGCTGTAAATATTTCTGCTTTTTATCTAGATGATGAACATTAGAGGGAGACAGCAGTAATGATAGTTTTAAACTGCCCAACCTCCATCTCCATTCACACTATAGTCCTCATATTCTGCATGCATTGTATCAGCAAATGATATCCATATCTCCATCAAAAACTGTAAGGCTTCAAAACTGCATTGTAATTTTTTGCATTGCAGTATTTTGAGCCAAAAAAATTTATATAGCAAGAAAAAAAAAGACTAATAACGGGTGCAGAGCCATTCTGCATTAAAATTTTTCCAAGTAAGCCCATAAACTGGTGTTAGATTTTTATTATGTGTTATGTTTTTTTTTTTTCAAGATTGGGTCAAATAGGAGTCTGTTCTCAAGAGAATGGTAAATGTGCTTCATTTACACATTTTTTTGTGTTATTGATCTCTCACTGCACTTCCAGCTACATTCACTCACTTAAATTCACACATCAGTTAGGAAATTAAAGCTATCATAGGATTCAGACTCTTGCTTAACAATACCGACATGTGGGGTGGGGAAGCTGAGATTTAACTCCAGTTGGCAGACAACTGCTTGTGTTCAGCCAGCAACAAGATTTTATTCTTGTATCCAAATGTTTCGAAGCGCTATAAAACTGCTTTGGCCATTGTAGCTGAACCATTCAAAGTTCCCTCAGAAAGCTGGGGATGTAAAAAGTTTGGGAACAAAACAAAATATGCAAACTGTTAGAAATAAAATTGAAACTTTTTATTGATTTATTTTATTAAGTGTTAGAAATCTTCTATTTTATTATTATGATGGAACACAATGTGGCCAACACATTAGGTTCAGACTGTTTTAAATGACATTCCTACTTTCAGTAACAAAGAAGGCTAGCTCTGTTAAAGAAATGTGTGTTGTCCTTGTGTGGATGTGTGGATATACATTGCAACACTATGTGCCCTCAGCCTTTGCAACGCACGCTAGATTTATCACCCTCACTTAATACACTCATAAACATTCCCTGGCATGTCACACAGGCTGTGAACCCCCCTGCACGACTGGCTCGGTAAATTGGGCCTGTGTAAACCATTTTGCCTGTCTAAAATACAGTGCAGCAAATTGAAATCCCCAGTAAGTCTGCGTAGCGGCATGTCACAGCTGGGTAGGGAGGCGGCAGAATGGAGGTTTTCTCATTTACCACCTGGAGTTTTTCTCCAAGTGTCATGACCAGCTTTTCTCCCACTCTTCTCTGTTTCTCTTTTCAAGTCTTCCCATCAGGCTCTTTTTAACTTTCTGCCTCCCTCCCTCCTACCACAACCCGACCTTCATCTCCCTCCCCTCCTTGTGGAAATATGCTATAACTGCTGTGTTCAGTCCTCATCACTCCGACATGAGTCCAGTATTTATTGTATATTTGGGAATCTTTTAGGCTGACAGGTTGAGCAAACTGCAGTCATTAAACTGTCCAGGAAGGGAAACAAGCTTGGTTATTAACCTCCAGGGTGGCAGCAAAGAAGCCCGCAGACAAGTGATTTTTAAAATGGCTGAATTATTTGGCAATGACCTGTGTGCCCACTAAATTTCTCTTATGCCTTTAAAACCAACTGCAGAAGGTCCTAACATAAGCATATTAACTTGAAAAGTCTTTTTTTTTGTTCTTTTAAAACATAACATGAAAACAGAAGATAGTTATTAGTCACTATTAGTCTTCAGCCATTCAGGAACGTTCACTCTCTTGAGACCTTTGGCGCCCACCTTAGGCGCCCCATTCCTCATCCCAGAACACTTTTCCAGCCTTTATTCTTTTTCCCTTGGATAACCTCACTCTGTGCCTCTTCGCCCAGGACTGTAAGTAATGGGCTCATTTTGACCCTCCATGCCTCATTGTGTAAGATTTCAGCATCTGACCTTAAAAAATGAAAGTAAATCGATGGGGTGGGACACATGAATTCCAAAGAGTAAAATTCAAGCCAAGCCTGGAGCCTAAGAAGAAGAGGAAGAGAGTTGTGTGGATCACTGAAGAACTTCACAAAAGCCTGAATAAAAGGAAGGAACTTTTGCATTAATGCACAGCTCCTACAGCAACTGTCCATATAGTGAGAGGACTTTTGCAACACTCTGTGAGTAAATTAGGCCACAGTGAATTTGGACAAAGTAAAATGAAGAGCTGAGAGGAGGGAGACGAAGGTAAATCCTCAAAGTTGAGGCTTGAACTGCAGCTGTGAAAGTTCAAGGAACTCTAAGAAGGTGGAAATAACTCAATAGAGCATTCAAGAGATTAAAATTCCTATGCACAGCTGCCGCAGCATGGGACCATGAATAAATGTTGCTTAATTTTGTTCTTTCTCCTTGTAGCTTATGCAACTATGTCCAGAAAACAAGACAGAAGACATTTAATTTAAGAGTTTTTTCCGTTCCGTCATGACATTATTTTTTTCTAAACATAATGACCTCATTAACATCTTAGTCTGAAATGCCAGTGTTCAGTGCCTCAAGTACCTAAAGTGGCCAAATAATAATTTAAATCACACTGTCATGTCTTTCAATACAAAAATTTAGCATGCTGAGGTGAGTTAATCTTCATCAGGGCAGACAGAGCTTCTACGCAGCTTATGTAGCGTTACGTGACTTAATTATGGTGTTCTTTTTAGGAGATTTGCATAAAATTAATATAAACTGCCACTGTGAGTTGCAGTAAGCTACAGAATTTTGTACATGTGAAAAATATCAAATGACACATGCTAAGATAGATGATATGAAAAGAAAGTAACTTACTTAGACCCAGATGTCTTCATACGTCAGTGTGAAGGGGCTATTAAATTGTCTTCTGTGCTGTTATCGTTAGATCATCTTAGATCATATGATTTGGATTTGAACTGGGAAAAAGTCTTGGGTTGTTTGTAATATGTTTTAGGTGGTTGTTTTGGCACCTGTATCGAGAAAGCTCTTTGTGTGTTCTTACGCTGTGTGTGTTCTTATCAGTCTATGATTGTATTCCAGCATACAGTGTGTGTATGTGTTAGCATGGCACAGAGAGTGGCTGCCCATCAGTTCCATTTAGCTCAGCGTGGTAATTGGCCATCCATTGATGGACGTGGCTCCCTCTTCACGCTCCAGGGACCCCGGCTTTTTGTCTGAGAAGTGGGAGTAGACGTGCTGGCATCGCACACACGCTTAAAATAGCGCATCAAATCAGCCATGCTCCAACAGTCGCTGTTAACGTGTGGTGCAAATCGGATGGCTAATGGTGTGCGTGTGTGTGTGTGCGTGTGTTGAACTGTGTGTGTGTGTTTTCACAGCATGGTTTAAGGTTTTAAGGTCTTCCCCTGGGAGGATGAGGGTTAACCTGGTTAACTAGAGCTGTTGGTGGTATTTTGTTATGTCTTCCTCTCTTCCTGGCCATTTTCCTCTCCTCTGCTTCATACATCAAAATTTTATTTCTTTTTTTTTTTTTTTTTGCATTGCACATAGTCTTTTTCCTTTTTCTTGTTTTTCCTGTTCTTTTTGCCTCTCCCTCCTTTCTTACCCACGGGGCTTCAGCTCTCCCTCGCTGTCATTATGTGCAGTGTCTCTGCAATAGAGATATAAATGGTCTGTGAACAGGGGGCCCTGACTCCTGTACCATAAATCTACACAAGCAGAACAACAAGCAAATAAAAGGAGCCAGTGATGGGGAAAAGTCGAGTAGGAAAAACAAAGGTGGAATCAAATTTTGAATAAGTTTTGTAAGCTGAGGATTACACTGAAAAAGTCATTCATATGTAGATGGTTATAAAATATACTGGAGTGGATTATTGCATCAGGATCTCACACCCTCAGAGGTGAAAATTGTTTCACAGTGTAATGAAATTGGTTCTGGCAATTTCAGTAGAGAGCAGGATCTTGCCATCATTTAAAACTGTTTATAATCTGCTGGAAGCCATATGAAGTCTAATTCGTGAGAGCCTCCTCAGTGAACTGTTTACTTAAAACAAAATGAAGTGAACTGGAAAACAAAAATCATATGCTGCATTGATGATCTCACCTGAAAGCCCTTTTTGGAACACTGTTATTGTGGAAAACAATTTTTTCCTATTTCCGACTAAAGGGGCGTCATTAAAATTTGTATTTATTACACGCTGTTGTGTTTTTATCTCTTAGCAACAGTGATTTAATCTCTTTTCTGTCTCACAGCTGCCCTAAAATGTCTTGTCTTTTAATTGTTGTGAAACCGTATTTGTAGTGCTTGCTGTTTCTTCAAAGCTGTCTTTTTTTTTTATTCAGTTTCACACATTTTTAACTCCCTCCTGAAACATTGTTCCACCTCATCTTGGTGTCTTTAACTTTTTCTCTTCTCACATAATAGTTTTACTGAAAATATATTTAAGCAGTTTGGAGTAAATCATTGTTTTCTCCTTGTGTTTCTTCCAGCAGCCCTATGCTCCACCCCCTCATCCCATGGCTCCTCCCAGCCCCAGCACCAACAGCTGCAGCCATGGAGGGGCGGAGCAGCTCAGTAAGACCAACCTGTATATTCGCGGTCTGCCACCTGGAACCACCGACCAGGACCTTATCAAGCTCTGCCAACCGTAAGTACACAAAAACGTCAAACCTTAATACCAAATTCACATTTGCAAATGAATGCATCGCAAATGTAATCAGCTTCATGTTGGGAAATGCCAGCCCAAAAACAAAGTGTATTCTTGCATTTACTGTGCTCTCATTGCAGAAGGTGATGTGACAGGTAGAGAGGTCCTGTTAAGGATTTTTCTCTTCCAAAGATATTGATCCCAGTCAGTTAGGATTGGCATAAAAATTCAGAACTACGTTGGTTAATAAATTTCATATATACTTAAAAATTCTTGACAGAAATATTTCACTGATTGATGTGAAAAATCTGATCATTAGGTTAGGGATGGTGGTTGCCTATTGCTACTCAGGTGTCAGTCAGCCCAGAAGAGGTTGAAAACTTTCTCACATTATTTAATTGGTTTGGACTCTTATATTTTTACTCCACAGCATTCGAGGCTTTGTGTCTATTGAGTGCCACTCTCTAACTTTATTTCTATAATTTTGCTACATTTTGCTTGGATTAAATTTAAAATGTGCTTATATATTCAATTCCCTAGCTCTCCACTTAATACTGGGTCATGTTTATGTTTTTTTAATTACTGACCTTTTAAAAATTCTTTCTAAACAGTTCTTTATTTTGGACATGTTTTTTTTTTCACCGTGTTCAAGTCTGCTTTTATGCATGAAATAAATTACCAGTAGTACTCGGTATATACAAATGGTGCGATTAAACTAAGCAGTTCACCTCTTATGAGCAGACTGTAGCATGAAAAGGTCCATACCTTGCACGCACTATTAAGCTGCTACCAACTGACTGCATTTTAAAGTTCCACACAAAGAAGTACTTAGAATGCTCAGGCGAATGTTCTCGATAGAGAAGACACACACAAACCTCCCTGCACACAGCTTAGTGAGGCCTAATAAAGCCTAGATTGGACCACATCCCCCAGGAATCACAGACCAAGCCCTCATCAAGCTGTAACACACAGTCACATGGGCCTTCCTTTCCTCTGTATCTCTGTCTCTGAAACACACAAAGACTCACACGCACACACAAGCAGCTTTGTTCAGCTTTATTAAGTCCTTTTCGCTCCAAACATGGTGAAAAGGAGGTCAAGATCATTAATGCAGACAAGGCCAGCAGATTGTGAAATGCAGGCTATGAGTGAATCTGTCTGGTTGCATAACCTTTTCTTGGCCATTTTTCCAGAAATGTCCTGGTCAAACGTGGCCAATTATTCAATGATGTTTTGGAGACGGGAACATCCTGTCCACTATATTGGGTAATGCTCCCGGTAGTCGTGTCATAAGTCATGCATTTATTCTTGAAACTCACCATCAAGATTCCATTAGGTTGAGAGGCAGCCCAATAGGATTTGGAAAAGCACTCAGCATTTTGACATTGGATATCTCTGGTTTAGGCCTTTCTAAATGCGTTCTCCCCGTTGTACACAGTTGGGCAGTTTCAGTTTGATTTCTAATTCTATACGATCTTAAACATTCTGAGCACTACATTTTGAAAGGTCAAAACACATCAGAGCTTATGTAAAATACTCTGGAATTGTGGATTTGCATTTTAATGTTTTTTTTCTCTCTCCATATTATGGAAAGCAAACAGCTTTTGTATTTTCCTTCTTGGATTTGTCATGCCGTCCTCTAGTGGCTGTCCTCCTGTTCAGCTGCTTCCTTGGTTTTTGCTCATCCTCTTGTCTTATGTCGCCCATCTTTCCCTCTTTGAGCCCCCAAGGTTGCCCGAGGTTTGCTATGCTAGTGAAAATTCAATGCCACTGAAACTTTAATTAGCCAGACTGTGTTTCAGTGGCAGGCGGGTGGCAGCATTTTAGAAAAGGTCATTCAACTGTTCTGCAGAAACCAGCTCCCTGGGTTCCCTTCAGCTTTTTTTCTTTTTTTTCTTCCCAGATGCCCTGGCACTTTTCAACTCAAAGCTCCTCCTCTCGTGGCTCCCAACCCTGGCAGCTCTCCCAGGGAGGCTGAATGTTAAACATAAACTCTCACTAAATATGGCAGCTTTATTTAAAGGATAAAGAAAATTATTTTAATCTTGTTAGCGGGCTTAGGTAATTTTCATAATCATAAGCAAGGGCTGGTAAGCTTGCTCAGACAATTTTTTTCATTATTTCTGTGGCTTATGGCTGCTCTGTCACACGCAAGCAGCGCTTGCATCCTGGTTCACCTCTATGTGAAAAGCAAACCCACTGCTGCCAAACTGCTGCATTCTTGACAAGAAGCCATATTGTAGCTGCTGATTTGATGCCACAAATTTCAATAAAATAAAGTTGCCAAAATACTGGAAGATTTTCTTTCTGTTACCGTGCTTGTAACCTTGATCTGTGGAACTGAAATTGTATTGCCAAAATTTTGTTAAATTCACTTCAAGCAATCTTCACCACAGCCTTACCATATCTAATATTTGTTCATAAAATTCAAAAGTGTAACAGAAATAGCAGCTAACTTATCTTCCATAGTTTCATATTTTCTTGTTTATTTAGAGGCTCTGAGCCTTTCAATTTAACGTTTTACATTTGAAGCCTGGCTTTTGCTGTGAATGTCAAAAATAACAAATTTGTAGGTTACTTGAGTTTGGAAAAATCAGATATTTTGAAAGTGTAAATGTGAATAAGCCCTGTAAACACATTGAACAAAATTCTTTGCCTGTTTGACTTGAGCCATTGACCCGTGTTTGACCCATCTATTTAATTAATTTTGATGAATATTACTTTTTATACATCAAAAAGCCTCAAATTTCAGTTTCTTAAAAAGCTTGCATGAATTCAACATATTTTCGTTTTACTTTGGAAATGTTATGTTGAACAAAATCAGGGGAAAATCTGCTACTTGAGAGTTGTCTACCAGATGCTCTACTTGGAAGTTTAAAGATGTCTAAGACTAGTTTTTAATAGTTTTAGCAGATATTTAATGAAAATAGAAAGGAAAACCTGATAGAACAATGTGCAAAAGTAACAAAAAATAAAACTGATGGGCTTAAGAGGATTGTGAACTCACTCAATAGTTGGTGCCTCAAGAGCTACAAAGGTATCCAGGATGTGGTGCTACAACGATCACATTCCTTGGATTAAGCCGCTTTTAAACCAGAGACTACCTTACCAATGGCATGGAGCAAAAAGCCTGAGCCATTGCTTATATAATGTAATATTTTAATTGAACTATCTAAAATAAATATACTTGTTCGGGATATTTACATTTACTTAGACATATGAGTATGATGCATACTAGCACATTTAAATTATCACTTGACCTTAAAAGATGAAGTAGCTCACATAAACTTCAAAAATATCATTAAAAATCATTTTAGATCACCTAATATATGATGATGAAGGAATTGTGTGGTTTTGTATAGTTTTCTTTCAGAGCGTGATAGAGGGTAAAGGTGTTCTTTATTTTTCATGTGCATGTCAAACCTTACAGTGTATTTTGGTTTTCTTTCATTACCCATCGTTACACACTTCTAACTGAACCTTGCTTCAAATGCAACAACAATTTGCCTATAAAAACATCTGGATGTACCATTATTTTTTATTAATGCCAACATTTTTTAGAATCACTTTTCCTTTTAATGTCTCTGTTGTCTGTGGGAGTAAAATTAAACACTAAAGAAAACCAGCCTTTCGACAGTGGTTAAGGTTACATGCCGCAAGCTGTTAGACGAGTTATTAAATGAATTTGGGTGGGTACTTAATCTCTGCTTTATTCATCTGGCTGGATGAAGAGCTCTTCACCAACCATCAGCCTGATATATGACTGCAGCAGGGCGGCCAAAGAAGCGGGGTGGGAATAGTTGGCTGAACACACAGTTCGTGAGAGGTCTTCCCACTTGCCTGCCTGGCTGGATGACTGGATGAATATAGGAGAGAAAAAGCAGTGGCTAAAACAGCCGTTGTTGTCTTTTTCTTTAGCCTCACCAGCTATGTTGAGGCTCTGGGCCAACCCGTAAGTCCAACACCAACTGAGGGTTGCAGCCAACATATTCAACCCAACCATCAAACCCAACACGCCCTTGAATCACTTTGGTGTAAAATAAACTTTAGAAGACCTTTTGTTGTTAGTGACCGGATCTAAGGCTATGACCCCACCCCAGGACCCTATTAGGGTGGAGTCATGCCCTGAAGGTCTAAATTAAGAAAGATCATTAGAACTGAGGCCAACATAGATCAAATAGTTTGGATGTTTTTCCAACAATAAGGAGACTAAAATTGAAACCACCACAAAAACAAAGTACCAGAGTGGTTTGAAAGGTCCAAACTCCATCATTCCAATGCTTTTATTTTTCCTCACCCTCTCATCTTCCTCCTCCTCCACCCAACTCCCAGTCTGCTTCTCTCTAACCATTTTCAGTCATGGCTGATCCACAGCTGTGCCCTCAGTGGAATTGGCTTCTGCATGCATCAACTGACTTGGTCACACAAATAGAACAAGCCAAATCAAGAGCTAATCACCACCAATTGTGCGAATAACCTTTCCCATGTGTCTGAGGGAATTGTGGAGGGGCAGCTGGAGATTACGGCAAGAGGGGGGCAATAGAGGTGCGACTGAGAGGTTTGTTTAGTAGATTAGGTGGATTGAAAAAAGGTGACCCAGAGACCACCTGTTTTTATAAAAGGGAGACCCCAGCAGTCATAGAAGCCAATTTATGGCTAATCCTCCATCAAAGCTGGCCCATTCCATTCCCTGACTTTTCAAAAAGTGAAACCAGGGGTGAAAAAATGACTAAAATTATTCTAGTTTAAAAGATTTCCCAACACTAAGCCCTTCAAATAGCTAGTAGCTTCAAAACCCAAAACTTGTTTTACAAATAACCTCACAATATTCTTAATATCCAATCATCCTCACTTTCATAAACTAATGGGAACAAAGCTGCCTTGCAAGAAGCAACTTCTGGTTTAGTGACGGGGACTCCACCTCCTGATTGTCTACAATACTCATCATAAATGCTTACAACTCTCAAATACATTTTTCTTGTGAAAACAGTCCCCCTAAAATACCAAAAAATTCTTGTATTAGTAATTTAAAAACTAATTACTATTTTGTTTGATTGAAGGTTATTGATTTATGATTTTATTGGGATGGGTTTTGCAGATTTTTTTGGTATCTTATTTACAACTGTGGATACTCCGTCATGCTCCCATAAATCAGCAACGATTTGCCAGTTTAAATTTTAAGTTGTATACTTTAAATTTAAGTATACAACTTTGTTTGTCTTGTGTGTTTTTGTCAGTGCAGCATGCATAGTGGGATTTCCAAACAATTTGGATTGCAACAAAATGTTTGACCAATTACACAATTTCAAAGAATAACTTTTTATTTTCTCATTTCCCATCAGAAGTGAAGTTGTTTGGTGAATTAAATCCGATGGGTTTGTTATTTTATTTTATTTTATTTTAAGTTGTACAGGTATTGACCCAAAGATGAAACAGATAGAAACTTACACACATGATAGCGCTATAAAAAGCAACTTCCATTTATCTTGTTGGAAAATGGTTAATCTGTAACTAAGCCACGTCTCCTTTCATTCAAGACTTGAATGGATTGTGTTGCTTAACTTTTTTAAAGTACATAAGAAAAACATGTTTCAATGTGCTTAACTATTAATTGCTACATCTCCAAACATCAACTTTAGAGCAGGGATGAGAGCGCCAGATTATTCAGCCCTATGCTGCTTTTTGAATTATTTATTCCCCATTACTGTAAACATGATACATGGACTGTTTGCCTATTTAGAGCCTGACGAGTATTCCCCTTTCACTTTTACACTTTAGTTAACTTTGCCGATTTTTCTTTTTTTGTCGGTGTGGGGAATTACTTCTTTTTCACTTCTAAGTAGTTTCTGAGATGGAATGTCCCCAAGGAAACAATGGAACATCACATTGGCTTGCTGATATGGAAATCCTTTCTTTACCCCTTTCGTTCTACCCACCTCCACCACAATGCTTTGCATTTTATGTTAGTTCATCCGCATAGAAGAAGACAGAGTTTTGAGCTGAAGCAGAAGTAGCATTGGAGTGTAGGAAACAAAAAGACTGATTGACATAGGGGACAAAGCCAGGAATTTTGCGTCTCTCTGTCCTCCCTTCCAACATTTTTTTTTCTCTATTTCTCTTCAGTGAATTTTCCTCTAAAGTCGTATCTAGAAAGCGGCTCTATTGCAGATGAGATGTGTTCATTTGTGCGTATCAGACAGCAGTACATGTTGTGCAGCTTTGACAGGTTGGACATCTCTGAACAAACAGAGGCAATTCTATAAAGCTGGCTCTGAAAACAACCAGCTTGTGTGTAAAGAGGAAGCGTGCTATAGAGATTTTAGATGCCTACATCCTTTCAGCTTTTCTTGATGGAGACTCTGATTACATATGGAATGGGCTCTAAAGGTGATCATCCAGCATCTATATTCCACTGCATGTTCTGCATATTTATTCATTATAACCTGGTTGCAATGGGCAAAATTCCAAATGTCATTTTGGAAACACAGGGAAGTAGCTGATGAGGTTTGTTGAACTCTACTATGCACAACCTAAACAGGAAGATGATCAATGGATGGTCACATTGTTTTGTTTTTTTTCATTATTACCTGTTCAGTTCAATTAATCAACCACGTACTGAATTACAAACTAAGCTTTTAAAACTTGATATGGTCATCTGTGGTGGATAAGCTGATCTGAGTAGATCAGAAATTTCAGATCACCTGGGAATTTTCCAAACAACCATGTTTCTTTTACAGGGAGTAGCCTGAAAATATCAAGTGAGTGGTATTTTTGTGTGGTTCTGTGAGGTCGGAGAAGAATGGGCAAACTGATGGGAGGTCTAAGTGAGGCTCAGCATCTGAAATACCCAGTAGTTACAACCAAGTTGTATGGAATTTCATCTCTGAACTCAGAATACATTGAACTCTAAAGCAGATGGTTCAAACCACACTGCATCAAACTCCTGTCACTATCACTAAGGATAGAAAACAGACTGCAATTTGTACAGGCTTAATATTGCTGATCGATAGAAGATTGGAAAAATGTCACAAAGTCTGATTAATCTGTATTTCAGTTGCAACATTTACATTGTAGGGTCAGAACGTTGTGACCTGAAGGGATGAAGGCATCCTCCTTGTATCACTTTAAACTGGTGGTAATGTAAATATTTTTGGCACACTGTGGTCTGATAGTAGCATTCTTTAAATGCCACTATCTACTTAATATTAATGCTAAACATGTCCTTCATTTTATGACAAATTATAAAAACTCATCACCATCTATGTCCAGCAGAGGTAAACGGGGCAAAGCTTGAATCAGTCAAACTTGTTTTTGAACATAATACATTTTGTCATTGTCGCCAGATCTAATTGCAATAAAACTCCTTTGGTATGCAGTACAATGTGAGATCTGCATTATATATGTACACCTGAGAAATCTATTGCAGATGCATGAAACCATTATGTTAATTTGGACCAAAATCCTTGAAAAATGTCTGACACATCTTTTAGTCATTGTTGGGATGAATTAGGGCACTTAGCAAAACAAAAGACAGAGCAACCTGGTATTAATAAGATGTCCCTATTAATGTGGCCAGTGAGTGTATTTTTGTAATGTATGATGTCGACTGCAGATACATATAGAACTATATTAGTGTCAGAAGTGTAATGATTGAGATGGTTCACAATATTTAGTTTGCAAATATTGCAAACGGTTGCAACTATTGCAACAGTCATATTGTTCATATAGTTCAATATGAACAATATGACTTGTTCATATTGAACCATCCTCGATATGAGACTTGTTCTTTTTCTGAAAGATCTCCCATCAGGTCTTATTGAGAAATCAGATCAAATACATTTAGGTAATAATGTGATGAACTACATTTAGAACTAGGAACATGTACTAAAGGTAATTTTACATATTCACAAATCTATGACTTGTCAAAAGACGTAAAATTCTAATTGAAATCATTTTTAAATAAATAATTTAGTAAAATCTGGCAGGAAGTGAACAGTGGAAGAAAAAGATGAACCATCAATGAAACTACTTTATCAACTTGACAGACTAAATTATAGGAAATTTAAATTTTTTTATATCTGTGATTAAGAAGCTTTCCTGGTGGGGAAGAAAATGAAAATTATTTTAAATTTATTTAAACTTGTCCACAGTGAATTGTGACCACATTGTAAAAAAAAAATAAGTCATTTGCCTTTTAAAGCGCCTGAATCACTGCAGCTACAGAATATTGCTCATTGCAGAACAATTCCTCTTTTCTAGGATTGAGAAAATTTTCAGAGTTTTATTAACCCTCCTGTTATGTTGCGGGTCAATTTGACCCGTTTCAAAGTTTAAAAATAAAAAAAAAATAGTTAGAAGTATTTTTTCTGCATGAAACTTTTTCTATTTGTCTTAATAGGTGCACTCTATGTATAAAAAAAAAATTGTTCATTTTACACACTTGCAGCCCCCTCTGTGTCTATTTGTTACATAGATACTGTTCGGGTCAATTTGACCCGGCATACAAGTTGAAGGGTAAAAAGTTTAAAAAAATGTCCAATTCTGTTTGTTTCCTTGCACCTATGAGACATATTTCACCACACACACACACACACACACACACGCGCACACCCCCACACACACACACACACACACACACACACTCACGCACGCACACACACGCACACGCATGCATGCACACAAGCCTACATTCTCACTATTCTCTTTACTTCACAAGGAAACTGAGAAAGCAGGTGTTTATAAAACTTTTGACGGGAACCTTTTCTCTTTTCTGTTCCCGTGGAAAAACTCCACCCACACTGAGTGACACTCACTAGAAGTGGAGGGGTGGGAGGGCATAAATACTCTCTGCAAGGGAGTCCTAAACACATTACACACTAAAGGTACATGTGATATCGTCACTGTCAGAGGTCAGGAAATGAGCAGCAGGAAAAAGAAGATGACAGCCCTGGAAGCTCTGGAACTTCTTGTTGATCATGACAGTGAAATAGAAGAGGAGGTTTCTGAAGCTGAAGACAGTATTGAGGTCAATTCTGAGTCTGATGATTCTGATTATGAAGCAATTGATGAAAATGATGTTCATGTTTCTCGAAGTAAGACATTCATGTCAAAAAATGGTGAAATTCAGTGGTCTTCATCTCCAACTAAGAACAGTAAATGTGTCTCAAGTTCAATTATAAAGATCACACTTAGAAAAAAAATTAAAAATGTAATGCAAAAAAATTTACAAAAAATCACTTTCAAAGATAATTAGTGTTATTTTGTCTTTAGGTTTTCAGTGGGCATAAAAAATTGTAAATCACATTTTTATGTCCGTCATCATTGATCCTTTATTTGTGAGGAATAAAAAACATAAAAATATTGATTGGAATGGTTAGTATAGGAGTTAATAATCAGACACAAAAAGATTTGGAGGATTTTTTGGTTTCTGACACTATAACATGACTCAAATTGAACATAACAGGAGGGTTAACTTGTCATCCACCTCTAACTCGGCAGGTGAAATATTTTTTTCTGTAGAATGGAAGTGCATTAGTAGAGAAGGGAGAGAAAAAAAGATTGGAATGAGACTCTTTGATGACTGCAAATAACCACAGTGTGTGAGAAATCAGAGCCAACTTTAACAGATGGGTTTGATGATGCAAACCGGCCAAGATACTGTAGCTGCACAGTTATGTGGAAGATGAATGGACCTTGGACAGTGCATTGATTTGTATTTTTATTTTTTTCAATTTTCTGTTCTTTGTTTAGGAAAATATCTCTTAGTGATTCACCAGTTTTTCTTTATCTGGTGTGTTTCCATTTATGGAGGCAAATGAAGGCCGAATTAATGTCCACCAAAACTGTATTATTAATTTTCCATTCCAACAGTAATCTCATTTATGTTTTTGAGTAGTTTAAGATGCGAGTGCAAATATTTCTCAGTTTACAACCAACCCACCAGTCTCTAAACTGTTCCAGCTGTACATTCATTTGAAATCTTGGATCACCACAGCCATTTTACTGATGTTACAAAAAAATACATCTTCTACTTAAGACTTTAAATGTGCAAATCAGATAGAGCAGTAAATATTTTATTAGACTGTTTATTTCAAATTAGCTTTCAAGAATCAGATGTTCGGGGTGATTTTAAATTGAATATTATAAACAATACATCTCGTGTTGTTTTGGTAATAAAGGTCACACAAAGGGCCATTCTGCACCAGATTAGCACCCCCTTACGAGCTCCAGGATCTCCACATCTGTTGGAACATGCTAGATCTTAAAAAAAAAGTAACTAAAATGAAAAACTAGTAAAGGCAAGCATGACCCTATTATGAATCTACACTTTGTTGCCACACAAGCTGAATTTCTTTGTGAAAATAAGAGGTTTCTGCACCTCCAACACCAGTTTAAACTATTTTGATGTTGATGATATGCCCTCTTTATTTTTATCAGCTCATCAGCTGCATTAGAGAACAGAAATGAAGGAGGTCTCTGTCACACAGATACTTCCAGGAGGGAGAGGGGTTAAAAGCATTAGTTGTTAAATGTTGATACTGGATTAGATCTTTTAGCGTGTGGAACAAGTAGCGCAAAGCAGCCGTGATGCCAATAGAATTACAATAATTTACTTGGACAGCTCCCAGTAATTAGGTTGCAGCTCTGGTGCCTCTCTTTTAAATTCTCTAATGAACAATCAACACTGTATGTGCTTCCCAACCAGGACCCAGATACGCCATCATGATAAGCGACCAGCACCACCACGGCATCAACATTTTGTTCATGTTTGCAGCAGTCTATAATCTGACTGATTTTTAATCCCCTGGTGCTGTCGCAGTTTGGTCTGAAGGAGTTCTCAACTACTGAAAGACTTTGACAAAAGTCTGACAATAATAATATAAAATATTTTTATTTATGTAATCTAGGACAGCGGTTGAGGTGGATTTAGGTTGGATTTTGTCTTTTTAAAGTGTGTCATGTGAACAATAAAAATATTTATTTACTAGCTACATCTATCAGTCACAAAAAACTCTAAAGAATATATTTCTACTTGATTTTCTCCAAAGAGAGACTATGGGTCTTGATATTTTTCTCAGGCACAAAAAAGAGCTACGCAACAGCAGATGGCATGTAATGTTTGATTAGAAGAATGGGTCTGTGAATGTGTGAGTTTATTCATCTATTTATTGGTTATTTTTTGTACTTAGCTTGTTTGGCACCGTCTCCCTTCCATTTCTCCCATCCCTCTTCAGATGAGAAAGTTTAAAGTGTTTTCTAATCTTTTCTTCCCTTTGTTCTCCATGTGCGTTTGCAGCTGTTACCTCTGTGTTTTGGATGAGCGTGTAAAAGAAAAACATATGAAACTGGAGATAATCTGAATTTTTTTTTTTTTTTTTTTGCAGTAAATTAATTCTTCAACAAATGTGTCTGATTTTGAAATAAACAAGTAGAAAATGCATTTATCATTTAGCACTTCATTTATTTTTTGTGCAGAATAAAAAAAAAAATCTGGGACATTTTCATGCTTATTTCACGTTATATCTGGAAGCGGTTACACGATGTACACTTTCTGGTGATATGAAGCTGCTGAACAGCTTGGAGTGGCTCCTCAGCCTAAAACAAATACTTTTCTGGTGCTTTACTCATTTGTGCAAACTTCAAGTTTTGCCAGCCGGTGTGACAGTTTCTTGTTGATATGATATTTTCAAAAAATGGTATATTAGGATCTTTCCCTGCACTGCAGTGCTAACATAATCACTACACCTTTTTTAATAACGGAGCATGTTTTAAGCTTATGAAATCCCACAGGGTTGGATGTACTGTGCTGAACAAACTTTAAATCTGGCTGGTTAGAGTCATCCCCATCCACATGAAAATAACAAATACTCAGTGGCCATAGTGCTTTGCAACATTTGTATTATTCTTTTTTGCTTATTGCCACATTATAGCAACAAATGTTAATGAATTTTATGTGCTAGACAAACACAAAACACCACATAACTGAGAAGTTGTTGGGAATGGATGCATGGTTTTACATATTTTTTCAAAGATATAAATCTAGAAAGTATGACAAGAATATGTATTCAACATACCTTCATTTTACCTAGTATTAAAATCCAGTGCCTCCAAAAGCATTCAGAAGTCGCCAAATTAGTAAACAGAAACTGTGTGCAATTTATTCACAGGATAAATGCAGTTGTTCTACGTTGGTCTGAGAGGTTTATCAGTGAGCAAACGGCACCATGAAGATCAAGGAAGGAACTTTAGCACAAGTAATTTAAATAAAATCATCTGCTGAAATGGCCCAGTCAAAGTCTACACTATTTCCAATCAGCGAGTTGAGGCATTATGTAAAGAGGAATGGGTAAAAATCGTCTGTTTCTAGATGTTTTGAGATCTAATTGCTGGGATGATATTACAAGTTATTAAATTTAGGGGGCTAGATAAAAAATGCTCTGCATATTTTTTGTACTTTGGAAATTTCTCAACCACACATTTATGTCATATTCAAGTAAAACCCTACTTTGTAGTTTGTTGTGGCGAGGTAACAAAATATGAAAATATTTAAGAGTTGTGAATACGCTGCATCTCATTGGAGTGATATTTATCTGATTACCTGCATCTTAAACTTGCTTCTTCATCTGCAGGCATAGATGAACTCCAATATGTAAATATAGTTTATTTAGTTTCATAAAAAAAATAAAAAAAATTCTCTCACCTCCTTATGAAAACTGTGTTGAGTAATTACGCAAAGATGTAACCACAGACTTCGGGCGATGCTGACTAGAGCGTTCGGGCAAAGTGTGTGCAGAGCAGCTGGGTGGTCCTTCCATCGTTCTGCTCTGTGTTTTTCTGCGTACCAGCAACACCACAGTGACGTGTTACTCTGCTCTAGCCTGGTTTCTCTCACTGCCCACATTCAGCTAAGATCCACTTCAGTTTCCCAGCCCCAACGATAGAAATGGAAAACGCCTGGATCCTTTTATCCACCAAAAGAGTGAGAGAAGGAAATGTAGTTCCGGGATTGTCACTGACGCACTTGCAGCTGCTCTCCTTTTAATAGTGAAGCCGAGCTTTCAGGCTGAGCTTGATTTTCATCACATCTCAGTGCCCAGACAGCTGTCATATGAATGACATGTTTTACATCCAACACAACTTGTAGGTTTTCATCAGCTTAAAATAGCTCATAAAGGCGCTGTTTTTTTTTCTTTTTTTTTTTTATAGATTTCACCTCTGGCAGTATGTTGGGTTGATATGATATTGCATCAGAACTATTCCTATGGGATTCCAACGCAGAGAAAGAGAGGAACAACAGCAAAGAAATTACAGAAAAAGAAAGATGTAGAAGCGGGTAGAGAGACTTGAGGAGAGAAAGAAAATCAGAAAGAAAAAGAGCGGAGATTTGTAGGGAGAGAAAGGGCAGTGGGCCAGCAGAGTCAGAGATAAGAGGCTGCAAGAGTGATTGAAATAGGATTAGTGGAGACAGGCGCTGAATCCTGGCCACAGCATCAGTGTTAAACCTGCGCTTCACAGGGACTCCCTCTGTCACATCAAAGCCACCCCAGGCCTGGCTGGCAGAGAGGCGAAGGAGCCTCCAGCAGGGTCGTTCACATCTACACACGCATCTCATATATGATCACCTCGTCCGTCCATATCCAGCATGCCTCCTTCAGCTGGCTGGAGCAGGCTCCTTGCTGCTAGGCCTTTTCATCTCCCTGCAGCATCTTTGTGGTGTCTTTTTTTTTTTTTTTTTGAGGACAGAAGATAGTGTGCATTGATGAGCCATCTTTAACATTTAATGAGGCTAGCAGTGATGAGTTGGCATCAACAAGCTACTGTCTCCTGCTTCTGCAGAGTCCAAACAAAGTTTTAATGAGAACTTTTCCCCCAATTTATGCCAAAAGCGCAGAGCTTTTTAACTACTTCCCAGACTGAAAGCACACATTTCTCTAAAGTGTATAGTGAGAATATACCTTTGTGTGAAGCATTACAGAAAGGGAAAGAAAATAGTTTGGTTCAGTACACCAGACTATCAATGAATTGCTGATTGGATTGTTATATTTTTGACACAAACTTAAATGTTTTTCACTCTTTGCAAGGATATTGCACTGTAGTTTGTGTGTCATCATTTCATAACATTTAGTTTTGCTTTTCCTATGAAGACATTGATGGTATTTCTTTGGTCCACACATCTATCAGTTTAATTTGTTGATTTCTTGTGATTTGAATCCAGATGAGAGCCAGTTCTTACCTGTGTTACACTTTATTGAAAGCTCATGATTAATGTGCACATATTTTGTCTATAAAGTAGGGTTTCCTTTTTGACCTGATGCAGATTTGAAATAATTTTTTAAAAGTTGTCTCTTACCTGTAATAGACACTTTGGTTTCACATTGCTATGTGAAACTGTTTCCCACCATTTCTGCTTGACGTTGATGTTCTTTTCAAGACCCTCTTTATGTGCTAATCTGGCCTATCTTGTCATTTTCATAAGTAAAAGTAATTTACTCCTTTATAGAAAATATAAACAATTTTATTTCTGCAATAATGGAGCACATTTAAAACTGTGCTATATGTCCAGTAACATAAAATTAAAAAAAGTCTAGCACTTTATGAGGAGCTAATAAACAAGAACTGTGTACAGATAACAGCTAAAATGGGAATTTGTTACAGAGCTTGGTTGTGACTGAATGGGACCCGTTTCTTTGCTTTGTAACCTGAACCTAGCCATCAGTTAAAGTTGCCAAAAGAAAACAAAACTGTTTATAAAATTGGAAGAATAGCAATTATTTATTTATTTTTTTTCAGAATTTAGGAGCTGAAACAATTACATCTCTAGACAAGACATCTATAACTAATTGGTCAGCAAGGTCACACCACCAGCCAATTCAGTCTCCATGGTGACCAGCTGTTGTGGTACTTGCTAGGACATTTATTATTGTCGGGTTTTAACTCATGTATGTAGCACAGCATCAACATGTAGATTTCAAAGCATTAGAAGCATGCACTAGAAGCAGTCAGTCTTCTAGTGCATCAAGCCTGATTCAGAGATAAACAAGCCAATAGCAATATCATCCAAGGTGCTTTATCCATTAAAAAAAAAATCAAATCATTCTTTTCTTATTCCTCTTTAAAATCTTCTGAATCAGGTTTGTAGTACTTAATTTGTCGATAATGTTTGTGACATTCTTTACTTGTCTTTACTTGTAATAGTTTCTCAGTTGCATCTCAGAAAGAGTCTGACTCCCAGCAGTCACTATTCAAGCTCTGATTGTTCTCTAATCAAATGAACACTCCTTGCTCTGTGTTCATTCTGTGTACTTATGCCGGAGAGTATCTCAGTATGATCAAATACTTCACCTTGGGCCTTTTCTGTTGAAGTAGATTATGGATCCCTATAGCTAAAATGGCCTATTTTATCTGCTGAGGGGAGACAATGCGCTGATTGGTGAGTACTCATTGTGTATGCGTGCGAGTTTATTTCTGTGTTGGGGCGTGTACATGCGTGAGCTGGTAGTTTTCCTCTTGGAGCTCATCAGTTCATATCCACCACCCATCCCACCGCAGCATGCAGTAAATAGAGTCTCTGGCACTCGTTGAGAAATGGCACAATTATCCCCTGCTGGTGAAATATGGGCCGGGATGCACCACTGCGTCTTCCCTACAGAAGGTGTGTGTATGGGTGTGTGTGTGTATGATGCGCCTGCTTTTTCTCTCTTCATTCATTGTGATGTGCATTCAACAGACAAAGAACTGCTTGACTCACGCCAAATGCGCAAGTGTAATTGTATAAACAGCTGCACATACACGCCCTCATACTGAAGGATATATATTTGTGTGCACAAAAGACGTTTAGGCACACACTTTCTTTTCACACTCCATGTTGCTCTGTTGAGATAACACAGGAAAATACAACAACTGACTACAATTCAATTCATGTTTCAAAATTTTTGTTGCACACAGAGATCTGGGATAAATATTTATGGTTCTAGAGCTGATTAAATTTTTAAATTTTGCCCCCCCATTCCCCTTTATTTGATCTTTAGCAAAAGTAAATGTTATTTTATAGTATTTCAGAGTAAGGAAAAGGGGTGTGAACATCATGCAAACCTTTCCACACATTAAGAGAGCTCTCATGCTTTCTACTAGACCTTAATTAGCTTGTCAGGTCTCTGACTTGTTCACATTTATCCTCAGGAAAGGTCAGCTGATGCAAATCTTTTAAGCTTTGGAGATTCGCTTACACATCAAACCCTCACCCAACAATTGGTGGCTACAGACTCCTTTAAACAGATTAGTACTGTAACGCTAAGAAAATGATTAAATTCAGTTGTTTTTAGATGAACTTTGGACACTTGTGGAATCTGATTTGCAAACTGAAACCTTCAGCTTCATTAAGACACCTTGCAAAAGTTTTTACACCCATTAATTTTACACTTTTTGTCATCAAAGTACTGCAGAATTGTGACAATTTAAAGAGACCTATTGTGTCCTTTTTTCAATTCTTGTAAATCATAAGAATTGATTGTTCTTTAGACACTCAAGAATATAACTAAGCTACTTTGGTATGCAATTCATTTTTATATTTGAAAATGTTGTGAACAATTTCGTAACTTTTACACGATTCCCAATAACATAAATTCAGATCACACCATGTTTTGACAAATGTCTGGTTGGATGATGGGAGATTTTAATCACGTTTTTACCACATTTTAAAGTTTTTGGTGACCAATCAAGTTAACTTTATACTTTGTCTGAATTCTAAGAAACAATTGGTTTATGCGGGTCTATGTTTTTGAAATAAATTGTCACATATAATTTTCAAAAGATCAAGTTGGAATCCATGTAGAAACAAACCACCTGTCACTGTTGGAACATTTATGTTTTTGAGAATAAAAGCTGTGATACGTTTTCTAAAGTTATACTACAACCAAAAAGTCTGGAAAATGTGGCCTATACATGTGTCCAGTTCTCTCTTAGTATTTTGTTGAATCACCATTATTTAACCACCTTATACTTTAAATTTCAGACAAATACATTACATTTACAAAATTATTTTCTGGGTCCCGGTGGAAAGAGGGCTGGATTCAAATTCCTGCAACAATTTTTGCATCACTTTTCTCTCACTTTAGCAAATCTGTTATGGTTGCAACATTATGCAATTTGAAGAAGGTCACAAGTCCTGAACGCTTTTGTGAGATAATTTTTTAAATATTTTTTGGTTAGTTTTGCATCCTGCTTCATTGGCCAGTTTTACATATAGCTACAGTAGAACATTATCTGTTCAGCTCTTTTGTTAACCTCTGTTGCTTTAACAATGTTTAAGTAGAGTTGCATTCTGGTTGGTTGTTCGCACCCTCTCAAGCAGTCAGAAGTGGTGTTCACAGGGAGTGAACAGACAGGATTTTACTGAAGGTAATATTGACAGTACCCTCATTTGATTTTAAGAAGTAAAATCATAATGAGGTTTGGCCTTGAGTGTTGTCCTAATCTAATTTAGGAGCTTTCTTCAAATAATAAATCAGTTCTTACAGATCCAACATTTGGAGTCCAAGAATTTTGGATATAACCTATAGAGCTTGACTCATGTCAGTGTTTGAAGTTGCTTCCTGGACATCTTCTTTTTTTCTCTTTGCTTGGTTGTTAAGGTTTGTTGTCCGATCCAGCAGACTGTTTGCCTGACCTCCAAAATATAAATGGAAAGCAACTTAACTTTAAGCAGACGGGAACCTTAAAATAACAGTTATAATTCCCTTTTCGTTTGCTCTGTTGCTCGATGTGTTTTACAGCTTTAATGTTTAAAGGACATTAGTCTGAATTAAATGTACTCTATACACTATGCAAACACAAAAAAGGCCATTTGCAGCATTTGTGTTCGATCAGACCTTTTGGAATTGTCCGATGGCTCTCTGAAATGTCAGAGGCTTGCTCAGTCATTTGAAGTCAGTCACACACATAATGCTATTAACCTCGAGTGATTTCTCTTTCCAATGGCTTTTGACATTTGTACGGCTCTGAAAATTGCTTGTTGCTCTTAAATGGCAGATAACATGAAAAATAAGACATGACTGTGACCACAGGTTGATGATCTGAATAAACTGCTCCAACATTTCAGTGTCATGGGGTTTAGAATGCTGACCGCGCTCTCTCTGTCTCTACAGGTATGGAAAAATAGTGTCGACCAAGGCCATTCTCGATAAGAACACTAACCAGTGCAAAGGTAAGTTCTTATTTTCTTTGTTTCATTGAGTATGCTATCTGTCTTTAGGGAGCAATATGTGCTTGTGTATAAATTGAAATTGAGCCAAAGAGTCTGCAAGCTGTAACTCACTGATTTAGGGAGCCGCTGACTTACCACTCCAAGAAGAATTCATGAACACCAACTTATCTTGGTTGGTGCTACGCTGCTTTACAGGCAGCAATGGCCCCAGGCCCTCCATTTGTACTTTTTTATTTCATGTTTTTTTTCCATATTTAAAATAACTTGATATACTTTCTTGAGTAATTTGAGCGCTAACAGGCTGGATGGGACTAGATAAACCTCGGTTAATATTTCCGTCACCCTCATCTTCTTAGTGTCTTTGCTACAGGCCATGCATGGCTGCAGATAATGCAGTTTACATGTTTTTAGGCAGTTACTTGTTAATGATAAAGATCAGCAAAGATTTAAGCAAAGAAGCTACAAAATAGTAGGAATTAGAGGAACGAGGATAAGAAAAATGGCATAGTGCTCGCCTTAAGGTGTCTGGCAGCACTGTTAAAGAGCTATTGAAGTTTCGTCAATACTTTAAATTGCTTTTTTGTGGTTTCCCAGTCTCTGAAGCATGGCCTTTCAAGGTGATGCTGTCTTCTTAGCCATACAGCACATCTGACGTTATCCCACCAGGCAATTCTCAGGGTCAAAACTCCAGTATTTAGTTGATAAAATAAAGTTTGATCATCTTGACAGGTCCTGCTCGATAATAAAGGCAACACAATGAATGCCTGCTGGTAGGAACGATTTGTGTGTAGAATTCAGATTAAAGGGATTATAATAAAGAGCAGTGCTATAAAACAAGGTGACAAGCCGCTTTGAAATTCTGTGTCCGACAAAACTGAAGAAATGAAATGTTTACAACTCTCTGTGCCCTCCTTAACCGGAGTTATGCACAGCACACAGTATAAAAAAAATCAAACTAGTTTAGCACTTTGTTGTGTGGGATACAACATTTGCCATAACTCACCCTCCTGGTATGCAACACTACTGAGATGCCAAGAGGAAAACATAATTTTACAAGTGGAAAGAGGGCGGTGGATCGACACGAGACTTGTAGGAAGAGTACAAAAAATAATGTGAGATGAAGGATTTGGCAAGCTTGAAAGGAAAATCTCAATTCTTAAATTGAAAAACAATTTAATGTAATGGAAAACTTCACAAAGCGATCTGTTTCATTATGTATACCAAAAATGTACTTCAAGGTCGAGCTTTTTTAGACCAAGTTGAAAAACAGTCCTAGTTGCAAAAGCGAATTTAAACGGTTAGCAATGCTCTTCTTGGTCCTGTACACTCAGGGTTAAGATCAGATGTGCCAGGTGGAGGACAATCTGAATTATGTCCATTGTTTTTTTTTCTTCTCCATCTCTATCTTTGTGTCTATTTATTACCTGCTTGTATTTCTTTTCTTTTATAGAAATATGTAAAATGTCAAAGTAAATGCTTGTAAAGTTTTTCAATTAATATTTTTGAAACAAAAGCAAATTTTCAGGTCATCCTGATCTGTTGCACCCTGACAGCTTTTAAGCATCAATAGTGTTAACTAATCACCATCACACTGTGATCTCTTTCCTCCGTCATTCCTGTCTTGTGTGTTTTTGTAGTTCAACTGGATGAGTGGAGTATTTTACAATTTAAAAAATACACAAGCTCCTCATAAAGAAGGAGCATTTTATGTACTTATTTTTTACACGCAACATTGGCAGTACTACCAGGGCAGGTCTTGGCAGAGCCATAGCACACGTTTTACGCAGTTGCTGTGGGAAAATTAACTTTTCTCCCAAATTTTTTGAATTTTCTTTTTATGTCTTGGTGCTCAGGATTTCTTACCTCATTAGTCACATTATTAGTAACTCGGTGTGCAGTGTATGTTTTTTGTACATACGCTACCTTTTAACTCATTTTATAGTCGTCCATGCACAAAGAATGTTTTTGCAAACATTTGTGTGATATTTGGTCTTTTATGGTCTGATAAACTTGAGTAAGAATGCAAATCTTTTCTTTGACATAAGCTAAGAGGTTTCAAACAAATATATAAAACATCACTAATGTAAACACAAAAGCAACAGCTATTGCAAATATAAAAAAAAACACTTTCTTCATTGGTATTACAGCTAATACTTAAAGAAATATTTATTTGTTGTTGCTTTGATTTGGATGCATATGTATAAATGTGGCAAATGAGAGAACACAGATATGTGTTATCTAGGGTGACCATATTTTCATTTGGGAAAACCAGGGCACCTTTGAGCCGGGGGGGGGGGGGGGGGGGCAGGGGGACGACACCACGACACGTTGGATTAACAACAGGGCTGCCCGCACTAACGCGGCTCAGGAATTACGTCACACGCAGCGCCGTGCGCAGTGCCCTAGTGCCCGTAAATTTAATGGTCCAATGAAGGTAACTTAAAAAACAGGACATTTCCTCACTTTCTAAAAATAACCCGGGACGCCCGGGACAGGACGTGAAATACGGACATGTCCCGGGAAATACGGACTTTTGGTCACCCTAGTGTTATCAAATTGTTTTACTCAGAAAAATATCCCCCACATCTTACATAAGTCTAAACTGCAAAAAATGGAGAAAAGATGCATGCTTTCACATTGTTTATCCCAAATTTTTAACTTACGAGCTGAGTATCAAAGCTGAAACTAAAAATCAGTGGATGAAGCAACATGTTTTCAAGATGCTGTTGTCCAATTTTGGTCAAACTGTATGAATTGTAACCTCAGACATAAGTGGCACACTTTGTGGTGTGCTTCAACATTTGACCTGTTGTGAGTTTGAAGATGGTATTCTGCATACCTTTGTTGCAACAAGTACAGCTACTTTTTTCTTTCTACCACTTAAAAACCAGTCTGCTTACTCTCCTCTGACCTCTCATATCAGCATGATTGTTTTGCACACACAGCTGTACTAGCTGGGTACTTTACCTTTTCCATATAACTTGAGAGATGGTTGTGAGTGAAAATACAATTAAATAAGCCCTTTCTTAACTATTCAGTGCAGCCTGTCTGGCAACAACAATCATGCTACTTTAAAGTTACATAACTCTCCTTTCTTAACCCATTCTGATTCCCAGTGTGAACTGTATTAAGTCTTCTTCACCAATTGTAAATTATTTCAACTGCTGCCATGTAATTGGCTGATTTGCTATTTGTAATATCAAACAATTAGACACGTTTTCTAATTAGCTGTACCTAATAAAAGTTATTTCCTCTATATGAGCATTTTAAGGTTGTGTTATAGTGGAACCTTTGTGTTTCACCAGTAAAAAAGGCTATAAAAGAGAAATAAACTGAACAATAAAGATGGAAGAAAGGATACTGGGTGAGATGTTTGGTGGAATCATAGGAGTGGGAGTGTTTCAGAAAAAAACAAGTGTCGATGTTTTCTGTGCTTACAGGTCAGGTGTATTCCAAAGCACAAACAAACAAACCATGACAAATACCCACGCACTAACATGAACATGCATTCCTCTTTCCTCTACCATACATCTGTCTGCTACATGTGCCCTTCAGTAGCCGTAGAAGTACTATAAAGCCCTGTTTGAAGTACCACATCTCAAAACTACACTCCAAGACCATGTAATACAACTCTCCCACGCACTCCAACACAAAGGGCAAACTCGCAAAGATTAATCGTACCCCCACACGCACTCCCCATCCATCTGCCCGAGGTGTGTTCTGCTCTTGCAGCAACAGTGGCCATGCAATAGATCTATCACTCTTCCTCCTAACATCCCAGCATGTGAGCCTGTCTGCCTGCTCCGGCTGCTCTCCTCCACCGCACCACGCAGGCCCTTCATTGAGCCTCTTTATCTTGCCAGTTCTGACTCACTCGCTCACTGCTGCGTTACTTTATTACACACACACACACATGTCCACGCACGCACACATACACACACACAATATAAGTTGGATGTGAACAGTGCATTCCTACTACACACATGTGCTTTGGATGTTTCCCAGTTCAGAGAAAAAACAGGAAGTTATGAAAGAGCTTTGGGGCTGTAGAGGGCTGTGGATGAGAGGAACCATTCAGCTCTTAATTTCACACTGTCGCTCTCATGCTCCTCTACAGCCTTGCACATCTCATCTTTGCCTGTTTTTACCTACTCCCTCTCTCTTGGTCTATCATCTGTATATCTGTCCCTGCACTTTTACACACACTTAAAAAAACATACAACCATGTTTTGCGGTTTACATCAAAGACAAAGCAGGGGTGTTGAAAAGGGCGAGGGGAGTAGGAAAAAGGGGATAAATTGCGACAACACAAAAGTGTTCATTTGCCATCCGTGCCCACAAGGGCCCTCTTAAATGGTGGCGTCGGCATTTGAAATAAAGCAGGGCCGACCAAATGAAGACATTTTATTTTTTCTGTCGGTGCCTTGAGGCACAGGAAATGACCTCAGCCCTTTGAAGGACCCTTATTTTCCTCCTCCTCCACCACTGGGAGATAAAAGCGTGGCGTTTCACTGGCTGGACTGACATTCCGCTGTTACAGGCCCACCACCACCGCAGTGAATAGTGGAGGACAGATGAGATGAGGAGATATTCTCCTCTCTGCGTGTTCTGTAGTGTGTTGTTCATTTCTTTGCCCAGGAACTTCTTGTCCATTTTATACGAGGATGCTAAAAACTCTCAGCGGCATTGCATAAAAGTGCATCTTGAAGGAATTATTGTTACATTTGCTCTGCGACGTACTGACAGTCTGTAAAATTCCGATCAGTATGTTGAGAAATTTTACTGTTTGAGTGAATACTATGACACAAATTTATATGTTTTCAAATCAAAAAGTCATTGCATGGTGTTTTCTTTCCCCTCGTTTGGGATATTGATCCAGCTTGGTCTTATTTGAAAGTACATGCTGCCTCTTTACTTCACCTTAAAAGACTATGAGGAATTTGACTGTTGAAGCTTGAAGACCCCCTGCTTCCCCCAAGGATTAATCTGATGGAGAAATACAGACAAAGTCACATTCTGTAAAACAGATTTATTGCTGCATAAGTGGGTAGCCTAAGTAGAGTATTCCATGACTGGACATGAGCACTATTGATGAATGAGGTAAAGTTCTCCAATATGGCCTGTTTCTCATTGTCATGTCCATGCATAGCCGTGGTGGGTGTGGGGGGCTTAGAAAGCTTTTTGCATCCGTTATTGGTTTCTCATTAGAGGGCCAAGATATAAACATTTGTCTATGTTTGACACTGTGCCGGCACAATTAAGGATTCTCTTTGCCGCCCTCTCTGCCCTTTGAAAGTGAATTATGTGCAGATGAGAATCTCGACTGAAGTGTGGCCAACACACAGACCTTTTCCAAGAGGCTCTGCATTCTCAGAGCCATTTCAGAGAAAGGCGAGATCAGCCAAAGGAGGAAGGGAAAGTAAGTGTGTGCTGTTTCCTGCTTGCATTGTGAATTAATGACTCTAATTAGCAATAGCTGAGAGATAATCACATTGATCTGGGCAGATTCAGTGTGCAGAACCTTACTGGATAACACCAACAGCCTTTGTTAACATCTTCTAATCACGCATACACACAGGAACCCACCATAAGCGCCTCCCCCAGTCCCTGCTCTATCTCTGTCTCCATTCTTGTAAGGTTCAAGCTGGCCATTCACCAAGTAGATATCCGAATGGCTAAGCTTGTCATAAATAGACGAAGCCTGGCTACGAGCAGCACATTCCTTGAGTTCTGACCTTTTGTACTCCATCCACTTCCTGTGCTGTTTTCACATGCAGTGTAGTTGTCTCCTCTTTTTGTGGATTTCTAGTTCATCTTGTCAGAAGTAGGAATCTTACATTTTGAAGTTTGTATCAATAGAAACATGTTTAAAATATCACTGTTGATACTTTTGGTAGCTGTAATTTCTTCTTTCCACTAGCTCGTAGGATTTAATTGATTTCCATTTTTGGTTTTGTAAATCACCAAATCACAACAAATACCGTGTCAAGGGACTTTACAAGACAATCAGGTGCACAATTTATATCGAGTTATATTAAACACTTTTAAGCTCATATTAATCCAATGCAAACCGGTCATTTTGTCAAATTCAGACCCAGTTATATACATTCCAGTAAAATCCAAACTAATCCAAATTATACTCTAACACATAAACAGTTCACCATCATTTATGTCATTCAGTAAAAAGCTGAGATGGGAAATTGTGACTAAAGTAAAAAAGATGAAGAGTTTAAATTTGAGTAAGACTCGAGGTTTGATTAACAATACTTGTGAACAGATTTGGTAAACAGTTATGTCTAAGAAAGTCAAAGTCCTGCAGATTGCATCATGACTTTGCAGCAATCCCCCTTCCTAAGGAACAATGTGGATAAAAAAAGCAACCCAGTTGATTATAAAGAAGTCTTTAAAAGACTATTACATTTTAAACAAATTTCACAAAATGCCTTGGCAAACTCCAGTGAGCTCACCTCCAGTGAGGAGGTGTATCTCCAGTCATTTCTTATCCTTAACCTAAGCCATAAAATGCAAGAGAAACACTGTATTAGATACAACTCTCCACCTAACTGCCATGGCTTTCACCCTCTGCACATCCCCTGACTAATGATCATACCCTTGATTAGTTAAGGGTGGCATAAATCATAACTCCAATGAATAGGAATTCTAGCTGTGGGCGGCAGAGCCGTTTCTCATGAATGACTAACAGATGCAAGACCTAAAAAATGAGCTGTACATTCATTTGGATCCAGTGAATGATCTGTCTTTGTCTCGATTCTAAAGTTTCTATTTGGAGATTTTCTCCATGATCCAATACAACAGGCTATTCTGTGATCTGGCTTTGTTCATATATTTAGTTTGTCACCTCATCTTTTTAGCTTGGTATTGGACTGGGCATGATTTTATTATATATTATACTGATGTTGAAGTAAGGATCGTATAGTGCTGCCGGAGATATAACCATCCCTGAATGCAAAACTTAGCAGTCTCCAGGTACAGGTGGAATAAAGGAGACGTTATTTTAAGACATTCCATATGTGAAGTGAAAGAGAAGTGTGAAAGAGGAGCTGCACTTGCTCTTTGTGTAAAAATATCTATACTATGAAACTTTCCCATCAGTGAGGAGCTATGCAGTTATGTTTTAATTCAAATCTGAATGTGTGCAAAGGTGTGAGTGTACTTGCACTGGGCAGCTACAGACTGTTATGTACCCAATGTTGTTGCATGAGTTTGTATGCTGTTGTTTTGTACTTTTACATCAATGTATATTGCATAAATGTTAGCTTTCTGTGCATTATTGAATGTTTCAATGTGTAGATCTTCTTGATTTTGCCCCGGGTCACCTTTTAACAAGCTCTTGACAAATAATAAGCCCACTCCTCAAACCTTCTTGACTGCTCTTCACAGGTTGTACATCAGTGTTTTTGGAATTATCTTACCCAGCTTAGAGGCACTCATAATAAAGCAATATGTTGCTGCAATTCAACAAATTGCTCTTATTTTTCTCCTAAGGTTATCTGTGTCTTCTATAGCTCAAAGATTAGGAGATAAAGGAATTCATTTTAGTGTAATATGGCAATGTTGATTATGTACGTTTTTGAATGAAGACATCATGGATGGCAATATAGCTTTTAGCATCTTTTCTTGCAAACATATTCAGTGAAAACAGTCGTTTAACTGGTATCCTAATTTTATATCCGGAAATCTTCAAAATGCCATATGGTGCAATGCTGTAGCTAATGAGTGTGAACACGTATGAGCTAATTAAGGAATGATAATAAGACAGAACAAAAGAGAAACAATAAAGGAAAGGGAGAAAACAGATGAAAGTCGCTCTGACAGGGTAAGGAAATGTTTGTCACTATGATTTCTATTGTGTTCAGTAAAGAGGGAAAACTATAATGTGACTCAATTGTCTAAATTTATATAAAGACAACTGTCAAATAACACAAATTGTTCAAAATTATGATGAAAGGATGTTGAGTGTAATCTTTGAGTCACATAATTTCATCAAAAATTCTCCTTTTAAGCATCTGTTTTTTTTCCTAAAACTTGATTTTGAATTTTGCTGTACTTCTAAACCAGAATGCCTTTTTGTTGTATTACCCTAAACTCAGCTGATGTTGCGTGTTAAAGTGGTCAGGTTGAATTATTTACCAGTGTTTGATGGCTTAGTGTCAGTTGTTTCCCCCCCCTCTGCCTAAAATTCTGGCTATATCACAGAAAAATCTGTTGATTATTAGCAGAACTTCACAGGAATCAATTCTAACCAATCAAAGTTTGTGAGTGCCTCCATGAAAAGGTATGAGCAGCTCCTGTTGGTAACCACTGAGCACTTATAATAAATGCTGGTCAAAAAACTGTTCTAAAAATCAGCTTAATCAGTTTCATTTTATGAATTATGCAGAAAATAATAAACATCTGTTTGGATAGATACAATTTGTAAATTGTTTCTCTCCACTGTGCTCCTTTTTTTAAAAAGAATTACAAGAATTCTTGAATTGTGCTGCTCATGGTGACATGTTGGAGTAGTTGTGTTATTCAAATTTATTCATTTTCTTGACTTGTTCATAATTATTGATTGAGGCATTGCATGGTTGGACAGTGATTTCCTCTGGTTTTTGATGCTGTGCACCTGGAAGGATTTTGCTCTTATTACTTCAATTTTAAACCGTTTTATTATGTTCAACCTTGTCAACAAGGTACTGTTTTTAAAATGGGAGCGACTACTTAACATATTACAAGCTCCAATCAAACCTAAGCTAAGATTTCAAAAATATCAAGAAAAATTAAAAAGGAAGCTTTTCAGTTTTTTAGTAGGACCAAAGAACAGAGAGAGAATGAAACTCAAACCATGTAGATCATGATGGGTAAGTTCATAACCCCAACTCCAACATTTCTCTCTGCTTGGCTTTTTAATCATACAGCCAGACAGAAATTTAATGCAGAGTGATAAATTCAAATCAGGGGGATTAGTATTGCTTACCAACAACTAATGGCGTCATTCATGACATGTTATTGTAGAATACAGTCTCTGCATGTCATGATGGTCATGATACCGTCATACAGCATCAGTCTTCAGATTGATTGCAATACTGGCTGCTTCCAGAGATCCTTTCTGCCTACAGCACTATGGTCCACAAAAACCTGGAGGATAGGAGTTATGACAACATCAAATTTCCCTTTGGGATAAAAACAATATATTAGAATTTGAATTTAATCGAAATTACCATATTTTTGTTAGAAAACAATGAATTTCCACTGAGGTGGTCCTCTGGCTGGGGAAAGCACTTTTGTCTCTTTGCTGTGTTTCTATAGAACCACTAAAGAGCTCGCTCTCACGCTGCTTTTGGTGGGGGGGAAAAAAATCCTCATTATTTCCCAACACAACTAAAATACCTCCTTGGTTGTGGTCAGGGTACAGCTGCAACATTGTGAAATAAACTGCTGTAAGTGGATAAAGAAAAAGTTAACTCCAGCAATAATTGTTAAAGAAGTGATGCTTTCTGAGAAACTCTTAGCCAGTTGGGTTATTAGATTAATTGATTGTGGGTGGCTGTGACTCAAGAGGTAGAGCAGGGTCATCATGTAATTAGAAGCCCCTGATGTGCTCTTCTCCCCGAGTGTATGAAGGAGAAATTTACTCGGTATGCACATTAAATCCTCCAGTAAATCTGTGTATAGGTGAGGAAACATGGTATATACTTTGTATGTTGAGCTGTTTTTACGTGAAAAGGGATTTTAAAATTATATATTTACAAGAAATGATCATTTATTTATTTATTTTTACATTCAGTCATTAAATATTTAGTTGTGGGCTACAGTACTTAAGTTTAAACTGTATTCCTATGTGTAAATGATAAAATTTTGCTTACAGATTCACCACCACATAAAATCAATACATTTGTTTCATTTCTATGTAAAATCCCTCCATTATTCTCTGAAGGGCAGACAAAGTTGAACATGTAATTCAGGTGCCTCATGGTTATATAGATCCTATTTATAATGCTTGCACAGATATTGGATGAAGAATTACTTATTTTTGTAACCATGTGCTCAGTTTGTCATCGTCACAATGAGCTGCCAGTGGCCTCTTTGGCCCTGAGCCCTGGCTCTCTGCCCTCCGCAGATCCAGACTGCGGCTTTCTGACAAGGATACTCCTACACCTGCAGAGGAAAATGACAAGAAATACAATACAATACACCCAGTAACCTGGCTGCTTCAGGCCGAGATGTATGCTTTAGCTATAAATCCATTGGAAGGTTGATAAGTTAATTGCCCCTGCTGCTATCTTGTCACTAGTGTCTAGAATAGAATAGTCTTCTATGTGAGTTATTCTACAACAAATGAGTTTTCTCACCAGGCACGAGGAAGGTAGCATTTGGACACTGGACAAGAAAATGAGTGCCCTCCAATTTGTAGAGCTGCAGAAGCCGCACATTTGTTGGAAGCTGTTTTTCAATCTGAGATTGAAGCAAATCTGTATATTTTATGAATGTCAGATGGAACATTAAGCTGTAGTCTGGTGTTGGAGGGATCAGCTTCTGTCTTGTCACTTCTCTGCAGTGTCACTGTGCTGATGACAGTCATGTGGTCAGAAGTTTTAAATACTTATGGCTGAGAAGTTATTTGCAATGCAGATGCTTCTCTGCGGGGCTCTGCAACAGAAATATACATTTATCATCTTCCTTTGTTTACTTATGGACCTACACATGCACATACATAAGCACAAGAAATGTGAAGGTAACACACGGGCGTTTATACTCACTCTACAAATACTCATGGTTTAGTAGCCACAGAATTTATCCCAAACTCAGCTGCTGGTGGTGCGGGGTAAATGGAGGACAGAGGAATGCGTCCCAGTTGGGATGCTCTCCTTTTGGTTTGGAGTGTGACCAAGGCAGTCTTGGCTTGGCCACAGTTAGTCATGGATGCCTTTTTCACTTTTGTAAAACCACTGGTCTCTGCCTCAGTGTTTGTTCAGCGTACCACAGCCCCCCAAAATTCAACACCCACCCACCCTGCAAGGCAGAGAGACTTGTCGCAACTACACAAAGATAAATAGCTTCTAGGACATGAAGGTTTTACTAAATGCGTAAACGAATGAGAAAACAGAGATGACCATATTTAATGTTAGGCTCTGTCCTTTCTAATCATTTTTACTTTTAAACCATCTTCAAGCTTTACTGCAAGCCTGAAATCAATCAAAAGGCATTTGACTCTTAAAGTTTTCTTTTGTTTTACCTGTTTCTAAATTTTCTGCTTAAGTTTGATTAAAACAAAAAATACAGATCTAACTAACATGTTCACTTTACCATGTTAGCATGCGCTTTCTTTTGTTAGTTCTTTTGAAGAAGAGCTATTTTTTTTTATTTCAAGTGGCTTTCAGTTGTAACTGTTGCAGTGTTGTAAGTTATTAACTAACGTTACCTTATAAAGCATAACTGCCAAAACAGGCTAATGTTAGCTGATATGCTAGCACTAATTAATTTGCTAATGTAGACCAGGTATACCATTTAATTAGCACTTGAATGTAAACATTTTATGACTATGACACATTTTAATTATAAAATTATCCTTCAACCAAGAGCCTCTGATATGAAATGAGACAGACATCTCTCAAAAAAAGATATTCTAAAAGGAGCATCACTTCAAAACTACAGCATATGTTCTTTATACCTAAATATGCTAAATATCAGCTTGAATATTTTAATAAATTGTGTTTCTAATCAGATATATTTAGGCAGAATCAGCTTTAAACAAAACTATACTTTAATTCAAAATAATATTTGTGAATTCTCATGTGTATTACAGTCCATCTAATGTTTGAGTTATTTGCATACATGCAACCAAAGTAATTAATAGCGCTCACACAATGGCTACTTCAGAACTTACTTAATGGTTCACAAACATGTAAACAATTGGCTGGCAGTCCATTGTAAGTCTCTGTAACCTGACATTGATTCATTATTCATGCTTAGGGCATTATTATTCTATTGTATGGAGTGTAAAATGGGATCATTAGTGCTGAAAATGAAAACGTGAAAAATTGATATATTGGAGAGAATAATAGTGAATGTTGTAGGCAGGAAACCCCAAACAATCCTGACTATTAGCAGATAAAGAATAGTCATTTCCCCAGAAGTAATTAGGATTAGCATAATTTGATGGCGAATGCAAGAATGATGCAACGTTGATTGATACGTTGATTCTTTCTGTAATGAGTCCCTTATCTCCGCTCTCTGCTGAAGACTGCTGCGTGTGCGTGGCTCGAGGTGACATCCACTATGCCACTACACCTTTTTAAAGAGACTATGTTATGGAGCACCTTGCCTCCTGTACACACAAGCACATCCACAGAGCACAGAGTAAAGGCAAGGCAAGGGTAGTACAGCACTGTCATGTAGTAACTGATTGAAGATGGTCCTTTTATCTTGACAGGCTACCAGTTAGAGCCAGACCAGGAAATATGATATGGCAGCTCATGTTCTCTTTATTCCTCTCAGACTGTCTGTGTGTCTGCACATTACTCTCTGTTTGTGTGTCTGTGAGAGAGAGTGTGTGGTGGTGTCATTCTCCCTGTCTGCACGTGTCCTTCAGCGACTCCGTGTGCATATTGGTGTGCAACTACATAATATTATCAGCAGCCATTCATGTAGTCCGTCACTTTGAGCTGCATTTAAGTGACAGCAATCGATTGGGTGTTTCTATCTGCGTAGAGGCTTCAAAGCAACACCTTGCCCCCTGCATCCCTCTTGAGATTGTAACTTGAGAAAGTGTACTTACTAAATACAGAGGCAGTGCAACATTGACTTGGGTTGAGAAACCTTCCTTTCTGGCAACATTTGCACGCATCTTCATGATGATGTGAGCCTTTCTTATGTGTCTAGCATGGCTATTTAACCGTTTACAACCTAATTGACTTTTTCTTCAGCTAAGTGAAGATCAAGAATCAAGGATCAGTGCAGCAGTAAACATGCCTGTCATAGACATTGCATTTGGCTAAAATGCATATATTTAAATGTTGACAACTAGTAATTTGTGGGCTGTTTCAAAAAACATAACATTTCTCACCTCTGTCTTTATGTTTTTTGTAATATTCCTTGAGCACTTAAAAAAATCTTTAAAAAATTGTGTTTCGTGTTTAAACCTCAAGATTTGTAGCAACTTTAAAATTATAAATTCAGAATTTTGTGAGTTCAGGGTTAGGCAATCAATTTTAATCTTCTGAATATACAATATATTCTGTTGTTTCCAATTTTTCTTAAACCTGCATTTTGAATTTGCAAGTATAGTTCTCAAAACTGATAATAAAGTCACTTAATGGAAGATATTTGTTCACGAAAGCAAGTTCTGTCAAGGTAACTTGCCTTCATGCAATTAGTTTGCATATAAGCATCTCACCTTTATGGAGATAAGCAAATAGTGTTTTGATCTAAAAAGATTTCTGCCCAAAACATCTAATGACAAGAAAAATATAAAGACAAATTCGGGTTTTGTTTAAATCGTCCTGTGTTGTGTTGTACCACTGATAGTAAACAAGCAAATCTTTAATTAGTTTTTAATTATCTTAGTCTCGCTTGTGCTAAAAAATCCACATGCAGCAGAGCACATGTTGTTCTTGCAAAGGTGAGGCAAAGTGTTAATTGTACTTCTGTAATAAGTTTACTTATACAAGTCAAGATCTGAACCAACCACTTAGTTTTGAGTAACAAACAGATTTATTTTTCTTAATTTTACAGCCTAAACCTCATATAAAAAATCCTAGAAGCAAATGTACTCTTAGCTTTGTGCAGTATAACTAATGTTGGTTTTGTTTGTCTGACATTATCAATAAAAAGGCCTGAATGATAATAAAAGTGCAAGATTTGTGTTGATGCACAACAAAGCAAGAAATAAATGTCAATCTTCTGTCTTTACATTTGTCCAATAAATGCTGGCGGGGAACTTTTTAAAAGCTCTAAAAATGTCTCCTGTTGTCTCCAATAAAAATAGTCACGATAAAAAGAAAGTAAAAATCCTACTTTCTGAGGATGCACATAAATAGTCAGGTTCTAAGAAGGGAAACTTTGTTGAAAAAATAAATACATCAAAAGCTTCAGATATATAAAAAAATATCTATATAATTCAAAAGAATATCGTATTGAAAACTGAATACTGTATATTTATTTCTTTGCAACATTTAAAATAACTGATATTTGTTTTTAGTATTTTCTTTTAGACCATTTTGTCTCTACACATTTAAAAATCAACTTATATTAAGCACAAGTAAATTTTAACCTTAATCCTCAGTCTAGAAGCATAATTATTTAATATCTAACCATCATACGTTAAGCTTTCCTTGAAATCCTCTGGATGAGTCAGAATAATTGCAGATTCATTCAGAGAACAATAATGATAATCACTCAACCATTCTGTCTGATAGAAGCACAATTTGATGATTTTTTTTTTCCTGCATCTCTTTCAGTTATGAATCTCCTTTTTCTTTCGCTTAAACCTGTAATAGTTTTATTTTGTGGTTATAATATTACACATCATGGAGTCATAATGCACATATCAGCCAGAATAACTGCACAGTAAAAGAGCAAACTGGACCTACTTCTGCTGCCAGTTCACATAGTCAGTTGGGTCTTCTTCCTCTGACCCCAGAAAACCTCTTTCTTCCCTCTGTGCGCTATCCTCTCTCTCTCTCTTCTCTCTCTTTCCACCTCTCAGAATATGGGTCAGCGTTTCCAAAATCCTCATTCTGTTTAAAGTTTGATAAGTGCACTCCAGGTGGTAATGGTGTGAATATTAAATTTGTAATCAGCAGTTTCAAGTGTTCACCATTGGAATGGTCTGATTATTAAAGTGAATCATTTCCCAGAAGGGCCTCAGTTACATTACATGCTTTGCCTAAATGCGGAGTTAAAATACTCTAATGAGTGGAACTAAAGGGGAATGGGGCTTTATTTATATTGTCACCTCAGTCAAATTAAAAAGATCTGAATTCCATCATTAGTGGGAAGAATGAGAATACAGTCATACAGAGTCTGTGTATAAAAATAATGTGGCAGGATCTGACCTTCATATGTTATGGTTGCAAAATGTTACCTGTTATGAGTGAAAAATGGATACTAACGTTTAATTAAACAAAAAATGCTTACGGAATTAAAGGCACAACTGGATGTTGCAATGACATGCTCAGATATCGCATGTAGGATGCTGCACTCGAAATGTCAGAAGACATTCAGGTAACAATCAAACTTAAATTTCATAAGCTAAGAGCGGTGGTTTCTAAGTTTAGCTTACAGTATGATGCAGTTATTTTAGAGTGCTAATAGGGAACCGGTAGGCTGACAGTGCTGCTGAAATTTTATGCAGTGCTAATAAATTCACAGCATGTAGACAGAAAGAGATCAGGATGTCTGAAATTATGGATTGGGTTATTTTGAAAAGCTATCTTATCAAAAACGTCTGGGTTAAATGCTGTTTTAAATCACTGTAACCGTTTCCATCATCTATAGGCATTTCCAAATGATTGATTGTGAACACATATTCTCAAGTAGTTTTGCTTTGCTGAGGCTTTCCATTTTATGTTGTAGTACGCTTCAATTCCACAACATATCAAAGGAATTTGTTGCGATTTCTCAGTTTGTTTGACAGCTTTTCTTAAATATGTAAACTTCTGCTTCCCATTGTAGTCATCTGATGAGGGACAAAATGTCCTTTAGCCACCTTAGCAAAATTAAGAGGGAAGGTTGTTTGATTGTTGGCAGTCCTTTTTTAAATGTTTTTAGTTCCACTGAAGCTATTATTATTTACTACTAGCATCTTATGATTTTGTTAAGTTATACATTGCAGTAGTGGGTCGCTTATCACATTTCTGGACTGTACACTTTTTTTTTTTTGACTCATACAGCTAAAGACTTATAGCTGTAATTTTAGCAAAAATTAGTCTTGAATACAAATACGAATGCACACAATACTTTTAAGTTTTATATTTGGAAAATAAGCATACTTTATTATTATTACATTTGATAATTATATGCCACTTGTCACATGTCACATAAAGTCCTAATAAAATACATGAACATTTTTTGTTCTAACACTATGTGTGCCTGAGTTAGATTGTGTTTTACCCAAATGTGGGACTGTGACATAGACATCGAACAAACTGTGCAGTTGTAGCCAATAGGAAAATTCAACTGCAGTGGCCACCCTCCAACCCAAAGAGGGCAGCACTAAGATGATTTTAAATGTCAAAATGTCATCATTTGCACAGGAACATAAAGATATCCCTCCTTATGTAGTGTTTAACTGCAGAAACAGTTGATTTGGGGTTTTGCTACTCTTTAACATCCAGTTGATTTAAGTAGTTTCAGATTAAAATGTTCCCCTAAAGAGAATTTTTTTTTCTTTATATGTACATCTCACCAATTTTTGTTTCTTTGTTTTGTTTTCAGTTTTTAATCAAACTCACCCACATACATATATTTGTCATGTTCTTACCACTGATCTTAGGTGTCATTTAATGTAACAGAACAGTTTGATGCACTGTTTAATTACAGGTAGTTGAAAAATAATACTGGATGAAAAATTACCTTTGGGGAAAAAAAATTAAAAAAAAATCTGCCTACTTGAATCAGGACATATTACTCTGGCTCTTCATATTTCCACAATTAAAGAGCCACCCCTCCTAGAGCCACTCTAACAGCTGGCCATTAATCAGTCCTCGCGCTCGATTTCTCTTCCACCACAGGTTATGATTTTCACATTACCCTGCTCTCCCTAACGGCCATCCAACAAGAAAATGACCCCTCTCCGCCACTGCAGCACAAATGAGAGAGAAAGTAACAACCTCTCTATTTGTATAAACGGTCTACATGTATGACAGGGTAAAAGTAAGTTTTCATGTGTACTTAAACATTTGAGTTTATGCTTAACCCCCTCCGACAGAAAATCTAGCAGCTATTATCCTGTTCTAATTACACTTTCCTCCTGAAACAGTGGATCAGAGGGCACCACTGACTACTTTTAATCCACCACCAAATTTTAATTAACACAAACGTGACCCCCGTCTCTGATACATCCCGCAGAACGTCAGGATCACAATAACTCATAAATCACAGTCACAGATTTCATTCCCCCCTGCATCCCTGCTATGATGAATTTCCAGATGGGAGCTGGTGACTGTTAAGGTCGACAAAAATATGAGAGACAGACAGAGAGGGAAAGTGTTTTGGAGAAAGAGATGGATAGAAGAGAGCAGTAAGAAGATGAACAGCGAGGTTAAATTCTGGGAAATTTATAAAGTGTGTCTTTATGAGGATGAGAGAGGGAGAGAAATGGCAGCTGCTCTCGTGTGCTGTCAAACTTTGGGAGATTTGTTACCAGGGAGAGGATTATGGAGGCTGTGAAATGGGGTTGAGTTAATATGCTGGCCATTGAGGAACACGACATGGGTCTGCCAGAGTCAGTCTCCAAAAATCAAAAGGCTGAACGGGAGAAAAACGTCGCTTTGAAAAATTAATGAACATCTCTTATGTTTATGCAAGTATCTCCGATATTCTTTAATCAGTGTTTTTAAATCGTGGACTTTTCAGAAATGATCATTACCTTAATTGAAATTAATGCATATGAGGTGTCATTAAACCACAGCCTGCCAGAAACAGCTACTCAGTGTGCCTTTGTTTATGGGTGTTTGCTCAAAGTGTGTGCAACTGTGTGTGAATTACTGGATCAGAGTGTGTGGAGGTAGAGGTGGGCAGGGTGCCGGGGTTTGTTATTACTAAATCGCTCATCCATGCTACTAATTAAGATGCATAGCATCCCCCTATGAACGTCAGTGTCGCTAATTATCAAACAATGTAGTGCTCACCAGATATGAAAACTGGCAGCCTCTGTAGTCATGTTACCAACCTATTACTGCTACAATTACCAAGTGCTCGTCATTCTCCTTGTTAGTCATCTGCACTCATTTTTTTTCCTAACTAATATTTATTATTTCTCATTTCTTTGCTTTTCCCCCCCTTGTTTTTATAGGTTATGGCTTTGTGGATTTTGACAGTCCAGCCGCAGCTCAGAAGGCCGTGTCATCTCTCAAAGCCACTGGGGTGCAAGCCCAAATGGCCAAGGTAAGGAGGGATTTTTTTTTTTTCACCAGATACTGAATAGCCATGTGTCAGTACGAGGTTCTCACATTTTAATTTTGAAGAAACATCCCAGTTTCACTGTATTTACACATAAAATTAAAACAACAATTTGCCGTTACATAAAACTGAAAAGCAACTGCTGTTCAAATTGTTGGAACAGCCATCATTGATTTATGGATGTTTTGAATTGGAAATAAGAGCACTACTGCCATTTTTGTGACATACTCATCCCTTATCAGAACAGTTTGGTTTTGTTTATATGCCTCACTGTAATGGCGCCTGCAATTGCACATCACTGGCTATAGCAGCTAATAAACGCCATCCAAACCAGTGACTATTTATATATATATATATATATATATATATATATATATGTGCAAGATCTACCATTCAGAGTTTTGCGATTCTGAAATCCCCAAACTGACAGAATTATACTGAACTCATATTAATTAGTCACACGGTCTGCTCAGGTTGAGCCTGCAGTAGGCTGCTTCACAGCCGTTCTGCTGATAGCTTATGGTCTTTTTCAGTTAAAAACAGCGCTGCTCCAAATGAGTGAAAGTGGGCACTCCTTCAGTTTCCTCGCTATTGCTTTTCAGAAAATTTCAAAACAGCTTAATTTATCCATACTGTAGGGAAGAGAAATGTAGAATCATAAAAAAATAGTAAAATTTGACAAAATTTTGTAGACGTTTTTAAACTGTAAACTTCCGTAATTCTGGTTACTTTTGTACTATGAACCGACCGATGCCTATTCATGTCTCCATCTCATTTATTTTCTGCTAAAACTTGCATTTGTACATTTAACGCATTTAAAAAATGTAGATGGATCTCTCTGGGTCTCACAAACATTCAGCTTTACACCATGAACACACTTTCCCTGGATGTAATTATCTGTAATATGTTGCAGTTTAATGACAACTTTTAGTATAAGAAAGCCTGTTTATTGTGGCTTGTAAGCTGCTCTGTCTTTCTTTCAGACATTTAAAGGTGACTATGGAGTATGTACATCTGTTTATTTCTGGTGCTTTGTGAAAGGACAAGATTTGCAGAAAATAAGGATGTAGTTTGTTTCAGAGAGGTGATGTGGGCTGAATGTTGATTTGTCTGTCTGCTTGTGCCTGAACTGGATCTGCTCTGTGAACTTTGACCAGCCTGTTTAGTTGTGTTTTGCCGCATTAACAAAGTGTTAAACTAGAATCAGATGAGACGGACTAAGTAAGCAGTAAGTTGTTCAATAAAGGTCATGTTGGTAAGCAAGCCTAAATGGTGAAATTATACATAGACCACAATGTGATCTAATTTGCATCTTAAATCTTTCTGACACGTTGATGTGACTATAATGTGATTGTCAACCTGACAAGAAATTAAATTATACAGTTTTTTAATTTTATTTTTACATTTTATTTAATAGATGCATCTCACAAAATTAGAACACAGTTAAACGTTACATTTATTATAAAGGTTCACCTTCAATTTCAGTTTTTCCTTCTACAAAACATTCCATTAAATTACTTTGGTACAATCAATTCTTCAGAAGCAATATTTTTTGGTTTTCCCCCTTTGTTGAGGGTACTGGTGGCCATTTGTGGAGGATGTTTATCATAATAGTTATAACATAACTTGGTCTTTGAACAGTCTTTTTTTTTTTGTTATCAGTGTAAATCTATTTTTCTGAAAAACCTTTAATTGTGGGTTTCATTAGTTTGAAGCCAAAATCACTGAAAATAACCAAAAAGCTTAAAATATCACACATCATATTACCATCTCATACAGGACATTTGCCTTATGAATTGATTTACTGAAATAATTTACTCTTTTAAGGATATTTAATTTCCTTAAAATTAAAATTTGAATTTCGATTTGTATTTCCTTGTTAGTGGAACAACGGTTGCTGTTAAACAACAGGAGCCTTCCCCTGCGCCGCTGCGGCACCAATCAAATGTTCAACAATGTCTGAATATCTAAATAGGTGGGAAAAATGTCAGCAGCATTGAAGCAATAAATATGGTGATGACTTTGAGAAGGGGCACCATGAGTATTTTCACAGATGAGATGTAAGCATTTGATCTGATCCCAAAAATCCTCTCCCTCCCCCCACTCTTGAAGCCAAAGATGGGCTGATGGGATGGAGAATGGTGCCAGTGAAGATGACAGAATTGATGATAACGATGAAGGTGGCGATTATTTTGATCAAATGGGATGGGATCTGACAGGGGGAGATGATATCCCGCGTGGTGCTCAGGTGTGCCATTTCTCAAATGCACCATTTGGCCGTTTCCTCTCCCCACCAGTGTCCTTCTTCCAATATTTATAAGAGGGCAGGCTCTCAGAATACAGATAGGATCTTTGTTCATCTCATTTTAGGGCCTTTCTTTGCATTGCTCACCTATTCTCTGTCAATATTTTCATCTGAGGGGGTCCTGTGTCCCAAAACAAAGGAGCTGACCTTTTTTGGAGAACCTTTGTTTGCATGTGTGCGTGGGCACATTCATGAAATCGTTTTTTATTAGCATTTATGTATAATAGTTGAGCTTTGAATGCCCCCTTGCTCTGTTCATTCAAATAGAAAGGCCAGTGTTCTTTTTGTGCTGCAACCCTGTGCTTTTATCACACTTGCGAGAGAAATTAAGGAGTAGTTTGTTTTTATAGACTCCCTCTGCATCTCTCTAATGTCTCCTTACCATGTATCAAAACCATCACTCCACCAGCTCTACCTCCTAATGCCTCCCCCCTGTCTTTTTCTCTTTGCCTTTTGTTTGATGCCATTTTTACCCTCTGGTGTACACATTAATACCCATATTTATTTTCACATCCACCACAGGTTGCCCAGCCAACATCCAATGAGAGTAATTTATTCCCATCAATAATTAAGTCTGCCATTTTTGGGCCTGCCTATCTATGAAATTGTTTTTGGCACCATCCATTTCCTGCAACAGCAGTTTTATTTTCAATATTCACAATTTCATTGAAAAAGAAGAGAGCTCAGCATTGACTTTCGGATATAAAATATATTCAAATATTTGTTCTGCTGGGTTTTTTTTGTTTTGTTTTGCTTTGGGGGGTTCTTTGTAAAAAAAAAAACAATTACTGAGAAATACCCAAGTTTTAATTTTAAATAGTTTTTAAAAGCACAAAATTATTTAAGTATATATATCAATTCTTTTGTTTGTAAATGTTATTAATTTCTTTTTGATTCAATAAATTCTTTTTACCACTAAGAAATCATGCTGCAAATAAGTAACACAAATAAATCATTAAAAAAAATCATACATCTTGATTTCCAATTTTTTTTTCTTTGTTTTTATTTTATTTTTATATTGTCTCTCATAGTTGACATGCACCTAAGATGAAAATTTCAGCCCCTTCACACCCCCCCATGATTTCTAAGTGGGAGAACTTGCAAAGTTGCAGGGTGTTCAAGTACTTATTTTACTCACTGTACGTAACACAGCAGTATTTTGCATTAGAGGGGGAAAAAAGGCAGATGAGTTCTGGATTGAATCTATATCAGGAAGAAAATCGCCAACGCCACAACTTCCATATGAGGAACATTCTTCCCAATTCTCTCACTGCTCTTGCTCCATTTTGTCACTTATATCTCCCCACAACAAAGTAATAAACGAATACCACGTTAGAGCCAGAGGCTTTGAGCTCATTAAATAAAACCGTCACAGTAATCAAGTTGTGCCTTTTTCTCCTGCTTTGACGCCATTAAAGCTCTTTTATTAAGATGCCTTATTTTAAACACAGCTGCAAAGGAGGCAAGAAACAGAGGAGAAAGAGAAGCCATCATTTGGTTTTTCTCTCTTCTTCCTTTCCCAAAGAAATAGCTTGCTGTCTCTCCTCTAACTCCCCTCGGAATTTAAAATACCAAGGCAGCAGAGATGAAACATTGCCTTCTTTTTGTCTTTTCTCCCCCGGGGACGGTGACAGTGAGAGGGAGGAGAAGAGCCATAATTAAGACACCTAAAGGACACTTCCCCCTGCACCTCCCTCCTTGTCACTCACCTCCACACAAGCCACAGAGAAGAACACTTAGAATATGTTGAGGGCTGCAGGTGTGGGGTTGTTAGTATTTGGGTTTGCATGTGAACCCGACACTGTACAAAATGAGAGCTTGATTGGATGCTTACATGCACAGTAGTAAAGGTAAAGTTAGATTTTTATCCTAATTACTAACAACATTTGGAGTTTGATTGTTTGCCCAATGTCACTTCATAGCTTCACTGCACTCTGGACAGATTGATCTTCAATTAAAAACAGGCTGCCCTGCATGGCCATCAGTTTCACGGCACTCATACTGCAGACTATACTCAACTGTGGACATATTTTCTTTTTCACAATTTAGAAAACTTGTATAAAGTAAATACAGTAAATTGGACAAATGTGAAGAAAAATTACGTTAATTAGTCAGAAATTAGAACTATACTTTTTTCTGTGGATGGTATCTGATCTGTTATTAGTATAAATACTTAATAATTTTTGATTTTTTTGTCTATATGAAGTGCTTTAAAACCAAGAATACAGGCAATTTTTGGTCTATGAATGCAAAAACCTCCTTTGTTTTGCATGTGAATAAAAATCACATGCATCTTAGCAACAAGTGCTTAAATTTGATACATTAACAAATCTGCTGCAGTTTTTTTTTCTTTAATGTGTACTAGTTAGAAATTTGTGACAATATTAAAAAAAATAGTAGCATTTCTACAAAACAAAACTACCAATTTCCAAAATCTTCTAAGATATGTGATGTTAGTTATTTTCTTCATCACCTTTTGTGCAAGAGTCTTGATAAACAGAGCACAGGCACCTATTTGCTTCCTCACGACACGGACTCCACTCTCCGTGCCACTTTGTTCAGGTAGCTATCCGAAGTGAGAAAACTGACACGTCGAGCAGACAAAATGATAACAGGCAAACGCTGCATCAAGCCTCGCAGATGCAAACCTGTCAACCAGCCGCTCGCCTCGCTCTCCACAGGCTGCCATTTTCCCCTTGAGCCAATCAGACTGAATTATGGGAAGGGCGCCCTCGATTGTGGTGTCTGTGTCGGAGAGGTAATTCCGCCTGACAGCTGCTTGCTTTCAGACAACAGCCAGTCTTTATGGAAATCATCCCTCCCCGTTCTCGCTGCAGTCGGCTTTTCCTGATAACAGCCTGGATGAAAACAAAGCTGTCCATTTTCTACTTTATTTTTCCAGCATGTACATCTGAGAATTAGCAAAGCAGCGCTAATATCCCATGGACATTTCTTGTTTCCAATATGAACTTTGACTAGAAATCCTGTGATACTTTTAGAGATGAAAGAGCATAAATGCAAATGAGTTAGTTTTTTCATGCAAAATGTCCTGTTTTTGCTTCAAATTATTTATTGATGGCATGTTGGGTATTTATTTATTCTAGTCGAGTGGGATCTAGCGATATCTGGAAATAATTACATGTGCATGGCTGAGTTTTTCTCTTTTTTTTTTTTTTCAAAAAGATTATATATGAACTGTGGCCCCATCAGTGGTTTAAGTTGGGGACCATTGGACAAAATCTGCAAATGGTGTGACATGAAAAATATAATTGCTTATATGTAGCATATTTTTGCAGCTGCTTGTAAAAGATAAAAGTAACAGTGATGAAAGAATAAAAAATGTGTAAGTTTACTTTGTGTTCTTTCTAAGCCAGAATGGGGTTTCATTTAAAAGTTTAATTTCCAAGCAGTACAATTGAAAACTTTGGTGCGTTATTGGAAAGATTTCAGAGTTCTACAAAAAAGTTCTACAAAATAGCTAAATGTCTTTCAAACTGAACTGACGGCATCTGCGTAGAGCCATTTCCAAGTCTTGCCACAAATTGTAAAATTTTATTTAAGTCTGGATTTGAGACTTAAATAAGATTTCACAATTTCTAACCTCTTTGGAAGGTGTATTTGGCTAAATATATTGCAATCAACTATGAATAATGTCCCTGTCCATGTTGTGGAAAAGGGCAAATCCTCCCCACAGCATGAAGTTGTCACCAACATGTTTCACTGTGGGCATCTTGCGTTCAGGAAAATATGTAGGTATTTTGTCTGTTTGCTGACATACATAGTTTTGCCATTTTAAAAGATAACCATAGTACTAATTAATAGATTTTGCAATGGTTTATTTTACTTTATGGTATCATGAAATTATACATTGACTTACTAGCCAAATACTGGCTTACATTTGACTTCCTTTCTCTGCAGTAGTTAGGGTTACAGGTGTGGATTAGAAACTAAATTCTCTTGGAACTGCTAATCTAAATGTTTACTCTTCAACGAGCAGTTTCAGTTCTGGACCCGTTTCCTTCACTGTACACAGTAGTAATGAAACCTTTTGTGTATCAATATTTATAGGCTTCTTAGAAGTAAGGGCAAACAGAGGGTTGCTACTTTCCACTGACTCTCCAAATGTTAGGGAAATTGTGTTAATGGCATCATTAACATGTGTCCTTGAAGTAAATCCCAAATATTTATGCAAAAACCGAGAGGAACCACTGGTCCATCAAGCAGTAATGAACAGCAGAAACCACAACAGTGTGAAACAAAGTTGAGTGATCAGTCCTGCTGTCTGTTTCTCATGAATTTTCACTTTCACTTTGTGTCCGCCGCGCCGCCTCTTCTGCTGTCTGTTCGCTTCTCTCTCCTGGGGAAAATTTTCTGTCAATATCACATTTATATTCATGTGGAAGAAGCACGAATCCCCCCTGGGTGGTCTGCAGTCAGTCAGCAGTCCTCTTATTATCCTTTAAAGGTGACTTCTCTGACGTCTCAGCTCAGCTGATACACCGGACCACATGGTTCGGCTCAACACAGGGTGACCTCTAGGCGGTAATCAAAGGGACGGCTGACAGTGCTGTTACAGTTGGTTGCTGACAATAGCTAGCCTAGTGAGGCCCGCTTCTTCCCATTGCATGGGTTAAATTTGGAAGAAATGCGCTGGGAATACAGCGTATTCTTTTTACAGTGGGATAATTGGACAGACACTGGGGATTCAGGTGCTCACTCAGCATCATCACGCACCTTTCGGAGCGATGTGTGCCACTTTGAATGTAATGCCAGTTCCCCTCTGACATCTGCCTCAGTGTTTGTTGGCAGAGCAGATGGTGTCAGTGCAGTGATCAGCAATTTTCCTCTGAAGCTGCCATCAACATTGGCATCCTAATGATCATAGCTGCTCACAACAGCTCCAGCTCCATATTTTATGCTCACCATAGTCACCATTTATACACAACTAACAAACCTGAATGATGGTTTCCACTGTTTGCGTATGGCCTGTGAATATTTCACTTTAAGTTGTATCCCTCTCCATCATTTTTTGTGCAAAGAAGGATAAAAAGCTCTTAGATTTCAAAGCAGCCTGAAATGTATGCTGCTTTAAAGTCCAAACCTTATTGTCATGTCTATATTAAGAACATATCTGACAAGTAAAAACATATTTTAAATTGTTATTTGAAGAATTGAAAAATTAAGATAGTCAATAACTGCATTACTTTCAAAAATATCCTTCTACCTTGACTTTTTTTTCCTGATTTCATCAAATTACAACCATAAGATTGTGTGCATTTTATCACCTTGAACTTCTGGAAACCAATTAGATCAGAAGCAGAACATCTGTGAACAGCAAGTCTGGACTTTGACTGGGCCATTCTAACATAATTTTGGGTCTAATGTAACCCATTCTAACGTATCATTGACTGTAAGGTAAAACTCTATTCCCATCTTAATTTTTTTCCAACTTCCTTGTTCATGTTGAAGTAAAACTTGCCACTGCATAATGTTTCCACCACAATGGTTTGCCGTGATAATGGAGTGTCAGTTTTCTGTCGCACATTGGGGTTTATGTATGTAAGCAAAGAAAAATTATGTGACATCGTCTGATCAGATCACCTTCTTGGTTCAGTGTGTCTTCTCCATGACTGGACCTCTTATTGGAACTTTTCAACAACGACTTCCTTCTTGCCACTATGTCATTAATGCCTGATTTGTGATTTGTATGACTGATATTTACAGCTTCAACAGATCCTCCCACATTAACTGTAGAACTCCTCCAGACTTTCCATGGGCCTCTTGGCTGCTTCTCTGATTATTTACACTTCTTGCCTAGCCAGACAACCATGTTGTGTAGATTTGCAGTTGTGTAACACTTTCCATTTAAAAGAGCTCTGTGACATGTCCAAAGCTTTTGATATTCTCTTATGACATAATCTGGCTTTAAACTTCTCTATAACTTTGCTCCTGATTTGTTGCAGAAAATTAGTTTAATAACTATCCATTTTTGTTTTTACCTCTGAAGAGTTTTTCCGGCGCTAGTGGCTCGTATTTTTTGTGACAGTAGGCAGACAGGAAAGCGGGTGAGGAGAGTGGGGAAGACGTGGTCGTCGGGACCGGGAGTCGAACCCGCGACATCCACGTCGAGGACTAAAGCCTCCAAACGTGCTATGGTGGCGCAGAGGGTTAGCACGCCCCATAACTATCCATTTTTATAGTAAAGTACAGCTTTATATATGTAGTACAAAATATTTATATAGTTATAACAAAGTGTAAGGAGTATGAAAACTTTTGCAAGACATTGCAAACGAGAGCAATGTTGGGAGATAATTTTACATCCAAAAAAAGATAAACTTCCTCGCTAATGTCTGACTTTTTGTGCCAAAGTTGGCTCAGCAGTGGCTCGTCACAGCACATCCCTCCCAGCTCCTGCTGCAGAAGTGATAGTTTTGAAGGGCAAAGCCAGTGAGAGTGAGACGGACCATCTGACGAGCGCTGGCTCCAAAGCACCTCTGCTGGCTTCCCTGCCTCCGCTGTCTAATTATGCTTCAATCATACGCGGGAGCACTGCGTGTGGTAAATTATTTCGCAGAGCAACGCGGAGACGTGCCGAGCTGAGAGCGTGAGAGAAAGTGAGAAACAGAGACGCAGGTAGCCGGAGTGAAAGAGATGAAGTAGAAAGAAAAAGTAGGAAGGGTTGCAAGAAAAATGGAAGTTGAGAGGGGGACACAAAGTGAGACCCGGTAGAGAGAGTGATAGCTGGAAGGGGAGAGCCAGAGGTCTGGCACCCATTATATCACCTCAGACAGCCTGTACAGCAGGAGACAGGCCCACACTAATGAACAAAGTTACAAACTTATCACTTATCAAGCAGAGAGAGGCAAGTGAGAAAGTGAATAATGAATAGGAAGGAGATAACTGGCAAGAGACAACGTTAGCATAACTGATACTTCTGTGAATCAGTCGTGCCCTGGACTTACAGACCAAGTACTTTCACTTTTTATGATGCAATATATGGAGTGGGTTTGCCGTTTTCAGGAAATAGCCATGTACTTGCACTAAAAAGTCGTCTCCAACACACCTGTATCAAACTGCTGAATTCCCTCACTAGCAGCTGTTCAGCTCTGCAGTGGACTGGTAATGATCCACTTTGTTTGAATCAGGTGTATTGAAGAAGAGATGCATCTAAAAGTTTCAGGAAGGTAGCTCTCCAGGACTTGACTTTGGCATTACTGTTGTACACAACAAAGTTCACGTTATATATCAAATATTTTGAATAGATTTACTATGACCCCACTTCACCTGAAGTGCTGTATTTTTTTATTTTTTTTTATTTTTTACAACTGCTGTATTTTAGGTGCAAATGTTTCTTACACAGACTTATTTCACCCAAAAAACTTAGTGAATTGCCCCTTCGTGTCATGAAACATGAATACTAAGTGGATTATTTAAAGGAATAGTCTGTGGAGTATGGTAGAAAGATGCTTCAACAATATCAAAGGGTGGTTGTGTGAAACATAGCTCTTCTTAGGAATAATCAGTCGATCATCAGTGTATTTTCGCAGGTTTTATGACTCCCCACTCTCGCTGCAAAGCTGCACCTAATTAAAGCACGATTGTATTTGTGCACATGAGAATATTATCTATTCTGCTCTCAAATTGTTCCAAAATGGCCTTGTGTCCAATCATCTGCTCAAAAAATGAATGCTCAAGGCCTCCTTTCTCAGTTTGTTCACTGCTGCCAGGCTGGCTTTGAAGCAAATATAAATATGGCTTTTTCAGGCTTAGTAATGGCCACAGTGTGCAGTTATTAGAATCTCTTTGATGTGGCAACTGTGCCAACCTGCTTGCTGTCTCTGTGAATTGATCTGGCTCAATTAGTGGGCCCACAGAGACGGCGTTCAAAGGACCGGGCTTCCACGCTCGACGCTGACACACATAGACCAGGTGAAACGCTTTGCATTCATTTACTCAGCTGGCCCTGAGAAGACAACCCGGGAACAGACGCGAGTATTGGAAAATCAATCGCACACCTTTAGTGTTAAGCAAAGCTTTCACCGAGAAAGTTTGGTGCATTTTTAAGGAGTACTTTTTTTTTCTATTTTATTACTGACAACTTTAGGCCCAAATAGGATTTAAAACTTTCTCCTCAACATCTCAGCTCTGCATTTGCTTATTTTGGTTCTCTTGAAGACATGTCAAATTTCACTCCTCGTTTCTCTCCTGACTCAGATAACCCATTTCAATTTGTCTTCATCAGTCATGCTAATTAAGTCATTGATTGGAATCCTCTTTACCACCCACCCTGAGACTCATCCTTATATATCCCCATTTATGCATTCCCTTTAGCTGTTTCTCCATTCATCTCTACATCTGCTTAGCAATGTTAGCTCTACACATTTTGAATGTTCATAAACTGTAAAGAGCCCTCCACCATTTGGATTTAGTTACATATTTTTCAGATAAAGGAATTTGGGAATCCAGGTTGAGTTTTTCTGAGTCAGTCCAGGTGATGGAGGACATGTATCTTCATACATTTGCTTATGTCTTTTTAGCAGCTTACGCAATTTCAATAAGATCAATTCCTAAATTTAGCATTAGTATTTTTTAAATCATATCAATTCCATCGGACACATACCTTCTACTTTGTGTTTCTTTACCTCAGTACTTCTTCACACATTTCTACTTTTCCCAATTGTCCCTCTGTCCTTTAACCCATACCTTCCTCTCATTGCACCACCTTCTCTTGCTCCCTTTTTCCCTCAGTATCTTCCTCTTCGTGAATGAATTCAGTGGGTATGCCACGTTAAATTACCCTGACTGTATCCATTTCCAGTTGCCTCAATCATATGTGAGACGTCTGTAGAAAGACGGAGCTTTGAGTCCAAGCAGAGCAGATCAGGGCTGGAGTTGCTGATCAGCTCTTTGACACAAAGACAGCCGCTCATCCTGCCTAATGAGCAGGAGGAAGACTGGAATTAACGGGCCTCTTTTACTTGTTTCTCATCTCACTAGCTCTGCCCTCAAGAGTATCTCTGTATGTGGACTTAGCTGTGAAATACAAAGTGATAAGAAAAGCAATAAAGCTGTGATTATCCAACACTTTGAATAAAAATGACACATTTTTTTTCTATTTTTGTACATTTTCAATTGACACATTATCTTAAATTATTCACCTTTTTGTCAGTGTGCAAAAACAGGATCCAAAGATATAAGAGGGGTCATTGTAGTTTATCTTTAATCAGAAGGGCCAAAGCATTCAAGACATATTCTAGGAGTGCTACTTTGCAGGAGAGGAGAAGAAATGGATGAGGGGGAGAAAAGGAAGATAAAGTGTAGATCTTAAAGTGGAGTGAAGTAGAGGATCTTTCTCCTACCACAGTTTTCTCCAGGGTCTGGATGTAGTTAGAGATGGTCAGCAGTCTGGACGAGTAAATTGAATGGGGAGAGGTAGATGTATGGCACATGGATGTCTTAGGCCCCAGTGAGGTGATTTTTAGATTATTGGCTTTTCATCAAAGTGGATTACAAACAAAACTCAGCACATTCTGAAGCTCCAAAGATCCCAATGTCCTTCAGGCTGGGAAAGAAACACATGTTGTATATTTCTTCAGTTTTATTTAAGAATTTCTTTCTATTTTTTATTTTTTTTTATTGTTGTTGTTGTTGTTACAATTACTATCTAACAGCCAAGTTTCAGTCCCATGCTAAAGATTTCATATCTCAACTTTTACTCATTTTTTCACATTACATCCACAAGCTGTATTGGACTATTCATGTGATAAACCAAAACAACGTGGAACATAACTGAGAAGTGGATAGAAAATGCTGCTTAAAACTGCTGGAATGCATTTGTATGTGAATCAACACTGTTGAAGGAGTTTTCGGTATAATTACAGCTGCAGGCCTTAACAGTGTCTTCGGACATTTGTCAAATATTCTGTGAACATAAATTCTCAAGTCTTGTCATATTGGATTTAGATCTACACTTGAATGGGTCATTTTGACACATAGAGGTATATCTAAAAATATTAAATAAACTGCAAGAATGCCTTTTTTTTTCTAGCCAGTCATTTCACAAACTAAAACTCATATATTCCAACCTTCTCTTTCTTCTAATTTTGATTTGTGAGGATTTATGACTTACAGATGATGTAAACCCAAAATTCAATGTTTCAGAAAACTAGAATACCGTGAAGAAAGTTATTATTGGCAGTTGGTTGTGTCTCACCCTAATTAGCCAATTAATTCAAAACACCTGCAAAGGTATCCTGAGCCTTTAAACAGTATCTCACTCTGGGTCAGTAGGCGATTCAAAGTCATTGATGCTCAGCTATGGGTACCAGTCCACACTAACAGAGGCACCAAAAGTTGGTTCAGTGTTGAGTGTGTTCCTGTTTTTGATTGGGCAGCAAATTACCCTGACCTTAACCTCACAGAAAATCTATGGGCCAGATTTTCAGATTTTGTTCCGAGTAAAAGGCACTGAATATATGAGCGTGCCACACTTTTCAGTTGGTATTTGTAGAAATACAAAACATGTTTTTCATTTCCACTTTATAGTGATGTTCTACTGTGTTGGTCTATCTCACACACTCTCACTAAAAGACTTTGAAGTCTGAAAGTCAGTTTCATTACACTGCTTGTTGGCAAATGTTACATTTTATAATAGCTTGTCATTCAAACTCAGCTTTTCTGCATATTTATTCAGAGAAACTGTTATCTAGAACTTCCAGGATTCTCTGCTGCCCTTTGTTTCTCTGCAGTGTCAGTGTTTTGCATGCATACATCGTAATGTCAGTCTTGTGAATGCATGCTGACTTGTGTTGTTTCCCTTTCACTCTATATCTATCATGTATCTTTATTTGTCTTTGTTATGCCTGTCAATGTTTCTCATAGCTCCTTTACGTTCCTAAAAGCGAGTATGCTCTTTTCCTTCACTTATGGTATGCTTGATGTTCTGCCTTGCTGCTGTTTCTCCAACATTCCTCTTTGATATATTTGTTTTCCTTGTTATATTCAGATTCTTTTTGTTATCTTTGTGCTGTTGGTGTGTTGTGCAGAATGTTATTGGGTTGATGTCTCGCTTTTATCTTCGCGCTATCTTTTTGGTTATCTCACTCCTGTTGTCTCCTTCTTTTATCACATGACACAATCAAGGAGGTGACCTTTCTCTTCGACCACTCTGAGATTTCTTAGCAGTTCCACAAGGTGTTATCTTGTTGGCAGCGGATGGTTTTTGTAGTTCTTATGCATGTTATCCGAACGTACTTAAACTATTATTCTTGTGAAATTGTTTTAGTTTTACTTGAATGCTTTTTAAACAGTTTTATTTCAGAGCCTTCTCCTTCAGATGTGGCTTCTCATATGTTTCAAACCTGTTCAGCTCTGAGCGATGTCTTTGTTTGTCTCTGCAACTGTGATTTGTCTGCCGCCATCATTTGCGTACGCCTGTGTTTACATGTCTGCAAGTGTGTGTTGTTACATTTGATTCAGAGCATGACGTGATTCGTAGCAGATGGCTGCTTTTTTCCAAAGGAGTCTGACAGGAGAAGAACGTTAAAATTGAGAACGGTAGACAAGCTAGGAAAAGGGAGAGTTGGGGGGGGGGATATGATTACCATCAAGCCACCGGCTCAGTAGAGCGAGCATCCATCTGCATCCTCCTTCTCTGCTTGGTTTGTGACATAGATACAAAACGTCTCCCTGGCTAATTTGCAGAGTTAACCACACTTTTCACAAATTAAATTTGAAGCAAGCAGTCAAACAGAATCAACTATTTATCTTCTATGTACTGCAAAAAGACTCTTAAGTATCTGCTTGAGGTTGTTTATACATTAGATGATGGCTAATGCCTCTCTTCCTTCCTTTTTTGCCCCTTATGCAGAACATCATTGACATCTGCTTTATCAGATATCTAAACAGAAATGCTTAGTACTCATGAGAGCAAGTCAGAGCTGTGTACACAATATGTTTTTTGGCAGTGTCGTTCCGCCCTATAGCAATGCAGGAACCACCGCAGATTCCACACACCCTTATTAAAAGGCTACGAACACCTCATAACTGTCAGAAAGAGGCAGAGGCAGCATTGACAAACGAGCTGGTAGGGAGACACTGCCATGTCCAATAATGATCAGTCTCCCAGAGGCGCCTCTACGAGATTAAGCCAACAAATAGGGATGTTTCTCTTCACGATATCCCATCACATGTTAGGAAATAGATGTCAGGGGTTTTTATGTTTTTAAGTTGCACATTTACAGATTATTTTCACAATGCTTCCTTTTTCAGCTTTTTTATAGGCTGAAAGCTCAAATGAGCTATCTTAAATTTCACCTTTGTAGTAAGGAAAGATGGAAAAGACTGTAAAAGAATAGTTTAAAGGCTGCTTAAAACTCAAAAAGTCAGAAGTTACCAAAGACTGATACCTCTAGGTATCACCAGACACAATCCAAGTCCCAAGAGTAAAGAAGTTAAAGCAACATCTCCAGCTTAAATTTGGGTTCACAAAGTTAAGATTTAGCTTGTCCAGTGAATAGGTCAGAAGTAATATTAACTTATGAAAGGAGTGAAAGAAGTTGCTAATAAAATCTCTCAATGTTGAGCTTTGAGCCACTTTAAATCAGTGGCTGATAATCACATACGACAAAAAAGAAAAATGACAAGGTCATTTCTGCTCCACTTCTCACGAGCATTGTTGCTCTAAGAAAATCCTCTTAGAGTATTCACTAGCATAAATACTTCATATTAATGAGACATTCAGGGATTGTAGAAGTATAAGTCTTCTTCTAATCAATCTGTGGAGCAAATGGTAATAAAAGGTAGTAAAAAAAACTGATTAACAAACGGAATGCATCTGCAGTCAAAACCTCAGTTTTTCCTTTGGCTCAGACACAGAAAAAGAGTGATCTACATGACATCTGATGCTAATTTTCATAGCAATATATGATGGAGGATAGTGTGATGAGAGTTATTTTGGATTTCACACAATCTGTAGATATCAGCATAATTTTACAATAGATGATATAAAAATATAAGACACGTTGAATGTCTTCTCCAATTGTCTATTTTAGTTTAATTGTAGATGAGTTAATGAGTATTCATGGACACTGTCATAATACATTAACACAAGAAACAAACCTGAAGCACATTATGTTTTCATAAGAAAACATGATTTTGTTTAATACTCTAAGGGGAATAGATGGACGCATTTTTTTGTCTCCATTAATAAATCAGTTTAGCAGTCTCCATGGAGACAGTCACACCCATGCTTCAGAAGCTGGCAGTAAGGCTGCTTGTTGCCTTAAGGAAGAGGGAGAAGAGGGAGGAGGAGCAGGAGGAAACTGTAGTGAAGTCAGGGTTAGGCAAGATGGGATCTGAAAAACCAGGAGGGGAAGTAGAGATGTTACTCCAATCAAATTATTGGCCAATCAAGTCATAACGTGAGTAATTCAAGGCTTACATCGACAGCCATAATCTTATTGCTTGTGCATTAGGGGCTCAAATGTGAGCTCCTAGTGAGCATGCTCAGTGGGAGGTCTCTAAGATAAAGATGCTTTGATAGCAGACAAGAGAGATTTACGTTTGATGTAGTGTTTATTCGTGTGACAGGCAATCCGTTGTTCTGCTGACATAAAGGCTGTCTCTACATTTTGGGCTAAATATAAAAGATTTTTAAAAAGCCAAGTTAAGAAAAGTTACTGTAATGATCTGCTTCAGGTTTGTTTCCAATGGCAACATTTCTCATATTCCTAATTATAGAGAAAAGTTGTGATGCACCACCCTTAGGGTCCTTATCCATATTTGACTCACGCATTAAAGAAAAGTACAATCTATCCCCTAATGAATCCTGCCAAGGATTCATTAGCATTTTTTGTATATTTAATGTGTATATAGAATATGATGAAAATAGTTGACCTCTATATGTCAGCAATCTAAACTGAGGGAAATTGCCTGGAGAATATTCGGTGTATATGAGGCCGGTGTGATGAAAGCAGGTCACCAGGAGAACGAACACCTGGAAAAACAAAACAATGAGGCCCGCCATTTGGATGGAAAGGGATCCAAGAATAATAACACCAAACCCTCTGAAAGAAAAAAAGGTTTTCCGGCTTCGGACACTGGTGCTGAGGGCTAATTGTGTTCAGTTTCAGTATCCCAGTGCTTCAGAGACGGGAAAAAGCCTGGCATGTTTCCACACTGATTTGCATTAAGAGAGTTTCTGACCCGTCTCCCTCCATCGTACGTGGACGTTTACAGGCGCATATCCTCCCTGATCTCCTCCCACGAATGGGGATTGACATTGTGGAAACAGCTGCCAAAGGAACAGCTTGTCGCTGAGAGAAAGTAACTGGAGAGAATGAAGGTAATCAGTTTTTGGAAAAAAAAAATACTGCCTCTCCGTCCCTTGCCAGGAGTTAGTTTGTGTTGTGGCTTTTTTGTGTGCGTGTGGGGATAGTGTAGGCCTGGCACTGTGACTTCAGCCACCCACTCCTATCTGTGCGGCTAATTCAACAATGGACGGTTTAGGTCATAAACTAACAACAGCAACAGCCAAACAGAATGAAGTTCTGTTCTTGTGTGTGTGTCTTTGTGTGACTGTGCTCTGGGAGTGCTGACATTTTATTTTTTTATTTCAGCCATATGCTTATTTGTGGATGACAGTCAGGCTTATTGTTGTGATACCATAACAAGTCCCAATAAGTGAGCAATCACTTTTTTTTTTTTTTTTTTCTTTTGAGCACTGGCAATCTGCCTTCCCACAATATTGTGGCATGTGTTCCTCTTCTCCCACACATTCATTCTCAGGCACAAATCTGATTCCATCACAAATGACTGACTAAAGCCATTGTAGCAATGCAGCACAAGTTGAACGGATGTAACAAGCTTATGCATGGTGGATCTAGTTTGATGCATTCCACGTGCCGCAGAGTGATCATGAATAAACAGGAGCATCCTTACTTCCTCTAATAAAGCCTGTCAGCTCAAGAGGAAGTGACAGGTTCAGCAGTGTTTCTGGTTCACAGCAGCTTACGAGTAACCTAAGTTATATAAAGCAAGTAGAACATTTGATACTTGTAATTTAATATATCCACATCTATTAGTAAATTAAATCTGATGCAGGGTTACTTTATAAAACAATATCCCAGTTTTTTTGTGGACCACTGTCCAATCCATCTGAAAATAGAAAGAGTATCGCACATGCAGATGTTCTAAAACATGGCTGTTCACCTAAACTGGCATGCTGAACAAGGAGGCATTAATCAAAGAAATGCCTAGAAATTCCTAATTTTAAAATATCAATTTTATGATAACCGCTCTGCAAAGTCATGATTTTTATAAATACAACTTTGAACCACCATATACTTCAACTTAAACATTTACAGTTACACTTTTTGATCTAATTGCCTTCAGCCTTAAATACAACTTAGATGTTAGTGGTCTTCATAGTAGCAGTTGATGAGACGGTATGGGTAAGATGGATGTGTGAAGAAAATATAGCACCTTGCCATTTGCCAGAACTGAAGCAAGAAGGGTAATATCACAATGTTTATCATATAGTGGAAAGAAAATACTAGTGCAACAAGAATGATATGCGCGTGATGATAATAATAATGGACTCAACTGAAAACGCTGTATTTGAAAACATGATTAAATGCAGACATTGTATCTTACACTCCAGTGGCACTTCTTTCTAGAAAAGTACCGGTAGGTTAGTTTCACATGTCAAAATGTATGAAACGGACCAATTCAATAAAATCATGAATCACAGCATGGACTTATATATAATTGTATACCCAGAAAGATACACTTTTGGTAAGTTTTTGTTAAGGTAATGACAATGTAGAATGATATAAATCTCAAAATAAATTGTGCGTAATATCCTCCTTTAACCACCTTCGCTGTGCTTGAAGAATTTTCAGGAAGTGCAGGAAATTACTGTTTATCACTTGGTAAAAACATTTTATGTGTATATAATATTCCGTCTTGACTATTACATCCAAGATGTTTCCCTGGATCTACTCTGGGAACCACTCCAACATATTCGACTGAAAAATCCAAGAGCGAGAGTTCATCGATGGAACATCAATTCATATCCAGGAAAGGATTGATTAGTCCCTGAAAAAAATGTAGAGAAGCCAAACGAACTGCATGAACCCTGAGCATTTCCTCCAGCTATTGGCTTGGGAAGATGCACAAAAATCCAGCACCAGAACAAACTAGTTGTTTACATGCTATGCAGACATATACAAGTGTGTGCTGTCACACTTTTAATCACTTAGGAAGCGTTTGAAACGCTGTACAGCAGCTCGGGGAATAGCTTTCACTGTTTTGCTGTTTAGGGAGACGAGAGGAAGGAAGAGAGGAAGTGATATGCTTCTGTTGCTCCTCTGGCTACTATTCACCCTCCTCTTTTACTCCATTTCCTTCTCTTGCGCTTTTCCAACATGACTTTAGTCTCTACAAAGGTATGTTGTTAGCATAAAAGGATAATTACAATTACAGCTGCAGCTCAAACAGTCCATCTGAGCTCCGAAGGTCTTTCAGGTCCATCTTCAAAATGAAATAATACTTTATCAGAGGCACTAAAAATCATTAACAGGGCACACAGTTAATAGTTTGCTTTAACTTCATGATTTTAAAATAGCTAATCCATTTGCTCTTTCAGACTGTAGATACTGTTGAGAAGAACCTGAAATTATCCAATAGTATGTTCCTGCTGGTGTATGCTTCAGACTGGGGCCCCTTTTGCATTTTGCGCTGTCATGAACAACCTGTTTTTTCATTGACTCTTTCATTACCAATGCAAATATCTACCTTAATGTAAAGGTTGAAGAGAACGTAATTGGCCTTTCTAGCCAGCAGCTTTTGGGTTTTTCATTGAGTGTGACTGAATTTGACCAACACTTCTTGTATCACTTGGAAATAAAAAGTTGTGAAGCCCAGTTGCAAAATAAATAAATACTTTTGCAACTAATAGGTAAGAAACTAATGGAAGATTGTTGTTTTATTTACTTCATTTAATCAGTTCCGCTTTCTGAATTTGATCTGTAAATAAAACGGCAAGTTGGGATACTCATATGTTGTGTGGATATGGTATAAGGAAGATACACTAAGCGCTAGAGAGTATTGCTGGTTAACCCTAGACGTAAACTAAGCAGGATATAGAACAACCATGTCTCAGGTTGGAAGTGTAAAGTGACATTTAATCACAAATAGAGCAGTGAGGCGTGCACAATAAATCCTGGGAAGCATTGTTCCAAATAACACAAAAAGCTTTTTTTTTTTTTTCATTTGCTTTTAGTGAAAAAAAATAGTATTGTTTTATTTTAACCAGTAATATTTATTCTGCATTATAATGTCGTGCAGTTTTACCTGTCTAACCAGTTATTGCGGCCTGACCATCATTTTTCAACACAGATTTTCATCACCCAGCTTTCTCTCACCTCCTCCAGATGAAACACGAGGCAGCTTCTCTCTCTCCCTTTTTCACTTCACTCTCATGTTCTCTTCTTTCTCCCTCTGCATTAATGGATGCAAATGGAGGTGTGTGCGAGGGAAAGGAGCTGACATTTATGCCTCTGATTAGAACATGCAGCCCCAACGCTTTGTAATTGATTGCAGCCATAGACAGAACACTCTCACACCCAAACCCGCTCTTAAAGGCCTGTACCACTTTCTGCATTCTATTAGCACTTGTGTGTGTGTTACCCACACACTTCCAAACACTCAGGTGGGAAAGATCCTCACACATGCACACACAGTCAGTCAGATGTTCATGCATTTACTGTATGCACACACACTGAAATGTCCATACAAGCCAAATGCTTTCATTTGGACAAAAAGCCTTTATTTGTTGCATGCTTTAGATTTTAGGGTCCTTGGCAGTTTCAACATTTCTGAAACTATAAAACAGCTTTCTTTGTATTTGTGTATGTGTGAACTAGCATTATTTTTGTTCTCAGACTGAGTTTATTTGCATCTGATGGTGTAAATTTCAACCCTGAAGGTAAACTGTCAGAAGTATTTTCTAATTTTTGAGACCTGCTGAAAAAGCCTGCAGGATAGATAATTGTCTTTGACAAGAGCAGTGTGGATATTTTCGTATTAAAGAGTTTATTTATAATGCGTAGTGTTTTAGATAGTAGATTAAGCTGCTTTCTTTCATCAGTTGCCTGAAGGAAAACCAGTAGTTGTAATAATATTTCAATGTCATTGAACAAAATCAGGTCTATTCACTGGTAAAACTAAATGATGGGCACTGAAACAAAATATATAAAACATTTCACAGGTTGTTTTTTTTTTCTTTTTTTTTCAAAACCAACTCAACTTCAGATTATGATAAAACCTTAAGTTAGGCAATCAAGATCAGAATGAAATGTGGATGTCGAGCATTAATTCAAGAGGCTTAAAACAACCATAATAGTTGTTGGGGAATCAAAGACATATTTCACATAGTTATGTAGCTTGATTGTGACACTTCAGACTATGATTAACTCCATTTTATTTGCATACAAGAGTGAAAGAAAGCCTTCTGCATTTATCACTGTACTACTTGGTATGACTTTCATTCTCTGATTGGTTAGATAATGCAGAAACATTTAACTGCCAGAGCTTGGAAATAAATTCAGGATCATTATCTTGGTATAACAAGAAAAACCTCATTTTACAAAGATTAATAATTTGTTAGAATTGGAAACCTTCTTGTTCTTACATATCAACGTCACCATCCCCTCATGCACTTGCCTGGTACAAATTTGGGATCCCAAACATCTTTTCGGTTTCATTGTGATCGGTATGACAAAAACCGGTGGACTTGCTTGACTGATTTTTTATTTTATTTTTTTTTCTGACTTTGAGTTTGGTTCCTATGGTCTAAGATAATTTTAATGAGTACCAGAGAGGGTGAGTGAGGTTCCTATCAGCTAAACCAATCATAGAATAACACAGCATTGCCCTTGTCCCACATGTTGCTCCACACGGGTCTCACATGTGTCCCACATGTGAGACACAAAAAAAAATTCTACCACATTGTTACCGTGCTTACAAAGGCAAATTCAGCTGGTAGAAAACCTTTTGGTCAGCTACAGTGTGAAAAGGGGCACCAGCAATCACTGGCAAGTTACCATGCCACTGAAGTAGTTGAACAGTTTACTATACCATTAGCTGTTCTGGGTAATACATCTATTCTTCCAATATTACTCTGTAATGACTAAAAGTGCAAAAATTTATCAAACTATGTGGAACAATCACTTGAAAACTCTTACAATACTTTTTCTGTATTTTTTCTTATATGTATTAAAATAAGAAAACTTTCAATAATACTAACTGTAATAAATAATATATATTATTATTACTACCATATGACTAGGTAAGGATTTTCTGTTTTAAATAAAAGGGAATTTGATCATTATATGATTTTTTTCTGTTTTAAAAATTTGTTAGTACCATCATAATGTGAGATATTTTTACTGAAGGTTAATGTACATAGAATCTTTCACTTGCTATATCCATTAAGTACTTTGACCTGAAGATAAATTAAGGTAGAAAAAAAGAATCCCCTTGGGACTGAAATAAAAGACTCATTAGAGATGCTTCAATACACTATCTTTTTTGGTTACTTGTCTTTGTGGTGTGTGGTTTTCCTGTACAGCCACACATACATATGCGAGTGTGAATTTATTTGTGAAAGGATTTGCATGTCGTTGCCTACCTAATGGATGGATCTTTGCAGTACCAAGGCGGTTGGATCTATATTTGCAGATGCACTCGTGTATGTTTGTGTCACTTTGTGATAAGCAGTAAGAAAGAGTCACTAGGTGCTGCACGGTAATTAACATCACTCTCACCAGGGAGGCGGTGTGTGTGCAGCGCCCATTAAACACATTGCAGGGACAAACAGTGAGGCGCAACCCTGTTCTGCTGACTGTAGCATGCCTCTGCCCCTGTGACACACCAACACACACACGCTAAATCACCTTGGCCTAAATCAGCAACTCAGGTATGATAAAGGACAGTTTTTCATGTACCCACTTGCCAACAAAAATCATATTCAAACATGCGACACTTGCCAAAAATATTACAAAAAAATAAAATAAACTGAAGCAAGTTATCAGGGGAAAGAGGTAAACATAACTAAATTATGTTCATTATGTTGTAGAAAACATTCTATTAACATTCATGTGTTTTCTATTAACATTCATGTGTTTTCTATTAACATTCATGTGTTGATTGATAAACACTGATAATATTCATGTGGTATTGCAAAAGTATTACCCTTAAAATGCATATCCAGGCTAAGTGATGGGTGAATTCTCTCCCTATTGGATATTTATTTGTGAGATTAAATCCATTAACTATATTCATGAAAATATATCAACACACCTTCAAAGATCCTCCGTGATGCACACGCACACACACACACACGCCCACACACACAGGATGAGAGGGTGTGTAAAATTATGCAGCGCTAGCTGGCAAGCACTGTTTGTGTTAATGAAGCCCTCTGTCCATATAGGCTGATAACTTGCTGATGACTCGATATGTCGTCCAGTGAGAGATTCCCAGTGCAGCTGAATCTTGAAGCAGGTGTAGCATGTGTTTTATTAGCTTAGTGAAGAATTTATACGTTCAGTTAACCTGAATAAGTTCAGACTAAATATTTCCCAACCATTACCATTTATTAATGTCGATTCATTATCAGTCTTGCCAGAATTATATTTTGTTTCCTCTAAATAATTAAATTATTATTACAAATTATCACAAATGTCCCTCAGTGGAAATATACTGTCTATAATGTCAACAGACTATTTATAGCTGGAACTCAAAATTTTGACACTTAATCTGTCAGTCAGAAAATCATGAGGATGTAAACAGAGCTCACAAGTCGTTCCCATTGAACAGACTCTTCACTGTAAGTCACAGCAGGGCTCGTGGGGCTCAGGTGGATTGTTCCTTTTTTTTAAGGTAATAATGTAATAGTGACATGGTAGTGAACACATGACCATGTCAGGGTGGTCAAAACTACAGCACCTTTCTGTGTAGTCTGCTCTACCAAACCAACTTTTCAGTAATTTGTTTTGTATGTAATTATTTCTTGCTTGATTTTAATTCAAGATTAATTTCTTTGTTCTCAGTCCTGACTACATTGTTACATTGTCAGAGCAAGCCACTCAGTAACTGAATCACAACACACCTGAATCGTGATTTAGATTTTAGCTTGGGGAAAATTAAGCTTAGGTAATTTTCTTTGACACTGACAGATCAAATATGTCCTGTTTTCTTTTCTATTTCATATTAGAGGTATTGTTTTTATTTATTATGTTTATACATTTGAGCAGCTTTGAGACCCTTTTACCAGTATGGTGCACAAAATTGGAATTGATAACTGACATAAACGGGCAAATAAATAGCCACATAAAGGGAATGCAATTAACACAAAAATACAATTTAGTGGCTAATGACCAAAATAATTTATGTATCATATGAACCTGTTATGTCTGCTAAAAGCTTTCAGTTGGTTATTTTTGTAGGTGTTTCTAAAATCCACATGTAAAGAAATAAAGCTCATTTTGTGAAACATTGTTTCCTAATTAATATTCTACACGTTTCTAATTTTGAACATTGGGCAAATGGCATAAAAAGGACTAACTAGATTACTTTTACTATACTGTTGTTTTCCATACTTGATGATCTCACCATCTTGGGCTGAATGTTCTCTGTAGAAAGCCTCTCATTGCTCCCGATTTGTCTAACAGTCACAGGGTGAAATATTTTGTAAATGGGGTAAAGTCCACTGCAACATCTTCCCCACCGATTTCCGGCAGGTTGAGAAATAGCATCAAATATGTGTAATTCCCAAAAACCTTTGTTTAGCACTTATAGAAGTGTAATACTAATTGTACCACATTTTCTAACATAGTCTGGATCAAGAGATCACATTACTCATGCTACAGTAACAGATGTGAAAAAGTGAAGCTTGAACATTGTTTACCTACAGCTGATGTGGAGAATTCTCCATTCTCCATGCTGAGTTCTTGATGTAAGAGGTGGAGAAAGAGTCAGTGAGTTGAATTCATGAATTCTATTTATTAATACCAAAATACAGCTGGTCCATTACTCGTGCTACTTTTAGGAGCTAGCAGGACAAAATGACACACAAGAACAGTTTGTGATCTCCTTTGTTAGCCTCTATCTAAGCTGTGCCCTAAAGAGGGCGTTCCCGAGTGTGTCACATCCCTTTAAACTTAACTTTGAGGACGTTTTCTGTCATTAATTTCCTTTAGCTTTAGCTTTGCAACTAGCTGAAAGAGATGGAGGAAAAACACTGAATTATTTATTCTCAACACTGTATACCCTCATATGCTAATAAAATAAAAGCTGGACATAAAAGATAAGATTTTTTTGTAATAATTATTTAGCTGTTGGGGAAAAAAAGAAAACAATTCACATTTTTGAACTCCCAGTGTAATTTCCATAAAGCTCTATTTCATATGTGTTTACAGATACCCGAGGTTTATTGTTGTTTTAGCTGCAGCCCATCTGTTCACCAACTACTAAAGAGCTGATAAACAAGTAGAGTTTGACCTTACAGAGGTGGTGAAGTCATATAGAAGAACAGTAACTCTCACATACACATGAGATTAAAGTGACATCTCATGCACATACAGTAAGAGCATGTATACAAGCCTCCTCCATGTTGCCAACCCAGCAGAAGGAACAGTAATTAGTCAGTGCCCTCAGGACTCGACAAGCTCTCTATGACAAAAGGAAAGGACAGGGTGACATTTCTGGTCAGTGAGCTGCAGTCATCACACTGCTTTCTTCACAGATTACCAGAGGGGTTGAGAGTTCAATTCCCTGAGCTTGTTGTGAGCTCATAGATCCTCATAGAGGAGCTCATAGATCCTCTATGATCTATGAGACTCTCATAGACAACACTTTGGACACAGATGGTATGCTGGTGTAAAAGGCCCAATGGCGTATGTCCTTTGGGACGCCAGCACATCGTCTTTGTTGTTTAGACATTAGCAGTTTTAAGTGATTTGAAGGCCTCTTATGTAGCATTTAGAAAGGCTACTTTCTCCACTTGAATGGCCAGAAGCTGATGAAGTGTCTTATGGTACTGTGCACATTTGTTTTTTATGGTGATAATGTTTGATGATGATAGCAATAGAAGCCAACAGGACTCCTGATGGAAAAAAGGGCAAAAAAGAAAGAAGAAAACTACTAAAGGTTGAGGGCAGCAGTCTGTTAAATGTTTTTCTTCTTTAAAGTAATATTATTTTTTTTGTTCTGTGCAAGTCACTGCCATGCAGGGCAGAATGACGCTAAATCTCTGCTCAAAAAGCTCTAAATTCACAAAATCTTCCACACCTCATTGCCTGGCCCGTTCTGGCCAGTCTTTTGTTGCTCAAGCGGAGTGGTGATGACTGTCAGTTAAGATTTATTATCTTAACATCTTTGATGGATAGAATGAGATTCTGACTGACTAACTGCCCACTAGCTCGCCAATCCTACAACCTCATCATTGCAGGCTTGCTGGGTCCTGACTTTCCATCATCCCCGACCACTTATTATGTCTCTGTGACCAATGTTACAAGGTCCTCTGGTACCATTCTTCTACTATACACAATTTTTCAGTTGCCTTTCCCTCCCTCTACCTTTTATGTCACTCAACTTGTTTGATGGCCGAAAGTTTCAATGCAACTTGCTTTTTGTTACAAAGCTTACTTTGAAGGTTACATTTCTTTCAGAAGTTTCAGAAAACGTTGATTTACTCTGCCAAGCAGAGTAAAGAGTACATTCCATCCATACGGCACGTTTGAGCCTTCACTGTTGTGTTCCATCTATTGAAGGAATGAAAAATACAAGTGTGCAATTATTTTGAAAGGAAACGCAGAGGACATAAGAAACTGAAGCACACTGAAATGGCAGTACTACCATGGTTTTATTTCAGTTGGCGTTGTGTCCAGTGTCATACTTCTTGTAAGCATTATAGATAATGTTGCTACAGATGTTTCAATTAGTTTTTTTCCCCAACAATAACAATAGGAGTAATTAAAAAATAAACATTTGGGGGTGCTGAGTCTGAACATTGCCTAAAATTATGAAAAGGTATATGACGTGAAATAAAATGGTGCATTTCCTCAGTCTGCCAGCATTACCATTGTACATTACTTAAGCTATCCACTAATGGTGTTTTGATGATGCAGGTTCCCTAACAAATATTTTGTACTGACCAGGCAAATACAAGGAAACACAAAGCTAATTAAAGCTTATTTAAATAGAATAGAGCTACAGCTGACAGAATCAAACAGATTCTATCATTTCTACCAGGGACTACAGTGCTAGTGAGGTAAAAGAGCTTCGAGCAGGACCACAATTTGATATCTGGCATCAGATCTGATCAAGACATCACAAATCTTGATGAATTGTATTGTGTTCATTCATTAAATTTGATTAAACAGTCTGTTATCATGTCCAGGGATTCGCTATCTGTATCGTTGAAGCAGCTCTATTAAATTTGGATTGCTCAAGTTCTTCACACATGTTCCAGTGTTTTTTTTTTTTTTTGTTTGTTTTTTTTTTTTATAACATATCTATTTGGGTATACAATTTTTCTTTGATATGTTTGCAAATTCTTGCATAGTTGGCCTCAGTGAAAGGGTTACCGTGACGCTCCCTTTCTCCCTCCCTGCCTCCAGAGTGTTTTTCTATCATACATCATCTCTCTCTCTCCATCTCCCCAGCCCACCCCCACAGCTCCATCTGGCTTTGTACTGTCTACCATCTAATTCTTTATCCTCCTTTCAACCTGTCCCCTATCCCTCTCTCTATCTCCCTACTGCATACCACACCCTAACAGCTCAGTGTGCATATCCACCGCTGTCAGGCAGACTCATCGCAGCACATGGCAGGTTGGCAGGCTGACCTTGTCCTGCACTTCCTGGGATCCACGCTGCAGCCCAGCTAATCCGGCTAGCGTGCCTGGCCACAGAAACATCTGCTATTTTAATTACCAAATGATGTATTTTAATCCCACTAACTCAATCCGACTGTGGGAAGCTATCATTATTTATGTGCATGCGCATGTGCATGCATCTCGCCATGCAGCTGCACCAAATATGTGAATTTTCTTTACTGTTGCCTGGAAATTCTTATTCCTTAACAGATACATTAATTATTGGATCAATTATTGCCTATTTGTCCAGAGCAAGAACATTTTTAATACAGTGTTAAGCTTGTCTTAATAGGTAACATAAGCAGTGACAACAGACATTCACACACAGGAGCAAATACATCAAAAAGACTTCAAGTCTCCCTATCTGGGCTGTCTGTCTTTGCTACTTAAACTGAACCCAGATCGAAATAAGCACAGGAAAACCAGATGGTCACCGCTCACAGCTCTGCCAGCGGCAGCCAGGAAAATTATCTGTACAAGCAGGCAAAAATTTCTTGCATATTGTATCTGTCTGCATTTCTGTCAGACTTTATTTCTGTACATAATGTGTCAGAGTTGAGGGATGTTATATGCCTGATCAGCTTGTGTTGAGGCAAAATGTGTACAATATCTGTCTGTCTTTCTCTAACAAATTGATTTTAAATCTCGGTGGGGTTTTTTAAATCTAACTACATTTTGTAACAACCTTTAGTTGTGCAGCAGATTTTACTCATAGTGCTCTGTCTTCCTCTCTCATCAAACCTTTTCAATTGCTTCTATTTCTCAGTACATATTAAAAACAGCTTCCTCTTCTATCTGCATCCTTGGTAAAAATGTGTGAAAAGCTGTGATATTATTTAATCTTTTATTGCTACAGTGTGATTTTACACAGTTTTTCTTAATAATATTCCAACTTATTTAAAAACGTTCAATAATTCCTGGCATTCCTACTATTAATTAATCCCCCATTGTAAATAGGACATCACTTAGTCTCCCCCTTAAGTATTTGACAATGTTGGAGCGTAGAGAGAGGGGGATCTTTGATAATTGTTCCATGTACATCTCGTCTCACTGTCATACCACTGAAACGATCATTGAAAATACAAATTTTGTATTTGGTGAACCATTTCTGTGTTAATTTGGTCATATACTTTAAAACATTCTCCTGCTAAAGATCTTAATTATGACTCAGTTCACCAATTTATTTTCAGTCTATGATAAAATGCACTCTAAGGTTCCCAATGCTTTTATAGCACATTCATATCAAGTAATCATGGCGTTAGTTACCTCAAATTCAAACTCATTCAGCCCTTTTAGCACATGAGCTGAAACTAGCAGATAACTGTAGAGGTCTTCTTACATTGACACTAAAAACCATACACATAAAAAAAAAAGCTTTTCATGGTCATTTTTTTAAATAATTGTATAATTATAAAGTGTGCTTTATAACTGCCATAAAAAAACAAACAAAAATATTAACCTCTGGAAAATATTATTTCTCATATTTTTTTGTTGCATTGTGTGTTTTAATAAAACACAACGCAAGTTTCTTTCAAATAGGAAGATGATCAAACACTTAAAACACACGAGTCCTGCTGTACCACTGATACTGTTGCTTTATCGCAGGTTTTCAGAGTAAGCATCTAGACCGAGAGAACAAAGTCATATTGCAAAATTTCAATATTAAAATGTGAAGTATTGCTTTAATAAATGTATTCCTAATTAAACTAGGATTATCTTCTTTATTCTTGAACAGCAGTTTATTTTTACATCTATCTCTGGCTGCATTTTATTGTGCATCTTTAGCTTTAGACTTTTCTGATTGATAATAAATTAAAAAGTTTATTTGTCCACTCTTGCAGGAAAAGTTTAAACTGCCATAGTCCTTGTGATAACTCTATATACTCCGGTCTCTAAAGTAAAAGCAAAATGTGTTGTATTTTTGGTCTTCTGTCTTGCTTTGCAACACCTTTCGAAATGCCCATATTCCTCGGTTTCTCCATTAATCACCGTAGGAGACCTGTTTCCGTATCCCAGACGCCATTTTGGCTCTGGCCGAGGTTTGTGTTTTTCATCCAAGTACGCTGTGACACAATGTAATCAAATCTTGGCCTCCTCCTACACAGGATGCCAGACATCTCCTTCTGTCAGCCGCAGGAGATTTGTGGGCTCATCATGTTTTGGTCAAGGCAAGTTTTTTTTTTTTTTTTGTATACCCGATGCTTACGGGGAGGAGAATCAGATGTGGATAAATTCTAGAGATGGTGGAGAGGTGGGGGGAGTACTTAATGCAACCCCCAGCAGTTTTCTTATCCCTGTTGTTTAGCTTGGATAAAGCCCAGAACAGTTTAAATCTGTCAGAGTGAAATATTTGCTGATTATATCCGTCAGGTGAATCACCCAGTGGTTTTCAGGAATGTGTTTCTGATTGCTGTGCTTTTGTCAGGTTTTAGCCACATGTTGTTATTGTTCACCCACAAACTATGCAATCTAAAATCCATCCCCGCTATGAGTCTGTCAGTTTTAAAGTAGAAATTTTTCCCATGCAGAGGTGCATCGGAAAAGCACTTGCTCGAGATGTTTCCTGCTCGGCCTTGCAGGTCAGGGATGGTGCATCAGAAAGACTAAGAATAGTGTTGACTAATTGGTCTGCAGGGGAGCCTACCACCTAAGTGTAAAATAATTGTTTGCTGGAGCAGTGCATGTGTTCGTGTCGAGTCATAAAGTGTTATGAACGTTTTCTTTTTACGTTCAGGTATTGTGCCTTTTCAAAGGGTCATAGAGGTGAAAAATGTGGCCCCAGATCAAAAGCAGAGGTTTCATGTTGGAACAGCTTAACTTGGGGCACCACTCACTCACCAAATTTCTCAGTACCTTAGCTTGTTTACAGTGGCACATGCCAAAACCTCCCCTCCATCTGAAAAGCTCTCGGCATGTCGTTAACTCCCTCCCAAAGGGAAGCTTCTTTCTTCCCCCCTCCTGGGTGTGCAGCCTGTCAGAAACACAATAGGAGAAAATTGCCATTGCATTGCTTTAGGAGGTACTGAGCGGGATTCAGGTTCTCTGTTGTTTGTATTATTTTCAGAAAATTGACAGACTTCCTGTGTGTTTAGCTGCTGGCTTGCTGATGGAGCCTCTGTGTGCTGGGAGATTAATAGATTTTCTACTGTATAGTCTGAAGTTATAATCATATGTTAAGTCCATTTGTAGAAAAGGAGGATTCACAAGCTAAAGACAATAAATACATGAACAGGAGATAAATGGGGGAGAAGTTACATAATTCAAGAAATACTGAAAGAGATGCACCTTTCAGTATTTCATGGCTAGTACCTGGTCTGGTTTTTGGAAACTAATGATGCTAATTAAAATTTCCTTTATCCTTCTATCTTTTACTGTATGGTGATAAATTATCACCATAATATATCAGGAGAAGTGACATTGTAGCTGTTCTGTGTGTGACCTGTGAATTTAACAGAATTTTACTATTTCAAAATTATGTCAAAAAAAGGTTAAAATAAGCTGATTTATGAATCTTATACTAATGAGTAGTCCACCTACCATTGCAAAAGAGGACTCTGTATATTCCCTGGGGAATGTCAATTCGGCCTTCTTCTTTGCTGTGAGTCTCTCTTGTAGCATGAGTGAAATGCAGACCTGTCGTGACATTTACCAGAAAATATAGTTTCCTTTTAAATGAATTCTAATGTCTTCTTACTCCCTCTGACTTAATTTTAAACCCCTCTATGATCCTGAAAATGGCTAACTTTATGCAGCTGTTAGGGAGCATTGCTCATGCTGGCATTAGAGATCCCCAGACCTGCTGGTTATCCAATTCTTCTGACTAATGGTATCCAGGAAGCTAAAGAACATGATGGGGTCAGAGTCCTTCTGCCAGCGTACTTACACAGTTGTGAGGATTGAGAGCTGGAAGAAACAGACAGGCAGGAGAAGTCATTAACTGTGTGGAGGTCCTATTTAGATGCCTCCAGGGGATTACTGGATGTTCGCAAGAGAGGAGTACACTGCTGCTCCTACATTTTGGATTTAAGCAACAAAAAACAGAACTGCTAACTTTGGGATAGCTGCTTTCTGTTTGATATTTAATAAACCTTTATTCATAGAAACTTTTTTATATAATTTCTCTATCTATCAGTGCAAGAGTAGAAACTGAACGGGAATGTGATTCATGCAAGAACAAATATAGGCATGTTGTCTCTTTAAAAACAGATCTCGGTTTTAGTCTGCAGAGGCTCCCTGATCGGCCTCACTACCTGGAGGGTGATGTTTACAGCTTAGGACTGAGTGATCATGGTAAGAATAGAGAGAGACAGGGAGTGAAGGCACATTTCCTACCAGGTGCTCCCTGATGCCTAGAATGCAAGAGCTGAGGGTCACATGGCAACAAAGGCACACAAACAACTCTGCTCACACATAAGTAGAATACGTCTAGCTGTATTTAACAGAGCTGAAATGGGGGGAATATAAAAAGTCATATTGAGCTTAAATAACAGGTAATTTTTTTCTTAAACAACAGCCGTCTTTTGGGAAGAAAAATATATTCTTGCCCATTATTCGATGGTTGAAGGGCCTTGTTAGGCCTGGGACAACAAGCAGGTGAGCCTGAACCACCTCACCTGTCTCCTATGTGTGGATGAGCAGTAACTCTCCTCTGAGCTTCCCTTTGATGGTCCCGTCTTCCCCCTTCTTCAAGGCTAAGCCTGACTACCCTATGGATTACGCTCACTCTCAGACATAAATAACACACAGCATTCTGAAGGTGAATTGTGTTTCATCGTATGCTTAGCCTTGCAGGTTCTTCCAAAGCATAGGAGCGTGCTGACAATTTTTTTAATGCAGGGCTTTTTAGCCTTCAAGTTAAGTTTTTACTCCAGTACATGTCTAACATATGTTTACAAGCCGTACTAACAAAGAATATTTTTTATTAATAATTAGAATTTTCTTTTCAAATCTAAGAAGTGTGTATGAGGCTGTTTGCTGAAACTCCTGTTAAAAAAACAGCAATCAATGATTTATCCATATTGGTTTCTTGAAAAGATTCATACATGTTTGAGAATACATGTGTAATGTTCCTGTGGGTTTCAAATAGCCACACCTTATTTGCATGTAAAAACAAATAAAAATTTTCCACAAGCATACGTGACAACAATCTTTTGCTTTTTTTATCCTCCCAAATATTAAACATATAAAGTACTTTTTAAAATATTGGCAGTGTTTTAGTTGCAACAACAGTTGCATAGTTTCAAGTTAACAGCATGTTTTTTTTTGGTTTATGACATTTATGTCTCATTTTTAATACCTGGATGAAGAAACGGTACAAATTAAGTTGTGCAAACCACACACACATATACTACTTTCAGAACTTTACATGTGTAGTGAGACTGGCATGCATGTTGCTGTGTCTGAAGTAATCCCTAACAGCTTGACTTTATCTCAAACAGCTTCCAGGTGCAGTCTGATTGCACACATTCCTGAAAGACCCTGAACATAAACACGCATGCTCGTTTTCATGCTAAACCCCCCACTCAAGTACAGAGTTAGAGCCACATGTATGCACAAACAGACACGCATCACATGTCAGTTAAGGAGCAACACAGGCTTTCTTCTGTTTTCCTAAAAGCGTCATATCACCAAGATTCTGCATGTCATCCAGCGGATCTGACAGAAGGACGCTTTTGTCACTGAGAGAGCCTGCTTCTTTCATGATGCCTAATGATGTTTTATCACACTGTCGGCATTGTGCTCACATTTCTGTGCATATTTAAAAAAAGATTAAAAAAAACATCTCACTCTAGAAAACTTGTCAGTTAAAGAACCGATTGATTTACCATCTTCTCCCCTCCCCCTCCTTTTTCTCCTTCTTCTCTTCTCCTCATCTCACCCTCTTTTCAAGATCTTACATTTTCACTAAAGTCCCTTTCTCTCTGTTATCATTCCACCAGAGGCTCTCAAAAGGAGCTTTGATATTGAAAGTAGGCTTGGAATGAAAGGCAAGGGTTTAGGGGAATGTAAATGGTGGGGGTCTTTTTTAAAAGGAAGAGATCTTCCAGTTAACGAACACCTCACTCTTCAGCATTTTCGCACTCTGCTGATTTTTATTTTCTTCCTTGATGTGACAAAGTTGAGATGGAGATTGATTCATTCACGTCTTTTTAGCATTTCATATTGATTTAACTCAATTGTGGATGATGAAATATTGTGACACAGTCGGGAAAAATTCAATTCGTTTCAGTTCAGTTCAGTTGGCAAAAAAACAGTACATAATTTTTCTCTTGAAAAAATGTGTGAATACTGAACAATATTTCAGTGAGCAGTCAGTAGAGCACTTCTTTATTATAGTGAAATATTTTTTCAAATTAATTTGTGTAGGAGATTTTGGGTTCAAATGGCAATCTGGTGTGAGAAAGAGCTGCATTCTTTCTAAAAGGGGAACATTGGTATGTCAGTAGTTGTCTTCATGTAGATATGTTTTCATATGTCACTTTTTAACTGCACACATTGTTTAAACAGATAGCATTGTCAACTTTTGCATCATTTTATTTAGATTTTATATAAGCGCTCACAGTAAAGTCAGAAGATTGTGAGTGAGAATAGATTGACTCAAAATTTATCCAAAACCATTATATCTGAGTAGTTGTCTGTCTTGCTGTGAAGATTTAAGAGAAGTAGTGATATTGCAGTAACCGTGTCACCAGGGATCAGAATAACTCAAAGTTCCTCTCAACATGTGCTGCCCTGGAACATTTGTGATGACCCCCTGCTAAGACTCTTGCTGTGAATTTGTGTTGGAGCTAGCACTTGGCATATCACACCTTTTCCTTTCTCTCTCTCTCTTTCTCTCATACTCTGTGTTCTTAGCCATCTACAAAACAGATCCCTTTATTCTATTTCGTCTTGTGGCCTATGGTGATATTTGAGCTATCCAGCCTTCTTACCAACTGCTACTGCCCACAGTGATTGTCAAAGGGTTTGTCCGGGTCCACCAGTGTTCAGCTTTCTTCAAATAACTCCACTCCTTGCTAATGAGTCCCTGGAGGGTTGTACCCTGAAATGGCTCTCTTCAGACACCATTACAGCTAGCGTGTCTTCAAAGACTTGGGTGAAACCATTACCATAACTGGGGACTGCCACCTGCCTGCATAGCTTTAAACATTATCAAAACCTGCAGGTTGCTAATGGGTCTGAATGGACCCGTCTTGAGAACTGGAGCCATGGGAGCTGTAGAAGTTCATAATCTGGAGTGTTGTCCTGCTTTTATTCAAATATTTGCTTTGATGTCTCACTTCATGAAGATAAGCTGCACTCTGTGGACACAACTAAGCAGTGTTTACTTTCTTTAGCCCTTTCCTTTTGTTTCTGTTCAATTCTACTCCGTTTTTATGTTGTCAGTCTCTGCTCTTCCAAGGTCACTCCTCATGATAAAGGTGACTATACACCTAATTAAAACACATCATTGGAGTGACAAAAGGATAATATGATTTTAAAAATATTATGTTAACTATGGAACCTCACATCAAAACTTTGTGCAACAGTAGTGAGGCTGCTAATTTGCTCATATCCTCTGCCAACTGAAATGATGTGCAGAAGCAAATGTCAAGTGAATGCAGCCAGTCACCCATCAAGTAGGTTAAATTAAATGCTAGGCAGCGGTGTGGAAGTCCCAGAGGTGGCTGTCTCCCCACCAGCCCAAGTTAGGTTTGTCTTTCTGTGATCGCTGATTGAGGGTACAGAGTTCAGATGCCCCGCTGCCACCCCTTACATCCATCTGAATCTGGCAGATGTTGGACCCATAGGAGCGCTGGCTTTTTTATGCTTAGCTCAAAACCCAGGCAGGTGCTGTCAGCTAGCTCAGCTGTATCTCAACTCTTACTTGACTGTGCTGTGACTTCAGAAGTAATTGTTGGCTACAGTCATGCTGTTATAGAAAGTACGTTGCAGAGAGCTATAGGTAAAGCAGGGAGTAACACCCATGATATGCAAATCATCATGTGCTAAAATAGGGTTTTGTGAGATCTACTCTTAATTTGGTAGCCTTTAGTTGTTGTTTTTTATCATTAATTAAAAATGTTTCAATAGTTACTAATTAAGCAAAGATCCTACCCTTTTATTATTAAGTATGTCCCTGAAAAATGGCTGTTTTGAAGGTTCAAAGTTAAATGCCCCGTATCGCTATAGCCCACTTCACTGAAGCAATTGGGATACTTTTTCCCTTAGAAATGTAGGGTTAAGAGCAAATACTGTGGAACAGTAGATCAAATGATATTTAGGCTAAGAAATTTATTGCAGCCTCAAAGACATCTAATGTATCTCATGACAAATATAAACTTTATGGAAAGTAATGTAGAGAGGCTTACTGGCCATTGTACCAGTGGGCAGATAAGTCATCAAAACCGCCTTCCTCCAAATCACCCAATCTGTCTTCAGACCTCTTAAGCCAGGTTGTTGAACAAATACTGTTATTTTCCAACAGTGGGTTGGATATTTTCTACAATACTGAAGAGGCAATTTTCCTTGCAGCTCAAGTGGCAGTTGTCTTCTGCCTCTTTGTTCAATTAGAGGGGAGAGAGCTTGAGGGTTGCAGTATTATTTCTGGTCAAAAATAAAAGCATCATGTGATCCATTTCCCTGTAAATGATACATCTTCCTCTTATAGCCGCCTGACTGACCCTGTTTGTTTGGCCCTCTTAGGAGGGAAGCGCTTTTGGGCAGAGAGATTGAAAATAAGCCTGGTCATTCTCTGAAGGTCCAGACAAACACAAACAGGGACTAAAATTATTCATATCCACATTTCAACCATGTATTTTGTTTTGATTGTGGGAGATAGACCAACACACCATTGCAAATTATTATGGAAGGAAAGTGACATGGGGCTTTCAAAATTAAAATAAAAAAAGAAAGAAAAACATCCTCTTTCTTCCAATAGTTCGTAAAAACTAAATTTTAACAAGATCCTATAAGAATTTCATTAAGTATCAAATAGAGTCCAGCGGTGGATTAAAATCCATCAATCAGTCAACTAAAATTTGCACAACATATTACAATTGAAAGTTTACAGAAGTTGTGGTAGAACAGCTAAAGAACAAATTTAACAAAGAAGAACGAAGAGGTTCTTGATCCCTCTGGAGTATCTGCGGAGAGCCACAACTCAGGTGTAGCATCTATTAGTTGTCTTTATGGAATAGTGTGAAGAATAAACTGCAGACATGGTGCCCTTGTTTAAAAAAAATAGCGGTGGAAGCTGTGAAATGCTTTTCTTCAGCAGATAAGAAAACAGGTCAGAGATGGGAAGACTGATGGAGCTAAGTGAAGGGTAATCCGGGAAGAAAACCTGAACTGAAAAAGATCTGAGACAGTAGTGGTGGGTCACCTTCCTGCAAGATAGGCATCATAAATATACAACCAAAGACACAATGGAATGGATTAGAGTAAAAGTGCAAACCTTAATCCAATTGAGTATCTGTGCAAAGACTTCAAACATTATGTTACTGATGCCCTTCATCTATTCTGACTAAGCTTGGATTTGAATTTACAAAAATTCTAGACGCAAGGCAGACTCCAAAAGACTTGACTCAAAAGTGTTTGTATTTTATGTACTTTAAGGGCATCAAAATTAAGGAATAGCACTGGTTAGCTTATCAGGCACCGTTGCAGCTGATTAATGAGACCCTTTAGATACTATTATTGCTAAACAGAAAAAAAGCTAAGCAAGTTGGGACACTGTTTCTGCATGTGCAGGTGGAAGTTATATAATTCTTTCCATAAACATTTTCTCAGAGAATTAAAGTTTGGGTTCAATGGAAGATTAATATGGGGCGAGGGGTGTGTGCCAGCAAAAAGAAGTCTAGTGAAATTTAATGAGTTTGGTGTGTCGGCTGGGGAGCCCGCTCGCGCCACGCTAATTACGCTCTGTAACGAACTGAGATCTGGGGAGCATCGCAGAAAGACAAAGGCTCTGAGCAGTCCAGCAGCAAGCAGTGAGCAAAACAAAAAATGCTGCATGCACACATTTAAAGCCCAGATAGACAAACACAAGAGAGAGTGGGAGACTGGAAGGAAGGAGATAGCCTTACAGATTTTCCCAAGCCTTCCCTGGTTGCCACCCCCATGTTAAGCATAATGAGATGTAGCAGGAGTTATAGAGCTTAGATCCGACAAACGAACCTATCCATCAGGATCTCCAGGCAGAGGTTGCAAACTCTGGTGACGGAAAATGAGTTGTGAGGAGACACTGAGACTGTTAGAATAACTGAATCAACCTTGGGTGACATCTTGCAGATCCAGCTCTTTAACTAGGTAAACAAAGAGTACATATACACAGTTTCCCTCACAGAAAAGTTGTGCACAGTGCCATCTTTTGATAAGGAGGCCAATTTACAGAACTGGATCCTCCACATGTGGTGGATGAGGAAGTCCCATCTCTTGAAACAGGAGTGTGTCTCTTTCCTTCATTAAGCTCCCAGAGCCTGCAGGGAGTCCAACACTCGTCTTATGCATCAGTGGACTCAAACAGCAAACAATCAAGCTGACTTTCAGTTGTGACTTTCAGTACAATGACACCACACTTGTTTCTTTATTTTATTTTTTATTTTTTTACTGTCATTCTTCTTTCACTTTCTCTTTGAGTGTTATACTTGGATGAGGAATTTGCTCCTGGCACTGTTTAAATGAAACTTGCCCTCTTACCAATGGATTCTAACCTTTAATATTCTTGCCCTGTGTTGGCAAGTGTATATCCAGTTTTCATCATGCAATATGTGTTGATCTATCCCTGTGGCCTTTTTACCCTTATTATAAAATGCTTGTGCACTGCCACTACCCAAAGCTTAAAATGTCGTCAGATTGCAGCTCAGTATTTTCTCATTACTGTGCACAAATGATGTTGGTGTTTATTTGAATGGCTTGTCAAACTCAGTTTGCTTCTATTACATGTACCTGACGAGCTATAAAAAAATCTAATTGTGTGGCCCTCATAATTGGCTTTTGTGTCTATAACTAAGTCCTGACAGTTTTATCTAAACCAGAGAGTCCAAATGCATGACTGCTGACCCTGCCTTCTCCCTGTCCCTCTCTACTGCCTACTGTGTTGTTTTTTTTGTTGTTGTTGTTGTTGTTTTTTTCTGCCAGCTGATTTTCCCATGCGGAAAAGCCCCAAAGCCCCATCTGCATTCCTTTCCAATTAAGCCAGCATCATCTGATTCCAATTACTCTAATTATACCAGCTTGGGTTGTGAGCAGGAGGAGAGCAGGAACCGGAGAGAGACAGAAAAATGGAATAACCAACTGAAAGCGAGGAGAACGTGGCAAGTCTTCACACTTAAGAGAGCAGGAATGCAAGTGTAGCCAGAAAGCCTTGAGGCTACTCCGGTGGCAACAACAACAACAGTAACTAACAACAAAAAGTGCTTGCAACATCGCTGCAACAGCTGTGAAGACTCACTGCGAGTCGATAATGGCAGCAAATGCATGATAGTGACAGTCCGTGTAATCACACCACACATTCTTAACAAGGTCAAACTAATGTAAGGACACATCATGTTTTTAGTCGCACTGTAATGGGATGAACATTAATCTCCCTGTTATGGCTTCTAAAGGAACACTAACAAATCCCTTTTTACTCTATGAAGTCATGTTTGACATCTGCAAGTCTCCTTAGCAATCTCTGGCAATCTCACAAGCATATTTTACAACACTGAGCTAACAGCGCTGTAGGTAATCTTGAGTATTTTCACAGCTGACTGCCCACAGGAGAAATGAGACCACTGGACTGCCCAGTTTTGTAAAAAAAAAAAAAATATGATCAAGTAATAAGTACATCTCATTCTTTACAAGAGTATAGGCAGAAAAAAAAAACTAAGTACACCTTTGTTGTTTCCACAAATTTTCAGGGGACAAGTAATAGCACGTTTGCTCTTCTGGAGCATACAGCCTTGTGTCAAAATAATGCATAGAGGAAATAATAACGTTTTCCTAATATCCACGTTCTATGAAATCCAAACTCACACCAGCAAACAAATCTCATTTTAGCTAAAGTTCTGTATTGGAGAAAGTTTGATTTTGGGATTATTTCCCAGACAGAGGATATGAGCATATTGAAATCATTGATGAACAAATGCATCTCAGACTATATTATGACATTAAAAATAAATTAAAAAGACTGAAGAAGTGGAGCTTGCTTGGGAATGCTCTTTAAAGATAATATGGCAATGCAATTATCACTAGGCACTCTAAAACCTTTAATATATCTGTTTAGATAGATGGGACCAAAAACGATGCTTGGTCATAATGCACAGTTCAATGTTTGATCAAAACCTAGCTCAGTATATCAGCATAAAATATATTATTCCAACTGTCAAGAATGCTGGTGGATGAGTGCTGATTTGAGCTTGTGTTGGAAGCACATTATTTGGTCACGTTGCAATGGCAGAGTTCACCATTAACACTCAACACCACACTTCCAGGGAAACCATCTAAAATACATTTGAAAATCTTCAACAAAGAGGCTGAAAAGAAAAGAATCATGGTGTTGCAGCCTGACTGAAAAACTGTGGTTGGAGCTCAATAGAGTTCTGCCAAAGCAGATGTCTTAAAACCAGTCAGTGAAATAAAGCAATGCATTAAAGACTGATCATATGAAAAGCCGTTATAGCTGCTGAATATGGTTCTACATCTTAATAAAACATTTTGTGTTTGACTGCATTTGTGATCACTTATTCTGCTACATAAATTACTTAAACAATTTATAAACCAAGCAATTTGTTAAGCTCTTTCCTCTTTCTCATGTTTTGTTTCAATCCAGACTATTTTAAGGTGAGAAGTTGACATATTACTGTATGGGAATAAATAAGATGTGCAAACACGCATTTGCCTTGGATCAGATCCCCCCCACCCTCATCATGTTAAAATGAAAGTTTTAATTTACAGCTCTGACACCAACCTAGATATGCTGTGATCTGAAACTGGGAGCTCATTAGATGCTGCACAGACAACACACTGATGAGCAGAAAATGATTGGATACAGGCTTTATGAGAAAGGTTTGTGGTTCTAACTTAACGGTGCTGTTTGTTGCACAGCCTTGTGCAGTGAAGCTTTGTATCGCCTCTTGACTGCTTATTGATTTGTTTTCTGTGTCTATTAACTGAATTTGGAATAGTCAAACACGTTTAATGAAGGCAAAATCAACTTGGGGACTGCACTCACAATGTCATTTACTATGATGATATCATCTGAGTAACAATAATAATGATGGGATAATTATGGAAATTCTCAAATGAGAACACATGTAATAATTTCTCTGAAGATTTGCAAATGTGCTTCAGATTACAAATCTTTATTCAAGCTTCTTCTTGTCCTATTCTTCACAAAAGTATCAAGACTTGTAGAGGAGATGATCCTTTTCCATGTTTGCAGCATACATGTTTGTCATGTCACATCGTTTTTTTCTGCTCTGACATGCTGACATGTAAACACTTTTATCTTTGCCTCAACTGCCATCACCAATGGTTTCTGTCTGGGAGTCATAATGTTGTTGCCTTACAAAACACCAGACTTCCTCTCATGGCTTTACTATCTTTCAGTTTGTTCATCTTTTAAGGAGACTCTCATAATCTACTGTCAGCAGTTTTGCTGATGAACACACTCATCTGAGCATGTTCTTGAATGACCTCCTTTTTTGAAGGATTTTGAACTGAACAATGCTGTTTTTAACCTGACAAATTTCAACTCGGCACATCTCTTCTTGGCACCATAAACTAAGTTCTGTGAGTGAATGAAAGCTACTATCCCCTAACCTTAGCTGTAACAATTTTAAGCTTGAGTTCATAACTCTCGCACTTGATGGACTGTGCAGAGTTATTTCTGCGTCTGAGTTCTGTTACTTCATACAAACCTGCTGCAGGCAGGGATTGAGTCCAGGTATAAGGATGAGAAGTGGATCAAAGATTCCTCTTATTGCAAAATGCCACTTCTCTATGACCAATGTACAGGTAAGCATAGCTGAAATAAAATCTTGATTTTTACATAAATCACAATTTTGTCAGCACTTGGGCTTTAACCAAAAAGGGATTTTGTCAGGTAGGAACCTCGTAGTGCAGGACTCTGATACTTCCGGCATTGGAGTCACATGTGCCACTTTATAGCTAGAAACCTTTAAAAATGTTTTTCAGTATCGAGATAAAAAGATTGTTCTTGTGCTTCTTTATTCTTCATTTTACATTTCTCAACAAACTGACACTAGTGATACAAAGATATTTTTGATTTTGTTTAGCTGTTAAGCTGCAAACTATTTCTTCTTTCTTACTTTTTTCTAAAAATATAGAACATTTTATTCAAGAAAATTGCTTTAGTTTTACATTTTCCTTTGTTCAAAACAGAAATTAGAACAAAGAGGTTTGATAAAGTAGGTGTTAGTAACACTTTATTAGCTTGTTTTGTTTAAAGAATGTCATTGGTTTTATGACTCAAGACAAAGAATGAGAACAAAATGTCTTAAAATCAGAACAGCTCATCAAATCAAAATCAAGTAGATTAACCCTGCTTATAGAAATGGCTAAAATGGCATCCACAGAGGGAATTTGTACTGAATTTATAACAGCATATTGTAACTTTTTTTAAAAAAAAAATCTTATTTTACATCACCTGGTTGTCAATGAAAGCCATATTATTAAATAACTAAATCTTCACTTAAAAAAACAAACAAACAAACAAAAAAACAGCACAGGATATATTTTGATTCCATAAAACAGAAATGATTCTTTCACTGAGCTCTACCGAACACCCTGGGTGTGTTTTGGTTTGCGTTCACTATGTCATTAGAGTCCGTAACAAACACATTATCTCCCCGCTGTACCACCACACTTTCAGGCCGTTTAGAGTGATAATTAGACTGTAACAAGCAGTCGTTCCTTTCATGTAGGTCATGAGCTGCTAATGACACTCTCACTAGTGTACAACTTGGCATTTTCTGTAAGCCCAAGCTATGTGTTTTTCATTTTCTTTCCTCGTGTTTTTGTGGTACTTTTAAAAGTCGAAGCTAGAAATCTCTTAGTTTGGTTATTCAGGCTGATGCACCTCATGTTTAGAAAATGTTAAAGATCTCTGAAAGCTAAAATAATAGGCATTAACACACATATCTAATTACCAATACATTACCATCAGCATAAATCAACAGTATTTTCTAGAAAAACAGTAAGAACCATTATGTTTCCATCTACTTTTTATCCAGGTTAAATACTTTGAATTATGTAGTTTTTCAAGATGTGCGACATATGAAGTCATACTGAAAATATTTAATATTGGGCTTAGTAGTAATTTGAATTTAGAGCAGGTCAGAGAGGTAAGTGCTATGTGCATAGTCATCTGAACTTTACAGTTTGATGTACAGCCAAGAGAAGTTTCCATGACTGCCACTGCAGTGGAGGGAAAATTAGGTAAACTCCACATTTAGACACCTTGTAGAACCACCTTCAGCATCAATAACTCAAGGTTGTAATTTTCTGTATGACTATGTCAGTGTCGCATCATTTTAGGAATTCCTGAACACTGTTCTTTCCATCATTGCTTCAGTTCCTTGCAATTTGCAGGAATTCATTTTTGGACAGCTTTTTTTCAGAATCCCAGCACAACAGTTGAATCGATCTGAGGTCAGAACTTTGTCAGGGCCAGAACAACTTCTTGGTTAGATTTGTCCTCACAGGCAAAATATGCACAGATATATAGCTGATCTTCAAATAGTAAAAACTAAAAACAACAAAACTACTTATTTGCTTCATATTTCAGATATTTAAAGCATGCTGAAAGGAGGAATATATTGTGTTCTATTATGTTCCACTCAAGCCATTGAATTATTTGTATGAAATATATTAAAAATAAGTAAAATATGAAATGAAGGTGCATGCACATAAGAGCTTATAAAAGCTTGTCCTCTGATTGAAATGAAACTAATACTCTACATCATTCTTTTGTAATTGAAAATCAGCTCCAGTGCTGAACCTGACTGATTTCACATAAATGCTGATTTGTTCCGAGTGGCTTTCCCCCTGCACAACACTTCCATTATTGCTTTTTTATTACTTTTGTTGTTGCTGTTTTCCATTGAGAAATAATTCTGTAATAAATATTTCAATATTTCCATGGTTCTGTGCTCAGCTATGCATTTATGTCTCTGTGCAGACGTTACAAAGCTAAGGAAAAATATTTCTGCCGCAGTTAGATATATGATGTTCAACTTCAAAGTGCAGTTTCACGTGCCAGTCGTAGTGTTCCCTGGTGAGCAGTGTCACATTAAGACATAACAAATGAGTCCATGACCCGTGGTAGTTATCCAGGATGTGTTTGTGCAGAAGGAAAACAGCATATGTTATTTGCTTTGCAGTAGCTTCATAAGTGAAAATTGCATTGTGCCTCCATTTGGAGAGCAGGTGTTGGAGCACAGAGGGAAACAAAGCGATTGTCACTCTCCGGGTTTCTGATGACGGTGTACCAAGCTGCTGAAAGGCTCACACATTCTGGCTGTCATCTTAGCAACAAATCTGACTTGTCAACGTACTGGAAGAGGCTGCTTTTAAACACAGTAGAAGACAAACTAGAAACATGTGTAATTCTGTCCAAAGATTTGTCTTTCTGAAAAGTCTTGATCCGTCCTTTCACGCCGTGCACTTTTCTAAGATTGAGTCATGAGGGTAACGGTACCAGGAGGGAAACCCAGACCTCCTTATATTCAGTGGCACTCTTCAGGTCATTCTGGTGGATCCAAAGGCATTCCCAGAACAAATATAAATACCCCTTCCAGTAGATTCTAGGTGTGTGCCAGGAGGTCTTATCCCAGTAGGGGTAAAGTCTCACTCAAGCCGGTTAATGTCTGATTCGGGTCTAGCCAATTTTTCAGTCTATTTCTCACCATCGTAGGCATGAATATGGACAGGAATATGAGCATGCAGGAGCTGTGGTCGTTGCAGGTTTTGGTTTAAAAGTCCTCAAATAAAGTCTTTAATTTCATTCCGTCTCATGGAAATTTATTGTCCGTGCAAAAACAATGAAAACAATTCAGATTAGCAAATTATTTAGTTTGCTATACATCTATATTCTGGCATTTTATTTTCATTTTTTTGTGGAAAGTTTGGATTTAGGTGATGCAGTCAAAAGATATGCACCAACATCAATGTGATTGAAAAGAAAAACCCACCCAAACATAGAATAATATGGACATCACTGCAAACTATTGTCCTGGTTAGAGGGTTTGAAGTCGAATGAGAATAGAAAGTCCAATTTAAGGATTGCAGAATTAATCACATACTTTTAAAAGATAAAAGCTCTCTGGTAGCAATGACCAAAGCAGCAAAGTTTCTCACTTCTTCACTCCGTGCTCGTTCTTAAGATAAACGGATGCAAAATCATAGACATGCTGCTCCAAAAATTGAAACAAAGCCTTCAAATGAAAGCCACAAGGCTCCTCCTGAACTCAGGGTTCAATAATCGGTTTTCTTTCCCATGCTCAGAGGTTAACTTTGCCAGGGAAGCTGGAAATGTAATTTCTTGATAGTTTGAACATACTCTCTGGGTTCTTTTCTGAGAGACTGGCTGCATCACCCTACTCTGTCAGTCCTACAGGAATCACTAAAGAAGCATGTTCATCAGATGTTCAGAGCTTTCAAGGTAAATCTCATGAACCCTGGCACCATTTTTTTGTCCTTTAAAAGTATGTGATCAGCCCTGCAATCTGTAAATTGGACTTTTCATTCTCATTTGACTTCAAACCCTCTAACCAGGTTTGTCTGCCAAAAACACAATTCCCCCACTTAGACATTTCCAACCTTCTGAAACCACTTAACATCCACTGCCATGGCTCATTTGACCCATGCACCATGGCGTTAACACGTATGACAATTTTATGATGCGGTAAAACCCATTGAGGGCACTTCTGGGGAGCACATGTGGCTCTCAGGGCTGTGCTGAATGAGACAGCTTCTCTGAAGTGAAGATGAGAATTTGGTATGCTCGGCCACATGGGATTTTTAGGGAGTTTTCAAGTGTGATGTGGTGAATTCTTGAGCTCCTGGATGGTTAGTGTTTGTTCAAGAGATTTTTCTTTATCCAGATTTAAAATTCCTGGTTCAAAACTCAAAACATCTAATTTTGTATCAAGACCCTGTCAGAAGGGGAACTGTTTAGTCGACTTTTGTAGCAGACAAACCACAAACCCCATGTTCATTCACATGCGCAGCATTCTATTTAAAGTGGTCTTGGTTAATTAAACTTTTATAATTCATGTCAGTTCATTTATGTTGCCTTATATATCCATCAAAAACCATCTCATGTCAAGATTTTTCTCTTCCATTTGCATTTCATTCTTAATTTTGTGTTAATTATGTACGAGAATCACTGAACTAATCCAGATGTAAGCTACCAAGACATCTTATAAAAAACACAAGATATTTTTTATTTTGGTGTTAAATATTTACACAAAATACACCATAGTAATACAATGTAATAGACCATAATTTAAAATGTATGGTAGCTTGTCAAATTTCTTGTCTTGCCAAACTAATCTGCTGAAACAGAACAGATTAATTTTAGATGAACTAAACTGACTTTCCTGAATTCCTTTATTTCATACATAAGGACAGTTTTCACCTATTCACATATTAAGTTATTTTAGAATGAAAAAATAAAATTGATTTATCCTAATTTAGAACAGTTTCTCTTCTAGCTATCTAATTTAAACAACTACTAACAGTATAAAGAAAACCTTAAGTAACTCGTAAAGATGGCTACTAATATCAGCTAAAAACTTACACATCAGTTCTCTTGCAACTTTTAAGTGTCCGTTGAAAGAGATTTAAAATTACAATCTCCCATTTAATTTGTCTAAAGTTTATTTTGTATAAATATGTTCAAAATAGTAGAATTTTAAACAACTACATAGCTGCCCTATATAGTCGGAGGAAAGAAGGGCTGACCTTGTGGGCGTGAGGTGGATAATTGCCAAGAATAACAGCCATTCTTCTGTTTCGCTAATGGAAAGTGTTTAAATGCTTGCCCTTCCTGTCTCCACTTAAAATCAGTAGACCCAATAAAATGAGCTTAAGTTTTTCATTCCTAATCACATAATTCTTCCGACACAGAGAATTATATGCAGGAAACTACTGCAATATTAGAGTTGCAGCACTTCATAAACTTAAAAAAGTATTTTCCACCAAATAACTTTTTTTCTTTTATAGTATGTCCTACACAGCAGTTACTGAATGTCATTTGTTCAGTTGAGTATTCTATTTCCTCTGAGCCAAGAGTAAATCAACTGTTATCAAATGCGTGGTCTGTGTAAGAAGATAGGAATTATTCATATGGTGCAACAGTGGTTCAAAAAAGAGAAAATGAAAAGTAAAATATTTGAAAGACATCTGATGTTGACAGACAAAGCGGGATGAAGAGAGAGGCTCTGCTACAAACTCAATAGACATCCATAATTTGCACAAACTGTATTTTTTTCTGCTTCTGAGCTCTTCATATTGGTCAGCTGCGGAAATCGAAACAGTTGCTTTTAACACCCCCACACAAACACCTTCTCAACCCCACAAACCTTCTCCAAAACTAAAACCTTCCGCACCACTATCCGCCTTCATATGATGTCAGCCAGGAGGAATTCAATCTCCGAAATGGGATATCATGAATGATGCATGAGACGGAAAAATGCATTTACCCAGGCGACAACACAATAAGCTGTTGTTGCAACCACCATAATGTAAAAATACGAAATTTATGGTGACGAAAATACATATGGAGCCAGGAAGACATTTGTGAATGTTGTCTACTTCCAAGCTAAGGCAATACTAGTAAGGGCAAAATGTCTTATATGGAAAATCCTCAATTTTTCAACAAAGTATGGATGAATTTGTCCTTACGTCTACAGGGAGCATAGCAAAAACTATCTTTGCATGCAGGTCTCACTGCCCACTTATGCGTGCATTAGTTTTGTCTCCTTTTTGGAGGAGCACAGTGCTAAGGCTGACATGCCCATCTTCCATGTTAATAATGGATTTTTGATATAAGCTCCACATGAAATTTTAATCTCTGGAATATTAGCTCACTGAGGGAGATACAAAATCAAATCACAGGGTCGTGATTAAGCGGGCGTAGCCCATATCGACCCATTTAAATTCATATTAACCTAGCATCAAAATGTATGAGCCGTGACAGTAATGGCAGACATAATTTAGTGGTGTTATGTCTGTTTTGCAAAGCAAAGGTATGATCAGTTCATCACGTATCTGAAAAAGAGTGAAAATGAGCCTGGATGCAAGGAAATTTAAAAAGGATGCACCTTGGGGCGTTCTATTTTATTTAATGTCAGCAGTGTCAATGCCAAAATGATATATTGTACACACTGTACAACAAAAGTTGACCTTATGTAGTATATAATTTGAGAGTATATACTTTCATTCCAGTAAATATCATTAAAACACACATCTGACCAGATATGTGTTTTAATATTGATATTGACCAGAGAATTGTGTTAAAATGTATAGATAATCTAAGTTTAAATCATCAAACTTCCATTTCTAATGTTTTCTCATTTTGAAACTGTCTTCAAATAGATCATAAATTTCTGGCTTTTGCTGCTAGCTAAAGTAAGTGTGCTTTAGCTAGCAGCAAAAGTTGTAGACTTTTAGTGACTACAAATGTTCAAAGTGTCCAAACATAGATTTAAGTGGAAAAATTGATTTTGCCATTTGTTTTACCTTATCCTTTTATTCCTCAAAAATATTCGACGTATTCTGCCTCATAGCTGAGGAATATGAACATTTTGCTAAGATAAGCAGTAGTGTCACTTTTGATAAATCCAAATTTATCAAAAGATTTCTCTTCCTCTGTCTTTACTATGAGCCTTGTTGGTCAGAAATGTGTGAAAAGAGTTAATAAATTATTTGTTGTTACTGCTTAATTGTTTGTTGAAAATTTGAGAGAGCACATTCAGAGGAGGGGATCCTAAGTTTAGAAAAACAGCTTTTTTCTACTATTTCTAGTGCAAACATTTGAAATGTAATAAACTTTACTTGGGCTTTAATTGGAAATATATATTGCGGCTTGCTTTAAACCAAACACTCACACCTGCTACCGTACTTGATTTCTCTTCCTCTGTCCTAAAGTATTTAAATATCTCTTAGTCGTGAGTTGTTTGTCTGTCGCTTTGTAATAAAATGATGACCTGACCCAGCCCCACTTGCTTCCTATTTACCACCATAGATTGGCACCAGCCCCCAAATAGCCCCCCACTGGTTTGAAAAAGGGAAGATGGATGACTGAACATACCAAAAACTAGTTTCACACCATAGCTCTCCCTATGCCTCATGTTTGATGCATATTTTACTCCAGCAGAGAGCAGACCCAGCTGAGAGAATAAGTGAAGCAAAGCACCACCACTGTGTTGGCATTCTCAAAGGCTCAATAATATATCACCTAGTTTTGTTCCTTACATAGCATCTATCATCACAGCGTAACACGGTGAAACTCAAACAGCCATTTTTCCATAGCTGTTAATAGGACAAAGATTGACAATGTGTGAATGTTTGTGTACAAACTTGTGTGTGTGTCTATGTGTGACTTTACACTTACAGCACAAGAGCTCCATGCAGGAAGGCATTATCTGTAAAAGTGTGTGTGAATTGGGTGTAGGCCTTAAAACCACACTAAATACCTCAGTGCTTTGGGGTGCTAGGACACACAGCGTTGTCATTGGTTTGGATTGCACTCAAGGGAAGAATTCTGTGGCTGAATGATGTGATATATTAAGGTGTGCTCTGCGGCAATGTATGGTAATTTGTTAGACTTTTATTTAATCAGGTACCACTGAATACTAGCCAAACGGAACGCTGCGTGAGCAAGGTGAGCTTTCAAACTCAGGTTTTTCTATATTTTGTCTGTTTTAAAGAAATTAGCTTGTTTCATGTGAGAGGATTTTAATCTGCCTTTTTGCAGTAAGAGCTGTAAATTAGGTTTTGGGTGTTTCAGTATCCACCATCTGTTTGTGAGTGGATAATCGTGTTGCTGCTTTAAAGGCTGATTGATCATGGCAGCATCCCAATGTGGTCCCAGAATGATCGATCGGTTTAGTATCTTACAGAGACAGATAACAGGACAATAGAAAAATGTATTAATCTGAAATGGGACAGATGACAGGAAGTGATTGATTTTTTGACACATAACTAATTTTACAGACTATGTTTCGAACACAGTAATAACTCTTGCAATATGTTTCATCCATACTTCATAATTCTAAAAGACGCAACATGCACCTGAATTTCTAGCAATTTGAAAGCTTAAAAATCTGTAATATTGAATGTGGATACTGCATTACTTGCATCAAAAGCATTTTAAGTTCAAAAGTTCATACGTTTCCTCATTGTGGGATAATAAAGAATATTTCTATTCTTAAGTTATGAAATTCACTGTCTTTAAACATTTGATTCTCTGATTAGTGTTTTAATTCATGGAAGATCAAATTGTCATATGTTTCAGTAAACATGTAAAATTAGACTAATCTTTTATTGCACATTTATGATATCACACTTAAGAAACATAAAATTTGGAGCTTTTAAAATAATTAATTTAATAGGAAAAAGGTTTTCACAAGAATTGCTGAAATTTGAGGTTGAAAATCAAAATTTTAGTCTTATCTGACTGAAGAACAGCAGCAATGACTTCAGTTGGGTCAGCTGTTAAAAAGTGAATATGTGGAAAAGCACTTCTTGTTATTGATTCAGCTTTGGTTGGAAATGTAACGCTCTGGGCTTGTTTCTTAAGGAACGCTTGTGCTGTGAGGAAAAGCATCTCCACAGCATGATGCTGCCACAGTTTTTTGTTTTGTCTTTTTTTTTTTATCCTGAACATTGTGTGGTCAGGGCAAAGTTCAACTTTATTCTTCTGCTTTAAGAGCTTTTTAAATATGGGCCACAAAGTGTTAGTCCAGGCTTACAATTTACCTTGCACTCTGCACATGGAAACTGCAAACAGGACTGTCTATAGATTTCAAAACTGGTTTTCTTCTTGCCATGTTTCAATAAAGGTCAGCTTTATTAAATACAAGACTATCATTTGCTGTATTGGCAGAGTCAGCCCACCTGAACTGAAGCTAACCTTGGAAGGTTTTACAGAAAAGTTGTATTTATTCTAAGTTTAAAGATTAAAGTGACCTTTGACTAAAATCTGTGGTGCTGGATTTCATTTAAGAAGAAAGGGGGCTAATTTCAAATAAACAATACTGCTTTCACTTTTTTTAAAATATAAATATGTTTAATTTTTACTTCCACTTTACAGTCCCATAAAGTCACTATGTAATGCATTGTATTTGTGATCGTCTGAAAATGTGTAAAAGCTATGGGCGTATGAATATGTGTACAAAGCACTGTAAATATCTTGATCTGGGAGAATGCCCAGCCAAACTTCATTGTTTTTGCTGTGGAAAGACTCCAGCCTGGTTGTGCAATAAATCACTACCACTAAAATAAGCAAACTGTAATGTAAAGTTTTGGGAATATAAAGTGTCCGAGTCTCACAGCGCAGAATTATAGAGTGTGGAGGAAACACTGGACAACTGCTTCTACAGCAGGTGATTCAGCCAGCCGCTGACAAGTGGAAACAGAAACACGGGGAAGCACTCATCAAAGGGCAGCAAACCATCCTCGTGACTTTGCCTGCTGTTGTCTGACCACCAGATTTACCAGCTGACAGAATGATAGGTCCTGTGCAGTGCTACCTTTTTGTCTCTGCATTCTCTGGCTCCTCACAAATTAAAAGAATGCTTTTGAAGTTAGCTTATATCACTCTCACTTCCCTCACATCCCCATACCAGCTTCAACTTGGTTGGAATTGTGTCTTTTGAATAGATTTTATATCCCATGACATCTATAGCATGTTCTTAAATCCTCAATCTATAAACAAAAAGAAAATATCTTGCTACAGCAGGAACATAGCAGCCACGCCATCCTTGCTGTTTCCTCCAACCACTTGACACAATGCCCATTGTCTTTGGCTTTTATTGCTCTCCTCCAAGCCAATGCTTAGTCACACACCAGGCCAAACTGGTATACCTGAGGGTAGTGACTAGTATGTTGTTATCCCAAGGATTGACAGCCTGATACACAAGAACACGCAGTCTAGTGTGTTTGAATGTGTGTTTGCTCACAAGAGAAGCATCCAGGATCCCCTGTAGTGCCAATTACACATACAGCTCTAATCTCTTGAGCGGGCTGCATGCATAGAGAAAGAGAGGAGACAGAAGCATGGATAAAGGGCTGAGGAGATGAGAGACAGCAGCCGTAGTAATAGGAAGGTTTGGCAAGACGTGTGTGAACTGACGTATAGAAGAAAGGAGCAAGAAGGAGGAGAAACAGATCACAGATTGTCACATATAGACGCACATTTCCTCACAAAGGTATTTATACCCCTTGAACTTTTTCACATCTTACGTTACAACCAGATATTGTGAAGTATCTATTTGCGATTTTATGTATTAGAAAAAAATTAAAAGGTTGGTTTATAACTGCTGAACATAAAGTACTTCCCTCTATTGTACATATACTGTACAGTATGTTGGTTCACTGAACTCATATTCCTCTTTGCTTGAGATAAAGACACGATCATGTTATGAATGTTGGGATGTTGAAATATGCAGATTACATGGGTTTAAAGAGTCCTGTCAAGTATGCACAATACTTTTAAAAGGCTTCCAGTTTGACTGGTGCATGTGCAGTAAGATCATGGTTGTGAAAGTCAGTTTTTTCACTGGTTTACAGTGGAGTACTTTTTCCATGATAGCATGGCTTCTTCAATTTTTGCTATAGTTAATGATCCACTGGCTGTTCAGAGAGAAATTGTCAGTGCAGTTTCAATGTCCCACAGGTGGTTGGGTCAGTGTGAGCCAAATTAATGAGAAAGTAGGTCATGTTGTTGGTTTAACTTCTAGCTTCAGGCTCTCTACATCCTGATGTGAGCCAGTCTTTATCAGTACAGATAAAGTTTCTGCACACCGCAGCCTTCAATTAATGCTACGACTAAAGTAAATCTGTCAAATTTGAGTAGCATTTGCATTAATTCTGTGGTGAGAGCAATGGTGTGTCAGAGCAATACAACTGCCACAATTTCTGGCCGTGAACTGGGCAGAAAGGCGATGCTGGAGCATTTAACTCAAGCAGCATTCGGTAACATTTTATTTGAAGGGTGTGCATAAGACTGGGATGACACTGTCATAAACATGATATAACACCTGTAGTGAACATGAAGGAGCCTTCATGAATGTTTGACTGTTGTTAGAAAATATCATTCGGTAAATAATGACAGCTTTAATGCAAGGTTGACACTTTTAGTGCACTTTTAATGCAAGTTTTAGTACAACTTTGAAATTAAAGTGTCATTATTTACCAAATGATGCTTTATGATAAGTTGTAAACATTCATAAAGACTCCATCATGTACATAACAGGCGTTATATCATGTCAGTCTTTTGCAAAATGCACATCCATTCAAATAAAGTTTTACCGCATATTAATTTGATAGAGTGCCCCAATCAAAGTTTAGATCTGTGGCAAAACTTAACATTTATTTGCAGATGGTCCCTATGCATTCTGGTTGAGTGTGAGCCATTTTATAAAAGAGAATCCTCAGAACCTCAACTACAACGTATGGAGACGTTTGACAAAAAAATTGCATTGCTTTGCTTTTCTGTCTTTTAAAATCACAGTAAGCACAATGGAAAATGTAACATGAAGAAATATAAAAAGCGTCAGGATGAATGCTTAACATAGGTACTGCATGTGGTGTGAAGAAAACTGGAAAAGAAGTCGAACAAATGCGAAAGAGATACAGAGAGATAAATGTGTTGACAGGAGAGTGAGGGCAGCTCCCTTACTCTGTACAGTGTTGCATGCAGAGCCCCAGGTCAAGACATGCATCTGTCTATCTAACTTTTATCAGTTAAAGTGATACAGCCCTGAGAGCCCCATAGACACATAAGGAGACTTCTAAAGCTTGATGTCTTTTTTTCCTCAAGCATTATCAAAAGGTAGCAAGGGCTTCCTTTAATGTGTTATATCTGCCTGTCATGTCAGCTCCCTCCATCTCTTTCTTTTTCCTACCTTTTATTATTCTTTAACCTCCTGCTCATATTCAGAATGAAAAATTATTGTGCTTTTTCTGTTTTTTGTTTTATTTTCCACTAATACTTTCCCTCCCCCTCACCACAGCATGGTAATGTTCTCTGAAATTACAGTGAGGTAAACAGAGCAGGGGAGTGGAAATGAAATAACTGCTACAGGGCTGTCAGGTTTGGCAAGGGAGCCATCCGTCAGCAGGAAATGACACGTCGTTCACCCCTCCACCCCGCCCAGTCCTGTCACACACACACCGTTTGATTCCTCTTCTCCTCCTGGTGGCAAGGTGAAGGAATTATGCTCATCACAGCCTGAGCGCAGCCTGGAGCCTTTCCATTAACCTTATACAACACTGGTCAATGGCGAGGGGATGGACACACGCAGCAAGGGGGGCTTTTAAAACCATACGCGCTAACACACATACACAAGCATACAGTATAAACTGTAAACTGTACCTTTAATGGAACAAAAGCCCCATACATAATCACATTGAGATCAGATACACACACACACACACACCTCAATTACCTTTTCATTCATAGCCTGACAGCAGTGCATGTGCAAGATCTGACATTAAAGGAAATTAAATCTCCTTGTGGAATGGGCCAGCCCATCTCACCTTGCTGTCAAAATACTCCTATTTCCACTCCTCTCCCCTAACCTTCTCATCTGGGTATTTAGAGCTTTGTGGTGCGGAACGTCATCAAAGAGGAAAAGTTAGTGAGGCAGCCGCGCTTAAAGGAGGCCTCCCTGCGATAATACCCGCGCAAACGGAGCCCCTCTACAATTAGCCCACGCACCCAAATTACCACTTCACATTCTGATGCCTTCACGCACTGCACAAACTGCACACACACACAGACGTATCATTGGCTTAGCCCAGTGAGTGAGTCACTAAGTCAGTTAACTCTTTGATCCAGACCTCCTTTCTGCTTTCAGATATGAAGCCTATCTGACATAATCCTGAAAAATATTGGCTCACGCAACCAGTGAGACTCAAAGAAAAGTGCAGCTGCAAGGCTACACACTCTCAAAGGACTTAGCTGGTAGAGTGACACATGTACAGTAGATTTTTTTTTTTACAGGCAGATTTAATTAAGCCTCATTGAGATCTCAGATCCTGCATCATACGAACTCATGTGAGCTCTTTTCTCACGCGTCCAAATGCAGCAAACCTGCAGAGGAAGGAGTTTGCCAGATAATTCACTTTATATTTGAAGGGGGGAAACGCTGGGATCCTGGGCACCAGCCTTTTCCCGAAGGTTTTAATCAGATTAAACATGGCTTGTCAGATACATGAGCTAATTAATCTGGGGAGAGACCAATCCCCTCTTTCAGCAAATGGAAATATGGAGGCAGGACATTGGTGGAGACACTTCCTCTCCTCCTTCAACTTGTCTTGATCATCAACAAGATGCAGAAAGAGACCAGCTGAGAAACGATTTCCTGTTGTGAATCATACAGTCTTTAAGGATTCTGTTGTTAGAGAAAAGACATTCATACTGTTTGACGTTTTTCCACAACCTCAATCTGAGAAGATGATAGATTCCTGATTTTAAGACTAACCGGAGCTGCTGTTTACAGAACTTAAGTATATGAAATATTCTCTTAGACACTAAATCACCTTTATATATATATATCAACAATATTTCTTGACATGAAAACAAACTCAACTGCTGTGCACACTGTTTACCGTAATTTATCTTAGCCAATGCTCTTTTGTAAGGTTTTGTACCTGAAATTATTTTTTTAGACCATTTCTTTTCTATTAATATCTTCAGCTTCTGAATATGTATAGGGTAGAGCACATTTATCATCATCACTACAAAAAATGTGTAAATTGTCTTAAATGCAATTAATCTATTATTGCATTGGAATAATCTTACAGTAAAAAAACATTATTATTACATTACATACATTATTCTGTTGTAAAATTTTCATACAAAGAAATTATTGCTTTAAAAATCTTTGATACCAAATTAATTGGAACCATGATCAATCCCAAATGCTGTTAAACGTTTACTAAAGGAAAAAGAGGAATCTTAGGGTCACAAAGTTTCTTGACTAGTTATTAGGCATTGTCCAACCATCACAAATATACATTTTGGGACTTGGATAAATATTAGGACTTTAGTTAAAACTGTGTGCTTTGGTCAGAGGAGATGAAATTGAGATTTAAAAAAACACTGTGTGAAACAAAAACTGACGCATATAAAAACTCCTCATTGTTAATTATACCTGGCAATCTTTGATGCATTGGGCCCATTTCTCTTCCAAAAGTCCTGGAAACTTTATGACGGCACATTGTATTGTATTACTCTTTAAAATGTCAAGATATTTTAAATGTATTTAGAAAATGGAAAGCAATGATCATTTGCATAGTTATCCAAAACATATTACCTAATCTTCATAGAAAAGTTTTCATCAGACACAATTTTTTATTTTTATTTTGGAGTTTGCTCCCATAATCTTTCTCGCAATTATAGTGCATTTTATGCATTAGATTTTTTTGTACATTTTTCACACATTTTACCACGATCATATAAAATAATATACTGATTGAAGGGATTGAAGTTTATAATGCGTAAAAAATATTTCTAGACTTGTTCAGGTCATTATGGCAAAAAAGTTGCTTTATTCTAAAGATTTCAGATGTGTTCATTTTTAACCTTTCATGTTTATAAGAAATTTGACCTACAAACAAATAACTCAAATTCAGACTGAAAGAGGACATAGCATAATGTGGGTGCTGAAGTGGGTGTAAAGCTCATTAAAATCTCATCAAGTCTTCGCTCTCATTTTATTTTCCTGGCTTTTGACCACGCCATAGTTGGCTGTCTATAGCGCTGCATTAGCCCCTGGCATATTTAACTCATGATGGTCTCAACTGCAGTTCAATAAAGGGTTCAGCGATGTATCTCGCATACAGTGAAACTCTGGATGGCTGCCCGATTGGATGAGTCACTTACTACCTGGAGGAAGGATGCTTTGCTAATGTGCTTACAGCCTACAACATCATAAATCCATAATTAGCACTGAGGCTGCCATTTCATGCTTAATTTAAGCGCTGAGTGATTTGAAACGTAGATTGAATAGTAAGTTACATTGTGACTGCCTGACTCAGTGGATGATTGACTGGTTGGGCGGTCTCAAGCTGTTTCATGGGGGGAAACTCACAACTACCTCAGGCTAAGCCCATCACCAGCTGTGCAGCTTTCCCCAGCAAAGAGCTGTTTCTGGAAATATTGAAATCTCTATTGCTCAATAATACAGTTCACCTTTTTGTCTCATTTGATCTCTAAACTTGACCATTTAAAAAACTACTCTTGTAAATATATGTCTTATGTGAGATGCTAATATTAGCATGACTGTCATGCCTTCCACTCCCATGAATCCCTTAAAAGGATCACACACATGCGCTCAGAGCTTGACGTCTGTAAATTATTGATGTAGTCACCCAGCATTTGATCCGATAAATGTGTTTGTCTCAGAGGCCAAATGCTTTTAACAAGAGTTTGGTTGTAGTTTGCCATATTTCAACCCATCTAGTGATTATCCATTACAATTATGTTATCGACTGACCGGTTTTCATGTTTTTTCCCTCCTTTGTGTCCCACTTTCCCCTTTTTGTCGTGGCAGCAACAAGAGCAGGACCCCACAAACCTGTACATCTCCAACCTGCCAGTGTCGATGGATGAACAGGAGCTGGAGAACATGCTGAAGCCCCTGGGTCACGTCATCTCTACAAGGATACTTAGAGATGCCAATGGGGTCAGCAGAGGGGTCGGCTTCGCCAGGTAAATAAAGATCATAAATCAATGGGAAAAAATTGACTCGTTTGTCCTTGTATGATGTAGGAGAAACAGTTAGCCTAAAAAAATCCATAATTTTCCATAACTTGAGCTTACAGTAAAAAAACATGTTATGTCTCTGGAATAAGTGGAGGTATCTTGATGGCACATACTTATCAAAGTAATGGTTCTTTAAATTCGGAGAAGTTTCCTGTAGAGCCATAAAAGAAATTGCACTACTGTTGTCTTGGGTTGAAATTGTTACTGATGATTTAAATAAACATGGGTAACCATCACACACTGAGAATCTGTGTCGACATCAGAAAATTGCTGTTAAACTCTACAACACTTGAAGAATAGACAAAATATTTCAGATGTGCAAAGCTGCTTGCAGGAAGCCCAAGACCAACAGCTTTAAATGCTACGATCAATACTCAGCTGTGTTGATCATAGCAGCGGGGTATAACTGGACGCCATACTTTCCAGATTCTCATCTGTAAAAGAAAAAGACAAACATCTAACCTTAACATTAAATTTTACAATTATATACTGCTTTTTGCCGAACTTTAACATATCCCTCAATAAAATAAATAAAGTTTGTAGTTATAAACTGATAAATTGTGAAAGGTTTCAAAAGGAGTGGATACTTTTATAAAGCAAATTCAGTGTCCATGTGTTTCACAAGCATGGATAGTGGCTATTGGTCCTCTGTAAAGTCACTGCTGCTGTTCTTCTGGCACAAAGTCTGTCATTTAACAGTTTTTTTTTCCATTTTCTACTTTGGAAAGTTTCTTCTCCAGCTTATTAATCCCCCAAAGTGATAAACCACTCTGTCCTTGTCCTCGACAGCAGCCACCAGGCTCTCATTCCTCCCTGTTTACCCAGAGGAGGCCGGTGACGGCCACACGCCGCCATCTTGCAGGGATTTTTCTTAATCACCTGCTCTGGCTAAACTCCTCTCCTATTCCCTGCTCTATTACTGAAAGGTTAAAGCAGGATAGATGAGGGCATACACACCACATAAACAACTGCACAAATAAGCATATGCACAGATAGATCCCACATACAAGCCATTGTGCACATATAACAACACACATTAAAAACTAGCCTCTTAGTTGCAGTCCCTCAAACAGGCAGCCCTCCCGCAGACCAGCAAACAGAGCACAGCAACAACCTGCCACAGGCCACCTGTTCAAGCAGCCCTCAGTGGCTGCAGGAACAGACATGATGGAAAGAGAATCTGAGAAAGCGGCTATATGAGAGGGACGTGGGTGTGACGCATCGGTCTCAGAGAAACAAGTAACTTTAGAGGTCACTGTAAAGAGACGAAATGTTTTTTAAAGAGAGATTATCAGAAATCTTTACAGAAAGCGGAAGGAGTGAGAGAGGTCAAGTTTAAAAAATTATTATACAGGCATAGGTGACTGAAGAAATGATCGATTATAATAAAAAATGTGTCCGTAAAAGAAGCCAGAAGGACAACTGTCCACAGAAGACAAAACAGATCAATGGACTACATAAAATGTAGACCTCCCATTAGCTGTGTCAACAGACAGACAGACAGGCAGCTGCTGAGGGCTGGACTGTGAGGAGCATTAGAGAGAGTAAACTGAGCTAAGTGTTTGTGGGCTGATCCATTACTGTTATCAGAGCCCATTACTCCAGCCCCAGCACTAATCATTGCAGACAGCAGCACCTGATGCCATTAACCAGCAGCATACTCAGAAAAGCCAAACCTGCCTCCCCATCTACCTGCCTGATTCTGCAGCTGACTGACCAACACACAGCCTGGCTGGCTGATTTGTTTCTCAGTGACTGTTTTCCAGTCTGCCTGCCTCATTTGCTCCTAGTATTCTGGGTTGATTTCTACCTGCTGTAGTGATGGAGAGACAATAACAAGAGATGGTGTTTTTACAAAACATAAAACATTGCATGAGTATCATTTTCAGAAAAGGAACAAAGGTGTGGTCTGCATTAGCAACTCTTACCATTTGTAAAAACTAATTAAATATGCTAAAATGTTTTTTGTTAAAGTTATAAATTTTTTAGATGCAGGAGTAACACACTTAGAATTAGTCCCAAATAATCTCAATGCTGCTTATACCATACCATTCACTTAATTCAGATGTGCGTTGATCTTAATGACACAGGAAATTACTACAATAAAATGATTATTCACCTACACTTGCTCATATTTGGGACAAGTTGGTGAGTGTGAGAGGCTGCTGTGCCTTGGCAACCCTGTGGTAGGAGATGCCCAAAAGACAACGACAACTGGCTGGATCATATTGATAGTCAGTTTACCATATCAACTAGTCTAGTTATTAGCCAATGTTAATGTCTACGACAGTTCATAATATATTATTATTGATTGTAACAGGAATTCACCAACTCAAAAACTCTCAATTGTTATTTATGTTGTGTCTACATCAGCTGCACCAATATGACACCAACAGTGCAGACTGACGAAGGTTTGAATTCAAAGGATTTTCATCCAGCATATATCAGATAACACAAACACAAATTACAACAAACTACCTGTTTAACAATAATAAATAAATTTTTTAAAGGTTTAACAATGGGTCAAAGCTGTGTTTATAAAATTAATGAACACTATTTGCTAAGTTTTTCATGTCTTAATGTTTGCATGTGTGATTGCGTGTATGCGTGTGTATGTTGGGGTAAAAATAAGAGGAAGGATTCTCAAAAATGGTTAATCTGGTCTTGTAACAAAATGGCTCCTGTGACTCAAAAAAGACATTAGTCCGAAGATGGTGAATCTAATTAACCACATGTTGCATGTAGTTCGTTAGATGAACTACATGAATTACATGCAACATGTGTGTTGAAATACTTCTGTTACCTGCAAGTATTTCAGCAGGAGAGTGGATGTTGGAGAGAGTGATATATTTGACTCTCTTGAGATCCAATCCTGGTTCATGACAGACTGTGAATTACTTTCCTTCAGTGATGTGACAGGTGAAACAAATGAGGCTCCGTTTGCATGCAAAACCTAATGTTAACACATTTATCACTCAAAAATTAACCATAAAAATAAATCATGAAACATGAAAATAAATCAAATCAAAGAAAACTTGTTGAATTAATGATGTGTCTTAGTGTTATGCTTAGCTATATATTATTGTGCTAATGCTATCTTGTACCTGTTTTTTTCATTGTTATCTTTAAGACAGATTTTTCTCTCTTGGAGTAAATTTTCTTTTCTTATGGAAGAAGAAGAGCTTAACAAAACTTTTCTTGTCTGGTGTTTTATTTTCTTCTCTTTTGGTTCTGTGGTGTCTGAGGAAGAAATCTGGTCAATTATTGTCCTGGAAGAGTTAACCTCTGGGTTAACTTAGTCTGGTCACTGTGTTTCCCCATCCAGTTATAGCTTGATTTGCATGGTTACTAAAGGAATGGTCTCAAACCTTTGCTGCTGATTTGAAATTGAAACAAAGATATGACTGCACTACTTCAGGCATGTCTTAGTTTCTGAAAGCTGTTTTAGGAAATTGAAGGTTTGCAATGGAAGTCAGGAGCAATTTCTACCATTGGAGCATGCTGGAGCCACATTTTTGTCCCAGGAAGAGAAGTAGGGCAAAAGGAAAAATGGTCTCCCTTAGCAAGCAAGGTTGGATCTAAAGACAGCTGGTAAAGGGACGTTAGAGGCCCTCCTCGTTGTTGGGAAATTTGAAAGGGAAGAAGATGAGAATCTAAATTAGGGTGACCATATTTTCATTTGGGAAAACCACGATACACGTTGGAGTGGGGGGGGGGACACCACGACACGTTGAATTAAGAACAGGGCTGCCCGCACTGACGCGGCTCAGGGATTACGTCACACGCAGCGCCGTGCTCAGTTCCCTAGTGCCCGTAAATTTAATCGTCCAATGAGGGCAATTTAAAAAACAGGACATTTCCTCACTTTCTAAAAAAAACCCGGGACGCCCGGGACAGGACGTGAAATACGGACATGTCCCAGGAAATACGGACGTTTGGTCACCCTATCTAAATCCTTTCCTTACATACACAAAGCTCTAGGTGTGACTATGTCCATTATAAAGCATGGGGCATAATATGTGTGATGCTGTAGGCCCGTTTCTCTCTTTACCATCCGGGACAACGTGTGGAATTAAAGGACTTTTGGATAAACTGAAAGACACATTTATCTATGAATCAGTCTATGTAACTAGACTATTCATACTAGGTATTGAGAGTTTTTTGTTTTTCTGCTAATGTAAACACACTCTGAAAAGATTTGAGCTAATTACTTGATTCTGAGTGCCAGTGAAGGGCTCAAGGCCACTAACCATATTTATTGATCAGCTAAGCCGCATTGACCTCTTGGTAGCAGTCAGGGAAAAGTGGACAAATAAAGAAAGATGTGAAAGAGGGTGGTTACAGGGTCAATCTGAAATCATACCAGGAAGTGTGAAAGATAATTTATTTTGAAAGATAATAGTAATAAGCAAGAGAAAAGAGAGACAAATGCTGATGTTAAGTGACTGCTATATGGAAAGAAAGGAATGCACAGATAAAGAAAAGAAGGGCATGGATAGTAAGAGAGAGCAGGCAAAAAAGAGTGAGTATAATGGTGAACGATGGAGAAAATAACCAAGGTTGAAAGACAGGGAGGAATGAGAGAGAGACGTCAAAAAGAAAGGGTGTAGATGGGCTGGGAGTAAGATGGATGGGACGGTGAGAGCGATAAAGAAGCTATGGTTTAAAAAAAAAAAAGAAGAAGAATGAGGGTTGCGATAGGAGAGGGATGAGAGACAAAGGACAGAGAAGTGAGAGGCTGACAGGATGATATGAGTATTTCAGGAGGTGTGGGTGAAAAAAGCATGAAAATGTGGAATGCAATGAATTCTGCACATTCCGGGAGCATATTATAATAAAGGCACTGCAGTTTCTGGGGCCTGCATTGAAAAACAATCTCATTTTGATATCAGGCTTTTCTGTGTAAGGAAATCTGAAATGTATTTACTGCAAAGGTTTGCAAATTCATGCATATAAATGTTTGTTTTTAATATGTTACTGTGACCTAACTTTATTTAACTTTTTGATAGCAATTCTTTATGCACAGAAAAGCAAATCCAACTGTTTGACTGGAGTTACTGACTTTTTCGGTAGTGTCTTTAAATTTAAATAGACTTTGGGGTTGCAGTGTAAGAATTAAAATCCATCTATTCCCACTCATCATATTATGATATGATATATACTGTTTTTGTGATCTAAGCTAAGTGTAAGCTCACCAGAGGTTGGCTGAGTTTGATTTCAAGATGTTGTGCAGGACTTATGGCAGAATTTAGCAGTTTGGATGATCAGCAAAAACCCTTTGTCACATCTACATGAAGTCCGTGCTGACCAGCATTTTTTTGCATTCACACCATTTTTTTCCCCAAACTCTTGCCAGCTGAGTAGAGGTCAAAGATGGGATTTTGCTTCCTTTATTTATTTCAATGCGTTGTATTACAGGAAATCTTTCATGCACCAAAAACAATGGTGTCCTTCCTACATATGATCTGCATAAGAGCCTCATTTGTAAATTATATTGTGTGTTGTACGCACCAAGCTTTCTACACCCACATCAACAAGCACATTAAGGTTAGACACCCTGATCACTGAGCTGATAACAGGTCTAGAGAAAAATCACGGTGATCTAATGTGACTGCACTGCAATTAGTAAAGTGGCAGATAAAATGGAGAACAAAGTTGGCAGGAGTGAGAGACCACTGATCGCACACCAGTTGGTTGTGGAACCTCCTAAGTAGAGGAATACAAGCAGCGATTTTTTTCTGAATTAGTCCGACTGATGCTGGATTTTCTCCTGGTGCAATTCAGATCCTGGTTGTTGTAACTGGCCCTTGAGTGCTTTCAAATCAGTATTGGGTCAGAGTTGACATACAACTTGATCTTATTTTTGTTCATTTGGAGTATAAATAGGGGCCTGGTTGGAAACAGAAGGATAGAGGCATTGCATAGATTGTTTATTTTTTCCACCAGGGAGCAACCCTTGAATGTTCGGAAGACCTCTCTGATCAGGTTTTCTCTGGTTTTCATCAGTTCATAGTCTTTTTCTGAGATCCTGGTTGGATGTGAGTCAGCTCTTTGTGAGCTTTAAAACAGACACCAATGGGGGAAACATCCAGATATTCTCATCATGCTCCGCCAGTGCGGATTGTGTACTCCTTGCCTGTCTATCCAACTGGTGAATGTTTGCTCACTAGCCTGCAAAACAGAGAAGCTGCCCCTTCTCAGCACAGGAAACTCAGACTTCTGTAAAACTGCCGCTCTCTTCTTCACAAAAAGGTGGTTTGGTTAACATATATGAAGCAAAACACTTCTGATGCCAGGCTTTCAGTTGTTTCAAGTAGATCACGGAGTGAAAAGGAGAGAAGGAGGGCTCTGCTTTAATATAAATGAAGGTTGGTGTTCTAATGTCACTGAATTACAGACATATTCCTCACCTGGAGTCATTTTTTATGAACTGTAATCCCTTTTATTTGCCAAGGGAGTTTTCCTAATTTGTTCTGGTTGATGTTTACATCCCTCCACAAGCCTGAACATCAGAAGCTGAAAAACAGATCACAGAGCTGATAACAGATCTGGAGAAAATGCAGCCAGACTCTCCCTTCATTGCTCTTTGGGATTTTACCAGCACACGCCTTTCTAATAAACTACCAAAATAGAAAAGGCATGTAAAGTGTCCCTCCAGAGAGACAAACAAACTGGACCACTGGTACAGCCTTAAAAGAAGCATAACATGCTGTCTGTGCAACTTACAAGCAGGAACTGAAAACGTCTAAATCTCTTATTACTGTTGAGAAAGACTGATGCGTTAAAGTAGACGTTACAGGCCTGTTTTACATAAGTTTTTGTGAGGCATGTGTACAAACTTTCCTCACATACAACAACAATAAATTTTGGCCCACTTCACATCTGAGGAAGTTGCTTTGGACCAGAGAAAATGACTGCAGTGGTTTGGACCAGGCCTTACAATAAACAAGAAACAAATTAACCAAGGAAGTCGCTGCAGCAAAGAGAAACTGTCCGACGTGTTTTCAAAAACATTGCCCTGCTGCATCTCAGCGTCTTCCTGGTCCCTGAGAAATGGAAAATCACAGGTGAAATGACTACAGATCTGTCACCCAAGCTCTTTGGTCTTTGGGCGGATGATATTACCAGCTTGGCATGACACTTTATTTTGCACCACTTTAACCATCAAGAGATGTAACCCCAGGATCATGTTTGTGGACTACATGTTAGACCTGCAACTCCATTAACCCAAATGTCCTCCACCAGAATTTGGTTGATTAATGTACCCATCAGTAGATCGCCAGCTTCCACCAGGAGTGTGTTCTGTCACCACTTCTCTTCTCTCTGCACTTAAATGACTGGACCCCCATCGACCTATCAGTGAAACTATAGAAGCCCTTGTAAAACTCATTTTTGTGACATTATCTAGTGATGGTAACAAAAAAAACAAATGTGGTAAGCAAGGATTTAGGAAAAAGATGTTACAGAATTTCCTTTGTTGTACAAAGAAGTGACTTGATCATTTATTGATCAGTTTTTGACTTGCAGGAATAAAAGGAAAATTTTTCTCACAATGAAAAAATTATTTGTATAAATAATGGAACAACTTTTAAAGCAAACATCCTAAACAAATCTTAGGTAACAAAATCATTAAATTGCCAACTTTTAAGTGGCATGGATACAAAATGTTTATGAGTTGTGATGTAGCTCACAAAGTTTTAGAGAAGTAAACGAGTTTACTTTGATCAATATTTTTTTTTTTCATTATTGCTTTGAATCTTGCAAAAAGCACTTGCTATGAAATATTACATTTTCTGAAATTGTAAGTAATGTCTTATCTCTTGGATATTAAATGATTCATATCCAAACATTGCATAAAACTTTTAAAACATGCATAAGTTTGAAACTGGACAATTATTGTAACACGACAGTTCAGTGACAGGTGATGTCTTTTTATCTCTGCATGCAAACAAGCTGTGCGTTTGTACAAATGTGTTTGATTTACTAATACACATGTCTTATGTAATATTTAGCAGAAAGGTTTATGGGCATGTGGTGTAAAAGATCAGAGCCCTCCCACTGGCCAGCTGTTTGACTTCTTCTCAGACTTTGATCCAGAGCCTGGGAGAGAGAAGATGGGTTATTCAGCTTGATGTCTTTTCTCTCTCAGTACACAATCCATGAGCTATTGTTTTCAACATTTTTACACTTTGTCCATAAATAATCCTGCATTTTTTGTGAAGGCTTTTAAGTAGCACTTCCAGTCCTTCTTTGCCTTTAAGTTTCGATTATGCACACAGGCTGCATAACAACCTCTTCCATTAAAGGCCTGAATTTCATTATCAGCTTCTTACGCATGCAGACAATAATGTTCCACAGTAGAGAGACGGGCAAACTCTTGATGGTCTCGCTGGAGACCATCTGTCTTTTTTGAACGAACAGGCTGATTCTACTCTGCCAATGGGAATGCAGTCCTCAAGTAGAGAGCTTTGCAGAACAAGGACAGGTCTTCCTAAAAAAAAAAAAGAAAGCAAAATTGTTTTGCAATAAATTTGCCGTTACTACAGAATTACACAGTCAGTAGTCATGTTCATTTGAAGCTTATTTAAATTAATTTTTAAATTTTTTTTCAATTGCAGGATGGAGTCAACAGAGAAGTGTGAAGTTGTGATACAGCATTTCAATGGAAAATACCTGAAAACACCACCAGGAATCCCAGGTGAGTTTTCTCTTCTTTGCCTTTCCTAACTCTTGAGCATTTCCATTTCTTTCAGTTGTAAAAAGTGCCGCCCTTTCAAAAACGACTCCAATATTTAATTCAATTGCTGTAATTGAATACCTAGATCAGACGAATAGCAGGGTATGCACAGTGGTTTCTGACACCTAAGCTGATCATCTTGGCATTTCCTCAATAGCTGGTGATTCTGTAGGACTCTTTTCCTCTGCCTCTCTCAATTTCTGTGTCACCATCTCTTTCTCTCTCTGGTGGTGCACTTGCTGCAGGCTGGGACTTCTTGGTCAGGAGAAAACCCTCTTAATATTCACACTCATGCCTCTGTGCTGTTCTTTGCAATCTACTTAAGAGCTTGCACTCTCGCCTCTTTTCACTTCTGCTCCTTCTTTCTGTTGCAGTGTCCTCTTCCCTTCCTGCTCTGCTTTCCTGGTGTCACCCTGTAGAGAGCAGTCAAGGAGAAATGAAGCAAAAGTTAGGTGTGTTAGCGCAGAGATTTCCTAGTGTCCAAAGAAGGATTGGAATTTATGGAAACAATGCAAGACTTCGGGCTTGGAAAGGCTTTTTAGAAGCAGCAGGCTGACAAAAAAGTAAACTGGGGGGAAAAAAAATATACTGAAGTGTCAAATGAGAAGGCCCGAGGAAATGAAAAGTGCTGCTTTAGCACTACTGAGGCCAGGTGCTTCGGTATTTACATTTTCCTGAGAGGTGCTGGCCAGATAGGCTGATATGCAGAGATTTCCTTCTCAGCTGTCAGGTTTTTATTATCACTCACCTCATCAACCAAAGGCACAGAAACACATCCATAAATTGGTCTTCACTATCCAGTGATATCGGAGAAAAGTGGATTTAGAATGTCCACACATGCTCAGCCAGTGCATAGCCAGCAGCCATTAAAGGCGAGGTGAGCGGCTATATTGAAGTTTATCTGTAATAGGAAACCTTTAAAGCCGTAATATGAAGTTGACCTTCGCCTTTAAGGGTCGATCTCCCTCCTGCTCAGGCTTTATTATTGTAAATGGATTATTCAGGCTCGTGCCAAGCTTGGAGATTTACTACCTTCATTGAGAAAATCCTTCTGTGAATTAGGAATGGGTATGTTTACAAGTTTTGCTTTGCAGCCACCATGAGGTGCTTGAAAACCTAGTTTTCCCACAATCCCTCAAATAAATGTCTGTTAAAGAGAGCTGTCGCCTTCTTCTGTTCCAGCCAGGTGTAACTTGAGATCATTTTTGGCATAGATATTTATTTTTGATTCTTTACTGCTTATAGTAATCGCAGAACGACGTGATTCTGATGAAGTGCTACTATGACATAAAATTTATCCTCAGAGCAAAGATGCACAGACAGGGGATCTGACAATTTATAAGGAGCCTGGTTTACAAATGTATGAGCATCAGAAATGAAAATAACATTACAACGTGGAAACTGCTAGTCAGAGTTAGATGATTTCAGTATATTTCTAACATAATTTTTATGATGTTATTGCACACCCACATGACCTTACATTCCTGAATGATGTCAGGAACATTTTTTTATTAGTGTCTCAAAATGGTTTGCACAAAGTTTGACAAAACAAAATTGCAAACTTCAATGTCTTTAATCAGTGTTTTGTTTGACAAAGTGTTTCCTTGCAGCTGCATGCTGCCACCGCTTTATTTTACTGTGTGATTTTCAGGATAAAAGTTTTCTGTCAATCATTGCGTTTAGAATTTTGGTTAAATCTAACTGCAGGGTTACTCTGTGTCAAACTGAAAAGCTTTCTTACAACTATGGCTTACCAATTGTCACTTTTCCATAAAGATCCAAAATTGTTCTCAATTAAATGCTTGTTAGAATTTATTTAGTTGTATCAGAGTACAATGATCTAAAGACAAATGCATCTTACATTTTTAAGGCTTCATGAAAGTTGTGTAAGTTGTTGCGTCTTCATTCTCCACTTTGTGTTGGGCCAGCACATGGAATTATGACAAGATACATTGAAGTTTGCTGTTGCACTGTGACTAAATTGGGAAAGTTCAAGCAGTATGACTAATTTTGTATGGCGCTGTACAAAAAAACCATAGGCTGTCTTTGCCTTTGGTAAGTAAGTGTGTTGTTTTTTTTCTTCCTGATATAATCCATGTTGACTGGTGCTCTGCTGCACTTAGATTCCTGGACTTTCCTCTTTTATCAGACTCAGATGTTCCAGAAGACTCGAGGCTTGTTTCTGTTTCAAACTTACAGACTAAACAACTACTTTTTGCATGCAAGTTGACATGCAGATTCTATTTTCACTGCATTCCTATTTGTCTTTTGTCCAGATTAAACATTGCATATTTAGATTTCTAAAGTTTAAAGCAGATGCATCTACTTCATAGACTACTGACAGAGTCTATGCCGGGGTGTGTGTGTGTGCGTGTGTGTGTGTGTGTGTCATGTTGGTGGGATTTCCCCCGAGCCCTTTGCTATGCAGGCCAGCTTCTTCATTCATCGTGCTTTGACAGCTCAGCGGCACCCCTCGGGGTCCTCTCACCACACACAGAACAGCAGGATCGTCTGTGTGCGTGTGTGTGTGAGGTTTTCCGACACCCATCACGACTAAACACAGCGAGCCCAACACCAACTACAAAAATGCAAAAGGATGGTCTAGGAGCCATGACTTTGACCTGGGTGGAAAGTCACCATCAACTTAATGCTAATTCATATATATATATATATATATAAGTGGAAATATGCTTTTGTAAGGCACACTATATAACTCTTTTCTATTTTTGCATCTTCTCCACACTGTCACTTTAACACGGCAGTGTGCAAGAGAATCTGTGCGTGTGAATTCAAATGGAAACGGTTTCTTTCTTCAAGCCAGGTGTGTTCAGTGCCAACAAAGGGATATTGAATCATAACCTCGCTGTCCCATAGTAGGAAATAAATATCTAGATGTCAAGTGCCAGGTCATGTGTTAAATTCAACCGACCATGGGAAAGCAAATAAAAAGGAAGCGCCCATATTGGCAGGAAGTCAGCGCTGAGTTACAGTTAACGCATCAGCAAAGAGGAGCATGAACATTTAGAGCAGAATATTGTCCCGATTCAAGCAGATGGCAGCTAATAGCAGCACAGAAAACGTCCATACATTTCCTATTTAAATTTTAATCCGAGAACATCTAACTTCCTTGTGATTACATGCAATACTGAGCTGAATTACAGTGTAGAGACACAATAGCAGATGGCAGCTAATGATACTTAACAGCCTCCATTCTCCCAGTGATAAGTTTTTAATGAAATTATATGCATTTGTCTGAACAGATAGTTTCTCAAAGTATTGCCTTTATTTGCCTTAATTTAGGATTTTGTTTGAAGTGATCTCCAGTTAGAGCCAAGCCTTTAGTACTGATTTCCTCTATTTGGAAAGTATAATTGGTAATACAGAAGCCTCATTTTGATCCACTACTGTTTGCCCTGTAAAGCTGTGAATTTCAAACTCCTCCCCCATGAAAAATCAATGAACAGAAACCATTTTCTTCTTAAAGTTTTTACTGTGGAACATATCCCCACACGCCGTGTGGAAAAAGAGCAGAAAGATTGAAGTTCAAGCAAAGCAAACCCAGATTTAATGGATTAAACACCTCTGTTCGCACGAGAAGCCTGTAAACCATCTATATACTTTTTGAGAAACAAACATATTGTTTGAATTGATTAAATTAAGAACAACATATAATAGTGTATAGTAGCGAAGTTGAAAAAAGACATTTCTTGTATTTTATACAAATGGAAAAATGAAAAATGTGACATATTGAGCCCTCCCAACAGTATCATGCTTCTTTAATGTACCTTTTGCTGTGGAGTTGGTGTGTTAAGATGATGAGCTCTGTACCTTTTTTCACTTCAAATAGCATTTATTTAGGTCAAAGAGTTCAATTTTGATTGCATCTCACTAAAACATCTTCCACATTTTTACTGTCTTCCAAATGGCTTGTGGAAAAACTTAATTTGACTTCCCTATGGCCTTTTTATTAGCAATGACTGTTTTTGTAATTTTTTATATATATATAAATTGTTCCACCAGGGCTTTGGGTCACTTCTGCTCCTCCAGAGTTTCTTTAGGCTGTCCTGGCTGCTTAGCTGATTAAAACTCTCTTTACCCAGCCTGTAAATCTATTTAGATGTCCTTATTTTGGTTGGATGCTGTTTGTCCATACTTTTGCCTTTTGCGTTTGCTATCTTTGAGAAGTACAGTGCTTGGAACGTTGGTTTTTTAATCTATTTCCGCTTCAGGCTTCTGTACATCATTATTCCTGGCCTGTTTGTTGTTTGGACCAATCTTTTCTAACAGGACAGGTGTATTTACATTAAAATTAAATAGCACATCAAAGGGCTCTTTACTCTTTTGGTGACTTCTGAATTATACTTCACAGTAATTGGGTCTATTAGACATTCATTTAAACTGCAGCCTAAGTGATGCATGTATTAAACATGAGGCAACTTCTATATTCTATCAGCGTCATTCCAGTGAACATGTGTTGCATGCCAATAGCTTAAACTAAATGCTTGGCCGTATAAAATATTTTCCTCTCGTGACAAAAATGTGTACCGTAAAGATGCATCCAATCACTTATCCAGGTCAGGTTTGTTTGCCGAGGCCTGGTTGATATGAGAGGTGCGTAGCAGTTGTCCAACAAGCCAGTCACAAAGGCTCACGCCAGCCGCTGCGCTCGGCCCACGTCTGATTGTGATTCAGAGAGAGAGACATGATCGATAGCCCTGATGGAGCACTACAGCTGTTTAGATATTCTGTGCAATGCGGCAGCCGCTCTCCCTGTCGCTGCGCCCGGCCCTGAGCATGCATCCACCCATGCACAAATAAAAACTCATGCATCATACATGCCCGGAAATTTCTGCACCCTGCGTCGTTTCTAATAAAGTTGTACGCACATCAGTTTCTATATGGGCCTTAAACATATAAATGCTCATGTCGTTGGTGGCACTCAAAGTTCTTCCCCTATAAGAGACAAGCCACTTTGTATTTGGATCGGAGGCGGGGGCAAGGAAAGATTCATCCTTGTTTTTAGTGAATGTGAATTTACTCAATACACAAAATAAATAGAATTTATGAAACATGTCTACAGCTATAAACTATACTGAAGTGAGCCCTACAGGGATGCATTATGATTTACATTGCAACCCCTGTGCACAGGGAAAGTCAAAGGAAGAGCAGATAAAAAGTGATTTAATCCGGTGCCTCCACAGAGCCCTGCTGATTAAAGCCTTCTGTCCCACAATGCATTTAAACAGCTTAGAGATGACACCCTATGGTGAGCGTAATATGAACCAGAGATACATTAGCCTTTGTTTGGTTGTGGCAGGTGAGTTATCTTATGTAGATACCATGCTCTCTATTTGTAGAGGAAGAGGGAAAATTGATAACTTTAAGGAAACTGTTGGTGCTGCGCCTCTCCGTCATTGTGCAACTTCTTTTCATCCAGGCTTTGTTGCTTGAAGGCACAGGCGGTCTTGGAACAAGAGGAAAAAATTCCCAGACTACAATAATAAAGTTAGCATTAGTCTTAATGTCATAACTGTGCAAACAAGGATTCAATCCAGACTGAATATGCACCAACACAGCTTTTTCTTCCCTTTCGCTTCTGCCGCTGTTGCTTGCTCCAAAAGCCTGCTGCCAATATGGCAAATGAGTTGAGAGCTGGCTCCAATATTGTCCAATGGATGTTGGATAAATAATAAAAAGTACATCAGGAAGGAGCCACACTGGCCCCGAGAGATGGAGTAGAGCGGAAACATGCGATATGTTCAAGCTTTCAAGCCTCTTGTTTTCCCAGTACATTGCTCTGGCATTGTTCTTTTTAACTTTATCTGTTTTTACTATTTCTTTTTTCATGCCTGCTTCTGTTCTCATTCACTTTTATCTATTGCTGGTCTTTCAGACCCATAATTAAAATGAAAGTTGGGCTTTTTCTAATATCAGATTCTCTTTACTAGCATAAGTGTGTTTCTAAAATACTGATTGAATTTCCAGTTTGATGATTTAATTTTTCCTGATATTTGTACAACACAACATATTCCATTCATTATGACTTCTGAGACATAGGAGTTAAAAAAAAAAAGTGCTGAGATTTAGTCACTAGAGGACTTGGGGAGGGGGGTGATTGTTGCTGAGGGTGCCGTTGTCGAAAGAAGAAAATGATTCCCTCCCTGCTGGAATCCTCACCAAGGCAACGGCACCAAGACAGCAGCGACAGCCCACAATATTAAAGCGTCCCTTGCTGAAATAAGGCTTGTCCCAAATCACTTGGTAAGTCCCAAAAAGCCCCTCCGAAACTGTCAGTCATACTTGAGTAATCTATGTTAATGTCTGCCATCCCTCCCACAATCCCCTGGCTAATAACTGGCCTGTCGGTGGGCCCATTTTTTTTTCCCCCTATGGCGTGTAGATTTAACGTGCAGCCAAGTAGGTTGATAATTTGGCTGTCTGTGTTACTCAGACCTTCCTCCCCATGCAAGTATTCAAAGTCCTATTGTTCTTCTGCATGTGTGAATAAATTGTATTTGATTGGTGTTTATTTTGTTGGTGAGAAGTAAAAGATCAAATTCATATGTCACTGCTTCTAAAGAACATGTACGTCTCAGTTTATCTTTGTGAGTGGCACTCAGACAGGTATTCAGTATAATCAGTCATAAATACGGTGAAGGTCAGAAGTTTGCATACATTCATTTTGAATTTTTGGCTCATGTACTTGAATGGCAGGAATCCTAATACAACACCAATTTTCCATCATGTTTAAAATCAACTATTGGAGGCACAAATTTTGATTTTCTTCTGGACGCTCTAAATTATGTACATATTGCCTCACTAGTAATTTGTTACTTTTCTGTTAGAGTTTTTCTTTTCTCAATCCTGTGTTGATATTGAGCGGCTAAAAAAACAATTTGTCCAACTTTCAATCCTGTAGCTCATGAGCAGGCCATCCCAGTTTTGTTTGTGGATTAAATGTTTCCCAGACTAAGAAGATATGTCTGGAGCAAGTTTAAGTAAAATAGCTTAAAGTTGCTATTTTTACAACATCTTATACATGAAAGATACCATTTGTATCTTGCAGGTTTGTACCAGTTTGTATTCTTCTTTTAGGTTTAGAAGCTTGACTTTAGCTCACCCAAAATTTCTTCTTCACATTGTGGCCAAATATTTCAACCTTTCAGACCTCTGACAATAAAACATTTTTCGGTAGGTGTTGGTCTTTGGTCACCACTACTTCTGTCCAGGGTAGTGTAAAAGTTGCCACACAGTGGCTGGTCTTCCAATTTCCCAGTTTAGGACAAAATTGAGTCTTTCATTGTTCTTGTATGTTGTTTTTTCCATCTGAAGGCATCATATGAAACAGAGAAAAAACACAAGTATTTGACCCAGTTCTTGTTTTTCCAATATCAGCAGCACTGAAATAAATCATTTTGGGGCTAAAATCAAGATAGGATTACTGCCCATGATGAGTGTGTGTAAACTATCTGGAATAGTAAACATAAAGATGCAAAATAGTCTTTACAAATGCACTTACCATAATAAAATCTGCTCTCCTATCATGAACCTTCCACCCTCAGCCCCTGATTTCTCCTGCCTCCCATTAGGAACAGAGCACACAGGAAGTTATTATTGGCATCCTAAGTAATTCAGACAGCTTCCTGAAAAAAGGATCAATTTCCGCCGATGCACTTTCTCATTATAACCTTATCTTGCCTACAGACAATAATCTGGATTTGTTACGCTTTGTTTGCTTTGCCACTGAGCTGTATGATTCACAAGTGAAGCCAACGGTTTGAAGCAAAAACAGGAGGAGCTGGGGGGAGGGAGCTGCTCTGGGGCTCTCTGTCTCTGAAACAGAAATTATTCACCTACTGCGTTCCCCTTCTGCGGAAAATAATATAAGCCCTTTGATTGGCTTCAAAGTTTATTTAGGCGGAGAAGAAGAGCTCAGACTCCTGGAGGGGTTCAGACAGGAGCGATTAACTTTGCTCTCCACTCAACCGCATGTAATATAAAGACAAGCAGACTGAAGGACAGTTGCCATGAGAAAAAGATACATAACAAAGGAGAGAGGAGTACAGTAAGGATGCGATGAAGGGACGGTTTAGGCGCTGAAGAACTCTGACGGGAAAAAATGAGCAAGATAAAAAGGGAACAGATGGAAAGAGGCAAAGAGAGGGAGAAGGATGAGGGTGGTGCAGAGGAGAAAGGCATAAAAGTTGGATCAACCTGTGCTTTTGGAAGGTTAAACATGAGCACAGTTTAGGCTGCTGCGTCTCTAACAGATGAGATGAAAGGATGACATTGACTATACGACTGCTTCCTGAGCTTAACCCCTGTGACACGAGACCAGCTGTTCACCATGTTGATCCCCTTCTACTTCTGTTTTTTCCCCCTCCTCCGACCTCACACATGCAACTCTCCTTGCACTTTTTTGTTGTCTTTGCTTTTATGCTTTCCCTCCCTCTCATCCATCCTTTTCTAGCTCCTACCTGCCCTCCTACCGCCACTGTGCCTCACACTTGCATTTTGCTGCACGTGTTTCCCTTTTGCTCATTTGTGTTGCTGGACATCTAAGGCTGCTTTTATTTGTAACAAGCATTTTCCTCTCATCTTTGTTTGACGTGTTCTGCCTGTTCAGATATGCGTTTCCCTTTAATGCTCTGGATTTGCTGACATTTATGATGCAGGTTTTCATTTTTTCACGCATCATCAAAGCAGATCAGGAACAAGGTTGGAATGTAACGGGGGCTTGTCAAGAACTATTCTTGATTGTAAAATATTTATGATTTTTCTCTTAGCCAGTTCTGAAGAATATGGTCTTATTATGTTACTTCATTGCAGAATTTGCTGGTTTTATGCACATCGGTCTCTCTTCAGTATTTGTCAAGGTCCAACCAACTTAGATTTTCACTTCTGGTCATTTTTAGCAGATGTAAAGTTTGGTTTGTACTGTAAAGATCTACATTTAAACCCTAAAGAGTGTGAATGTCTGGGTTGTAATTTGTTGTTTGAGCTGGGTACTGCTCCACAAATGTTTGGGATAGTTCAGTCAGGATCATTCCACTCTGAACATTAGCCTGCTTTATTTAATCTGGTGAGTTTTACACTTTCCTGTTTCAAACTTTCCCGTCTTGTCGTTTTTTTATGTTACTTTTACAAGTAGGTAAATATCCACTTTGAGAAATAGCGATTGAAGTTATTTTCTGTGATTAACTCACTGACCACTGTTAGTAAAGAATTACCACATACTGGTGACTGCTGGGAGAATTTCACTCCCATGATGATTTTGAATATGTGTTATGGTTTTTTTTAGAATAAGACAATACACCAAAAAATATAGGTTAGATTTAATTGAGAACTGGCCATTTTGTAATTACAGGTAGTTTGAAAATAAAATAATTTACTCAGTGGTTAAGTACGTCTTTTGTTTAGGAGTACAAAATCACGGAGTGTGATATCTGTCACAGCTTGAACTTAGACCAGAAGTAATGATTGACATTTTTTGTTTTGGCTGAATCTGGTTTCAATTTAGGACTGTTTTATGACTGGTTGACATGCAGGCGGTCAGAAGCATAATACTCTGGACAATCAACTTCAGATCTGGTCCTTTTCCTCCTGGTGTTGTCTGGATTATATGGGTTAGAGCAGCACAACTAAAAGTTATCAAAATGTACAATAAAATAAGTACTGTTTGAATGCAGTGTTTTGTAGGCTGTGGGATAATTGCTAAATAAATATGGGGCATCAACCCTCCAATTTATTAAATTCTTTTGTTCCAACCACATCATGGCAACAGTTGCAGAAGATCCAGTACCTAGACATACAGAGGGCTTCTACAAAGCATGGCAGGAAATCCAGTTGTGAATTTTCTCTGCTGCTAAATATACCACAGTCAACTGTTTGTGATAATCTAATGAAGTGGAAGTGATTGGGAATGACAGTAATTCAGCCATGAGGTGATAGGGTGATAGGCCATGTTAACTCACTGAGCAAAGTCAGCAGATGCTGGGTCCAGTAGTGTGCAGAGGTTTGCCAATTTTCTGTCAATCGCCACAGATCTTTAATCTTAGTGTGGCCTTCAGATTAACTCAAGAACGTTGTATAGAGAGCTTATTGGAATGGCTGAAAGGATCATGGTGTGAGGCTGTTAATCAGAAGTTGGGCTCAGCCACTAGGTTCCAGTGAAAGGAGCTGTCAACACTGCAGCATATGAAGACATTTTGAAACATGTATGCTCTCAACTTTGTGGAAACGACTCAGAGACATTGACTGTGCTCCAGTGCAAAAAGCTTTGCCCATGAGGACATGAAATAATGAGTTTTGTGTAGAGGACTCTTGTGACTCATGCCTCAAAGAATGCACCTTTGGGAAGAATTAGAAAAAAGACTACAAACTACCCCTTCATGTCCAACATCAGTGTCTGACCTCAACCTTAAAAAGCTGAATCTGACAACCAAATACAAGGTCTTTCCAAATGGCTCAAAAAAATATTTCCCTCTTAAAACATAAAGGCAGTGTTATAGTGAAGAATCTTATTAGCTTACTACTGCAATTTAAATATTATTCATAGAAATTTATTTGTCATGATAACTTTGAGTTTTTCTCCTCTTCACGTATCTTTACTCAGTAACCTTTAATACCTTCAATGTGATTCCATTAAAATTCAGCATCTATGTGCACTGCACAATAACCCTTTTTGAAACATAAGGAAGTTGTTTGTCATTAAACTGCAGATGCTCCAATCAGTAATTTTTCTGGCCAGTATACATGTGTGGGATTTTCTTAAGGTCAAAGGTCACTGATTATTTGGCTCCTAGTCAAGGGAAAAATTGTTTTGTTTTGAGCCAAGTCTTTCTGATTGGAACTTAAAGTTGTATCTTGGGAACCTGTGAAGGTAAAATTTAGGAACATCAGCAAAAATATTGTTATTTTTTTTCTTCTTACAAGCACAACTCCTCTAGAAAAGAGGCTTTAAAATGTGTATGCTACACTCTCAGATCCGTAGACTCCAAGTTTTAAGCTATCAGTCAACTTAATCTAATGCTGGACCCCAGGCAATGCATTTTTTATCCAAAGAATAATATGCAGCCTCTCAGCAGATACTGTAGGTCACTGAGCTCATAGCCCTCCGGACAGCCTGCCCGTCCCCCTGAATGAAGATTAAGTTTGCTGAGGAGGATAATCAGGCTCCAAGGTCTCTGCGGTATGCAAGCAATTCAGCAGGGTTGCTTTCTGTGATTCACTGCTGAGCTCTTTTTCTTGTCTCATCTTTTCTTAGAAGAGATAAGGCTATCAGTTTAGATTATAACAAAGTGCATCACAGCTTTCTATTTTTAATATGAGTATATTTTTAGCATATATTTAAAATAGACTCGAAAAATTAACTGAGAAAGCGAGCGGGAGCCAGGTTGTCTGACTGCTTAGAATTGACTTATTGTATCCTATGTGTGTGTTTGCGTGTGTACGTGCGTGTGCAAATTTGCGTCAGGGAAGCAGAGAGGAGAGAGAAAAAAAAAAAAAACAGGCATCAGTTACACCCTTCCACGTCACTGTCACCATTCAGGACACAGAGGGCAGTGAGATAAATCTAGCTGATGCCCCCAAAATAGAGCCGGAGCCTCCATTAGAACAGGACGCAGGCTATGTGAGAACAAGCTGAGGTCACTGTGGTCAACTGAGTTATTTCTGTTGTGTCACCAGACCTCCAGGAGCACACATCCACCTGAGAGCCAGCCAGCAGGTTTGCAGACACAAAAGAATGTGCAAGCAGCAAAGTTACAAGATTCAATAAAAGAAATCTGCAAAAGTAATCACATCCACCAGACCATGTTTACATTTTATCACACTTTAATGGGGTTTAATTGGGATTTTTAGGTGATAGACCAAGACAAAGTTTCACTGTGAAGTGGAAGAAAATATGGTTGTCAAAAATGTTGAAGAAAGATTTAACTGTAAAATGTATATTGGTATTCAGCCTCACATGGCTTAGTGTTAGTTTTTAATTGTGTTTATCTATGGAGTTCTGCTCAACAACAAATGTCTCAAGGTAATTTACAAAAACGTAAATTATATCCAATCATTAGGTTAATTAGATGCACTTAACCTTTTTCCACATAAATGGCTACACAGGTGAATTCTGGTTTAAGTTAGACATCTGCTCTCCATGTTTTCTTATGCCAAACAGGAACTGGATTGTCAGTTGCTTTCTTTCAACGATTGCTTTCTTCTTGCCATAAAGGTCAGATTTGTGGAGTTTGTAAGTTTTGCTAATTTTCTGTCAATATTTCCTTCCTCCTGAGCTCTTGGTCTGTGAAGCAACTTCTCTGGTTAGTGTTATGTTTTCCTAGACTGTTTAGCTGGATGGCAGTAGGCTTGTAGATGAGCTGTTCTATTTCCATTTTGTGGTGATGGATTACAGAATCTGCCATGAAATGTTCAAATTGTTGGATGTTGTTTTGTAACCCAACTCTGCTTTAACGTTCTTCACACTGTAATGCCAGATTTGCCTGGTAAATTCCTTGTTAATAACACAAGTGGAGTCTATGTACTATTTAGATAACATCTAAATGCAATTGGATGCCCTGGATTTTATTTAGGAGTCTGTGACTGAATGCAGATGCAAGCCATGCTTTAAAAAAAAAAAAAAATCAAAACTTATGAATATTTTTTTGTGTTTTGTTCATCACATGAAGTTCCCAGAAATACACTTAAAATTTGGAGGTATTAATACTTTTACTAGGTGCCATACTGTACAAATTAACCATCTGCTTGTCAACTGAGCCGATTTGTGTCATTTTCTTTTCAAGTGTAGCTTCGACACGATGGAAACACACCTGGTTCCTTGTGACTTAATGTCTCAGACACAGTGTCTCTGGCTGTCTCTTTTTATTTGTTGGCAGTACGGTGCAGCGCATTACTGCTATTGGATCACACTTTTATTTTATTTCTGCCACTTTTACTCAGCCTATATAAATGATTTACAGTAGCTAACAGACGTGGATGCTCCCTCTTTGCTGCTGTAAAAACAGAACTAAAGAACACCAATTTGCCATCAGAAAGATTTCTTGCATTGTCTTCTTTTCTTCTTTCTTCTGTTTTCGTCTTCCACTCATACACACACATGCACACGCCCACACATCAATAGTCCATTAGGACAGTGCTGCTTTCATTACCTCGAGCCTGGCCCTGAGACAGCCTTCATAGTGGAGCACAGTGGAGCGGAGCTGCTGGGTTTGCAGTACATACAGGGAGAGGAGTCTGGTAATTGCCAGCTCTCTGTTCTCTTCATCCTGTGCGTCAGGTGGAAAGTATGAATCTGTGGTGTCTGGGGACCACCCCTGCAGCGCTGCAACGCATCTCGCCGCAACTGCTTGTCCCCCTACTGGCACAAGTAATAGAGGGAAAACAGGGAGCTTAAAGGCCTCAGAGAGTCCAACAACCGTCACTCTGACAATGCACACAGCCGTGGGAAAGCATCAAAAACACAGGCAGGCCACAGTAACTATAGAGAGGCACCTAAAGATATAACCTTCCTGCAAATCTAACTTTCTTTCTCATGCTTTTCACACAGCGTAAGTGTTGTTGCTAGAGTACATCTACTTCAGAAATGTATTTAGGGTTTTCTGTCATATCTCTGCCATGAGAAGAACAAAGAATTAGGAAAAAAAAAAAGAAAAAAAAAGTTAAAAGCAAAGGCAACTTGCACTTAATGACATCATTCTGACTAATAAGAAGTAACTTGCAAGAATATTAATACCTCTTAAAATTGTTCATACTTTATGAACTAACTCTTGTGGTTATTTTATTCAGATTTTATGTAATTGTCCAACACAAAACAATGTACAATTTTAAAGTAGAATGACAATTGTCTGTGGTTTCAAAAATCTTAGACAAAAAATATCTTAAAGTATGAATTGCATTTGCACTCAATTTCTTCCACCTTGATGGCCCTAAATAAAGTCCAGCACAGCCAACTGCCTTTACAAGTTGCTCAATTTTGGTACCAACATCTGAATTTAATACCCAGCCAACACAGAGATTCGGATTAATTGTGGTTTCACTAATATAACTTAACTGCACAGGCATCATCAGTAACACTGCAGCTGTTTTACCCCATATCTTAATTTCTATTTATATTTACAGCATTAATTTTATACATATATATCTGAAAATGATTCTTTTATCCTCATTTTTGCATTCCTGTCAGCTGCACAGCTATTAAATCTGAACTACTGCTGTCAGTGGAAGGGGTGGAGGGCACAACATCTGTTTATATAAAATTTATGGAATTTCTTTGTACATTATCCAAGTGCACAAAAGTTGGCAGAGTACAATCAGGCAAAGCATCATCTGCAGCAATACAGAATTGTGGCGTCTGGATCGGGGGTGGATGGGAAGCCTCAGGCCAACACTGGATCTAACGCCGATGTCAGTACCAGGTGTGATAAAGATATATGATTGGAATGGTCCCATCTCTGACTGAGAACCTCAGAATGGATTTGGGAAAAAAATGCACCACATACTTAATAATGACAACATATTCAAAAAGTGTTAAAAGCTTTATTCAGTTCTAATATCGCCCTTTGTCAGCAAAGGTATCTTAAACGATGAAATATATCATTGCTTAGGGACAAATTGAACTACAAAATTTGTTTTCCTACAGCAGCTCTGTATTATACCTTCACCATACAGTTTATACTATTTTTCAACATGTGGCCTTTAGTAACATTTGAAAAGATTTTGAATAAATCATCCTCATTCAGCAGCCGTCGAAAATCAAAAGAAAATACTGCGACAAGGTTATCTCATTCAGCAAGTACTTTTTTTTTATCCTCTTACACATGAACATGAAGATTTATGAATTATCTTGAGCTGGTTTTTGCTGATTTTCAGCCCAAGACACAATCTTGCCACAGTTGCATCCAAATCAATTCTCCAGGATGTCTTATTTGAGTTGCAAGCACAAGGCTCCACACCGTGAGGGATATGCGAAGAGGATGCTGTCGTAGTATATCCAATGCCAGACAGCCAGGTGAACGGCCTTGGAGATCAAGGATTATACAGCTGATTTCTAAGCCGAGCTAATATTGATTTGCTGTGCCCCTGGTGAACTCCAGGTTGTACCTTCCCAGTATTAGCCTTTAAATGTTTCAGTCATAATGGCTCCCCTTTGTCAATATATTCCCTAATCTATAAGGCCACAACAACTGACCCCTATGAAAAGGCCTTTTGTTTTTCTAGACGTTACTGTAAATACAGGAAGCAGCTACAGGTTAATTTGTCCCTTTAGCACATTTTCTTTTTCCATTAATTTCTTTTCATACCTATACACAAACTGCTTTACCCCATGTGCTTAATCAGCCTTTCAGTTTGTTTTCTATGTTTAAGTAATTGTTGTTGGGTAATAAAACAAATCGTAATAATATCACACCTTTTTATTTTTTTTTAATTGTATATTGTTTGAAAATCTAGTATTTTTATACTATCCCAGCCTATTGTGATTTTACTTATTCTAATCTATGGCATAGTGAAGTAGAAAAAGGGACTCATCACAGGCTGTTGATCACCCATAATGCAGTTTGATTTCCTGTCCATACTGAGAGGGCCTCTTGGGATCCCTCTGTGACTTCATAGTTTCTGTTTGCAGAGTTTGTTGTCCTGCCATTTAGCCATCTGCTCCTAAACTTCCTGTTATGGTCTACTCTTCTTCCTTACACACTTTTTCCTCCACCTTCTCTTCTTTTTTTTCATTCACATTGTAAACCTTCCTGAAAAGCTCCCTGTTTGAGGTTTGGTAACCACTTTAGGAAAAGCTGGAGAAAAGAACAACAAACAGCCCCCTCACTCGTCTTCGCAGAATAAGAAAACGACTGGTGTGTGAGACAGGTGTTGGGAATCCGGCTAACTCATCCAGTAGACACATTGTGAGGTAAAATCAACAATAGGAAGTGTTAGATTTATTCTAGCAAGAGGGAAAGCATGTCAAAATCCTCTCAGTTTGAACAGCCATTATAAACAAGAGCAGATTAGCCAGCTGCCTCCTGCTGGGACAGTGAATGGATGAGAGTGGGAAAGATGAAGGGAGGTCGTTCCTCTCCTGCATTATCTAAATAGCAGGCCGGGGAATTCAATAAGTACTGGCCTCATCAGACCTCATCAGCCTCCCCAATTAGGCTGCACATCATGGCGGCTAGTGGGCTCATTGCTGCTGGTGACAGATGAGACTCTGCACGGCGGTGTGCTTGCTTTTGTAGAGGTGCTGTTGCCCCACATTCCTGACATTGTTCAGGTAAATTCTATACTTTCTTCTTTTCTGAGAAGCAATAGCTGTTCATATCTAATTGCTCATTCGGAGTCTGTTCTGTTGACCTGGTTCATTCAAACTGCACGTCTGTCCTTGATGCTGCATTAGCAGAATATCAACAGTCAACCGCAACTTTAAGTAAGGACTTACCATCAGAGGGTTGCTGCTTTTAAAACCCTGATGATATTAATGTTGTCAATATCTTTCTCCTCCCACATTGCCTCCCTGTGTGTCCTCAGTGGTCAGGACATGTGAGGAAAACACACAGCCCTCCTGCATTGATTGCAACCCATTAATGCGTACTGAGAAAAAACAAAGCCTTTCATCATGTCTGAGATGTTTAGGCAAGGTCTTACCCAAAGTTGTTCTGCACAGGTCAACCTTTCTTATTGCTCTCAGATTGCTATCTCAAGAGATGAAGAGCATATCTGCTGAAGCTGTTTGGTCTACATCTTTTTTTTTTCTTTTTTTTTTTCACATAAAAGAGGAATGTGCTTCAAACTGCTTCCATTTTTCATGTTGCGTTTTTAGGGAGCTGGAGTGGGTGGAAACAAAATACATGGAGTAAAGCATTAGACCTGAGAGACTGGAAACAAGTAAAGTACAGTCCTTATTTAACTTTCTACGATTCTTAAAAGTTTGCATCCCATTAGTTAGTCAAAACCAGTTATTATAATAATAAACATGTCACAGTTAAAGAGGATGCAGCACATACTGCATAAAATATCACAATGAGGCTATTTATTATTCATTTAATTATCTGACATTAACTCTAAAAACAAAAATATTGTAAACTTTGAATATTTAGTAACTATATTTAGTAAATCAAGTGGGATTTATGGGGTTTTTTTTAGATGTAACTTTATTTTCAAAGATTTCTTTTTTTAATGGCAACAGAATATTATTGTCATGACTATTTGAGAACAAAGCTGGGACCCAGGAAATGAATGAATTATTAGCTCGTGGATATCTGATACATCGTTTGAAGTTCAGATGTTACATTTCTTTCAAACAGAGCTCAAGGCGACTGAGACATGCATCTGCTGTTGGGTTTAACTATGACTATTTTTCTAAAATCCTGAAATTGTTTCCACAACATGGTGACTTTGGGATGATATTTCCTGATATTTTAGTCCCACATTGTTTTATGTGGACCCTCTACACAAAATTGTCAGGCTGCCTCAATTTTGGAATTTCTACTTTATTCTGTCAACATTTCATATACTTGCACACCAAACATTATGTGTAACATAATGTTTGGTGTTCTCTGAATAAAATATAGTTGTTGTTTTTTTTACATTCTATGCCCTCTTCCCATGTCTGTGGCAAAGCAACAGTTATTCGTAAAACTGGTTAGCGCATAAACTGAATATGATTGCAGTCGGATTTTCATTCTAAAACTGGAATTATAACTTCAGACAATTTTACCAAAGTTGCTACTAAACCAAGAACCAGTTTCATCCCCAAGAATAAGAAGTCAATTTAGCAAAACTATCAAAAGCAAAAGCAAGAAAATAATACTGTGTGAAGAGGAGCAATAACAGAAGATAAAATGTTGCATTTGGACATATGATTCTGAAACCAAGAGCTGCCCTTAAAGATGCTGAAAAGAAAATATGATATTTTCTTGCTAATGGTGTGCAGAGTGTCAGTCAACTATGATTTGATTTGGTATGCATGACTTTCCTACAATTTGGGTTCAATATATATTTCTGTTAATGCATACTTGAAAATTTACACTTCTGTGTAAAGATAAAACTTAATTTGAATTCTCCAACTCTTCAAACAATTTTGTATGTTATTTTTATGATATAACAGAGTAAAGAAAAGTCCAAGTCATCATAAAAAACTCTTAAAACGTCTTTCAGTGAAAAGAATTCAGCACTTCGTCATCACTTTTTAATCCTATATGATATAATGTAATTACTTTGCCCACCTCTATTTTGGAGTACTGGAAGAAACTGAAAAATCAAGAAAAAATCCACATGTGCACATGAAAAACTACTTTTAAGACTTCATCATCTTCAGAAATTGCTCTCTTTGGGGCTAGTAGCAATAGCCCAAAACTCTAATCTTTTCTCAAGATGTAGAGAAAATACAGAAATACGATGTCAAATAGAGTTTTGCAGGCATGATCTGAAAATATTGCAGATCTCTTAGTATTGGCTTTAGTTATACATGTCTGAGTGGGTTTGAGTGTATATAACGTATTTTGGTGTGTAGTTTTGTGTCTTTTTCTAAAAGTGCAAAGAGAGCTGCACCTGCAGCTCCTATCAAACAGTGGAAAGCTCCTTTCAGCACATGTTTAATTACCGTCTCGGCAGCTCCGCTTGGCTCAGACAGGCTGCTCCGAATGCAGCCAACCACATCTTCTCACACATAGCTGCTTTCCTCTGCCACAGACTCTGCTGATCCCTAATCAGCCATGATGCCACCCTTCATTGATCCCCAACTGGCTACTGTAAAGGGGATAGTATGGACCCTCAGACCCCCCAAACACCTACCTCTCACCTCCAAACTTTTCTCCCTATTAGTCGGGTGCCTGGCTTACATTGATCATGAATCAACGTCACTAGTAGAATTGATCGTCAATCACACTCAGTGACATTATCGATGCAGCTGCTCCCTCAGTTACAGTCCTGCCCTCAGTCATGGGTTTACACTCCGGCTGCGGATCTGGCATATTGATCCTCCTTCAGATACTGTATTGAGGGCCCTTTATTGATAATTAATTTATTGTGCTGTAATTTCATTTTCTTTCTTGTCCATTACATTGTTACTGGAAGCTCCTATGGTGGAAATTTAGTTAACAGACACTTCAGCTTTTGTTTGCTTTACAATGCTGTTCTGACTTACATGCCTTGCTTGTAAACAAACAAATGTGTCCAACTCTCTCTCAATATGTTTAATTTTTAGGGCTAAATATTTTAACAATTTTTCTTTAAGCAAGTAAATAAGACGTTTTTTGGTGTGTCGCAGTCCAATCGCATAAATATGTGCTCCTTTAACATGTTTAATTACTGAGCATTGTCCAGAGTATAAACTTACATCTTTTAGATTCACATAGGCTGCTGATAACAGATGATTTATTGATTTCATAAAATGTATTATTATGTTTTGTGCACCTTAATCAACCTTGATTTTGATCATGTAATTGAAAATGCACTCAAGTCTCAAACCACTGCACACTTGTTTCCCTTATGACAGACTTCTGGTGACTGTCGCATCATATTTGCAGAGAAACATTTGCTTTGGGTTTGCTAGATGGGCCGTTTTGCTGAATTACAAAGCGTCGACCTGCGTGATTTATCTCTATAGATGGGAGGTTTCATGGGTCACTGGAGGCATTGGCAGTGCTATAATGCTGTGCTAACAGGGACAGAGCAAGCTTTGCTGTCTGCCCACACAGGCAGTGACACACACAGTGGGAGAACAAGTCAACCCCCACAGGCAAAGTCCAGCAACAGCCACTCTCTGGTCCCTCTGACACCACCGGAACCGTTTGCCATGAAAGGATAGCACCGCAGGCTACAACTAGTTTAACCCCACAAGGTCATCAAGAGCCAATGACTTGCTTTTTTGATTGATAATGAATTAAGAATTTAATTCATCCATGCTAAACTTCACTGCGATTTTTTTTATTCCAAAATTAATAACAAGCTGATTGGTGTTGCATGTTATTATATGCCCAGTTTAACAAGCTGTGCCTTGATAGAAACACTTACTGTGTCTTTTTAGATGTTAATCTCTTTGATGAGCTTGAAGCTGTTTGAGGATGGCAAATTAACATAACCCAAGCATAGAATTTATGTGGTTGGACTGCAATTACCTGTCATACACATTTAGCGAGGAGCACATATGGCTCGGCAGGCTGTTATCGTTTTGGTACATTTTAAATCATGTACTCAGTTGTGTCTTTTCAGCCAAGAGAGCTGAATTATCAAAAGCAACAACAGCTAATTAGTGAGATATTTCTTTTTGCAGTTAACAGGTCTGGATGCTTTTGAACTCAGCAGCTTCGAACACAAAGGATTGCAAATGTTGCTGCAGTTGTTCATGCATAACTTTAATATTTCTATGTATTTCACAAATGCTTAAGAATTTGAATATATGCATATAGTACATATTCTTGGTGTTAAAGAATTCAATTTAAATTTGAGAAAATGTAAGGTTTTTACTCATTTTTTCCTTATTAATTGTTGAAATAAGAGATCCGCTACAGGTTTCACTGTTTCCCACCCTTTAAGGTATTTACTTATTGAGGATCTTTTTGGAAGCCTCTTATTGCAAACACTGTTCTCAGGCTCTTACCATCATTCAATTTTGAAGTAACCACACAGCAGCCACTTGTACTGTAATTGCCGTCTGGGGCAGCTGTATAAAGCACCCTTTGATATTGAGACCCACTGCAGCTACGGAGATGTTGGCAGTGTGTTGCTGCATCTGTGGCTTTATCATTAGAAACATCTGTGGCTGCCACTTTAGGATTGCCACTGTCTGCAGAACCCAGCAACACTCGAGGCCAACTATTTGGAGTGAATGTGGTAAAGATTGTCTGCTAGTGTAAATGTTATTTTAATATATAGATGCTGGATTGTCAACCATTTATTGGAGTTGGCAAACACAGTGTAGAAGAAATTCCACTTACTTGCACTCCCTTTTGCCTGCTCTGGTGTTTTTAGTTATTTGTCCAATCCCCATGGCAATGTTAGAGTCTGAAACGCTGGAATTAGCTGATTTAGCTGAAAATGAAGATCTCATTTTAGAGCCGGTATCCCACGGGTTGCCTGGCTGTTGGAAACTCGCCGCCTGCTTGACACTAGACTGCAGTTACAGTATTAAAATTTTGTTTAAGAGCACATTAACTCGTGAGTCAGCAATTGAATGTGCAATTATATTCCTGCTAAAATAATTACACTTCTTTTTTTAAGCAGACAGTCCTTTGTCTGTCAGTTAGATTAAGTCATTGATTTTTCCCTTATTATGTCTGCATGAAAGCATATTGAATCCTTCCAGTTCCCTGAAGAAACCCTCCCGCTAATTCAGGTTGTCTGCTGTGTTTTGGACCAGACACGTTGAGCTCCAGTCATCCATCATTTTTGTTTGTGCAGAGGTTAGATAGATAGATAGATAGATAGATAGATAGATAGATAGATAGATAGATAGATAGATAGATAGATAGATAGATAGATAGATAGATAGATAGATAGATAGATAGATAGATAGATAGATAGATAGATAGATAGATAGATAGATAGATAGATAGATAGATAGATAGATAGATAGATAGATAGATAGATAGATAGATAGATAGATAGATAGATAGATAGATAGATAGATAGATAGATGCAATAAAGGGGGACTGAAAGATGGATTAGCATGCCACAGACTCCCTACGTAACATTACTCTTGTTAAGTGTGCAATAGCTCATTGATCAGACTAGGCTATTGCACACTCAATAGCTCAGTTTCCAATAGTATAAATGCCCTAAATCTAAATGCCCTAAATGCATTCAGGGCATTTAGAGAGCCCTGAATGCGGGTGGCATTTCCTTTCCTGCATTTTCTTTTAAGTAATCCATAATATAATCTCAGGCCAGAGCCATCCATCCTCCTGCTTGAACCCTGTGTGAAAAAGTCTGCCCAAGAGATGATCAATAGCCATGGAGCATCTGTAACAAATGCAAGCAAAGAGTTGTTGACATCCTTCTCCCTTTGGTCGTCACGCTCATGTAGATGAGCTTGACAGTATGGATTGGAAAACTGGACTTTACCTGTCACTTATACCCCCCGTGAATCTGTCCTTCCCCTCCTTCCTGCCCATTTCTGTCAATGTCTCTTCCTGTCTTTGTCCGTCCATCTATGACACCATATCTGTCTTTGCGTCTATCACCCTCTCCCTATCCGTGTCGCTCCGTGCCAGTGCCGGCTCCATTTATTGGGTTGTATCATTGAGCCATGTGTGCCGTCCCTGTCAGCAAAACGGCTGGCAGACTGTCTTCATTTTCATGCTGAAGGATGTGAAGCCAGTGTAGCAGTTGTGAGAGCTATCGACTGGGATCCGTCAAAGCCCTCCCTGTAGGAAAAGCTGCTGCCTCCTGCCTTTCTCGTTGGCAGCCACACTGAGCTTGTTTGTTTGACTCGCAAAATTTCGACATACATTCAGTACTGCTGTAGTTTTGATTCCATAATCCTCACCTGACATATCCTTACTATCATCCCTGTTTTTTCCTTTTATTTATGTGGATGTACCACACTGCCCACTGCACTCTGTTTTAGTCGTTCTTTTTCAGCCTCCATCTCACTCTTATTCTCTCTGTTACCCCCAAGATAAATTCTCCTCAGTCTGGGCAAACAGGTCAATCCGGCTGATGGGAATCGGACAGTTGTTGATCCAATTAGAGATCCCCTCAAGCAGCGTCAGAGCGCAGCAGAATTCCAATAAAGTAATGTCTCCCTCGCTACTTTTTCATGATCTCACTATACATGTCCTTGCAGCAAAACACAGTGAGATATCCAAGGACTTTTCAGAGACACTTAGCTCATCACACATCTAACTAGACACCCACAGTACTCTATAACTAAAGTGGTAGAGAAACTGAAAGCTTCTTTATTCTGTAGCTTCTTAGACTGACGTATATTTTGGGGGAAACAACTGAACACTTCTCTCTATTTGCCCTTTTTAGCTCTGGACGCATTAGGAGTGGAGCAAGCCCAGCCCAGTTTGACTCCAAATGCTTGTGAGAGGCCTCTTTTGTAACTGTCATGAGATTGAAAAGCTGGCTGTTTCTTTGCGCAAAACCCTTTATTAAACTGCTCCGCAAATCTGGGGCATTCCTGCATTGATTTCACCATTCAGGCCAAACAGATGTACAGTCCTATTCAGAGCGTGCGAGTGAATTTACGGCGCGTCAAGTGATGCGTTATAATACATGTGCTGATTTGCATTCATGGATCAAGATGGTATTCAGCTGGCCTTTGTGAGATGATCCAGAGCATATTCCCTCTTTATCTGCCAGAACCGAAGAGAAAAGTACTGATTTTGACCAGATGCCGGCCAACAGGAACCAACAGTAACAGCAATACTTATAGCTGCACCCTGTGCAAACGAGAAACTTAAAATAAGTTTTCATTTAAGTCCTCATTGTAATTACTCTTTCTTTGGCAGAAGTATACCAGTGCATACTTTGTGGTTCATTGTGCTTTGTGGTAAAGTTCCTTGATAAGCGGAAAGCCCATCTCTTCAAAACTACATGCACAAGTCTACAGTCATTGCATCTCACAACATCTTATTGCGGCTTGCAACCATTTTCATCTGTGTTGTTGTTAGAATCACAGGCTACAAGGTAGTTTGTTGTAGAAGCTCTTTTTTATGCAGTTAGAACTCTTAAGTATTTTGGAGTGAGGCAAGGCAACTTTATGTATATATCACCTTTCAGCCAAGGACAATTCAAAGTGCTTGTAGATATGTTCCAGCTGCGCACATCAAATGACTTGACAGTTTTGCTAAATACCTCAAGCTCAGTCATATTGGATGAAAAGCATTTGTTAACGTCCATTCTTAAATCTCGCCACAGATTCTCAGATGGATTTAGCTCTTCAGTTCTGTCTGTATGTTTAGGGTTGGAGTCCTGTGTGAAGTTGAACCTCTTCCCCAGTCTTAAGTTTTTTGTGTCCTTTTGCAAGTTTTCTCCCAGGATTGCTCTATATTTCACTTCATTCATCTTCTCATCAACTATGTAAAAGTTGGGAAGATTAATTGGATGGTGGATTCAGGTTGTCGATCAGGATTAATTTTCGGTAGTATCTTGGCCAAAAAGTTTGTGTTTTATTTATTTTTTTTGGTCTCATGTGACCAGTGTACCTTCCTCCACATATTTTCTCTCTCTTACAATAATTTGGGGCAAACTTCAAAGCCCCTTTTTACATGTTTGTAAGAAACATCTTCAGAGATTACCACTACTGTCAGATATGAAGAATAAAAAAAGTTTTACGTATTTATTAGCCATATAGTTAATTATAATTACAACAGCTAAATGAGAGCAAAGTCATTCAAACACAGTACTTGGTATGTCAGCTGTCATTAATGGGACACATATACCACCTTTGTTGCATTAAGACCATAACCAGTTTGAAATTAAATCGCAACAATATTCTATGTAGGAATAAAAGTCATAATCTTAAAGTGTATGACAAATAGTTGTCTGGGTGACTTTTTACATCCGACATGTAGTTCCTTCCAGCTCTACTTAGAGCTGTAGGCATTTAAAATGCACTTCAATATTTTTCTCTTTGCTTCACACTATTTGCTTAATCAGTCCTGAAGTTAAAAAAGAGTAACACATGTAAAAAAAACAAATAAATAGAATAGTAAGGGGTGTAAATACTTTTACAAGATACTTTGAACCTCTCCTCTTTGTGTGCACGTGAATAGTGGTTTGTGTTGCAGTGTGTTCACCATGGCCCAGATGCCAATGTTCATGTTTGTGCTCACTCCTCATTAATTTATTTACAGGTTCCTAAGGCAACCCTCATGAAAATAAAAATAAGGCTTCCCATGGAGGACCTTGTTAGCAGTAGTTGTTAACCTCCAACCAATAGTGCTTCACATCTTTCTCCAATGATTTAAGATCGTTAAATGGGGGGAAAAATGGGTCCATAACAGTTTTTAAGTAGCCCCCTGTTGCACCTCTATTTTTTTCTGTTTGTAAGGTGAAATGTGTTCCACTTGAAGATTTTGGGCCAAAGGTACAACATCAGCAGCATAGTGGCCTTATCTCTTCCAATGATGACTTTCTGTTTTCTGTGTGGTACCAGTTTTTGTGTGTGTCTCTTATTGTGGGTGTGTGCTAGTGTAATAGTACAGAGAGACTTTTAAGTGCAGAAAAAGAGCGTGTGTGCATATAAGTGTGTGTCAGGGCAACAGAGGGGTGAGTGTGTTCACAGAGTGGGTGGGGTGGTGTGAAGCTGTTGATCTTGGGCTTCAGTCTTAAACAAATTGGCCATTCCTCTGTGGGAACTGGGAATGTAGTCACACAGGGAAGGTCAGCCTGCTCTGTGTCAGATTCTCTAAATTTCTCCAATAGCTAATTATCTCCCAGAGTGCCAGAGGAGAGGTTTGGAAAAGCTTTTGTTGTTTTTTTTTCTAAAGCCCCTCCACACTCTCCCTTTGTTGCTACATTCTCCCAAGCTGCCTGAAAAGTTTAATCTTGATAGGCTAGCTGAGGGCTGCATTAACACATAGGTAAGGATAGTTACTTTTTTAATTATTATCTTGAATGCTACAATGAAAGCCAAAAAAATAATTAAATGTACTCTCCAGCTGCAGGTGCAGTTCTGACATATAAGCGTTTTGATGCTCATATCTTGCACTGAACTGTAAAAGTCGCATGCCATTCTACTTCTTCTTTTCCTTCATCTGCATTGCTTTATACTGAACAAAACTTTTTTTACTGCAGTCATATAATGCAGTGCTATTACCGAGGTCCAGCAACCTTTAGCATCTGCAAGCAAAGATTAAAATGACAAAAAATCTTTTTCTCACTGGCTTGATTCATGAAAGGTTGCATTACCTCCTGCAAGCAGCCCCTTCTTTTTCCTATGTCCTCACAGTGCACCCACATTATGAACTGCCCAGCTTATAATGTGAATGCGATGACAGGAAGGTTGTCAGGTTGCTCCTATAGGCCACCAGGTGCTGAGCAGCAGTGGGTTAGAGTCTGGACAAGCTTGTTTTCCATCTAAAACTGCAGTCACACTATTTCTTCTCTTGGCTGGTATGTAGGAATATTAAAAGTCCTTTTATGTGTGTCCAAAAAGAAAGAAATAAAGAGCAATTGAGGAACTACAGAATGTATTGTTTATGATGCATCCTGTTGCATTTGATACGTCCTACTACAACCAGGGTGGATCTTCTATTGCCTTTACAGATGATATAGTTGGTGTCAGAATCATTCCTCAGACATTTTGGTTCAGATCGACACGTCATGTGGCTGATGCACATTTGTTGGCTGTACATCCACAATGTGGTTGTTCCATTCCAGGTTCTGTCGAATTGAGATGTGAAGTCTGTGAATGCTGTTTGGAGTAAAGTGAATGAATTGCATGTTCAAGAACCCAGTTCGATGTTGAGCTATGTGGCACGGTGCATCATCCTGCTGGACATACCCAACAAATTTCTTACATAAAATTCTTAGCATATATGAAGTAGATTAAATGCTCTGCTGGAGTCTCATTTACAGTATAAGTAATGTATTTTATTGGTATTGACAAAGTGAAAATGTACAATAGGTGAAAAGTGAAATGCTGAATAACAGTATGGCCAATGTAAACATTAACTCTCTACCTTGTGATTTACCCTTCAGTGTTGTATTTGTATAAACGCAGGTATCAAGAAATGCCATGTTTTTGAGCTAAATTTAAAAAAAATAAAATAAACAATGTGGTGTGTTGATTCCACTTGAAAAGATTTTTGCTCTACTATTAATAGTTTTAAAATTTGAAAGCTTGAGATGGGTCTAACATCTGCTTGAACATTTATTCCCACATAGACATTGATTACATTTGTGATAAGATAAATAAATCTAAAGCTGCATGCTGATGATGTTCATCCAGCTGTCCTAAATGAAGCAATATGATTGCAGAAACCTTTTCTTCCAATTTCTTTTGACTAATTTAAACTGAATTGTAGTGCATTGCAGCTTTATCAACTTAATATCAGATGTTTCAAGCAATTTCCCCTAACTCATAGTTTTATTTTTTTATTTTGGATCTCCTCTATCTTTCTTTTGTTTTATCTTTTCTGTCTTGGTAATTTTACATTTCTGTTGGCTTCATACCACAGGCTCGTGTCCTTTTCTCATCTCCACTCTCAGCCTCTAAAGCAGAGGTCTCAAACTCCAGTCCTCAAGGGCCGCTGTCCTGCAACTTTTAGATGCGCCTCTGCTGCACCACACCTGAATAGAATATTTAGGTCATTAGCAAGTCTCTGGATAACTGATCTACACAAGGAGGGGGTAATTAAGCCATTTCATTCCCGTCTTTTGTACCTGTGGCACATTTAAAAACTGCAGGACAGCGGCCCTCGAGGACTGGAGTTTGAGACCCCTGATCTAAAGGGATTCTGTTGTTGACACAGACTGAAATAGGGGGACAGACTTTGTCAAGACCGTCTGGTCCCCAGCCAAGAAAGCCACTAGTTTCTCATGCTCCCCCATCTCCTTCCCAATTTTTTTTCTTTCCCTGAGAATGTCTTTCTCCTGGCTCTTTTTATGCTATCTCATCTACCTGAATCTAATTTTGCCTTTGTCAGTCCTCACCTGCAGCACGAGCGTGAGAAAGTGCCCTTTGAGAGGGTACTTTAAAGCAGCATAGGTCATCATTTTCATTGACCTTTCGCTGGTAATTATGTGCACAAAAGGCTGTTGATAGAGAGACAACAGTATATTTTTTTATTATTTTTTTTTAGTTTTCAATAAATTAACTTGAGCTTTGTCATGGTTTCCTGCTGCTGGTGAAAGACAGCTGCTGTCTTGGAAGGAATTTCACATTGCAATTTAAAAAATTTTTTCCTCATAATCTTTAAATTGCAGAGACTGCCTCTAGGGTTAGCAAAAAGAACAGCTGAGTTAATAGTGTTACTCAGCTTTAGTTAAGCAGTACAGTGCAGTGAGGTCCTGAGACTTGAGTGGAAAATACATAAAATTTCAAAGAAAAGAGAATACTGCTGTTATGGTAAAGCGAGCAGCGATTATGTTTCAAGAACAAGGACGTCTTCTAGAAAAAAAAAAAAGCTTTGGCTAACAGAGCCGTCTTCCATTACCATCTAAGAGGTATTTACAAGTGCGATTACTGTGATTATTATTTCAACAATACGCTGCAATGCTCTTTCATGGGTTGCCAGCCGGAGCAAGGACAGGGAGGGCCTGCCAACCTTGTCAACCTGGGAATTTGTCTAGCAGCTCCGTAGGACACAGAAAAGACGAACGGAATGAGCCTGAAAAAGAAACGCCATGGCAGAAGTAACGAAAAGGAGATGTGGTTCAAAAAGGCATTTGCCTTTCTGCAGGGTCACAAGATGCCACCCTTCTAAAATGTCTTTGACCTTCGTTTTTCTTTCTCTGCAGCCCCCACGGAGCCTTTGCTGTGCAAATTTGCAGACGGAGGGCAGAAGAAACGTCAAAGCCAGAGCAAGTATCCTCAGAATGGGAGACCATGGCACAGAGAAGGGGAGGTAAGATTTTGGAACAGTACGAACCTTTACTTTTGCTCACTGAAAGGAAATCCTAAATTCTGAGTGACCCTGAGCTTTTCTTAGGAGAAATTAATGTAAAGAAATGGAATCATTACATCTATTGTATCTTTTCTGTAGCTGTCCACAAATGGCTACAGTACAATGTAATGCTTCAGTAGCTGATGAGTCAAAAGAGCTCCATGGTTTGGTCATTGATGTCATTATGACTTGTGTGAAACAAGAAGGGTTTCAAAGCTGCAGGAAGAAACAAGCAATGAGGCTTGCAATAATTACATTCATCAAATTATACCAATGTATTCTCTTTTCATTTTACTGTACTTTTAGTGAATTTATTACAAAATTTATAAAAACTGTTCACCCAAATCCACAGATTAGGATAAAGGCTCCAATAATAAAGCAATAAGAAAGCTGTCAAGTCAACACCCTCGTGCTGTGCTCTGTAACCACAGACAGAATCACTGAAACTTCTTTGTGGGATTTTTTCCAAGCATTGTTCGTGTGTTTGTGGTGATATATGAAGACTTTTACAAGGAACCACATTTCATTCACAAGTAAAACAAAACTATTAGCATTCAAATATGACAATAATGTTATAATTGATGTTAAGATTTACTGCTGTAAATATAGGCCTTCCAAAAACCCAAATAAGTCTGTCTGTCACATCTAGTGTTTTTACAAACAGAAATTATTTGCCATTCGTGTCCATTTTAAGATATGAATCCAGTGTGGGGAAAAATAGAAATAAATAGCCAGTTGAACTGACCCTGAATGTACATGAGCTGTCATGTAAATTGCACCTCTAGCCAAATGCCTCACTGAACACACATTCCCTCCATATATCAGAATGGCAGGAAACCCAAAACCAGATTCGGTGTGATAACATGCAGATACAAGGTTACAGCTAACAACTACCTATACTGGAAAGGACACGTAGCGGACACAGGCTAGGTAGCCTTTAAACTGGAATATATAGATGAGGAAGAATGCGAGCACATACCTAAACCCAGCACACACGTTTAGTGAGGCTGACAGTTATGCTGAAGCAGCAGGGTGAGAAGACCCAGAGAGATGAAATGTTTGTCCTTCAGAAAACAGTCTCTGTATGTGCATTTGTTGTTGGTTGTTGGACTATAAATTGGGCTCCATGTCTCTCTCAGTGCTTCATCACATGAATAACTACACTGAACACGTCCAGTCAATTATGGGCTGTTTTTTTTTTTTGTTTTGTTTTTTTTTATGGTAGAACAATTTTACACAATAACTTTTAATGGGTTTTAAAGATAATATCTGTACGTTGAGACTTCAATTTATCAGGGGATTTTTCTAATCCTCTTAGGGTCAAACATCCCACCACTGCATACATTTCACTTAGAACGTTAGACCTAAACTACATTGTTTTTGCAGCCATCAACAAGCTTCTGGTGTAAATAATGCTGAATATTTGGACATTCATCTTGGTTAAAATTAATGGCGTTAATGATGCTTCTCTTGCAAGACAACTGGAGCACTGTTTTTTGGCTTGAAAGCATGACATTTGCTCCTGCAGTTGTACTCCTACTATAATATTTCTTCAGAGAGCATTTCAGCCGTTACAGATTGATTTTAGAGCAGAATGCTTGTGTGTTAACATCATTTTGTCCGATAGCAATAACAAAACTGATCCAGATTTTTCCAGTTCATGCAAGGCCAGAAATGTGGTGGTTCCTGAACAACCTAACCAGTTATCTTTCATCAGAGGTCGATTGTTTGTGTGTGCTTCCAGAAGTCACCACAGGCCAGATACATCTGATTAACATGTCATTCACTACAACTGTTAAAATGAATGGTTCTGCATACCACAGCAGTTTAGAAATGATTTCAAAGTACTGAAGCAGCTTGTGTAAATCTACAGTTTTCCTCGGAAAGTTCTTGCACTTTGTATTTGTTCCAAGTATGGGTCAACACAATATGATGTCAGATAAATCTTTTTTTTTTTAAGTTTCCAAAGAGAAAATATAAAAAAATTCTATTTTTTAAGAGAAATATGTGAAACAACAAAAATAAGTCTTTGTTGGAGCTCTACAAGGTCCATGCAAACCGTTCGCATACTCCTCGGTTTATTTAGAAGAATTTCAACTTTTCATTATGTAAAGAGGATCTGCTTTAAGTTACCCTTTTGTACAACGCGCAAGGTGATTAAAGTAGAGCTTGTCCAGGATGGTGCACTGTGACGCAATTTACTGTAGCTATGGGAAGTTTCATCAAACTTCAAGACAAAAAAAATTGTTCACCTAGATTCTATAAACATACAGAGACCAGAGGGGAAACAAGAACGACTGCGGAGAAATAACAGAGATCCAGAGTTTGTGCTTAGATCTGAGTTCAGCCAAAGGCTGAGCTGAACAAAAAAACATTGAAGCACATTATCATAAGCTAGCTAGCTTGAAGCTTAATTCAAATGTACACTGAAGACCCATTTATACCTCAAGTTTAAAATCTCAGAGCAGGGATTTGTGTCTCAGTTTAAAATATTTTCATGTTCCCTGTTCCTGGTAGTTGTCTCATCTTCCCCTCTGGTGGCCTTCACTCACGTTGTTTCACATTACTTTGTCTTTTAAAGAATGCTGTGTCAAAGTTCAAGACCAAGTGTGGGGAGTGAAATCTGTTGCCAAAAGCTTATGCTGGTTAGTTACCTCTGGTTTGTATTATTTTAGAGCAAAATAAACAGCGTTTTGGAAGATTATTCTTTAGCTTTTCTCCTATTTTGCTACATTACAACCACAAAATAAAACATTTTCTTTTATTGAGGACTTAAAGTTCAACACATTGCAGCTCATAACTGCAACGCGGAAAAAAAAAGGGTACATGGCAGAAGACCTTTTAGAAATAAAATGGAGAACACGACCATAAACACACTGCTTGACCTACAGTGAAATAGTTCTGAGCAAAGTATAATTATACGTTAAAATAGCCTAGTCAATGCAAAGACCTACATAAGTCAGGAATGTGTGTTAGTACTTGAAATTAACCCGTAATCAGACATTTTACATCCTATCTCACTGAGCTTGGGAAGAATGAAAAAAACTTTCCATCTTTACATGAGCAAAGCTGGTAGTAGACGTAAAAAAAAAATACATCTGTAATTGCAGCAAAAGGAGGCCTTAAAAAGTATTGCACCATTTTCCTTCTATTTCACAATTATGAGCTACTTCCTTCTGGTCTACAACATAAAACTCATAAATGATGTTAAGGTTTGTGGTTTTAACGCGACAGCGTAAAAAGAAGTCCTTGAAAATGAATTCATAAGCTTTTTTTACACAAGTAAATGTCCACTCACCTTATTTAGCACAAGAGGCTAATAATAGATGTGCCCACTCAACATGGTGCAGAATGTGTTAATGAATCTCACAGGGAGAAGGCGCTTCAGGTGGGTCAGTTGACCTTCAAAAGTGGGAAGATTTGCATGCACCTTGTTCCAAGTGTGTGGCCCTGACCTGTTCCAAAGGCAGTCAGCTCTAACTACATCCTCAACACTTCTCTAGCATATTTACATCTGGATTAAAGGCTTCAACTGGATCTCCAATGAGGGCGTTATTGCTTGTGCTGAGTGATAGATATTTGGTGTTATTTTGGTATTATTTCAGGCATACATAGGTTTAACAAGCTTTAGTTTTACTCTTGTGTGAATAATAAAGTCTCTTTGATGTCATCTCATAACCCTTTTATTGTAGAAATAAGATCAGTAGATTTTGCCTGAATGCAAGTATTTAACAGTAAATCCAAACTTCCAGGAATACGGACTTTGAACTTCTCGTAATATATTTGAACTTATTAGTTTATTTGTTCATTTAAACCTTTCTGTAAACAAGTTTTTAATGCATATGTCTGTTAATAAAGCCAGATAAGTAGAGATGAACAAATTATTTCAGGTATATTGTGTTTTGAAACTGAGTAACTGGTTTTCCAACAGACTCAGATTAATACCATCAAGAGTCTAATTATTTCTATCCTGCTAACTGGAAATTTAAAAAAAGGACCATATTTGTGTATTTGTTAACTATTGCTTTTTGTAACACTCATTCAGCCATCAGTAGTTACCAAAGTTTCAACTTAAATAAGATCATGACTTCTTGATCAGCTGCTTTCATATGATCATTTAAAGAGCCACCATTTGTATTTGTTAGTCCTGTCAACTTTTCAATTCCTGCCATACTAAAGAAAGGAACTTTGTACATTTATGTGTTGTGATATTTCACTAAAATGTCCTTCATTTTTGCCGATGGCCACATGAGGTCAGGCGGCCTCAGCAAAGATGTTTCTCTCATCTTTGCTGAGGGAGATATAACTACGACCGACCCTCTGTGACACAATCCCCAAGGCCGACTCATCGGACGTTATGCAAGGATTTCCCAGCCTCTAGACTCAATGCTATGATACTGGAAAGTGCTGCCAATGATTGACGCCTGGTTGAAGGACAGAAATGTTTTGCCATATCAGTAGATTGTTTATACTACTGACCACAGAGATTTCAAGGTCACTGAATGTACGGTGTTGATCTGCAATCTTTTTTTTTTCCTCCTCCTTCCTCTAATCCAACTATCCCACACAGAGATGACAAGCAAAAAATTTTAAATTGGTGGACTGACACAAGCATTTTGCTACATATTAAACCTCTTCCGTGTTTCATGTTGGTATATTCTGTATTTTGATGAATTATGCAGATTTTGACATCTGCATTGGGTTTGTAACCGGCCTAGTCACTATTGAAGGCGAGTCACCTGAAGATGTGATCTACTTGAATCAAAAGCATTTGAATGGGATAATGAATAGAATGTCATTCACCCTACGGTCATTGATCAGGTGGAAGATGGGCTATTACATGTCAGTCTGTTTATCAGAACTGGAGACATTTCTGACCACGCATACAGATGAAGGGGAGAAAGACTCCAAAGCATCCATCAGTCTCTTACTCCTCTGCCTGTACAGAATTTCCTGTGGCTTTTTTTAAATTTTTCTTAACTCTTCCTTTTATTCTGCCTTTAAGTGCTTTCTGCACACATTTCTCTTTTTTTCCTTTTTTTTCCTTTCACTTTGTCTCCCTGCGTCTTCCTTCCTGTGTTTGAAGTCTTCCCAGACCCCACAGCAACATATGGAGAGAGAAGGAGCAAGTGACTCACTGAGACGGAGACAGAGAAACAGAGAGGGAACACATTGCATGATCAGTCAGGAGTTGCAAGGGGTTGAGTGCTGCAGGGTGGCTGGTGGCAAGGATTGAGAAATATGACAGATTTTCTTGTAAACTACCCAATGTGGGAGCCTAGAAAGTGCTGTCTCTCGCCGTCTCATGCTGACAAACATATTAGTCACTTCAATTTTTTTTTTTCAAAACACACACACAAGCCCTGTAGGTGCTCAACCCCTTCCCTTCCCCCATTTTTTCTTCTTCCTTGCATCTCACCAACACACACACACACTTGTTAAAGAAAAAAGAAAAAACTTTTCAAAGTCACACTTCTTAAGCAGCGACTCTTGGGGAATGCATGTAGATAAAATAAAAAATAAAAAACAACATCCGGCATTTCTCTCTGTGTGAAAGCCTAACAGATGTGCGTGTGTTTGTGTGTGTGTGGCCACCAAGCAGAAAAAAAAACAGAAAGCAAATTGGTTTCTGAATGGAAAATACAATCAGGCATGATGCCACTGTGTATTCGGACACAGAGATTTTATACGTTACCAGTATATTTTTAAAAATTCAAACTCTCCTGGGAGTAGAAGGATCATTAAGAAAACTATTTTATTTGGAGAACACAGAGAGGATGTTTGAAAACTGAAAATAAACTTCTTCTTTTCTAAAAGTCACAGTGGTGGCTGAGCTCTGTTTGATTATTTTATTTTATGCTATACAGTTTTGGATCCATTTCAGATACCCAGGCAGAGTAGCTGCCTCTTTTCCTTTTTTCCCCAGACGTACCAGCCTGCATCAGTAATCAGTTTGTAGCCCTGCAGAATCGCTGGTCAGGAGCTGTGGAAGTCATCAGCACATGGAAGGAAGCGCAGCACCGAGGGGAGATTTCAGCCTCGCCAAACAGCTGGTCATATCTGCTGTTGCTATTAGCACACATGTAAAGACATGCTCACCAACAGAACATGTCCGCAGTTCCTTCATTTCAAACGGTGCCTTGCAAAAATGTCATTGGGGGTCTCTACCACCTGTGTGCATTTAGACAAGGGAGCATTTACCCATCCATCAGTCAAACTGAATGAAGAGCGTTTGAGAATTTTATTGCTACATATTCTTAATATTTCTTGGTTAAATTTAGGTGTGGACATCGTCTGCTTTGACCTAAACCATTCTTTTGACCTCAGGGTTCTTGTCCAGCTGCCAGTTGAATTGTCATCTATACTCGTCTTTTGCCGCCTCTACCAAATTTTATTCTACAGTTGCTCTGTATTTAGCTTCACTTAATTCGGATAAGCTTCCCTGATCCTGAGGAAGAAAAATATCCCCACATCATGATGCTGCCAGCACCACCCCAGTAGTTGTGTGTTCAGAGGGATGTGTGATATTAGTTTTCTACCCCAAATAGTGTTTCTCTGTTTTCTGATGTGTTTTCTACTTGGCTTGTGGCAAAATAAACTTCTAGTAATTTTATTTTGGATTCAATTATCCAGACACTGTTTTTTTTTGTTTTTTTTCTAATTAGGTGACTAAGAAATGGAAGTAATAGTTTAAAAAATAATCTGCCAGTGGAACTAGTACTATTTGATGAACATAGAGGAATTATTTACTTAAAACAACTTCCTATACCTTTCTGAAAAGTTGCATGTAAGTTAGGTTTGTCTCATTTCAAATGTCTAGAAACTATACCATAAGTACTTGATGAGAGTTTGTGTTTTTACAGTGTGAATAAAAGTGAATTCTACAATTTCTGGATTTTAGGTATACATTCTGAAGTGGAAATCTTTTCCACTTTGCAGTAACCTGTTACATTTATTCAGTCACCTAAAATCCTGTTAACTGCCTTAATGTGTGTGACCTAAAAAATGGTCAAAAATCCAGTGGGTATGAACACTTTAACACAATATTATGTTGACGCATCCAAACTTTGAAAGAGATGTTTTAGACAATACACAAACACTTAAATGTTCACAGAATGATGTTACTAATCTTTCAAAATTATCAGCTACTGTATTCGTTTTGAATATGCTTTCCTTTTGATGCTTTCCTAATACATTTTCACAGACTGAAACCTAAAGCCACTTGAAGTATCAAGTGGCTTTAGGTATCAAGTGGCTTTAGGTGATGATGGCTATCAAACTGATGGCCATCAGTTTGATAGCCATCATTTCTACATATCATCAGATCTGCTGGAGGTTCAGTGTTTTTGCTCATTCTCTCATTATTTCGGTCATAGTCTCACTGATACCCCTGCTCTTTTGAGCTGCTGTTTCCTGAACTGTGTGTGCAGGTAGCCACCAATGAGAACAAGAGTGAAAAGAAGTACAGGAAGAGGAAGGAGGGTGGGTTCGGAGATGAAGAGGGTGTGGGGTGAAGAGTGAAGGAAGGAGAAAACAAGATGTTGAAGAAAGAGAAGTAGAGAGCACAAAGTGAGGCAAAAGATAGCCAAAAAAGTGTGTATGTGTGTGTGTGTATTCTGATGAAATCTGCCATCCTCAGCAGCCTCCTGTTAAAAGAAATCGGATTAGCTCTCCTCCGGGAGGGAGCCTTCAGGAATGCAGATGAAGGATTGCGGCACAGGTTCCTCTCCTGGACTCTAAAATGGCCTTACCCACACACACCCACACATGCAGACCCACCTTCTCTGTCTCCCTTTTCCCTCTAAAAGGCATGTCTTCATTTCCTTCTATTCACAAAAGCATAATTGTATGTGATTGAAATAGAAAGAGTGTCTTCGATCCTAATTCAGTTTGTCCTATTGACTGAGTTTAGTTTCACCTAAACTTTGGCACTTGTCAGTTTTTCCGAATTTAAACGAGCTGATACGAGTTTGATTTAATTCATTTTTAGCATAAAGAATTGGGGCTTAGATGTAATAAATGTGCAGCTGCAATATGTGACTTTGGCAACTATTGACAGCTTCTGCTTCAGTCTGACAGGTTAGCAGCTAAACGGGTCTGTCTCGACAGTTTCATGTGTTATGTGGCTTTTCAATTGTGTTTGAACTTGTACTTTATGAAGTTTAATTAATTAGCATTTTTGGCAAGGAAATATGATTAAAATGCAACATAAGTATGATAAAAACCAGGAATCTAGCTGAGAATGCTGACAAAAGTTGGGGAAGAGAAACCTCATGTACTGAGTAAGATGAAGATTTATAACTTTGTCCATCCATCCATTTTCTTCCACTTTATCCGGGGTCGGGTCACGGGGGTAGCAGCTTCAGCAGGGAGGCCCAGACTTCCCTCTCCCCAGCCACTTCTTCCAGCTCTTCTGGGGAATCCCAAGGCGTTCCCAGGCCAGCCAAGAGACATAGTCCCTCCAGCGTGTCCTGGATCTTCCCCGGGGCCTCCTCCTGGTGGGACGTGCCCAGAACACCTGACCAGAGAGGCATCCTAACCAGATGCCCAAACCAGCTCAACTGGCTCCTCTCGACGTGAAGGAGCAGCGGCTCTACTCTGAGTCCCTCCTGGATGACCGAGCTTCTCTTATCTCTAAGGGAGAGCCCAGACACCCTACAGAGAAAACCCATTTCGGCCCCTTGTATCCACAATCTAGTTCTTTTGGTCATGACCCAAAGCTCATGACCATAGATGAGGGTGGGAATGTAGATCGACCACGATGGACTGGTACAGCGCCCGCTTCACGGCAGATGCTGCGCTAGTCCGCCTGTCGATCTCCTGCTCCCTTCCTCCCCCATTTGTGAACAAGATCCTGAGATACTTGAAATCCTCCACTTGGGGCAGGACACTCCCCCTGACCTGGAGAAGACACTCTACCCTTTTCCAGCTCAAGACCATGGCCTCAGATTTGGAGGCACTGATCCTCATCCTGGGCACTTCGCACTCGGCTGCGAACTGCCCCAGCAAGAGCTGCAGATCACGACCTGATCTGTAGGTTGTGATCTGAATCTGAATCCCTATCTGAATAGGACCGCATCTACCACAAAAAGCAGAGATGCGATCGTAGGGCCACCAAAATGGATCTCCTGAACACGTTGGCTGCGCCTAGAAACTCTGTCCATAAAAGTAATGAACAGAATTGATGACAAAGGGCAGCCTTGGTGGAGTCCGAAACGAGCCCGACTTACTTATAAATCTGTACTATATTTAATATGTACAGCGTTGTGCAGTGATTTGTCCAATAAGGTTGAGAAAACAGCAGCAGTAAACAGGGGACACTTATATATTGTAACCGTAGATATATATGTGGAAGCACTCTATAATAATCCCAGTTTGATGGTAAGTGGCCACAGTGGTGTTGTTGCTTGTGACAAAAACTGTAATTAAACAAAAAGCTACAATTTTGACACTGTTTTGCCATAATGTAATTTCTACTCAATATCAGCACAAGTCTGTTTGGAAACTTTATCACCAGCTTAAATTAAATCACAGAGCTGCACAGTCGAATGTAACATAAAGCGTCTGTGAATTAAAAGTTTCCAGCACAAAAAGAAAAAAAGAACGAGTTGTTGCTGTTACTAATTACTCTGGGTAAATGTGCAGATCGTTGTCCTAAACTTTAATGGAATAATTTCCATAGATGCCAGCAGATGTTTTGGACTGACAGAGGTCCAATAAAACCCAAAAGTCACAATGCAACAATACATTTCTTTTACTTGAGAAACTTTACGCTCACAAATACTAACCGCAGTGCTGTTTCCAATGAAGCTATTTGTTACAGCTGGACTATGTAAAGATGTGTCTTTGTTCTTTATAGTCTTGAGTTGTTCCTTCTTTAGATCTAAGATTCCAGTTGTACCAAGAGACAAGTTTGGGTTTTTTTGTCTGTGTGTGTGTGAGGAAAATTACATCCTCTTTGCTTACTGACTTTCAAAAATCTCATCAAACTGCTTTTCCTGCAAAGAACATCAATGGGGAACATAAGATTAGCAACTCTTCCTTCTTTGTTTCACATGCCACACCACTTCTGGTCTAGAAACATGAGCTCCTCATTCACTTGTGAGTACAATATCTTGGGTACAATATCTAAGGATGTAATTGGACGAGCACCATCATACATACACATGTGTATATTCAGTAGAGGTCTCTGGAAAAGACTTTTTTGTGTCAGAAAGTGCACTTTAATGTCACTTGGCTGCTTGGACAAATACAGACTATGATTTTGTTTGGCTTCATACTGCTAAGGTTTAATGATTTTATGTTCCTTAAACATATTTACAAAATAATCAATGTAAAAAGAAGTCAAAGTCAGGAATCCCATTACTTTTGCACTAACAGCTGATAAACTAAAGAGGCTAATTGCCTAACAGTTGACCTAAATAATTATTCAAATATAAGATGCATTTTTGAACATTCTCCTAACCTCCTTTCTCTCTTTCAGACTGGCATGGCGTTAACGTACGATCCTGCTGCAATGCAGAATGGGTAAGAAGTCTATCTTTGGCAGCAACTAATGCGCTCTCCCTTCCAGGCCCATAGAAACCAAGTCAATATCACTGTCATAAATAAAGATTAATGTAGTGTCTGCACTTTGTTACGGTTTGATTAGGGAAATCTATACAGACTCCAGGTATTGGTTTTCAGTAGTTGGGTTGGATGAGAGATGTGGGGCACAGAGGGGAAGCTGTGTGAGCCTTCCTGTGTGTGTTTACTTGCTTGTGTCTTCACATGTGCTTTTAGTCTTTATGTCATGAATTAATGGTAATCCGGAAATAAATGACCAGAGCGACATATTTAGTTTTTCCAAGTTCCTCTGAGACAGGAAAGAGCATTCTGAGCCCACCAGACCTCTGTCTACCCCTGACCTCAGTCATTCACAGGAAACTCCTCACTCCCACTTCCTAAACCACTGATCCCCCAGCGACCACAAGTCAATCTCAACCAGCAGCCTACACAAACAGCACCACTCACTTTACGCAGCCTGCAATGTAAACGCTCTGGCTGATGGAGCTCTGCAGGCTTGTAATCCCACGGATATATTTTGTGGGAAAGTAATGTTTACATTTTCAGACATTCCAGTTTACATGTAGTCAGACTGCAGAAAAAGTGAACTGACAGAGCCATCAGTTTGATATCATCCAGCACAAATGTAAAATTTACAAAGAAATGTTTTCACAGAGAGATGCAGTATTGTTCTAGTGTATATTTGCATTTCTATATTAAATGATCAGAATTGACAATATTTTCTTTCATTATAGTGTCTGCTATATATGCAAAAGTTTTAAACTACTCCTGATTTCTTTATCAGTGGACCTGCATGGTTTCTAACGGTCTTTAAAGTATTTTCTTAAAAACAACACTGAGAGATCCAATATTCTTGGGAATTAACATGTTTGCGCTAAAATACACTTTTCACAGATTGTTTTTTTTCTTTTTTTCTTAATTCAACTTTAAAGAGAACAAATTCTGTCTTTGGACAAACTTATGGTTAACTAATGAGCAGGTCCAAGATTGTCACAGCATTAAAGCTCTGATCACTCTGACACGCTCTGTGACATCTGATTCAAAGTACTCTAAACAACATGAATGTTATGTTGGAGCATTTTTGTGGTTTTGAATTCCAAGGACAATAAAATCAGTGTTTTGGAGTGGTAATTAAAATGCTCCAATCCCAGTTCACTAGTAAAACTCGAGACAGATATGGAAAAAAAAAGTTTATATGCTGCTTTGCCATTTGATACCACAACACCTTGGTAGAAATACATCTGCACTGATCTTATAGAAGCGTGTTTTTGCAGCCAATTACTTTGAAAGACTTAGAATCTAAGTCCCTCCTGATGTACAATTTATACATGTAGATAGGAATGAATGTGCAAGGCCTGTTTTGCAACACTAGAACTTGGATAATCAGTGAGATGGAATGAATGAAATCATCTGTATAGTAGTATTCTGGGATCAGATTTGAGGCCATCTGTTGGGCAGCTGAGATTTGTCCAGAAATGGGTCATGCAATAGAGAAATGATCCCAAAAATCCAACAAATGGCAAAAAGAAAAGCATCGTATTGTTCCAGCGGCTTGAAGTCCTGACCTCAGTCTGATTAAAAAGTTTGGCTGAAGTCACAAGAGAGCAGCGGATAAAGAAATGTCTTTCAAGATCAATATACTAATGCAAAACTGTAAATAAGTGTTCTTAAATTCTTTCATAACAATCTGAGACAGATAAGATCACAGAGAACACGACTGTTGCATCTTACCCTTACTCAATGTGATTCAGGTAAGGGTAAGATACCCTCTTAAAAGCTATTGAGAGTATCGAGCATTATGGGTTAATTTTAGAATATTAACACATAATTTAACACATTTCAAATGACTTCTTGATAACATGTGATCTAACTATTTGGCTGGACGTGTAATTTGGGTGTCAGGTTATTAAGTAATTATTATGTGAGTCTGAAAACATTTTACCAAATGATGTTCTGATCTTTACTTACAGACCATGCACAAACCGTCTAATTTTGTTTGCCTAGACAAGAGGCATTTAAATATAATTTGTTATGCTCCAAACTGTTTTTACTTTGTGGCCTCGAGGAAACGACACAAAACACCACAATAAATAAACCTGCACTTTTACAGATATGTTTAGCTCAGGAACAAAACGTTGCAGTGGATTTATGCTACTTTTACATAAGAGGTATTTGTTTAAACCTTTAAAAATGGCACCTGTTAATATATATTGTCCCACTAAATTATGGTAAAATTTCATTTGATCCAACCAGATGCACTGATTTTATCATAACTTTATCATTTAAACAAGGATAACAATATTGCAGTCTGACCTCAGCTACATGATTGATGATTGTTTACACATCTGATACAAACCTATGAATGCATTTTTGTTTCCAACACTGGGAATTGTCTCTGTTCTCACTGAAACTGTCTAAGCACTACCTTAACTGAGAGCTTAGCAACAGGAGTAAAGGGTAGATGTAAGGTTAGTTAGGTTTGGAGAAGTTTAAGAAGAAAGTCTCCTTTTTCTAAACATCATGACTTACTGATTCAGACTTTCTAAATGTTTTTTGACTGAACCACATGACTTTGAGTAGACGAGGACAAAGTAGGTGACGTCTTGATCTGTCTTGATAACTTACATTACCTTGTTTTAAGAAAACCAAATACAGTGAACCCCTGCCTATTTGTGGTTCAGTATTCTGGGAAAACTTGTCTATTTGTTAAAATATTCAACAGAAAATTCAGAATGGGAAGCTGAAAGACTTAGTTGCAATCCTGCTTGGCAGGTTATTGGCTGGTGTTTGGAAAGAGCGGAAATAAGGAAGATTGTAGATATTAGCTTCCTAAAATGGTTTCCACTGTGAATATCAATGCATATTATGGTATAATTGGTATTTGCGCTGTTAAGATGGTAGTTAAATGTTATTAGGGGGTCCAATGTAATCCATTTCAGCACAAATACTAATAATAGTCAACATTTAGAGCCTCTGTATGTAAAAATATTCTGGAGTCAAATGTCAGTCTCACTGTCTGACCACTGAAGTTTGCTGAAACTGGGTCATCAACAGGATGGATGAAAAGAAATCAATCAAGGGGATCCAGTGTTGTAGTGAAAATACAAACCACAACCTGATTGAAATGCTGCGATGGGACCAGAAAAGAGCTGTTTAAAAAAAAGTTTGTGTCCAAAACTCAATGCATAATACAAGAGGGTTAAAGTTGGTTGTTTTGTGTGCTTTGGCTTAGATTTAAATCATTTTAACAGCAGAGGTTTTCTACATATTTTAAAAAATTAAGATTTGAAGTAAAATCAACTTTTTCATCATGATTGTGGGTCTGATTGTGTATAAACATAAATAAATACAAATGTTACTGTCAGGTATTGCATTATTCCATTAATGTCTTTTTTTTTCATAATTGAGGAATAATTTAACTGAATTATTTTCTGCAGTCTCACTTTTTACCTTGTAAATCACTGAATTTTTCCATTAGATTACATGATGTAATTAGAACAGCTTTTGCTTGGTTTTAACTTTTTCCACTTTGGCTCCTTTTGTTCTCTCTTCTCAGTTTCTACTCCTCGCCTTACAGCATCGCCACCAACCGCATGATCGCACAGACCTCCATCACGCCCTTCATCGCTGCTTCCCCTGTTTCCACATATCAGGTAGGTCATAATGTGCCACTTTATGGGTGGATCGCTGCCTGCATGCGCTATAGAGAAGTTTTCTTTGTGTGCGGGGATGTTGGAAAGGAAATGAGCTGCGAAACAGCATGAGGTCCTCTTCTCTTCTCTGGTTATCTCTCCACTGTCCCAGCTGTGCTTGATAACATCTGTTGTGCACATGGGAATCACAAAGCGCACAAGAAAACAAGCAACATAAAAACTGGCATCAAGAAAAGGCTGAGAAAGGAGAGAACAAAAAAACTTGCCCATCCACCACAGTGTAATAATTTTTATCTATATATTGTTTTAATGTGACTCAACTACTCATTAAGTGATCTCTTTCACATAATTAGATTTACCTGGTTTCTGTGTATTTATTATGATTTGAGATTTCTTTAGAAAACATCTAAAAGAATGACAAGATTTCATTATCATTGTTTAACAATAATAAGCAATTAATTTGAATCTTTCTGAATTTAAAAATGAGCAAAATGAGATCATTCATGTCAGAAGGATTTTTACATTTAATCACTCAGACTAACATTTCGATTGTAGAAGCTGACGATGCTAAATACTTGAGATCCTTGGTGCATGGATGAATATTTTGCTTTAAATAGAGCTTAAGTCCCATAAGGACATATAGAAAGGACTGGAGGGAAAGCTGAAAGTTTCCTCTCATTCGGTTGTCTGACTCCTCTATGGGCTCTCTGCCACTGCTTTTTTCATTTTATTTTATTTTCTCTACCTTCACCACAATCACTTCTTCTTTCAGAGTAAATTTTCCACATTCCCTGTGGCTGTGATGTGTGGTGTAATGCAACAGAACAGAACAGGAACGTGAAAATTGGCTCTGTGATATGCTGAGAGCATCAACCATTTCCCGTCGCTGCACATTTCATGCAACACCCTTTTTCCTAAATCTAAACATCAAGAGGCCCCGCCGCCATGCCCTTTCGCTCTGACGCTATCATTTAACATCGGTTCTGTTTGGTATGCAAGGACAGACAGATGAGAATGCAGAACAAGAGAAAGGAGAGGTGGGAGCGTTTTAGAGGACGATAAGTTGGGAGAGGAGGAAGGATCGCTCAGGTGGCGGCGATGGCAGTGCTTCGGTGGGTGGGCAGAGGGAAAGGTGTTCTTGAAGGTTGCTGTGCTCGTCTTTGATGCACGGCTGATTAAAACTGCGGTCCAGTACCTGCGGTGTAGGGGGAGAGGAAGGGTGTAAAAGCGGGCCATGGCACGTCTCTAATCCGCTCTCGGAAGGCTTCCCAAATTGATTTATCAAAAACAATGGCTAGGCTTTTGAGGAATATTAATCCTCACAGTTTCAATATCGGTCAGCTCTGCCACCGCTCCTTGTAATATTGCCCTTCAGCCAGGCATGGCGGGAAGGTGAGTCCTTCATCTTCTGCTAAAGTACAAAGAGACGCAGAAAGAAGAAAAGGGAAAAGAGACAAGGCATGTAGCTATACACAGCATGGCAAACAAAAGAAAATCATTTCGTTTTATGATGAAAAGTATTACCTTTTGTAATGAAAATCTGTAGGTGCATAGATGTTATGGCATTTGCAATTCCGTCTTTTATGTTTCTGTTGAGGTGATTCTTATTTTCAGCAGCATTTATCAAATCAGCAAATGGCCCATACAGCTCCGACAGCTAGGCTCTGGTGTTCTTATAAAACTGCCGTCTGTGAGCTTCAGTGATGACTGGCTTTGTAAGACGGATAAAACGCTTTGATGATACACATGACAGGAGCCGGTCCAGACCAGATCACTACCAAGATTTCAGCTGTAGTGTCGCCAGTCAGCCATGGCCTGGTTTCCATCACCGGCTCTACAGACCGCTTCACTGGCTGACTAAATATGTGTCTGGCTGTTTGAGAGTGGAGCTGGCTGCTTCACTAACTAGCTACCTGGCAGGCTGTTTGGCTTTACATGTGACTGGTTGGACGGGCTGCCAACTGGCTAACCACACTACTGAACACCCGGCTGACCAGCTTTTTGGTTTATTCGCCCTTTTAAATTGTAAAACAAGCTGTGAAGTTCAGCCAGGGGTAGGGTGCTCTCTTACGTTGAGCACATTTTGTCATTCATATTGACTGAACCTGGGGTGGTTGTATGATTGGACCCCGGTAAGTCCTGTAATATAGAGGAAGAGCCACTTCATTTGAGCTCGGTTTTGTGAGATTCGGTTTATAAAATTAAAACCAGTTGCCGAATCTTCAGAAGCAAAGTCATTCAAGTTCAAACAAATATGCGAGAACATGATGTGTTAAGGGAGCATATGCCATTATCATCACCTTTATTATCTTTTCAATTTTCTTTTCCATGTAGTTTGGAATAGTTATATTAATCGCAATGTTTGAATTAAAAGTAAAATACCATCATAGAAAAGAAAAAACAAGCAGTCGAATACAAAAAGAGAGATGGAGTACAAATGGACATAACACACTGGCCTCCAATGATGAAAGTAGTGAAAGAAAAGTTGGCAGATAGCAAGTAAATTCATAAGGTAAAGATTTTCATGGCTATATTTCCAGTGAGAGGTAAGAAGAACTGGCTTAAAAACTCAGTAGACCAGCATCCAACCCAGGAATTTAAAAGTCTGAAGTCGTAACCACAGTCTGTCTCTACATCCATACAACAGTGGATGACAAAAATTTTGATATGAAAAAAAGGCTGATTAGCCCTGCAGGAGTGAAATTTGGAGGGTGTGGGTATTTGTATTTGTGTTACTATATCAGGAGTTATCCTGAACATTAAAATATTGGGGGGAAAGAAGTGTTTTCAAAAGTGTTGAGAGGTGAGGAGAAAATATCTCCATTCTTTTGACTGTAGTCCTATTTCAATACTGTAGCCAGAAATTCAGTTAAAAATTTAATAAGTTGCCACTTCTAAACAAAAACATAATAGTATACTTGCAAATCCATTGAACATGTAAATAACTTAGAAAGATCTCATGGATTTTTGTCATTCTTTTTCTATGATAAAATAAAAAAAAAAAAAGATAGATTCTGTGCTTTGAAAATCATGGTAAGGAAAACTAAAAAAGGATTTTAAAAATTGGAGCATGAGGTGACATGAAATATATATTTTGCCAAGTGGGATAAGTTGGGTATTTTATTTATATGTTTTGTTGTTTTTTAAAGTTGTACCATTTTATTAGATCAGCTCAGTGGTGTGTTCGTCTTACTAATTGCTTCTTTACTTTCTGAATCTCTAAATCAGCTTCAGAAGGACCATCTCTCACGATTTACCACTACCATTTTAATTAGCAAACAGAGATTTTAACCACATCTCTCATTATTTCCTTGTTCTCTTTGATCTTGAACAGCCAAACCCAAAGCCCTAAGTCTTATACGTATTAGTCTCAAGACTGCAGTCCTTTTATCTCCTAAACTAACAGGGAAGCCGGAATGCTCTTCCTCTGCCAGGGCCTGCACTCTGTCTCAGTTTTAAAGAAAGTGGCTGAGATCAGAACGAAAGCTTTTATGAATTCTTCGTTTAGTTTCTCAGAATTCTGGCCTTGAAGTTTTTCTATATTCCTGTGTACAAACAAGTGGCACAGAACCCTTGTTATGGTGGCCCTGCAGTTTCTTACTTAGAAAATGCTCAAGAGAAGTGATCATAGAAAAGCTTTCTATGTGTCAATCGGCTGTCCTGTTCAGCTGCAGAGAACAAACAGTGCCATGTGTAAACAAGCCGACTTGGCTGCATGTTTCCGAATATCAGCCTTGTTTCGGTGCGGATCCAAATCACGCATTTGTGTTGGCTCAGTGGATTGATTGCTCTTATAGCAGATTATTCCGTGTTTGTCTTTGTTTAATCCAAACGTTTTACCGAGATCTACGGCCGGTCTGTGTGTTTGTCAGCTACAAGCTGTCCAATTCTTCTCTCTTGCAAATGAAAAAAAAGTTCTGTTTGTTCATCATCTATTCATCCAGTTTCATAGCTGTCACTATCAATGCTTCATCATCTCTGATTTTCCTTTTCTAAATTAGTTTGTTTCTGTGAGTATTTCTCTAGTAATTGCTTGGCATTTGTCTCCTCTGTCTTTGCTTCCATCATTGTAATTTTATTAATATAAAGTGATGTTGAGTTGCTGTTGTCTTAAATTAAAGCCTGTTATTGCAACAACAATTGAATTGGAGAGCAATAAGAAACAAACACTCCAGGCACAACCCAAACTCTTGGCAGTTATGTCAAAGCAGGCTGCCTCCAGATCTCTAAATGCTTTCAATAACTTTTTTGGCATATCTCAATCTGTGTGAATCTCAGCCCTTTTGGTCAGTGTAGTAATTTTAAAGCCTACAGACAGGAACATTCTTCGAAGGAACTGCAAATACGCCAGCGTCTTGTATTTGTTTATGGTGGATATCATTTAGATCCAAGACATGTAAAAATGTACATTACTACACATTTTGTCTATTTTTCCTCAGGTCCAGAGTACGTCATGGATGCCTCATCAACAATATGTTATGCAACCGACAGTAAGTACACTACAACATTCTCCACACTGGAGCTGGTCTTTATATCCAATTTTCAGACCAGCTTCTGTTTGGTATTCTTTTTTGACATCACTGGCTTCTATTTTCCTGCACATTTTACCCCGAGGAGACAAATTTATTCAATCCAAAGTACCCAAAAGCAGAACAAGGTAGAAACAGATAACAATATATTTATAATAGCATTTAGTTTTCAAGAATAAGCGTTTGCTTTGGTTATTCTGTACGAACCAGTGTAATATCTAACGGAGGAATAGTTTTAGATTAATCTTCAGCATCTCACCTCACAGTTTGTGCTTTGATACTCCTTGAATTGGAATAGAATAACTTCAAAGTCAAGAGAAGTTTTCAACATTCAAATCTGTTAAGAATCCGCAGGGATTGTGCTTGTTTTTATTTGTACCTCATCTCATAAATTTAAATCCCTGAAATATCATTAATATTAAATGAAAGAATTATTGCTCCCATGTTTTGAGTTTCTGTTTCTATAAGATCAATACTTTAAGTAGTTTCGAACACTGGATGCAGATCTTGTTTTTTAACCAATACAATTTTTTGATGGCTCTACTTATTGTACCGTCTGTTCCTCTTCTGTAAAATTGAAGAAAATCGTGCTTTCCAAGTTTAGCTACATTTTTCTTCCATGTGGATGGCAAGCCGTGGATCTGAGAGGAGGAGATCAAGTATCTGTGTCTATTTCAGAAATGATGGCAGGATGGAATGGGAGATGGACAATTGGATTGTTGCTTCATTTGCAGTAATGAGACCGTTGGTTCGTTCTTACCTGGAAAAGAAAGTGCAGATTCGAAAGGTGAAGTTCTCGCTTTACTTGTCCGTCTCCGTTCCAACCATCATGAGATGCGGATAATGACTGAAAGAAAAAAATCCCGGATACAAGCAGCTGAAAGCAGCAGAAGGGCTCTGCATTAGAGATAAGATGAGGAGCTCTGTCATCTGCAGAGTTCTGAGTCAAAACCTCCCTTCACTGCAGCTAACGGAGTCAGTTGAAGTGGTTCAGATATCTTATTGTTATGTATCTTGGACAACTGACTTTTAAGGTTTTCTGGGTGTGCCATAGTTGTCCCCGACGTCCGCGTCAAGGACTAAGGCCTCCAAACGTGGGGCGTGCTAACCCCCTGCGCCACCACAGCACGCCCTCCTGGTATTACTCTTGGTGGAGAGAGATGTCAGAGACTCACCTCTGTTACAGGCGAAATGAACGGATTTATGGACACTTGGATAGATGGATGGAGATAAAAAGAAATCATGCTAAGCTTAAATGTCATATTATTCCAACTAAATGTGTAAATAATTCATGACACCCCACGAACATTAAATGTGGTTCTTATTCTCATATTGAGCATCCGACACTCATGAAAAATGAGCGATTGCGACTCCTGGTTAAAACAAAGCTACTATGACTGGCATCATGCTGCTAGATAGGAGTTAATGAAGCCATCAAAGAAAAGGCTCAGTAGACTTTTGGCAATTTCTTAAAATCACAAGTTGAGCACATACCCTATGGGCCAAATATTAATCTATAACTTATTTGTATTCAGAGGAAGTTGAAAGTCAGCCCAGTTAGCAGAACAAGAAATGTTTCATGCAGCGTTGATGCAACAAGGCCATGTAAAGTTGAAGTCCCTTTATTTGTTTGTTCCAGCTGGAAAAGTGTGATATAGCAAATGATTTCCGTCCAGATTAATCAGTCTGGTTTTCGATATCTTTGTTAGGGCCTCTCCTTAGAGTTTGTGAGTTTCAGCCTCATGAACTATTTAGTGCTGGAGTCCACCGCTGATGGTGCAGTACTCCCTCATTGGAGGGGAGCTCAACCAGCCGTGTGGCTCCCTGCCAGGGCCATTTACCACTCGGTCCTAGCCGTCTCACTTCCCCTCCCACTGTGGGACAGTGAACACGTAATCTGGTCACAGCAGGCCTCCAGACAGGCACACACACACACACACACACACACCGCCTTGAGGTAGCTTTCCTCAGAGCTTCTCAGTTTCCCTTTCAGCCTTACAACTTTCAGTTTTTTGTTCAGTTCTGTAGCAAACTTGACCTCTTCATTCGACTTGACCTCTTGTATCCTCCTACCTTCTCAACCAGACGTGCTCTTTTGTGATGTTTCTTGTTTTCTGGTAGCTTTTGGCTTGTTAATGTGCCGTGTTATAGATATGAATACCTTGGCTATAACATTTCTACTATTATATTTCAAATATGTAATATTTGTAATATTTAATGGCAGAATTCTCAAAGGTACAGAGCAGCCTCTCACTACATCACTGAAAATCTCTAATGATAATAAGGAAATTGCATATATGGAGCTCTAATATCTGTACAAATACAACCAATTATGACTAAAATGAATTAGAATGAATCTTTTTAAGTTTTTTGTGATCAGAAAAAGTCGAGCTCAAATGTTTCCAATCGCCACCCAATTCCTCGGTATACCTCTAACTTTATATTACCACTAGATACTAAGTTTGGTTTTCAATTAGCAAGATTTAGTTTTAATGTTGTCTTTGTCAGACTGCCTTGGGGCTTTTAGCTGGTCTTTGGAAAAAAATGTTTGCTTTTGATGGCTACTTGTTTTCTGCTTCTTAGTTTTACAAAAGATTGTGCATTAAGAAACAGCAAAGCCCTGACAGCCCTGGCTTTTCAAGCAATTTGCTTTGTAAATCACCTAGTTTAGCCACAAATAAGACAGAATTGTAGTTTCTGACAAACATTTATCTTTCTTAGAGTTGCCTAAAAACTTTTTTAGCATCGTGTCTTGGCCTTGTCTGCTTTGTGTTGTCACAACGCTGGTTTTTGACTGATTTAGATCAATCCCACCTGAAAGTTTAGAGAAAGATTTGTCACGACCAGTTTAAAAAAGTGCAAGTAGCTCTTTCCTGTCACAATTGAAACATACTGAATGACTGTTACACAGTACTGTGTGTTTGCATAATTGGTCATGTTTGACATCACATTCTTGTATGCTGTGTTTGTGTTTTGTTTTACCATATGTGAGCTCCATATTGGTTATTCCCGTCGAGCCTGTGCAACGCCTGATGGTCATCCATCTTCCGGCCCCACTGTCACAGGGCCTCTCAGAGTGCTTGGCACTGGCCATTAACCAGCCGCCACATTGTGCTCTGCTCTACATCCCACCAATTGCTCATGCCAGCAGTAGCCATGTGGCCATATCTTTCCCTGTTGCCCCGTCCCTGTTGTCTTCCAGTGGCTCTTTCTGTAACCAGACGGCTGCTCGGAACTAACCCCAGCTGTCACGGCCGTCAGTGGATCATGGTGTCCAATCTGTCCCCCTTTATGACTCACGCTCGTATCGACTACCAGTTACATACACAGTAGACCACCCTCTACACACACTGTGTGCCAGCAGCGCAGTGAATCACAGCAAATTAGCCAAGCACCCCAGCTTTAAATGCTTGAGGGGGGGAGGCACTCAAAACATTAAAAACCAATTGATTTTGTGGCAGTTTGGCAGCTCCTTCCTTGTGTCGTGTGTTAAACCAATGGAGTGTTCTGTGGTGCTCCTCGTGTACGGGGCAATATGGAGCCACCTGAGCGTGGAAGAGAAAGAGGTCACAGGTAGCAAATTAAATTAATTAAAGTAAATTGAATTAAATTAAAACACAATAAAATAAAATGATGTACATGCAATTAAATAAAAATAAAACAGAATAAAAAAATTTAAATAAATCACCGTAAGGTAAATTAGTTTCATTATAAAAAAATATTGAAAAATACAATTTAAAAAATGTATGTAATATAAAAAATAAAAAATATGTTCTTCAGCATACATGTTTAATTATGAATGAAAATTATACCTTTTATGTTTAACCTTCCTTTTTGACCTTTCTCATGCAAATCTAGGAAAACACTCAACAAAATTTTAGCAACCATCCGAGCTATAATCTGATTCATTTTGCATATTGGGGCAGAACTTCATAATCTGTAAAGCATAGCTAAAATATTACGCTCTGTGGTCAAATACCAGTCATTTAAATGTTGTTTATTTTAGTCTGTCTGTTTCAGTTGTAGCAGGAATAAGTCCATTCAAAGACGCCATTGGGATAACTCACTCCACCCTAAACACGAATCCAACACCGTCCACCACACAGCAGACAGAGCAGTTCCTGGTGCCAAATGAAACGTTAGTTCATTTTAAAGGCATCACCATTAATCATTTCACATAGTTTCTTATGCTGACAAAAGAACAAAATTATAAATGGAAAAGCAAGGAGCCTTATGCTTCTTTAACAACTTGTGCAAAATTGTATTAGCTTGTTTCTGCAAATGATGGAACATCAGACTACGGACAACTGACTCTTGTAAAACTGTGTTCCTGCAGGCAACAGAAAGTTGAACTGAAACCAAATGTTTGTAGAGACTATCTATTCATCACAGAAGCAGAGAAATTCTTGTCCAGCTGTAATAAATCTGGAGAGCTGACCATTTCCTGGCTCTCATTCAAGCCCATCTGCATTACAACTTTACATCACATAAAAAGGACAGGTAGCTCATAAATAAAGCACATCTTCTGGAAGATGATTCAAATTTAACAAACAGAGGTGACTGATCTCAAAATGGAAAGGTCTGCAAAATCCAGTCTCCGGTTATAAATGGAAAGGTTATACACTTGAAACAATCTCAGTTTCCTTTCATGTGTGTATGGCTTTGTTTTCATTTGGTTAGTGGAACCTACAAATGTAGGCAATAAAAATGCGCATTGGACACTAATGTGTGGAATAATTAAATGGTGTGCTGTATCAACAAATCAAGCTGCTTAGACTAATGACTTCATGGGAAACCAGATTTAGTGGGCAGCACTGGCTACTGAATTGCTTATCAACAAGTACACTACCTTGCAAGGATTCTACAATTTGTCACATTAGAACCACAAATTTACATATATTTTATCTGGTATGTTGTATGCACACCGGATCCGCAAAAGTTGATAATTGACATAGTAGTAATAAGTGAGGCAATACTAATACCAGGCTTACAAATTGTTTTACAATCATATCAGAATTTGGCGGTGGCAGCATCAAGCTCTTTTAGCTCTCATTCCTTTGACAAAATGTTGTAATTCAACCACATTGGAGAGTTTTCAAGTGTAAATAGTTTGTCTAATTGTTCAAGATTTGGGAAATTCACTCCAAAACGATTTTTGTAGAGTTGCAGCTGTAATTGTAGCAAAAAGCTGAGGATTTACCAAAAAGATGGATCGTACATAAACACCATCCTTTTCTTCACTTTTTACAAATAGTCCCTAAAACTTTTAAGTTTGTGATTGTAATGTGACAAAAAAAACTTAAAGGATTTAAATAGTTCTGCCAGACAATATACATATATTGTAAAAAAAATAAAATAAATAAAAATTATATTTATACAGTAGAATCTACTTGAATATGATAAAATCCATATTTATACAATAAACGTTTTTTGCAACTGCAGCTGCCGGTATTTACCTTAAATCAGGAATGTTTTTTTACAGTGTAGTTTGGAAAAACTGAGTATTAATAATTGTTTCATTTTCAATTACTGTGCAATATGGAGACAACGTGAAAGTCACTCCTCTCCTTTTTCTCCTATTCGTCATTTTTCTCTCCCTCCGTCGGACATGTGCTTCGCTCTACAGTTAGAAGGGAAAAAGGGACATTTCTTCCCTTTTTCTTCTTTCTACTTTGGTCAGCAGACCTTGGCAAAAACTGAAAAACTAAAATCTCCAAATGATAAATTCATACACACGGCTCGCGCACACACACAACTGCCTAAAAACACATATTGTCTGAGTGCAGAAACTCATTTCATATAATGGTAAATCTCACTTACGAACAGCTCATCAATCACACACACACACAGACTCTCAAATTCACTTCACACTGCCTGTGAGAGCCGGCGTAAGTGCAGCACCAGCCATGCACAGCAGTGCTGTCTTTTCCTCGTGACTTCTCCGTCCTCTTTTTCTTCTCCTCACTCGCGGCTGTATGTGTGTCAAGTGTGCACTTGCCAGCATGCACTGGCCCTTACATGGGTGAATTATCGAATTCCTCTCTGTTTCACCCCAGCCACTCCTTTTCTGGCGCAGGCTTTGAATAGACATTTACCGAGCCCCTACTTTCTGCCTTCATCGGATAGGGGTGAATCAGTGCACTGTGTGATACCCATCTCCCCACGTGACATTAAAATCGCTCCGCAGATTCAGAAGGGGGAACATAACATTGGCCTCATGAATTTATCTGCTGAGGCAGAATTTGAGACAGAGCTACATTCGTCCTTGGGTTGCTCCCTCTGGTCTCTCTTGTCTTTCAATCTTTTCATACTTATTTCCTATACTCACTCTCTACTCCTTTACAAACATCTCACTCTCATTATTTTCCTCTTTTCTCCTCTGTTTATTTCTGTTATCAAGCACTTTCAGAGGATGATTACTTATGATGTGACAGTGTCATTTAAAATATATTGTATGTGCATCTAAAAGCATGTTTCTGCACACTCCCACTGTATGGGAAAAAGATTGAGCAACTTGTATTTTTTACTTATCTTTGACAACTTTTGCAGTTTCAGCAAAATATAATTTGAGACACAAAGTTGATTATGTTTGCAATTTTTACTTTCCTTTCTGCATAGTGAGTAAATTTTTTTTTGGAGAATCCTTTTGTGTGAAATGATTAATATGTTTCATATTAGGTGCTCGGAAAACTCTTGATAAATGATCCCAGTCTGGTTGCAGAGAAGAATAGATCTCCCATGAAGACATGACAAATCCAATTACATGCTTCATTATCCACCTTCATCCTTTAATATGCACATTTGTACATATTTAAGCATGCTACAAATCAATCAAAAACTATCCTTCACCATAGTTTTTCTTGCAGCCATTAACACGACGTAAATGGATGAATAAAAAGGTTGTGAAAATGCACATCCAATCTTATGTTCAGGCTCTGAGCACACTAACAAATATTTATTTTGTAAAAACAAAAATGGTCATCTCCTTTTGCACTTCTTGTCTACATTGTCTGGAAAGAGAAACAGCAAATGGGTAAAGAAAACACATCAGTGGTACATATGTGTATAGACTGGATATGTGAAGATTTTTTTTTAAAGACAATTAATTGAAATAAATCAGGAAGTGGAAACATTTCTCTAGCCAAACATTTTATTAACAGCATACCAGCTTTAAAATTGACTAAATTTTGCCTCTGCACCTGCATCAACCATTTGTGGTTCAAGGTGGCCCAGAAAGTCCAGCAAGTGCCAAAACTGTAGTAAATTGAATTTAGTTAAGAATTCGAATTGCCACTTGTGGAGAGCTTCCTCGGAAATAGCAGCAAGAGTTTTTTTGCATGCATGGTGAGGCAGAGATTTTAGAAGGGCAGCAGCAAAGTCTCTTCACTCCATGAAAAAGATCAAGGACAAACTGCCTACAGAAAGCACCAGGATTGGGTTTCTTGCTGTGTTTCAGCCTTTACTTGATCATTTTCTTGGAAAGCCTGACATTCTACAGGAAGTACAAGGACTGGTGAAACCCACTCAGACTAAAAAGCATCTGGAAAAGGTGGCGTGTTGGAAAGACTATGAACTTCTGAAAGAGGCAGATTTCAAAGCGTCCAATTGCAAAGTTACATTTCTTCTAAGTAATATCTGATGCAGGACATTTTTAAAACAACTAAAGGTAACATAGTTACTTGATTGTGCTATAAAATGGCACTATTGGTCTGGAGAATACTTACTGCTGCCCTTCTAGGGTTTGCCATGTTATGCATTCAGAGATCATGATAGATAGATAGAAGACAGTTGTATAAACCTTATTGTCTGTCTCTGGGCTCCTTGTTAAAAGTGCATACATTCAAAACAAGAGAATACAAACAAAGACACAATATGTACTAACAAAAACTCACATCCATACAAAACTGTCAACCTAAATACCTTAAGCTTTTTGTGCTACCTTTGCCTTTCTTTTACCTCAAACTATTCTGCTCACAACCTCCGACATCAACAAGGCAAATTCATCAACTGTCACTCACTTTCTCTGAGCATGCTCAATGTACGAGATGTGTGTGAAAATCCACAAAGATCAGCAGTTTCTGAAGCCCAACTGCCAACATCAACCCTGCTATGTTCAAAGCCACTTCAGTCCTCTTTCTTCCTTACTCTGATTCTCAGATTGAAATTCATCCTGTTGTCTTCATGTCAATAAAATGGCAGCAGCTCATTGCATTCAGGCATCCAGAAACTATTTGTGTTGACAAGCAATTGGACAGATTCTGCCTCACAAAGTGTCTGGTTATTATGTGTCTTTGATCTCAAAGCTTCTCATAGGTTCGTTATTACCCTTTTTTAAGAACAAGTTTTTGAAATGTTAAAAAAAAAAGCCCTTCTGGGATTTCTGTCAGCTTAGAAAATATCCTAAATGTTGGTTTAACCTTCTTTATCTGTGGCTTCTGCTAGATAAAATCACCAGCTTGCCTCCATTGCTCATAATGTAGCAAGATATTTCTTGTATGTGGTCCAGGTAATAGCGGGGCAACCCTGGAAATCTCTTTGCCCCAAGGAGGGATTCATGCTGCAGACCAGAGTGAAAGACTGGGGCAGTTGGCTCTGTTTGCTGGGATTACCCCAAACATAAAGGGCACCTTAAGGCTTTTTGAAAAGAAAGCTTTAGTGTAGCAGAACAAGATAAAAGGTGTTGCATTCCACACAGATTCATATTCAGCTATTAGCTCTGGGCTCATATCACAAGGCTTCATTTGAAAAACAGAAGTGTTGTTTCTTTTTCTTTTGCTTGTTTTTTGGATTGATTTTATTTCCTGCTGTTTTGAACCTTCAGGTGGGCCATCCTGCAGACTTAGGGATCTGTACAATCCCTCAGTTTTTAAAGTATCCTCTCAATCATCAGCAGATGTTTTTTCCACACCGGAGTGATTGACCGAATACGCTTTCTCTGCATGTGTGTGTGAGAGATTGAGAAGCAGCGCTGTCGTGCTAAGTTTTTAGCAGAATTACTTATACCCTGCAGTGTTCTCACATATAAAGCACACTGCCTTCGCACACACCAGCAGCAGTATCCTAACCGCAGAACCTCACACAGAGAAACCGACTGTCAGTCTCTGTGTGGAATGTGTTGAGTCGGGTTTTCTTCATGTAGCCGCTCACAAGAGATGCTTTGTTTTAACAAACACAAGGGAGGACAGCCTTGGTCACTATTTGATGTTCTTGAGGTTTTTAATGTTCCTCCCTTCTGGTCTTGTCTGCCCTCCTAACATTCATGTTCTGTCTGATCTGCAGCACATTCAGTTCTTACCTCTCAGGCTTTCTTCTATCCAGTCTGGGGACGCATTACCTGAGTGTGTCAGGTAGTGTTACGTTAACATCCCTTTCAAGCAACAGTCTACACAGGTTATAGTGATAAATATTTCAAGTTGGAGCTGTCATGCATTGAGCTTTTTGCCCTGGTTGAGGTGAAAGTAAATCAGAAAAAGTTTTATATTTATAACCCTTTGTTTAGATCAAAATGACTTAAATCCGCTCCCAACAATTTGCTAACGGAAGCAGAATTTGGAAAAATATTGGAATGATATCATATAATACCATGATTATAATTTGAATGTAATAATCTCTGAGACAAAAAGACATTTCAAGGCTTAACACCCCCACAGATGTTCTCAATGTTGTATTTATCTTTAAAACTTTCTATACATCCATCTAGAAACAGAACAGTGTTAAATGTCTGACTATCCGTACAAACACAGTAAAATTCAAATTAGATAAATTGGAAAATAAGAATTAGAAACTTATTAGCAGAATTATTTATACCCTGTATACAATAATGATTTTTTTTTTCAATAACTAAGTTCACAAAGTGAAAAACGTCATGTAAATGACTTCTGCTTGTTATAATGATTTCCCACTTACAACTAATGGAAACACATTGAAGATTACAATATTACACCACACCAATAAAAACAATTTAATACAACAATGTGGGCAAATAAAAAGAATGTTTACTACCTGTTAAAATTTATTTTCAAGAAGTATTTTAATCTTGCAAACAAGCCTCATCGGGATGTGTATTCTAATTTATTAAAAATGACTGCATACACATACAACCATTTGCTCATCTAATATCTTTAGACGTTAGATCCATGAGGCAGTTGGTCATATAAACCACCAAAATAATATTGAAATAAATTAAAACATATTGACTTTAAACTAAACAGAGTCCCACCTCAGTGTGTTTTTATACAAAACAGATTTTTAAACCATGAACTGTTTCATTAAAAAGATGAACTCCCTTTAGTTTGACTTTTGTTCCCTGAGCAAATTCTCAGCTAACCTTATCTGGAGTCTGGGTAACACCAGCCCTGAATGTAAATCACTTTAACAGCCCATTGAGTGTGCTGGACATCCTTCAGCCCTAATGGATACAGCAGTAAAAACACTCACTATTTGTTTGACGTTTATGTGTGTGTCCCACCTGTTCTACAGAAATTATACAGAATCAGCAAATTTACAGAGCGAGTAATGAACATTAGCAGATAGCGATCAGGGTCTCACCATTCTGAGTTTTTTTACCCAGAAGGAGCGCTCATTAAACTGTTTTTTTATTATTTACTGTACATTTCTTCTGGTCATTGAGTCTTCATCAATGTATTTTACTGCCAGAAAGGGGATATTTTCTCATCTCCGCTCTTGAACAGGATCAATATCTCCACCAAATCATGTGCATACACTGAGGAGCTCAGTAAACATCACCTCATACATTTGTAACAGATCGTGGATCTGCAGCATTCGTTATCTTCCTCCACTCATATGCACACAGGACAAATCTGAAACATATATTGTCTATTTGTGTCAATCTCCTTTTCATTTTCTTTCCGCTCAAGCTTGTCAATGAAGCAACACACACGCAGTAAAAACCAACGCTCTCACAGTCTTACAAACACGGAAAATCGAAATCACAAATCGGCTTAACTCTCCCTGACATGTCTGTGAATTAAGCCTTTCCGTTGCTCTCCCTTTCTCATTATAAAGGCATTGTCAAACGCTGAATCAGTAACAGGTAGCCCACAGCTCCTGCTGCTTCTTTCTTACCTTTTCCTCCCTATTTCCTTCTCTCCCTGTTGTCTCCTCCTTTGCTTTTATCCCCCCAGCTTTTCAACCCTCCATTTTTTTTCTGATTGTCTTCAGAATGACCTCCATCAGTTCTTTCCTTAATAACTTTCCCCTGTCCTTATGCAGTCTTATTGTTTATTCCCTTATTCTTTATTTTATTAGTAAATCAGTGGTGAAGTGGCTGCAGATATTTTCCATATTGTGCTATTTTATTCTGTATTTTGCTGTCAAATTATAATTATTATACATTTTAACTTCAGTGTTTCACATTTTTGCTCAAGATACATGGGTTGTTTTGAAAAATGATAGATTATAATGAAGCACTGAATTCCCAGAAACATGTAAAGTATGTAAATGTATCCCGACACATAACTAATGTTACATCAAGCATAACGATTGATATAAAAACTCAGCCAACTTTTCTATAAATTTACTTTAATGGTTATGCACGTCATTTCATTTAGATCGTTAATTTTTTTGTTAGTGATTTTGACAAGAGTGACTATTCTTCTATATGCTTTGACTCCTACATAATGACAGAAACTGAGTTGCCTCCAGTAGTTGTTGTTTACAGTGGCCATTTTTAAAAGCTCTAATAAAAATTAAAAAAAATTGCCACTCTTGGGAACTTCCTCCAGACCAATAAAGACACGTACAGAGTTATGCTGTGCAGTTTTTTTGTCTCTCCTTTCTTCATACTTTGCTCTCAATGAGTCAGACTTTCATCAGATCCTATTATAGAGGCCTTGCTCAGCAGTTCTTCAGCCAGTTTTGTTTGTTTGCTTTGTTTACCATGGCTGCCAGCAATCTGCTGTGCAGGATGCAGGAGTTGATTCTTCTTATTATTTTTAATTTATTCTTAAGAAAAGAATAAGGCATTCTTGAGGATTTCTTCAGCTGTTTTGACAACTTTGATTTCTTAGTTGTTTTTTTTTATTGTTCTTACAAATTTTACATTGAAAGGTTATTTTTTACCATAATGGCTGACTATATTAAGAGTATTTTTGTTGATATCGAAATTTGACTATAATCTATGATGATTAAAAAACTAAGAACATTTCATGCAAAATTGATACTGAATAAAATAAGAAAATATGATGACCTAAGTAACCTTTTCGCATATATTAATGCAGAGAAATCCTATTTAAAGTGAAGCTTTTGGGCATTAAAAAAAGTTTGGTATATTAGCTGGTAATGCTAGTTTAGATTAAGGTTTGTTATTTTACTAGAAAACTCCCTGGTGCACATTGTTGCTTCTGCCAAATGTCAGCTGGGACAGGCTCCAGCCCCCTGCAGCCCTCTGCAGGATAAAGAGGCTGTGGATAATGGATGAAAGGAAGTTAGTTTTTTTTTTCCCCTCCAGCATGGTATTCCAACATCTACTAACATTTGCTTGGTTGTATTACATAGAAAGAATATTCCTGTTGCCTGCAGCAAAAAAGTATGTTCAGTGAAACCAGTGTTGTGAGTAATTATTTGTGAAAAATAAATGATTTTTGTTGTTGAAAATATAAATATTTCAGGTCTTGTGTGATTACTCACTATAATATGTTAGTGGAGGGATGATAATTTGGGTGTGTTTTGCAATAAAAGGATCTGAACTAATCCATATACCATTTTCTTAATAGCTAAAAGTCAATCCATATTGGGGCAGCAACAGAAAAACAATCACAACTATAATGGCATTGAGTGTAGACAATGCTGTTTGTGTTAAGCACAATTTTTTTTTTTTCAGTTTAAAAGATTGAATTCCTCAGTAGTGAAGCTTTAATGATACATGTTCAGTCTTTTTCACAACTAATGATTTCTAATATGTTGCATTTCAAGAGAGGGAAAACATGCAGGCTGTTCTGATCTCAGCGTTCCACCCAGTGTGTTTGATATTTTGCAGTTGTAACTCCAAGAGGTATCACAGAAGGTTTGCATACTGAGAGGCAGGGAGACTGAGGAAGAGGAGGAGTAGGAAGGAAACAGAGTCAACTGGCAGTGTTGTGAATGCAGGGTGTAGACAAGCGGAGCGATTCTGACAGGCTGTGTCTGCACAGTTTGTTCTCCAATAGGCCCACACAGAGTCACCAGTGGGGTGCACACATGCACACTCTCACAAACGCGCACTATCGAGTTTAACGCTCACGCACTCACAGGCGCCGTCAGTCAAGCTACACACGGCGTACTGCAGACTTATCAGCACGCACTCACACGGCTACGTTTTTAGTACAGGCACACACAGACAAAGTAGGAAGAGAGGCGAGTGGAACAGTGGAAAGGACCGGTTTTGAATGGTCTCCTCCCAAAGCTTCAGTCCAGATCCTGACAAGGGATGAAAGAGCAACAATGATTTCATCACTTTCTCTCATGTTTCACTGCACCATGAAAAAGAAGCTTCCGACAGCCTCATCTGCCCATTAGGGAAAACATGATGAGCATTATACCAGGAAGAGGATGCTGAACAGTGAGCATATGAGAGGCACTGAGGACTAGCAGAGAGGGAGAGCAAACCCTCAGCCACAGATATGGATGATTCTGAAGGGACTGAAGGTGGCAACATTGATCTCAAAATCTACCCATTTTCGGTTGCTACCTATCGATACTGTCTCCTTTAATTTAGTCTGGCCTGCCTGAAGCCTCTGCTGAGAAACATTTCCTGTCATCTTCTTTTAAATTTACCTACCATTCTGTTTAAACAACTCAAAAATGATCATATGATTATATTATATATATATATATATATATATATATATATATATATATGGTATGTACATGTATATATGTACATATATGTATATATGTATATATATATATATATATATATGGTATGTACATGTATATATGTACATATATGTATATATGTATATATATGTACATATATGTATATATGTATATATATATATATATATATATGTATATATATATATATATATATATATGATGTACATATGGAAATATGTACCAATTTTACCCAAAGTTAAACTGATAGTTAAAAATGTGAAAGATAGGTCTATAAAGAGACCACTAATGTGTGTCCTATTCAGAGCTCATGCCAAGAAAGTATTTTATTATTCTTTTCTTTTTGAAAAATTTTGCATTTGACAGTATGTAAAAACAGGTTATGTGAACAACTTTGGCAACTTCCTGTACTACTTTAGAGGATTCAAGACCCTGTGAATTTAGATAGCATGCCAAGAAAGCTGCATAAATTAGGATATGTGCAATATTTTGATCTTTTTACCAACAAAGCAGAATATTTGCAGAATGAAGTTGTTAGACTGTCATGAGCACATCAGCAAACAGCGTTGCTTTTTTTCAGAGAGAAGATAAAAATATAAACATGAAGCAGTGCAAGAAAAAAAAAAAAGATAAAACGAAAATTCTAACTCAGTTATCAGGAGCAGATGATTTTATGATATCTAAAAGTTTCCACAGGTCAAGTTGAAGGGGAAATGACTCAGTCCTGATCATTTTGTTCTTATTTTCTTTTCTCCTCCTTCTCCAGGGTGCAGTGATCACACCAGCCATGGACCACACTATGTCCATGCAGCCTGCCAGCATGATGGGCCCTCTAACCCAGCAGATGAACCATCTGTCCCTGGGCACTACAGGAAGTGTGAGTTCCCCTTATTGCGCCGTCATGAATCACACAAAAAAAAAGACTTGAAAGAAATTCTGAGCTCAGAAGAAAACTCTGATACACTCTGATACTCAAGGGCAACTTCAGCCATTACTGTGTGATCACAGGAGTAAGATTTATGAGCAGCTTTGATGTTGGGTTTAAGTAAAAAAAAAAAAAAGAAGAAGAAACTCGCCAACTTTGCCCTCTACTCCCAAAAACAGTTTTTGTCTTTTCACTTTATTCAATCTTACACACTTTTCTTCAGGATTACTTTTCATTCCTGAATGGATTAGAGGCAAAAGTTTTGTTTAAGTGCACAAACACAAAAATGATCCGTTGATAAAGGTTTTTGTACTGAATTGAAAGCAGCCAAAGAAAAATGCGGAAACCTCCAAAGAACCTGGAAAACAATCGATTATAATGCCTCCAAGAAATACCAACATAGTATCTTGCCAACAAGATATACATATATAAAAAAAGCAAAGGAGTGTGGATTTTATGCATGACACCTTAGTTATTACTTAGATTTTAAACATTTGATAAGAGATCTGACTGCAGCTCAACCAGAGAATAATGATAAACCATATAATAATTACTTTAATGTATTTGAACAATGTATTAGTCCCTTATTGACTAAAGGTTTTGACATGGAGACCTAAAATAACTTTTATAACTTCAAATCCTGCAAAGCAAAACACTTGTAATTCTCAAATAAGTTCAAAAATATGACCTGAGATAAGCATCTTAGGTCATATTTGTTATAACTTTTTAATAAATCCTGGAAAACAGTTTGTGTAAAACTAACCAATCTCTTCCTACTTCATTAGAAATTAATGCAACACTAGCTGCCAGGAGCAGTTAATCAAATGCATTTTTTATTTGATCATCAGGAAGTGTGACCATTGCGCCAAAATTGCACTGCTGTTGGGATTAAAATTAGGTCGACTAATTTGGAGCCATTTTATCTTTGAAAACATTTTTTAATTTAGTTGAGAAACTCCGAAGTGAGTTTCTGAACTAAAGTGAGAGGTTTTAACGCTTCCTCTCGAAAAAGCCAAACAGTCTTAGTCTGTCGCCACATGTTCTCAGCCATAAATCTGTCATATTATTTAGTTTTAAACCTTCTTGCATTCACTGCGAGATACTGAGAGAGCGTATTTCCTCCCTAATCTTCGACATTAAACAGATTTCCTGCGGAGCTTACTCCCTCTGCTCTCCATCCTTTTCACTTTCACCCTCTGATTTCAGATTCTTTCTCACACTTTCTAAATCACACATCAAACATATCTCTCCATCAGTGGCACTTAATGTGCTCATTCACTTGCTGTACAGTTGGCGTCCCCACATCAAGAAGACACCCCCCTCCCACCTCCGCCTTCACATTTCAGGATCAAGTCGACTTAGAGGTGTCACACCGCTCTGAAGCTTGACTGTCTGCCCTAACCCAGCTGCCTGGGGGCAGACAAGCAGACAGCTTTGCTCCGGTGCTACGTTTGATCTCTCTGTGTGAGTTTGATTGAAACAGTGCTGTATTGTACAGTTACCCATGTGTTTCCAGGTGAGCTGTCAGCGACTGTGACGCCATGTTGGCTCTGTCAGGAATGCCCCCCTCATCCTAATCTGCCCCAGCTGTGCTAACAGGCAGGATTAGAGACTGGCTAATCTATGGTGATGGTTCCTGATGTCTGATGGGTTCTGTTATAGGAGAAAGTGGGTTACGGTATTTTTTCCTCCCTTTTTCCGTGTCTGGTTTACCCCCTTTCTGCCTGCTTAGTTTTCCTGAGGCGATGTGCTGTGCAGCAGAACTCCACTGCGGGCGAGCGGTTCACGCAGCACGCCACGCTTGATCATCAACGGGGATTGAGACGCGTTTCCTGTAAAGCTGATTCTTAAGCCAGATGTGAAAAGCCTTTCATTCAACCTAATTGTGAAAGCCTGTTAAAGGGGCTTAGAGCCCAGGATGTTCAACTATCCGTGTACTCAACCGGAGCTGACAGAACATATTCTTCCAGCGCATTCCTCAGATGTAGTTGCACATGTGGTTTTGGGGGCTTGTTTTGATGGCCCCTACTGGTCACATGACTTCATCCTGGCCACAGCAGAGCACCTGCAGTGAGTAATGTCTCCAGAGTCAACAACTTATCCAGACTGGCTCTGGCAGGAGAAGCCACACCTCAGAATAATCTTGGCTGTTCCTGGGCTCACTGCGGCTGTTTTTCTTCCTTCTCCTCTCCAAAATAAGAACCGAATGTTCTCCGTCCGCCCAAGCTGTGACACTCTGTTGGTGACCGGAGCTTTCCGAGAACGCCGTGGTATTTTGCTGTGTGGTTCTGGAGGAAAATTGTGCTTCATAACAAGGGAGCGTGGATTACCAGCTCCCTTGTAATCCACGCGGTCACTGCCTTGGAATTTTAGCTGCTTCTCAGGAAAAAGTTGAGTGTCTATTTGGCACAAACAACTTGATTACAGAATACTGAAGAACCTCAGGCTTTCTGTTTATGGATGACCCACATAAACATGCCATCCATGCTGCTCACTGATTTATGACACCATGTTTGGTGCATATTGCTCCGTTACTGATTTATTTACGGTCTTTGAAGTCTCAGCACTTAGCAGGAGTCTATCTGTCATGCCAGTTTGCGCCTGTTAGCTGCTGTGCATCTGTGGAAGTGCATATGTTCCCTTTGTCATTTTGTCACTGGTGTCTGTGTGCGTTTGCATGGCTGTCAATGTCTGCATCTATCTCTGAACTACTTGATGTTTGACATAACAAGAGGTGACCTTCCCTCTGTGCTCTTCATCCTATTCCCGTCAAGGCGTGTACAATTCAAGTCTATGTTGTAATGGTGTTGATTGACAACTTGCTTCCCCGGAAGACGCACAAAGCAGTTTCTTATTTTATATCAACTGTTCTCCTTGGTCCTTTAAATCTTTTAGGACATTAGCTTTTTCTTTATTTTACCAACCCTCTGCTGCACCAATATTGTACCATTTCTGCTCTGTGCTTACACTCAGGTGGGCAAGAATGGTTCCAATCTGTACTTTACAACATTTCCTTATTGTTAATCTCTTGCAGTCAGAGAGACAGCCTTACTTTTGACTCCATAGTACTTTTGAGGTTTTTTTGTTGACTCACATCCTGAACCTACAAAACAAGCTCAAAGCATCAAGCCTCCACTTGCCAGAATAGTTCCTCTACTGTGTTGGCTTATTCCAAACATCTGTTGATTAGTCTTATCCACCCATTTTTTATAAAATGCCTGGTTCATTCAGATTTAGCTTTTCAATATTAAGCCATGATATTGTCTTATTTTATAATTGTATCGTTAAGAACGTCACCTGAGCATTGCACAGTCTGGTTTCCAAATTGTAAACAATCTATGCCTCTGCAGAAAGAAAGACTTCAAGCTGTTTAGATGTTGCCTTGAGATCCTTTTCTGATTGATTGGCAGCAATAATTGATTTTCTAAGTTAATTTACCATTCCATATTTGCTTTGTATGAACACTCACCTACAGTATATCAAGACCAGCAAACTGCCAACCTTAAGCAGAGGTCTACACATTGGTGATCAGTAACTGAATTGCATTGGGCATCTGGTGGCTGATTTTCTTTTTAGATCTTGTGTAAGCAGCAAATGTTTACTGGCTTTAACCTCATTCAACATATAATATAACAGTGAAACCTGTTGTTTGTTTTTGTGCATGTTGGTTTGGATTTGAATAATTTTACAACCTGGCAAAGACTACGTCTATTGTTTTGATATATAAAACCATAGAAATGAAAGTGGGTGTATCATTACTCTCTATATTCTGCTGAGACTGGCAATGTGGACGAATGTTTCTCCTTTTCATAAGTTCAGCTACTCCTTAGAGCTGAGGAAGCAGAAACACAGACACTTAAACACACTCATCTGTGCCTCGTTTCAGTTTTTCTGGGCTCAAATAAAACCTCCATTGCTCCACTGATGGTTAGAATTTGAAAGAGGCACTTTAATATTAGGAATTGGAATATAAGGTATTTTTCAAAGTGAATAGTTTGGATTTCACTTCAAAACAAAAACAGAATATATCAATAGAAATCAGAGCCTATCCCAAACACTCCACCACCTTCGGTGACTTACACGGAGAGATTCCAATGCATTAACTTATTACCAATTTAGATTTTCCACATTTAGTACAATTGCAAACTCTTTGGGTTTTATGTGACCAACACAGTGTAGAAGGCTTGTTTTCTTGGGAAATTAATAATAATAACAATATTAATCTGAAAAGTGTGCATGTAGTTTTGCTGCAATTACAGCTGCCAGTGTTGTTATGGCGATATCTCCACTAGCTATGTGCACCTACAGACTGAAATGTTTGCCCTTTTCTTCGTCTTCACCAAACAGCTCCAATTGAGTGAGGTTGTATGGAGAATATCTGTAAATAGAGATTTTCAAGTCAAGATCTGGACTTTGACTGGACCAAAGTGATGCATGATTTTTAAGATCTAAACCATCGTTGCTCTCACCATATGTTCAGGGTTGTTGTCTGAACTGTTTTAGATTCCCTCTATAAAACTCCCATTCTTTTTCCACCTTTGACAATCTTCTCTGTTTTTTCTTAAGAAAAGCGTCTCCACAGCATGATGCCGCCACCGCCAATGTTCACTGATGTGCTAGCTTTCTACCATGCATATTGTTTTATATGGTGGCCTAAAAGATCAGTTGTTGGACATTTTGTCAGGCTGCTGTGAGCTAACTGCTCAATTCATACTCCCGCTTCCCTCCTTGGTCCCACCAAACATAAATTGTGATCTAAGTCATTTTGGTGCAGAGTCCCAAACCACTGTGGCAACAGTGTATTTTAGTCTATCCTATGGATTTTCTTCGTGGCATTGCTGCATTGCGGTCCACATTTACACAGGAGTCATGAGCATGTGTCATGGAGAGTGATGGCAGCGGGGAGGCTTAAGGAGTCTACTCACACTAGCCTCGTTAGGGAGCTATTCAAGCCTACCGTTCATCAAAAATACACACACACCATCTGCTCCGGGTCTGCGTGTGTTCGTGCATAAGCATAGATGTAAATGTGTGTGACAAAACATTTATCGCCAATTAGGGATGCTTTATATTACCCAAACTTGTCCCCTGACTGGACAAGGAAGGACTAAGAGAGCTGAAATTGGACAAAAAAATTAATCTCCTCGACTTGCCACACAGGCGGCTGCAGAAATATGACTTACTCTACCTGCCATATTAAATAGGTTAACTATCGGTCATAATAGAGGAAAAATCTTATCTTATTAAATTTTCCTGCTAAATATATTCTAAATTCCTTTCCCAGTCCTGCAGAGAAATATCACATTTCAAACAGACATTTTCCCCATGACAGGAAGATTGTGATAATGGCTAATTATCTCTCACTTTCCTTCATTTGCTTTCATGCAGCCCTCGCAGGTGAGTTGACTGAATAAGTTAATGGGGAGGAGAGGCAAAGACCTCAAGTCCCAAGAAGAAATTGGTATGCATGGTTTTGATTCAACGGGGAGAAGGTCACTTCAACAATCTGATAGGCCCCCTTTGAGAAGGAGGAGGTTTAAGAAAGAGATCGTGACAGGAAGGTGAGAGGGAAGAAGGAAAGGGAAGATGTGATGTGTCAGGAGGTCTGGATACACTGCCTCACCCTGTCCTCAGTGTGACAGCCCCGGAGGTGTGATAACCTTAAATTCATGTCCAAAGACCTGTGCGGTCACGCTCGCTGATGAACACAGACTAACATCCATCCCAGGGCATCCTCCCGGCTCCGTGTAGCGACGGTGGGGGAGTTAATCACCCGTGTCCGTGGCCTTTAGCTGCTCTCATTAGCGGTGAGCGGTGGAGCCGTACCCGATCCATTAGCAACGCTGCCGGTAATGATACTCTACCAGCATTGGCGGGCCCGCAGCCAAAAAAGGGCCTCGCAGCCCGCTGTAAGCCCCTCCATTACCGCCTCCTGCTGCACGTCGCCGACATCCAACAAGGATGGAGAGGCGGAGGGGGAGGGGAAAAAAAGAGAAAGAAAACAAATCGGACCTCCCTTTTCCCTCAGTCCGGAAGGCAGCAGGAAGAAGAGGGGAAGTTCCCCGGCGGTTTTTATCTCGGATCACATCCGTTGGCGCTGCACCACAACATTATCTTTCCAAGCCTCTTTGTCTTTGTCTGTCGTTCTTTCAAGCAAAAAAAAGGCTGGAGCATGTGATGAATGTGTCGCGCATGCAGCTGCACACGGGAACACATGCAGACACTGATGCGCACAGTTGCGTTGACGAGAACTGATGAAGGCGTGTTCTAATTAAAACTGGGCCCATGTTAAGGCTTTCACCAGGATGTGGGAAAAGCCTCCTCCGCATTGCGTGTGGAAAGCGTGTGCCTGACATGTGAACAAACTTGTGTCATGCCTGTAGATGCCCACCGTACAGCGAGCCTGTTAAAAACCAAGGCAGGCGTGACTAAAGGAATGTAGGCCACAGGCTACAAACCTCCTGCTCTCCTTCACAAGCAGTTAATTCCCTTTTTACTCTTTATTTTTAATTTATTTATTTATTTCTTCAGCAGTTACCCGGTGTATTTGCTTGGCCTTTTGAAGTTGTGGCGGGACAGCAGGACATCTCCCCCTCCTCTTTTTCCTCTTTTTCCGTTACACACACTTATCTGATCTGCTACGCTCGCCTCTTGGTGGACTCATATACTCTTAGCGCCCTCTGAAGGATCCACAGAGCATAGCAGTGTGGGCTTTCCTAATAGTTGTGGGAATAATTACGTTGAATGAGTGTTCCGGGGAAGTATTACGATCTGCTTTTGATGTCAGGAACGTATTTCAGCTCTAATATGTTTCTGGGATTTGTGATTTTAATGAGTGTCTTAGGAATTTTCTTCTGAAAGGATTGTGTTTAACTACATGCAAGTATTTTTTTAAATTTTTTTAATTATTTTTTTTGTGATTGTGTTTCAGTACATGACTGCTGCAGCTGCCGCCGCTGCACCTATGCAAGGGACCTACATTCCCCAGTACACTCCTGTGCCTCCAACAGCCGTCCCTGTCGAAGTAAGACCCACATGCATGCTTAAAACCATGAAAAACAACAAGGGATAACATTACATAACTCAGCAAAAATATTACACTACTTACAATTTTTTCATTTCACTAAATTGTTTTTTTTAATTGCATATTTTACATTTTGAAATCAGAGGCATGCATTTTTTTTAGTTCTCTTTACTCAGTCTCCTTTAAATGAACTAATCAAAACAGTAAATACAGTTCACTATGTGTAGTGTTCTCAGCTTAAATAGACACAAGTTGTTCATTCATTTTGTTTTCTAACAAAACAAAATTAGTCAACAACAATAACACCAAGAAAAGTAGGCAACAGGTCAGAAAGAAAGACTTGGAGATGTTTAAAAGAGAGTTATGTTATAAAACAATGTCTCAAGCTTTGAACTTCTTACAAAGTAGTCTATCCAAGAATGGAAAGTACATGGTACTTGCAAACTTACCAAAACCTGTTTCGTTAAACTGACAGGCCAGAGAAGGAGAATATTAAATAGAGAAAAAGCCAAGGGGCTCAAAGTAATTCTGGAAGAGCTGCAAAGGTCCAACGCTCAGGTGGGAAAAATGAAAAGTACAAATCTGGCTATTAAAGAAGGGCATCAAGAGAACACAACATGGGGAGGATGTTCATTTTTAGCCTTCATAGACAATGTGTATAGCAGAAAACTAACTCAGCAGATTCTGCTGAGCAGAATACGGGTGTGGCAGCATTATGCTGTGGGATTGCTTTTCTTTAATAAAGTCATTAAAGTCTGTCAGACTTGATGGAACGATGGCTGAAATCAAATGCGGCAAGAAATGAAAGCTGATAGACACGTACTCCAAACACCATCCCACTGTAACTACAGACAAAGGTAGCACTAAAAGGTGCTGACACAGATCGAGCTGAAAGAATATTTCATCACCACACTACTGTATTCTAATTGTGATTTGAAATTTTTCCAGTTCACAAGCATGCACTACTTTGTTTTGATCTGTTTATATAAATTCCAGATGAAGTACATTAACATTTGTTGCTGTTATGTGAACAAAATGTGAGAACATCGAGCAGAACAGTCATCAAATGAAAAGCGCTGAATTAGGATTATATTTCTCACAGTATTTTCTAGTAGTTTTCCCAGACCAGAAAATAACAAGTACAAAAAGTGCAAGCAAAGCAGGATGAGTCAGAAGTTTGATAGTATTTGGGAAAGGCATTTGAAGTGCAGCACAGACTTCCTCTCCTCCTCGGTGGTTGTCTGAGCTCCTGGCAGGTTCAGGCAGTCTGCTCTGAGAAATGATGAACGCGTAGCGCTGGTAGGCGTGCGGGCAGCGGGGGAGAGCGGGCAAGCTGTCTAGCGGCTGACAGTGCGGTCATATTCAGATGGACTATCAGTCGTGTATCAGATGACAGGAGCTGAAGTGAGACACAGTGCCGGCGGAGCGGCCTCTCTCTCCTCCTGCAGCTGCTTCGAGCCGGTAGCTACCTGAAACATCCGTCAGCTACAGAGGCCTGGTTAGCCCCCGCCAGCCACCGGACAATGACAGTTTCCCCTGACACATCCATTAGTTGCCCCTCTCTTCTTCTATTTTCTACCCTTTTAGACTCCTCTCCCCTCCATCTCAGAAAGTTGCTGCCTTGGCTTTTGAAGGAGTTGCACAGAGAAGAGGGATGTAGTTGTAGCATAGCCCTCGGCGTCTTCTTCCTATTTCATCCTCACCACTGTCCTCTCAGTCCTGGCGTCGGCAGCGGGGTGTAGATCACCGTATCGGCCGGTGACTGCAGGGCTGATGTATGGACAGGACATCTTATCCTTGAGAGCTTGTTAAAGGTGATTGAGATGACTCAGTGATGGGCGCAATCAGTAACGCTCGACACATACAAAAGGCTAAAAGGGTTGTTGTGATGGATTTAGCGCAGACAGCCATCTGTAAAGAAGTTTTTCACCCCAAATACTAACTGTCCCAAGTCACAAATGTCTGTTCAGCCAAATAAGAGAAAATTCACATTTATGAGTGGTTTATCTTTTAGTTTATTTGATAAGCTACTTGGACTATCAAAGCTTTGATAACTTTCATAGAGCTTGTACTTTTCCAGAAGTTAAATGTCACCTTATGAAACCTCACAGGTACTTGCCAGAACTTTTCCCAAACTTACAATGTATTTTTTTTTTCAGACTTACTAGGTACTTTGAGGAACTTGCAAAATGCTTCCTCTGAAACTTTTCCCAGAACTTGCAAGGTATATTTCCTACAACACACTATGTAATTACCAGAAACTTTCTAAGTACCAATCCTTTTCAGTTGCTTGTAATTGAAAAGGGACTGAAACGTACCCACCATATTTTGCGAAGGTTTGCAAGAAAGTATCTAATAAATTTCATAAAGAACCTTAGTATGTGATAGGTTTTTCCAAGCACCTTGTGGAAAAACAACTCATAATTCATTCCAATTCATCTTAAAGCTACCCACTAAGTTTCATGAAAGTTTTAGATAACTTGTTGGTAAATTCCAGAAAGTACCTTATAACATCTGGGAATATCTAGTAATTCCATCTATGTACCTTGAGGATTCTAGGAAAAGACCTGGTAAGTTAAAAAAAACCACACAAAAACACCCTGATAATTTCCAGAAAGGTTTTGTTTTTGAGAAAAGCACCAGGTAAATTCCTACCTGGAATCAAACACTGCCATGTTTGATTGTTTTTTCGATTATTTGTGTTAAAAAGACAGAAAAGAAAAAGTAAAAATACACACCATACACACACCGAGTAGCCTGACGCTGTCACACACAGAGGTCTTACTCAGCCCAGAAATTTCCTGTGCCTCTCTTCCAGGGAGTGGTGACAGATGCCTCACCCCAGACGGTGGCTCCTTCATCACAGGAGGTGGCTGGCCAGCAGCAACAGATCCAGGTGGACAGTGCCGATCATGTTCCTGCTTACTCATACCAGTCCAAGTGAGTAAGTCTGACAATGGAGGACAGATGTTTTTGAACTTTAGAGCCAAAGTCACTTGTAGGTCATCATCCTTTAAAGAAAATACGGCATCAGTGGCAGACATTTTCTATAGCTAACATTAAACTGTTATTGTAGACTGCGCTTGATTGATCTGGAGGTGTTCCCGCCTGATATTGATAAAACACGGGCATAAAATGAAATTATTATTTGACCTTTTTGATTGCCAGAGCGGATGAGGATACAACTTTAATGACTTAAAAAAGGGAATTATGATTGAGTCCGTCAAGTCGAGGTTTTGTTGAGCCTTTCGCAGCATTTATTTCACAATTTAGCTTTACTTCAAAATTCATGTTAACTGCAACCTTAACTACATCTTTCACAGTGGAAATAAAGATGAAGAAAACACTTTGCTGGGTTTCCTGGCTTCTGGGAATCAGTTATTACAATTCACAGAGCAAGGAAACTGCTACGAAATGCCTACGGCCACTGATTGTTGGAACTAGCTTTAGAGAGTCTCTGTAAAGCTTTCATTCATTATGAATTATGTACCAACTGGCCTCTTCAGAAAGCTGTTGTGATCAAGGCATTCACTTAATAGGCTAATTAAGCTATTTTGTGCTTCCCACTTTTGTTTTATGCATCTTACTTTTCCTTCCACTCTACGGTCAAAATAATGGGCATAACGAATTGTGGGAAAATGTCAAATTAGTACATGTTTTATTTAAATTTTCATAATCACAAACCCTTTTTCATATATCAATGATCTCTGCATGTCTTGGTGCCTTTTGTCAGTAAGTGTGAAAAGCTTTATATTATCCTTTTGTTGCAGTTATTCTTTAATTTCACAATTTACATTTGTATCCATTTGAAGATTTCTGAAGATGAATGCCATTTGAAAAGCAGGTTTTCTTTCTTATGTTGGAGTAAAGTGGTAGAAATAAACAAATGAAGTTGTGGATTGCTAATTAACGATATGTTGGAGTAAAAATATAGGCTTTCTTTTTTAAATTTAAAAAAATTTTAATTTTTTTTAATTAAAAAGTTAATTTAAACTTATATGAGTTGTAAGGATTCCACATAATGTGGAATCCAAGGTTTTCTTTTCTGTTTCCTGTTTTACTCTCAGGGTTACATGCACTGAAATTATTATTTTCCTTTTTTATTTAAAAATAGATTTTGGGGAGAGAGTTCGGCTATTACCGTCAGACCCAACCAAAAAACAAATGACAGCATTTACAAAAAGATCACATGTGCCCAATCACTCAATGGTTCTCAATCTAATTTTTTTAAAATAATTTTTAAGTCTTCCAGGATTCATATAAATCTTGACGGTGCTGTATTCCCTTACTCAAAAGAACAAAAAAAAGCAGCAAAGCACTTCAGTCTGAAGAATGATTTCTTGAACAGAACTGGCATTTAATGCTGATTCTAAAATAAGACATTAAGACATTAGTCATATTATTCCAGTCTGCTGGTGTCATTTTTGGCAGCTTTTTAATTCTTTATTGTGTCAGCTGTCATCTCTGTTGCTCTGTTGTGTTTGTAAAACTATTCTTTAATTCCACCAACTCCAAACCCTTTTTTCTCTCTCTCTCTCCCTGATTCTCTCTTTCTCTCTCTCTCTGCTTTCTCCTCTTTTTATCAGATAGCAACGGCCTGAGCGAATGTTCCTGTGACAGCGTTGCCTTGAGACAGAGGGTGGCTGCACTGTGAATGTGAGGAAAAGAAAGAGATTACTTCCAGATTGCCCAGGCACCAAAAAAGAGACACTTTTTTTTTTTTTTTCATTTCCTACCTGGCCTACAAGAAAAAAAAAAATCAAGACTGAGGCAAAGAGTGCTGAGGAAAAGAGGTGATGTGGGGGAAATTACTGGGCACAGTGCAAAGAAGTAAATTGTTTTAGTCTGGGAATGAAACCCGCCTAAAGGGCTGGGCTGAAGCTTGAAAAGCTTCTCAAAGAAAATTCTCAACTAATTAAAAAAAAAATTGAAAAGGCAAAAAAATAAAATAAAAGAGAAAACAAAAAAAATGGTTGAATGCGCTGGTAGGTGATGAAGTTTATTTTGTAATTAGAAAGGGGGAGGCAAAGTTTGAGATACACACAGAGATTGTCTTCCTCAGATATTAAGCTACGGTTTCTTTTCAGTCTTTTTTTATGTTCTAGTGTTAAAGCTTAGTTTTCTAGATGTATTTGGAAAAAAAGAGGTTTTTTTTCTTCTTTCTTGAATCTTCATGGCCTTAATTTGGAGGGCGCCAGAAACTTTTTACAGAGTGAAAGTCTGACGTCTAGTTGGGAGGGTTTAAAAACAAAAAAACAAACAAAAAAAAGCAAACAGTCTCTTGGACCTCTATGGGGAGGGGTTCAAAATGCTGAATGAGTCGCTCTAAAGAGAAAAAAAAAGAATCTATCACATAAGCTGTACAGATTTAATAGAGAAAAGCTTTTTGTTTCATTTCTTCGTTAGAAGAAAACTTTGATAATTATTATGTCAGAGGTAACTACGTGTCAGAAGTAAACAAAATGTCTGTTGTTGGGATGGGGTGGGAGGGCGACGCATCGAAGAGATTTTACACAATGGGAAAAAGTAGAAAACATAAGAAGACACGCTGCGCCGTGGGTGCAGCCTGTTGCAAATGCTGAACTTGTTTTTTTATTCTCATTATCATTTTACATGCCGCTCTCGATGACATTAGTGCTTTTTATCTGCCACATTTTACCTTTTTTATGAGCTTTAAGATGTTTCTAGACTGCTTTGCTTGTCACACTGCAAAAAAAAAATAATAAAAAAATAATAAAATGAAAAAAAAAAAAATGAAAAAAAATTCAAATAACTTCTGGCAGTGAAATAAAACGGTAGATTCAGTAGGAGCTTATGGTTTAAACCAATCAGTGCAAAAGCAATAGAAGAAATTGTTGACAATTTCTGTAGTCTTTCCTAGTTGTGGATCAAATGCAGCCCATGGATGGCCATTTTTATACCAAAGATGAAGAGACACTCTGAACCAGAGTTTGCTTTTGTTTTTCCCCCTTTTTTCATTTTTAAGTTTGATTTTCTTGTTGTTAATGTTGATGTTGTTGATGTTAATGTTGTTGATGAAGTTGTTGTTGCAGTTGTCGTCATTTGTTTGTTTGCTTATTTTTCTTCTTTTTTTTTTTTTTTTCTTTTTTTTACCTTAATGGCCGGACCAGTCCTACAATCCTTCTCAACATTTTGTTTTAGTCAGAGCCAGGATCATTTTTCATGCTTGTCCGATCTGTCTCTCTTTCTCTTACACACATCCACACACACACACACACACACACATACAGCATATATTCTCACAGAACACACGTACAACCTCAATAATAATTGGACAGTATTTAATTGTGTGATGTTATTTTTTTAGCCTCCTTTGTGGAGGTTTTGATGCTTTGAGGGTGTGTCTCACCTCTCGCTCAGATCCTGCAGGGAAAAAGTTGGCTAGAGCAGAGGAGGAAGGTTGCTGGAAACACTCTGAGGTTTTTCCTCTCTGTGGTTTCTGTTTGTCTCTTTATCCTTGTCAATTCAATCAATATTAACTCAAACATTTCTCAGCGAAATAAGCTGCAGTGAGAATCAGTTTGCTGCTATTTTTTATCTTGCTCACTATACCATCCCAACATGCAACTTTCCTCACATTTAAATAAGCTGAGTGACATTTGCTGCATCTTTTAAAGCAGGTAAGTTACTACTCATAAAGAAAATTACACAACGCAGGCTTTGTCATATCAAGAAGTGATTGCATAAACTTTGACACCACATGGCACTCTTCTTTTTACCTTTACGGTATATTTCTGTGTATTTACTCTGTCTTTGATGTCTTCATGCCTTCAGTCAGGCGGCATTAGAAGGCTGGAGGACAGGAAATGACTGAAACCACTTTCTATGCTTCTTATTTTCTTTTAGCTTGCATTCCTTCTTTGTTATATTGTTTAGCTGCAAGTTTCAAAACTAATTCAAAGTCTTCATGTAGAATGAAGCGCCAGGAATCGTCATTTATCAAACATAAACTTCAGTTAATCGGATTCATGAAGGGCTGCACCAAAAGCTCTGCTCATGTACTCTAGCAAGGCTGTGGTCAATTTAGTTGACATTTGTTACACCATAAAGGATTTTTTTCTATACCTTTTTGCTTTTTGGTGAAGTGTCCAGCTGTCAATTATCTTAGTTTGGAGACCGCTTGCCCTTCATCTAAACCTGTAAATGTGTTGGAAAGGTGAAAAGAAACCCACAGCGTCAATGTCTGTTGATGGTTAAATGTTGTTGTCCAGTTGTGAAGTAGGCAGTAAAAGTCAGGCTCTGATGGGGCTTAATTTGGGTAAAAACATATGAGCTAGCAAAGTTAACTATGTAGCTTATTTTTGTATTCTAAAAGTATTTTTCGCCTGATCAAGATGTGTAAAAGGCTTTTAAAAAATTTATCTTTTATAGCGTTAGCTAAACGTCACACTGAGATTTGGAAAAATAGACGATTTAATTTGAGAATATTTTTTGGAAGGGGACACATTTCATGTCATGTTTGACATAATCACCAGCATAACAATTGCCACCTTGCAATGCATTTTTGTACGATAATTCAGTTTAAATATTTCAGGCTGTCTAAGGCATATGTTTGATGCAGAAGGTTATTTCTTCTACCGACTGCTCCAAATGGGCAAGACAAGAAAACGTAATATTTTAGCGTGATCATTTTTTGTTCATTTTCAGAAAATCCTGCTCTTATCTTCAATTAAAGCACCTTTAAAATGATTAAAACAGCTGGAACTGTGGCAAATAAGGCTGAATAAGTTTATTTTATCACCATTCACAGACGTTTACAGAACTGTAGGGAGCCACCAGGTCTATTAAGATTTGTCACTGTAGAGAATGCTGTATGGACAGGAACTGGCTGACCTAAAAAAGCCATAAAAATGTCCATGTACGTTTAGTGTTTGGAGTAATAACTTAATATAACCCCAGCTTTGATTGTAGAGCATTACTTTAACACCAAATTCTATCTATTTAAAGATGCTGAAGCCATATATATTTATGAGTCCTATAAAAATTTTGTAAAATAGCAACCCAGCTGTGGAAGTTTTGCTGACAAAATGTTTCAAAAATGCAGTTCATAGCTTCGAATAGGAGAGAAAACAGGTTATTAGTCTGATGTTGTGGGGGGGAAAGAATTAAAGACTTGCACAAGCTTTTTATTTGTCTCCTTATAATAATTCAACTGCCAACACAGAAAGTTCATGACCTGGCGAATTAAATTTAGTTTTTTCACTAGAAGCTGTAAAACTGCTTCCATGCAGTAAGGGACTGTAACCAGTCCAAAAATAAAACGTTTGAACAGAGAAAAGGCTGGCTACAACCAAGCAATGGTGCCTCGTTGCCATCAGTTCTCCTCTGTGACACTAACAAGCCTCAGTTGAAGTGTGTTTAAAGCCAAAAAAAGGACAAATTGTCCTGAACACCTTCCTGATTATGTGCCCAGTATGGCAGAGCTGTGGGAACTAAGTGCGCTCCTCACCAGCCATATCCAGTCGCTGATGGCAGCTCCTCGGTCGCCCTCCACTCCGAGTGCCCGTTATGCCCCTCGTTATCCCACCAGGTTGCACAAACAACTCCCTTTTCTCTGATCCTGTCTTTCCATCCCTGAGCTGCATGATGTTTGCAGTGACTTCACATTCGTGGACTGTCCCCAAGGAAGTCGTCTGTGGGAGAACAGCAATTTCTGTCCACATTATTGCAGCCTGTTTGTGTTTTCAGTGTTCATCCTCCTGCTTTACCCCAGCTGTGGTGCCGCAGCTAGAAAGAAAAAAAAAAAAAAGACAACTGGCACAGTTTATGTGCCATGGAGAGGCCAGGCTCCTTTCTGCTCTGATTTTCCATCCCTACCTCGTTGTTTGCCTCCTCCCTCTCATAGTTTCTATCCGAGGTCTCTCGTCTTTATTAGGTGGTGCAAAAGCAGAACCGCAAACCAATTTCAGTCACTCTTGCAATGAGCCTTGACGGACCCAATTTGTCTCCCTCTGGGGCAATAGGATCCACTCCAGTGTCCCTCAAAGACCCCTTTCTTCCTGAGAGAGACGGAGAGGAGGAGCTTTTTGTTTGCTAATGACATATTTTATTTCGTTAGTGCTACTGATGGACTGCACATTGCAGAAAAAAACTGTCATCATGCACGGCAGCGTTTGTAAGTAACAATCAAATTGAACATTTAGTGCCTTTTAACAAAGCTTCCAAATGATTCCATGTTCTCTCAGTAGTGAAGCACATAGAAGAGCTTTTGGAAGAACTTATGGAGTCTCCTCAATGGTGCTAAAGGTGGAGCTACTTTCCATTATTGGACCTCAAACTAACTCCATTGACTTGACATTGCACAATTGAAGCTGGCCCACAGGTGTGTGCTTAAAGCCATAATATATATATATATTTTTTTTTTTTTTTCTCCATCTTCTTTTGTTGACCAACATTTTTTTCCTCTGGCATCTGCAAGACACAAAGTCAGATCAAACTATCAGTAATTATTCCAGATAAATTTGCAGTTTATTTTGTAGGCTACCCATCTGTTTCCATTCTATCCCTATCTATTTTCACAGTAAGCAAACCATTTCATACCTACTGACTTAAACTGAAGCATCACTTTATTTTTCTTAGTAGAGATGTATTTTCATGAAAATTGAAATAGATATAATCATAATAAGGCTCACAATTCTTATTATTTAGTTTATTTTAGAAGACCATCCTTCTGTAGATAGATGTTATTTATCTTAGGCATGTAACCACTTAGAGAAGACAATGGCTTTGTTTTCATCCATCATATAGTTGTGCAAATTGGAGTTACAAAAATAAATTTGCTAAATGTAAACAAGGCAATTTTGGTAAAACACGTTTTTCAATAAAGTTGGATGAGGTGGTTTTTCGGCTGTATCAAAATTAGTGTATTTCGCAAAACTGCGATGGAAATACTTTTTTTCCGCATCACACAAGTTATGTGATAAACAACCAGATGTTACTACTGCCGGAAAAGAGGAAGAAGACGACAGAAAGTGGTTGGAGGGTGACAGCGTGGCATGTTTCTTAATGACTTGTTGCTTAAACAAACATATTCATGTGTGATTTTATTTGCATTTCTCATTTAATGAAAATAATTCTGAAAATGTTTTTTCAACATTAGCAGAATGTCAACAAGGTTTTGCTCACATCTGTAATGAAAACACAGCAAAGGAGAACATCAGCAGAAATTCCTGTAATCTGTCCCTAAGGGAGGTATTAAAGTGGACATGAACTGGCATCTTCTTGGTACTAAATCCACATAGATTTCCAGAAAGGTTTTGTACAAATCAACCCAAATTATTAAAGTAAAATATGTGGGAGTGATAAGTTGAGAGTGCTGCTAGCTGTGGCTACCAAACTGTTATCAACTGTATGTCATTTTTTCCTACTTCTGGTTTACTGCGCTACATTTGCCTATAGTTAACTCTAATCTCTCACTGGGTACCTTCTCTCATACAGTTGTGTTTAACAGGTATTACTGGGACGTAGAGCTTGACGGATACACTGAGACACGGATCTCAAGCAAGTTTGTGCCGTTGAATCAGTGTACAACCAGGAAGAGTCCTTTGTTTTTGTTCAATTTACAATTTTCAGCAGTTGTATACCAGAATCAGAGTCGCCCAGCAGCTTAACAGCTTCTGTTCTTATAGAACAGAGAATATTATGAATCCTAATAGGACTCTTAATGCATGAGTTGCACATCAGAGCACAGAGTGTCCTACAAATGGCCCGAGATTCAGTAGTAATAGCATTATGAGAAATAGGATTACAAATAGCCAAGAGATTATCTGTGGAAAAAATGCACAACTAAGAACATCAGTTCCATTTTGCTAATGGAGACTCAAAGAAAGAAAAAGACATTAAGGCAGGTGTTTTGCTACCAATATTTCACATAGATCTGAAAGATTACCCAACAAGCAGGAATGGCTTTTTTCTTAATAGCACAATGGAATAATGTACCTTTTCAGAATACAAATACCTTCTTGGTAAGTCTGCTGAAGGCATGCCTGAAATTTTAAGGAGGCTGTTGGAGAAATGTGCCCCCAGTCAGATCATGTGTCAGCACAAACCTGGAGCCAGCAATACCAGAAGAGAAAGGAGAGGGTGATCATTAGCTCTTGTTGCTGGGCAGAAGCGAAGTTTAGAGAGCAGCAGCTTCCCTGTTAAGGACTTACAGAGGTGACTAATTCGACCCCTCACAAATTAGGAGTCTTCTCTCCGCCTCGCTTGCTCCATCACACTAAGTAACTGTTTCCTTTTAGGCAAAACAACTAGTTAATTTGTACCCTTCTCTGTCTCCTCGCCTGACTGCTACTGAGTCAGAAGTCCTTTTACCTAGATTACATTTGTTTTCCTTTACTTCAGTTCTACAACCTGCATGTTTACATATTTCCAAAGATCAGGATGCCTGAATCAGGTGAAAAGATCATTCATTTTCCAGCAGAACTTGAAGAAAAGCAAAGGAGCTAACTTACCCATTTCAGTTAGCTGTCATATAGCAGGAACAAACCTAACAGAGTTGCTGAGGGGCGTAAGTGTGGGTTGTGTAGTCCAGTTGTATCTTTTACATCTGCAGAACACAAACATGTGTGTCCTCTGAAAGAATATCTGCATATGAGGCAGCAGGGATTCTTCAGAGCGTTTCCAGTCCTCGAATAATTGAAGCAACTTGTCACCATCCGATTACTTTGATCTTAATAGAGGAGGATGTCTGATCTGTCTGCATAGAGCTTTTTGCAGATGATGTGGATTAATTGACATTTTGTATCAGTGATTCTTGTTGTAAACAGTTTACAACAAAGTATAAAGAACTCATGGGAAAAGATGGAGCAGCCCCACTGTCTCTTGGTTGGAGTTAAATCTGTTTGTCAAGAATCTTGATTCTTGTTCAAGAGTAAAACATGGTAGGTAGAGCAGAGGTGGGTAAAACTGGTCCGCAAGATTTGGCATGCTGCAAGTTGAAAGCTTGCTCTTCAGAAGCTGACTTATAAAATTATATTAAGACTTGACTTCTGTGATAGTGTACTAATGGTCTCTTCATAGCGGGGTCCATTTATATTTCAATGTTTTTCTATGGTCATGAGCTGAAATGAGCTTTTTTTTAGCTTTGAAAGGAACCTGTTGAGGGGATGGAGATCTGAATGTTCCACTGGAAGATCCACAATTCGCTGCAGGAGCTCGAAATTCATTCCGGGAAATTATCTAGGACCCTGTGACTCGATCCCCAACAATTGGATTGGCTGAAAGATGCTGTTATTGTTTATTCATTGGGAGTGCCATAAAGTTTATGCAATCACTCTTTCAAGAGATATTGTATTTCAGATTGTAAATAAAGGATCCAACCTGCTCGAATGCAGTAAATCTTACTCACCCACTGGCCTAAAATTAATCTCCTAGCTAGAGGCAAAACAAAAACAGCAATATTAGAGCAGATTTTTTATCAAATCTTGGGGCAATATTCTGGTTTTCTGTAATGTGTCCGTCCATCAAGGCAAGGTGCTTTCCCCCCCCCACTGCCTTTGAACACATTCACTCATTCACTTCCTCGTCTCTCAGAATCACTGCCATCTCAGTGTCACAGCCATACTCTCATATTTCCATGTCCCGCTCAGCTGTGAGGCTCTCCTGGATTCATCCAGTGTGAATGAATTTGGAGCCGTCCTCCATTGATCGCCATGTGTTCGCATAAGCAGGAGTTCAGAGTTCCTCTCGCTGCGGAGTGTCAAGGAGAGCCGCGGCTCAATAACTCACTTTCGCACAGTCACACTTAACGCATAATGCAGTGGGAAAATTGCTCAAACGAACCCTCCCCCCCTGCTGGAGCGAGGCCCTGGGCTTTTAATTGATGCTTCGGTCCACCTCTGATGAAAGCTATCGATTGGCTGCAGAACCCCTGGAGCTCCAGGCAGCCCACACACACACACACACACGCACACACACGGCCCCGTATGCATATATCCACACACAGGCCTCATGGAGTTCCAACAGCTCCTCCAGAAAGGTAAAATCTGATAATACTAGGAAATAATTTTAAGGAATCCAGCAAAGAGAACTATTTATTAGGACAGCAGAGCAGTTTTTCATAACTTTTTTGCGTTCATTTTGGTTGCATTTTCTGTTTTTTCACTTTTGTTTTTTTTGTTTCAGCGCTGAGGAGGATATGGTCACGCCTCTCACACACACTCACACACGCGTGTGCACGCAGGCGTTGCTTGGTTCATGCGATCTTTGAGAATTCATCTGTACATCTGTGGATGTTAGGAATTGACTTGGGTTTTATGAATTGTTTTTTTCTCTCTCTGATGAAGCTTTCAATAAAAAAAAAACTGTGGGAAAAAGCAGAAGGGGTGCATATTTCCTGTTTTTTGTGGTTTTTCGCCGGACCATGAGTCCATTCAAAACAATTCATGCACGTAGTGTCTGAAAGTTTTGATCTCGATTTAAAAGAGGAATGTGTATTCATGAGTTTGTGCTGTGCTGCTTGTCTTAAAATACGCCATGCAACATCAATTGTTGACATTATCAGTCAATAATCAATAGACGGAATGTGATTATGTCCATTATTCAACAGAATAATGAGTCCATGATTTGGACTAGGAATGTAAAAACAAGTTCAGTTCTGAGAATTGCATGATGGCTTTTTGGAGCTTGGAGAAGTCTCTGAGTATTAAAAGAAAATTTATTTTATTTTTAAATAGAATTTAGTTTAATTTTGGCTCTGATGTCCTTTGTGTCTGCTTCTGATTGGTTGAGCGATCCTTTTTGACAACACCTTCTCCAGAAGCTCATGTTTACAGAGAGTTTGATTTCTGAAACTCCATTCAATGTCTATTTCTTTGAATTTTTGTTCAATTTATAAGCTTCTCTGCAGTGATTTTATTTGTTTGGGCGGGGATGGGCTAAAGTTTTCCAACATTTTGTTTTGTTTTTCCTGTTGCTTTTTTTTTTTCTCTCCATATAATTAATTTTATTCATCATTGAAAGTTGAGAACGTCCAAAGCCTGTGTCAGAGCTTTGGACGTAAAGGAACATCCAAGCAGACAGATTTCCTGTTGAAGCAAAGACCGACCGTCCCTCCAGCTGTGAGAGTCCAAGGTGCAAATCGAATGAGCAAAGGCAGCATGTTCATTCACCCTTTTTCTTTAGTTCTGGGGCCAAATGTTTACATATCAAGTTCTACTCCCATCTCAGAGGTCTGAGAAAACCCTTAGTTGATAAAATCCATTTCCTTTGGTTTCAGATAACCTCCAAAAATGTTTCATTTGGGCCAGGAATCCCAAAATTATTCACACGTTTATTTGTTTTTGTTCATTTTTTTGAAAGCAAAAAAATGACTGCGGTAGTTTCAACAGTTTTTCATTGGAGCAAAAAAAGTTGCTCAGATAAGCAGCCACCAAGTTTGGTTATGCCGTTTTAAAGCTTATTCAAAAAGTCAAACCTATCTCTCATTTTTAATTTAATTATAAAAATCTCACATGAAAGTTTGTCCTTGTAAGAATGAAATCCAGCCATTGTTCTCAAATTGTTCATTATAGACAGCAAGAATGTATTTATGGGTATGATCTGCTCCCCTAAAATTGCTTCAGTATATAGATGAGGAAAAATCCCACTCTGTACATCAAATTTACATTTTTACTGCGAAGAACAGATTTGAAACAACCCCACCTGCCACCAAAGGTTATTAAAAGTTAAAAAAGCAGGAAATAAACTGGCCTCAAACAGAGAGGATTTCAGTTTTCAGATCATATTTATGACCGTAAATAAATTGTTGAAGACAAATCCTTTCCTTTTGGTGCCCTTCCTGTGTTTGTTTCATAGTCCCATTGCTTTCTTCCTGTAATAATCCATGTTTTCCGGTGGACCAGCGTGCCCTTTGTTTGACCCGTACCCGAGTGCAGATGAGTTTTCACACCTGCCCAGCTGAACTGGACCAGATGAGGAAATAAGTTATTCCTTACTTGAAACATCTCTGCATAGATTTTATTCAGTTTATTTGAATAGTTCCTGCATGTAAATGTACTAGACAATTTTTATCACTTCGTTTTTTCTTTCACTTAACTATTAGTGAGCAGATCCTACATTGATCAATAATAAATTTGAGTTTTTTAGTCTGTCAGTGATTGTCACTGATTTTTCTCGGTTGAATTCTTTGTGTTAATTTCCCAAAAAAATCCTGAGAAATATTCAGACACTTCGTTCTTTTACTTAAATTAAGTCAAGAATTGAGTTTTACTTCTCTTTTTTTTGCTAGATTGCTTTATGTTTTATACAATAAAACAATTTAAAGTGGCAGAACGTGGCTATATTGTTCCATTTTTTATAGAAACGACTATTATTCACAGAGGATCCACACGGAAATGAATCGTGGAGATAGCCTATTATCTATATGACTAAATCAGTGGGAAGTAAGAAGAAGGCCTGTTATTATCGCCCAAGCTGATGGCACCTGCTGCGCGCCGACCTTGGGCCCTTACATCCTCTCATAATTACAGCCCTCACAAGTGGAGCTAATACATTTCGATGGGATTTCCTTCTTGCAGCTCACTTGCACTCGTGTGCAAGTAAAGTTGTCATGATCAAAGATGAGGGAGAGTCTGTGGTAGGAAAAAAGTGGATCAATGGCAATCAATCCTCCTCCTCACTCTCATTTAGGCCCAATCAATTGCTGTCCTTGTCACCTCCTTGGACGCTTGTACTGTCAATACTTGCAGCTGCACAATGGCCGCTGTCTGGGAAGTCTCTACAGGATCAAAGCAACAAGACCAGCACTCCGATACGGCCTAATGGAGAACAATTGACTGGCGAGCGTGGATTGGATGTCAGGAGTTGCTGCTTCCTCCCTTCCTCTTGCTAATCTGTGGATGTTTAGAAAAGCCTCTCTCTTCGACAGAGATTATCGACCATGTGCTGCATTTACAGCAACATTTATGCATCTCTTGGAGAGACCTCTCTGTGCCGTGATTTTTTTTTTTTCCCTCCTAACTTCACACTTTATGGCTGCGAAAATGCAGTGGGATCCTTTTTTATCGAGTGAAATGCCACAGATTGAATCTCACTTGCCTCCCTTGCAGCAGCCTGCATCCTTATCGGGGCTTATAGAGATGTAACAGCAGAGCGCCACAAGGGTGCAGCATACCAACACAGATGTTATCTTGCATGTGCTTTTCACAGAGGAGGCAGGATCCCTCCCTGTCTCCGGCACACACACGGAGGCACATCCACACTCTGGATACAGATCAAGGACATTTCCACTGGGGTAAACTCAGCACAACAACACAGCATGTCATTCCAGTGAGATGAGAATATCTAAAGATTAAGAAGGAAGAGTCTGGATACATTAACGTCAATCTGCCTGCATGATGGGCGCTTTATATGACATGGGGAGGAATGCTTCATAAAATGCTTGGAGTAGATGATAATTCCTGCAGAGATGCTACTTCCCTGCTTCTAATTGTGACAAATTTACAATAAGATATTGTTTTTTGAGGTGAAAAACAGAGACAAAAGTGCATTAGATTAATCGCTTCACAAGATTTTTAGAGTTTCTTTATTGAAGAAACATAATTGCAAACACAGCTCTCTCTTGTGCATCGTTGTCCTGATGTAATAAACATGACCAGCATGATGCAAAGCAAGCAACAGTAATTAGCTGGAAACGTTACTTTGGATGTAAAGGTAATCAATTTGCCTGCACAAATGATCTATATGGACCTCTGGGATGCAGAGATTCCTGATCCCAGTGAGCCTGAACACAACAGATTTAATTACACCCCAGCATAAATTGGTTATGTTTCCTGATTGAAACTGGGACCTGTAATAACCCTGAGTGCGCAGCAGCAAATTGAGCAAACGTGCTCATCGCCAGCCACGGACACACCTGGTGCTTCCCTGTGCTCCACTTACAGAGATGTAATTGAGGAACAAAAGAATTAGCAGTGCTGGGCAAAAATCTGACAAAGCCTTCCTGGAAATTGGATTATTGTTAAATCTTGAAATATTTTTGTGGAAAATCAGACCAATTGCAAAAGCAAAATGAGATGCTCTCAAAGTTTAGAGATACTGTATTTCCATTTTACACTTTTTAGATCTAAAATAACAGATGAGAAACAGATTTTGACGGAGCCTAAAGTAAAGTTTGTTTACACATACCAGCATGTGTGCCAAAAATCTTTCAGTTCCCAAATAGGTGGTTTATGTAAGTAATAATATTGTTTAAACTTCCACATTTTTTCACATTCCAACCAAAAGCTTCATTGTACAATATTTTATCATTTTATAAAAATGAGGTGGGTGGTAAATATCTAGGCAGTTCTTTACTGGAGTATGTTTTTTAGGGGTAAAAAAAAATGTTTTTAGTAATAGGTTTACTGGGATTTGAACATTTCTACTCTAGCAATATTGCTATGAAGTACCGCTACTCTTATTGCAGTAAAACATTTGTGTACTTTACCCACCATGACTAATTTCAGTGAATGAAGAGCAGGGATATTTTTGCCACACCGTGCAGCAGAAACAGATACACACAACTACAGTTAATGCTAAAGTGAGACTTCTTATTTAAACACAAGCTTTGTTGGTTTCACTTTATTTTCCATCTTCTGAGCCTGCTGCATCACTTGCAGCTCAAGTGTAAATTGTCGTTGGAAGAGCCTGACCCAGCTGAAACATCCATATGTTGGTAAGCATTGGTTTTATTAAATACAGTTTTTAGTCTTTTTTTAACAAAGTTTTTGGACGGCTACTTGAGTAAAAATATGATGAAGTCATGTTAGCCTTACTCGAGTAATTTTAGGGACTCTACCCACCCCTGCTGACCAGTACGAAGTAGTGCATGACTGTAAGGTAAAAGAGAGAAAACAAGGTTTTTCAACAGCTTTAAATATGTAAATATGAAAAGTGTGGCATACATTTGTTGCAACAATTTGTACATTGATGCCCCTGAAGGCCATTTGGATTTAGAAAAGAAAGAACTATTTTCTTCTTTGCTCTTTTTGCCCTTTAAATACTCTGCAGTTTCTGGTGAAACCTGATCAACTGTCTGGTTTTTTTTATTTGTTTTAGGGGGTTTTTCAAAGCAGATCATGGAAGACAATCATCATCAGTACATATTATTTTAAATTTAAAATTTATTTTGCCGTCATATTACATAAGCTCTAAAAATGAAGGAAAATTTTATTTTTCATTTAATAATTTTGATCAAAATTTTGTCCTAACTTTGAAAATGTTATCAAAGTTTCTGACTATTTTCTTTAGTGTGCAGACAGATTTGTCAATTTCCTGTCCTGCGGTGTTCAGATGTATTCCTGCTTCAACAGCCTCAGCGTGTCATCGGGTTCTGCAGGAGTCTGATGATAAATTAACATGCGATGTGTTCATTTGGCTGTGTTGAGGAAGAGACGCATCTTATGCAGGACACCTGCCTTTCAGGACTGACCTTGGATACCACTGTGCTAAATTAATAGCACAGTGGTGTGGATTACAAAAAAAATAACTAAATAAAAAGTCAATAAACTTTGGAAAAATGAGCACTGTGATTTTCCACAGCGCCGTTTGCTCTGCCTCCATGCTGGCAAAACATCTAGAAGCTGCAGCTTCAGACCTACATATTATTTCACCTGTGCTGAGCGCATGTGTCAGGAAACAAGTTGTGAGCGTGTTTGCCAGATGTGCTCCTGCAGCCAGCAGAACAACAACACGGATCTCTTTGCCCTTCTTTCTTCCACAATGGGGTCCCATGTGGCGACACACTCGTTCAGACAGCCGCTCCATTTCAATATTTGCAAGATGAATTACTATCATTGTGTTGTGGGAATCCGGAGGCTCAGCCAAAGCCTATTGAACTTCTCAGCGACATTACGGGAACAATTGTACCCCAGGATATACGGGTGGGGGGGCCTGAGCAGGAGGCATTGTTCCCCAGGTGGCGCTACGGTGGGTCTGTGACGAAGTCCCGGCTCCGCTCCCAGCACACTGACGGCAGGGTAAAGTGTTTTTATTAAGGATATGAGGAAAGCTCTGGAGTTAGACAGGAGCCCCAGAGACTCACTGATGTAATGCAGTAGCTTGAAAATACTGTTCAAATCAAATAAAGGCAACGCTGATTTAGCATCTGATTCCAAATTACCATTGTAATAATAACTATGTAAGCTTTCTGTTTTTTTACAACTTAAATGTTCCACAGCATTTATAGGTGTCTAACACACCTGATTTAAAGAGCTGTATTATGTCTTCATCATGCAGGCGGCTCCACAGAGTCAGACTAATCACCCATTTCTGTGGATCAGGTGTGATGAAGCTGCAGGCCTGCAGTTTCTGACCCTCCAAGGAGATTTTGGGTTCAGGTAAGTTGATTAACCACTTCCTGTATTTATTACATATTAAATTATAATGTTAATGTTGGGATGGTTGTTTTTTTCTTTAGGTGTTTTTTGTTTTATTTTTTACTTTAGATAAATCTATTGTTGGACTCGTTTGATTGGAAGCTGTTTATTCTCTATCCAAACATGCTAAGCTGTTCAAAACTTTAACTTTGAAAGAATGAAGTATGAAAACTCTTTTAATCTTCAGTTTTCCCTTTGATAACTTCCGTTACTCTCTTGTGTGGCAGTTTTGGACTCTCAACACACCAAGTCATGACAGCCAAGTTTCTTTCTGAGAAATGCATAATGGCACAGTGATGTCATTTCCAGGCCTGAAGGACCAGAATCCTCCATGTTTTCGATGCATCCATACTCCAACGCCGCTGATTCAAAGGAACTCAGTGTGTCATCAAGTTCTGCTGCGTCCTGGTAATGAAGCATTGATTTGATTCAGATGGGTTAAACCACAGAAATGTCTAAGACTATGTTCACACTGCAGGCCTTAATGCTCAGTCCCTTCTGTTTTCTTACATCCAGTTGTTTTTCACACAACTCCACTCTGAACAGTCAACAGCACTGGAGTTCTGCACCACTGGTGCAGGGGTATTTCAGTAAGTCTATCATTGTGATGACTTGGAAACTGGTTTAAATGTGACATTTAAACTGAGGACCCATGGAGGGGAACAACAGAAATTTTAAATTTTATAGCCCTCATTCATGACTCAGTAGTATTTAATTTAACACGGTGCAGTGTTGGTTTCCCTGATTGTTATTTTATGTGAATTTCTCAATAAAAACTGACCTCACTCTGAGTCAGATTGCGTCTGAGAACTGATTTACCAGACATCTAGTCAATCATTTCTCTAAAGCTCACATAGAGTTCAGTAGATATCGCTAAACTGCAGAACTCCCACAGTAAAACATCACCGGTGTTTTACAAACAATCAAATTGTACTATATGTTTCTCGCAACAAAATATACCTCAGTTTGTCGTTAAAATGTGCTGTGAATGCTTTTGCAAAGAGCTTTGATTGGTTTTTCTCTCACTGCTGTGAAATGCATTCATTTAAAAATTGTACTTGCCAGTGTCTCAACTAGCCTGGATGAACTAGTTCCTCCAGATACAGTGTGTAAACTGCAGCAGGAGAGCCATTGCTGAGGGCAAAACTCATTCCTTTGCAGCCGAAGATGTTCCTCTACATAATGCAAAAACAAATCATAAAGCAGCTCTGCCTCGCCCTGTGTTTCGGGGGCAAATGAAAAGTTAATGCAAGTCAATACACGATATTCCAAGACGATGAAAAATTTATACTGAAGTAGATGAAAACAAAACTGAAGAAGAAATGTATAAGAGAAAGGAAATGTGGGACCATGAGGGCTGCAGGATGAGGTCAGCCTCACTTCCAGGGAGGGTGCAGGTGGATAAACAGGCCTCGGGTAAAAGGAGGAGGACCACACAGGCTGAGTGTGGAAATCTCTGAAGATCTGTAAATAAGCTACCAACATGTGAGAAAGTAAAACTCAGTCAAAGTAGCTCCCTCCTGTCTTTCCAGATGTGATCTTTCCATGTTAGGAAATATGACACAGAAAAAGGTTAATGGAAATCAGGTAAACGTATCTTGTCTGTGCAGAATCTACCAGTTTCATTAAATTATCTTTAAATTATAGTTTAACAAGATTCAAATTGGATGTAAATTTCAATCTGAATCCATAACTGGATTGACTCAATTATATATTTGTGTATACCTGAGATCTGATTGTGTTGACATTACATTTGTTGTGAACGGATAGATTATCTGAATTTATTAATATTTTTTTGCAATTAAGCTTCCGTTGCTAACCTTCATGCTGTACGGTAATGTTTCAATTGTAACCCTCTTCACCACCGTGTTCTCTTCATCTATCAGATGGGTAACCTTTTGCATCTTTTGTTGTGAAGTCTCAGTGAAAGAATGGAGTACATGGCCCAGATGTCATGCCCTCTGCAGCAAAACACAACAATGGAAGGTGGAAGTGGACAAGGCCAACAAGCCGTGGAAATACCGCACTATAAATACATTAGGGGTGCTGAATCTGAGGCTGGTGTTGACTGATTCTGGATTGAAAGCTCTGCAGAAGAATGTAAGCAGAGTGAGAAGTAGGTGCTGTTTATTCTGGGTTAGTACACTTCCATAGTTTAAGTGGACAAACAGAGTGAAAATGTTTCCTTTCTTTCTGTCTTGACAGACATCTTTATTGTTGAAAAGTTTGTTGTGTTATAAGAAAACAAAAAAAAAAAGAAAGCCCTGCATGACAAGCTGGTTTAACTCCAACATTTCCAAGGTTGAGGTAAGAAAAATAATTTAAAGTTCCCTCATAATTCCAAGCTGGAAAATCTGAGAGTTTTAATTCATCCAAACTTCAAAATTCAATATGGCTGCCTTATGCAAAGAAAAAAAATGTTTATATACTTTGGAAATTAGTTTCTCATTTAATCTTCCATAAGGTAAACCCTCTTTGGTTAACAAAGTAAATACAATGTTCAAAAGATCACTATGCAAACACTTTTTTTACAGCTTTGTGTTGCCAGTATGAGTTTAATCTAGTTACGAGTTATATTGATGAGTAATCCTATTGGTTTATGGACATTGAACTGGATTGCAGCTAAATATGGCTTAATCTTAATTCCAAAGACGTTCTGTCACTTTTTCCACAGGAGTAATTCTTGATGCAGCAAAGATCAGTGTGCTGTTATGTTTTGTTGTTGAAGAGGAGTCTAACGGATCCAGAGAAGAGGATGGGAGTCATATGTTGAAGGATGTTTCTAAAGGCAAAACTAAAAAGCAAACAAAGAAGAAAAAACAGAGAGCATACTTGAAAGTAATACAATATGTTCAACAGAAATCTGGCATGGCTTTGGAAGGATTTGCCAGGAAACAGAATGAACAAGCAGTGCTTAAATGTTGGAAAGATGAACACTGGAAATGGAAATGATGGAAATTTGTAACGGCCAGCATCGACAGAAGTAGTAAAGTGGTTTAAAAAAAAAAAATAGATAATAGAAAACACTAAGGCAGCAGAAAAGTCCCCAAGTGAGAAAATGCACTGGAAATAAAAAACAAACCCATATGAAAAGAAAGCTGTTTCCTTGATTAACTCGTCTGTATGGCTATCAGTTCTCATTAGCTCTAAAGCATAATTAACTCATTCTTTTTATCTTTGGCACTCAAATTGGTGAAACTATTATCATCGTTACCTTGGTGCATGAAATTCCTGAGTTCAAATTCTGGTCAGGATACTTTCTGCTCATGGGTTCTCTTGAGTCTTTTCCCAGTCCAAAAAAAAAAAACATGAAAGTGAGGTAAATAAGTCTTTAAATGGTCACTAGGTCTCATGATGTGAGTGTGTGTTCCCATGGTTGTTTGTCCTGTGATGACAGTTTGAGAAACATGATTCCATACGTTCTAATCTCAATAGATTTACTGTATGTTACACATATTCTGTTTGCTAAAGGCTCACTTTCTGTTGAACTATGAAGAGGCTGAAGTCAGAAAGGGGCCCAGACTCATTTAAGCGCTTCCACATGTTCTGTGTGCGTCAAAAGTTGTTGTTAGAGTCTGCATGTGTCCATTTTCAAGAAGAGTTTTTGTCAGTATTCAGGAATGCAGGCAAATGCGCAAAATCATGACAGTGTGATTTAAATTTTGCTGTGTGTGTGAGAGTGAAGAGATGAAACAGCCGGAAGACATAAACAGACCGGAGCAGATTTCAGTGGAGATTAACTTTATTTCAGTTTCCACTGAAAGATTTTATTTTATTTTTTTTTCCAGGAAAACTGAGAGGAGCAACATTTCATTTGGAAAGAATATCAAACAGGTGAAATACAGTTTATTTTGTGCCATACTAATTTTAAATCCTAATTAATAAATTAGGTTGAAGATGTACTAATAAAGGTTGTTGGGGAACAACTGGAAACCAGCACAGCCTTCTGTTTCTCTGTATTGTTATCCCATGAAGATGGAGGACCAGTTTCAGGAGTAGCCATGGTGAACAGGATAGTCTTGGGCCTAGAACATTATCAGACTTAGGAACCTCACAGTCTCATCTTTGGTTTTAACATATGATGTAGTTTTGTTGGCATGTTCAAACCGTGACCTTTAAGGTGTGTTTGAAGTTGTATGTGACCCAAACAGGAATTGGAACCCAGACATCGCTGGGTCAGGATTTAGTCTTTGCATTTTATATAAAGCATTTTGATTCCAGCTAAAGGTAACATATTGTGGAGAATTATCCGTTCTCCATGCTAAATTCTTGATGTGTGAGGTTGAAGAAGAGTCAGTGAGTTGAATTCATGAATTCCATTTATTAATACCAAAACACAGCTGGTCCATTCCTCATGCTACCTTTAGCAGCTAACAGGACAAAACGGCATCAAACAAAAGTTTTCCATTCTCTTTGTTAGCCTCTATCCAAGCTACGCTCTAAAGAGGGCCATATTCTTTAATCTTAGCTGTGAGGGCGTTTCCTAACATGTCATTTCCTTTAATTTTACTTCTGCAACAAGCTAAAAGAGACAGAAGGAAAACAAAGAACTATTTATTCTCAACAATACTTGATTGTTCAAAAAATGGCAATATTTACCTGGAAAATACATATTTTCCAGGCAGTGTCTCATTTTAATAGCACTGCGACCTTTAAAATAAGGCTGCAGTGCTATTACCTTTAGAGCAAGGGGAAAAACTTCTACATTTCTTTTTTAATGTTGATAAACAAAAGTCAAATCTTTCTGTTATATAATTTATTGCTTTCTTGAACTTGTGAAAACCAAACTGGGTCCAGGTTGATTATCTTTTCTTTTAAATCTTCCATGACAAAACAAGCAACAGGTTTGCAAGTTTGTGTTTTATTTGTTTTTTTCAGGAAAATGTTCTAATGGGTCTTTACAAAATAAAAACACTTTCTACTTCACTTTGTGCACTGCAATGGAAGATTTTAATCTGTATCCACTGTGCTGAATCCTTCAGCTCTCATTTACTGTAGGGAACCTGTAAGAGTTTTATTCCTTCTGTTTGATTTTTGACTGCAACAAAGCAGTCAAAAATCAAACATTTTTGATTTTTATGAAGCTGTATTTACGACGTACATATAATTATTTCTATTATTCCTGACATGTGCCTCGTCTCCAGGTTCTACTTGTGAACGACTGATGAAACATGAACAACCGCAGACAGGTGAACTCTGCCAGAGCTGCCCAGATTGCCTCATCCAGACTGCATTTAGTGTAGGTTGTGCCCCAGCACCACCGGCTGTCTTTATTTGGTTTTATACCTCTCAGTTGGTCTGTAAAAATCTGTGTTTGCGTCTGTTTTGAGGATATCGTAGCAAAGGACCAGTGGAGCGCAGCCTCGTTCCCATGGTACCCACTGGACAACAAGTGTACACACTGGTGGAGATTAAGACATGTAGGCTGAAATCTGACAGCAAGGAGGCGAAACGATGTGACTAATGATGCTGCTTCACAGTGCCAGAACATTCCTCGCTGTTTTTCCGTTATAGTACAAGAAAAGGTTTCATAAAGTGACTGAAAGACTCAGACGGTCACATTTATGTAAAAAAAAAACAACCTGAAATCATGTGATTTTAATTGGGCATAGAATAAGTACATATTGAAGAAATGGCTAATATTCACAATATCTTCAGAAATCCTACAAACTATGTTGTTTAGAGCAAGGCTGGTTAGTTTCTACAACACTGTTCGCGCACAAGAAAATAAAGGAGCAAGAAATGCATTAAAACAATTAACATTTAGGCAACACACACAGAAATGCATAAAAATGATAATCAATCAATGGAGTAGCTTTTTTCAGTCCTGATGTAAATGGACAATTGTTTCTGATGTATCAGGTTTGTGAAGCGCAGCCTCGTTTCCATGGTACCCACTGGACAGCCCACTGGATTTGGTTCAACCTTGTTAAGGCGGTTGAGCCAAATCTGTAGTGAACAGATCAAATGATGCCTCCCTTTGTTTTGGTTTAGTCCTGAGAATACAGACTAAAAAGGTTTCTCTATGACCTTAAAGGTCAAGATGGTTCATGCCTGACGGATAACTGAAACATTTGGACCCAAGTGTAGACAGCATGATGTTGAATTAAATCCTTTTACAAACAAGGAACCATTGCAGTGATTTATCAACCAATGAATGTGATATAATTTAACTTTCCTCAACTTGCTCAGAACTCTGGCAATAGTATTTTGGACAAGCTGCAGGTCGCTTCATGGATTTTTGTTTCGGGGAGAGTCGAAAACAATGACTTCTTTCTTTTCTGCATTAAGCTGGAGGAATTTCGGACACAACCAGCCACTTATATTATGAACAAACAGACTTATTGACCATAAAGGACTGAGATCATGTTGTGACACAGTAGTGTAGGATTGTGTGCCATATTTTCGATAGTAGGTCTACGCACAGTACTCCATAATCTGAGCTAGAAAGGCATACGGTACCTCACAATAGAGAGCTCATTTCTCACATTTTTCCAAGACTTTTACTAAATTTTTTGTTTGTTTTCATGAGAAGACACTTAGTTGCGATGTAAAGTACTCAGAATGTAGCTTGAAGAAAAGTGTATGTTTGCTGTTGCTTCAAAATAACTTAACATACAACGGATAATATATGTTATCCGTTGTAAAATACAACGGATAACATACTAATGACTACTTTTCCAGTCATAAGGGAAAAAATATCTAAATTGTACCAGAACTGTCAGTTTTTGGTTTGGGCCCAGGCACCAAGTTAATGATGAAATCACGCATGTAATTAAGGCAATTTTTAATCATTTTTATTTATTTTTTTTTATTTTAGCTGTATTCACGTTTTCTTTTACGAAAATCATATTCTATTTATTAAATCAAATCTTAAATACCAAAATAAAATCAATCTTCATGCTGACTATTCAATGGAATGACTCCAAAGGCATATTATCTTAGGAAAGTGTGCTTAAACGAGTTGACCGATTTTAAAAATCCGTAGATTAGGGCTTTATACCAGTTCGCCTGTATGGTGGTGCAGTCTGTTACTTTTTTGCATTTCATCAAGACGTTTTCAAATCCAGGCTTGTGGTTTTCTGCATGGAGTCTCTGTTCTCTCAGGTTCTCCTCCAGAAACCTGATTGCCTCTTTCATCGCTGCATAAGGGCACTAAAGCAAAATTATTGAGAGAGTTCAGTTTCATTCTGTCCCTCTGATCGTCAGTAGAAGCAGCAGTTTCTGTGCATACGCTGCAGCAATTCAGCAGCACACAGGCGCTGCCGTCATTGTTCTTGTTCCATGTCCAGCGGTCAGATAATGCAGAAAGGGTCGGGTCAGTTGGAAAAGCTCCATACGATAAGGCCAGATGGACCAACACACACACACACGCAAGCTTTTTGCCACCCTCCCTCTCTCTATTTTTATCAGATTGGGATCATAAAAGCTTTTCATCTCATGTGCCTTGAACAACATCTCCATGCTGAGGTCAAACAGAGAAAAAAATCTACTTCAGTTCGTACGCCAGCTGAGCTCGAAACAAATAGGTTGGTCAGCAACCAGAGGTACAAGTAGTGCCGTAATGGCAGTGGGTTTTATTAGGTCTGTACCGCAGAGGATGTCCTGGAAATAAACTCTACATGCGCTCCATTTCCTGTGCCGAGTTTCTTTTTAAGATTGGGGCCTGCATGAATGAAAATGGGCTGCTGTGGAGAAAATAGTTTTTATTTTGAACAATGCAAAATAGCAGAATATATGGTTGCAGAATGGACTGCTCTGCCTACACCCACATGGCTTTTAATCTTAGTGCATTGACAACGCATTTACTTAGAGGTCTGCTGCTTTCTAAGAGACATATAGATTTTTAAAAATCAGGAACATTTCAGCTGACTTCAATTCTCTGGTTTCCTCATTTCCCTCCCAAAACCAGAAAATTAAATTCAAGTCATTTCCAATCTTTTTCTTTTTTTTTCTGCTAGTGATAAAAACTGCTTGAGAGATGGAGCGCAGAAGCAAAGACTCATTCTGTTCTCATCAACAAAGAGCAACACGTCTCTGACTGTGCTGGTATTATGCACAAAGCAGCTGATTATGCTGTAAGACCCACTTTTCCTCTCTCTCCTATTCACAGTGATGAACAGAGGCAGACCCAAGCAAGACGGATTGGATTTTAAAGTCTGAAGACACAAATAATTCACTCTGTAAATAAATGTTTAGGTAAGTTCTGTTTGTTCTGATAATTTAATCTAATAAAAACTGAATCCCCGATAAGTTTGAAGAACATAAACAACATAAAATAAACATATTGTTCTTTTTGAGAATTAAATTACTTGACCACAGGAAGTAATGCATCTTCTTGCATTAGTATTAATACCGCTTTAAGGGATTTCTCATTTAATCACATTACAATCACAGACTTCCATGAATTTTATGATAGATCATCACACTAATAATTAGGAAAGAGAAGCTACAGAACTGGTTTGTTGTTGTATGGTAAGCCTCTTTTTAATCAGACAAACCAAAATAAAACCCACACAGAGACACTCTATTCAGTCTGAGTTTGAGCTCTTTTGCAAAGAAAAATTGAGCAAGATGTCAGTTGAATGTACAAAAGTGGTAGAGTAACAGAAAAAAAAAATAATACCAGAGAGTATTGCCTCAATGGCAGTTATTGCAAATACAAGCCACACTTTTCAGATTTTTATTTATAAAAATGATGTGAAAAAAAAATCTGCTCTTCACCTCTTCATAACAAGATAAACCTCAAGCCCTGAAATTTATCTTACGATTAAAGTCCTTTTTATTGCACAAGAACTTGAACCTGATTTCCTGAGATATCTAAATCATCCTGCTGTCAGGAGAGCATGTAGGAGTTCTCTGTGAAGAATTTCTTTTTGTGAGATAGCTGGCAGCCACTTCGTATAAGCAGACCGAGATTTGGAAACCAAAAAAAATTAAAAAATAGAAAGAAAGAAATGAAGCAGTTAGTTCTGACAGCTAAGGTGAACTTTATGAAATCGCATTAAAAAAAAATGTGTAAATGTGAAACTGATGCCTTTGCCCTGATGGAAAAATCAATTTATCTGGAAGCAGATTACTCAACAAGCTCAGACATTAGCATTCAGCCATGTGGGGAATGTCTCATGATGCTCCATCAGCAGTTTGCCTGAAACCTCATTAACTGATAGCTAAAATACAGCTGTAGCAGAGAGCACAAACCCTGCAATAACTCCTTTAGAGGGAGGCTTGTAATTTTCTTGTCATCCAACGCGCTGCTGGGTTGATGCGCAGGGAACGTTCAGAGCTCAATCTCTTACAGTCTCATGCAAAGTGTGTTTAAGGAGGAAGGAATAGAGAGCAGGTTCTCGATGATCAAACTCGAGGCGAGAGTAGAGCCGTGCTTAAATTTCTCATTGAATGGCTGGAGGTAATGTATACGTAGAGTCATGAAACATTTGCAGAGCAGAGAGGGGAGAGGTCCCTTCAATCCTTAACAAAGCCTTCAACCCTGAGCTGGAAAAAAAGAGCATAGATTGTTTTAAAGACTTGGATTCAGAGGAGTTGACTCAACTTCTTAAAAGTAATAGATCCCTGTAATTACGTTTTGACATGTCAGAATGTAATTCTGAGAGAATGTGTAAAATTTCAAAGGTAATGAACACTTTGCAAAGTCACCCTGCATAAACCCCATTTTCAGTGTCCCAGACTTCCAGCTTTTCTTCTCTGCTTGCGCTGGTTGTAAAACGTGTAGTGTTACCAGTAATGGTCACATAGCCAGCTGTGTAAATCTCTCTCTTCCTCCCTCTTACCCGCATAAACCCAGAATACATGCTTCTGCTGTTGTCCCACAATGTTTACCACGTGGCCACAGTTCAGCTCTCCACTCTTATCAGTGTTGGCTAATGTTGGTATTTCCTGCCTGCAACAAGAGCAGAAGGTGGCACAGGATGAACGCTGCTTCCTGTGCTGGCACACCCAGCATGTATCCAGCAGCCCCGTCCACTCGGCCCGCCGGTGAGGGGAAGTGTTGCAGAGGGGGAGCGGGGCTCATGGAGCTGCACCCAATTCACACTGCAACTTCTCAGCCTCTAACTCATGCATCTGTTTGACTGAGATCAAAGATAGCAGCGGCACGACAGAAAATGTGTTTGCTGGAAAAACATGTCAAAACCAGTCATTTCTGCTCGTCGTTTTTAAGTAGTTAGACACTGTAATTTACAAAACAAAGGATCTTCATCTCGATGCAAATTTAGCATTGACCTTATTTGTTTAATATCTTTCGGTAAAGGGAGCGAGTAAAAGCCAAAAGAATGATCACCTCAGGAAGGAGCCTCTGAGACATTTAACCATTTTGTGTTTCTATTTATCCTGTGGAAACTTTGTTTGTCTGAGATGTAGTTTCATCTCCGTCTCGGCTCAGCCTTTCCCATGGGAAGTGCACAGATGAAACTTTGGTCTCAACGAAGGGATCTGCAGATATTTGTAAATACACATGCATGGCTCAGAGAGCCCAGGAGGACTCACCCTTCAAACACTCTGACGTTGAGTGTTTATTGAAGTGGGTTTCTTTGGAAACCATGATCACTGGGCTCCAGCTCTGTGGATGCATATTGGAGCTCAGCCAACGGTATTGCATCAGATCTGAATCTTTTTTTATTATCCCCATCTGTAAGCTTCAGCCTAGCTGACTAATTATTTGTAGATGGTGAAACTACATCTGTATTTCTGCTTATCGCTGGATGCATTTATCCAAAAAGCAGCCATGCCTAAAGGACCATGAAGCTTTGACTGCTGACTCATTGGTTATCTCAGTGGGAACTTACATGGCTAACTTATACTGAGGTATTAAGTGAAGAAATGCAGAAGATTTTATAAAACATTGAGTCTGGTTACACCTTTTGAAGCATGTGCGACATATTTGATGTTCTTCAGTCAAGACAGCGAAACTAAGATTGTTTCTCTCTTCCACTGTTACCTTCCGATGTCGTAGGTCATGTTATTATCTTTCTTTTTTGTGTTAGGCAACCTGCACTTAGAGGTTGCCTGATAAAATTAAATGTTTATCAGCACTTTGGGAGTTTCTGCATAATGTTACATCAGATTTGTTTATGTAGAAAATGGCGCAGGTGTATGTGGTGTCTGAGGTGTTTGACAGCCGCAGTGGTTTTACTGCAGATCTTTTTTTTTGACGTGTCCAAAAATGTGTTTAGCAGCCTTGATTAGCTGTTGATTTGTAGAGTTAAAGAACAAAAAAAGGAAAAAAAAAGAATAAATTTATTTTTTCCTTAAAAACAGAAGAAAATATAAATGTAAAATGTATCTGAAATTGGGTAACTTTGGTTTAACTTATCAGAATTTCCCAGTTTTGACCAGAACTTTACACGTTATCGTACATACACTTGTCACATTATCAATGTTTTCTGTTTTCTCTCAGTTAAATGCCAATTTAATTATAATTAAATTACGAAAGCTACAAAAAACACACAATATGGTGCAGAAAAGGAAACCTTATGACTGTTCTATTCAACATTGGCAATTTGCAGTAGCTTTTTGCTGATTCTTGGTTCCACTTAGACATTTTTGTAATTGTTAAAGTACCGTACTGACCGGTACAACTACAGTAAGGTTTATTGACCAGTACCGGTCAATAAACCTTCATTGATTGAATTGGAGCTCTTTCAGAATTATTTATTTATTTATTTTTATTTTTATTTTTTTAGGTCTTTCTGGTTGTGGTTTTCATTTTAAACCATTATTGATAATTTAAGATGAGCAGTCCACCATTTATACATATGTTGTCTCTTCTCCAGTGAACTTTTTCTTACATTTGATGACTGTTTGGACCATTTGACTCTGATTTTCAAGAATAGTTGATCACCGACATAAACAAGATGTGTGTTTTTAAATAAATGAGACCAGTTTTGATTGATTTATCTTTAACACTGGAATAATTCTGAACACGTACCTTTTAATAATCGACTCATTTACAAAGTCTGCATCATGCATCTCACGACTGCTGATTCTCCTGGTTTTCTATTACTCTATTACACCTTCTAGTGAAGCAATTTCTACCAAGAACAAGTTAGTCATGTTGGACTGTATTATTTACAGAAGAAGCAAATTTGAGACATGATGCTGATGATGCTTTAAGTTTTCTTATATTTGGGCCCATAAAAAAAGATATTGCTCGGTACGCCAACAAGCACACCAAGGCAAGAAACAATGTTTCAGAAGTTTTGGAAAGTATTTCTCTCTCACAAGAACAGACTCATTTGCAAATAACACTGTAAGCATTGTCTCCAACTTATGTGTGCATTTGCAAAATGAATTTATATAATTTCTTTCTCCTTATAACAATTTGAGATCAGGCTGTTACTTTCCACACCTCCGTGTTTCTGTGTGGCTGCCAAACATTTGTGTTATATGATGTGATGAGGTATCCACCCACACAGATTTCATTAGTAAAGGGATCACTGTTTTCTTTTTAGTATGCATGAAATCCTGTGATGTACCACATTTATTCCCACTCAACATCAGAGAGCTTCATTACTCTAATGTGTGACTGTACCCTCGGCCACTTTAAGTGAGCCATATTGAAGTATTTATTGGGGGCCAGGCTGGTTAAATCTTCTCCCCTCGCTGGAAGAGAACCCAGATTGCACTGTGTAATCTGGGTTCGGTGAATTGCATGGCCGTAATCTTCATCATCTTCTCTCTGCTCTACTGAACCACAGAAGGAGTTGCAGGCTGAGTACGAACAGCAGGGCGATCTTCAATGTGGTAAAGCCCTGTGAACTTATGCTCCCTTTAAAACCTTGGATTTGTGACCATTTTCAAAATGATGGTGGAAGTTTCTTGTCTTTAACTTGGTACGCTTACAGCTAAAGACACATTTCTGCCTCCTATATCAATAAACTCTATAGACGTACAATGAGTGCGGTGGATGTTGCAGCGTTTGATCGGATGTTTGCTTTTTCTTGCAGTGGAATCGCTCTACAAGCAACCTTGGCACAGTTCTGAACACCTATTTATACTCTTTCTGAGAACAATAGCCATTAGTTGTGATATCAAAGACTGTGAAGTTTTGAGGGCAAATCCTGCTTTCCCTTAATGTCTCCAACTAATCCAAACAGACGATTGATGGGAAAAGAGATAGAAAGGCTGTTGTGGCAGTAAGATACTGTACCAAAGGGATGTGCATGCGTGTGTGCGTGTGTGTGTGTGTGTAGTAGTAGTGTTAGTGTGCTGGGTGTTTACCCAGCAATGGACACAAAGTTAATTTTATGAAATACTGAAGTCATACGTTAGGAATTTGAGGCAGGCTGCATGCAACAGCATTCAAAGCAAGATGTTATTCATCACTACTATGTTTATCATATTTGAGGAAATTATAGCATTTCTGTGGCTTTGTGGCTTTAAGACGAAGGTTGCATGCACGCAATGCTGAGATACATTTCACACGTGTTTGTGTGCTGTAGAATGTTGTCGTCTAGATGTCTTTTGGTCCACAGTTTAACAGCTTTCACAGCATGAATTCCAGTAAACGGAGTCACTTTTGGTATATTACATAGCAGCGTGTAGAATGTCAGCGTGTATGTCATTCAAAACGGTTATAAAACGAATAAAGAAGGTTGGTTGGCTCAGAAAAACTGAGACATTTTGCTAGCAACAGCAGGGAGTACAGATTTATTATGACAGAATTAATCCCTTCACCAGGATTCAGTCAGATTCAGTAACAGAAACAAAATATGATCTGATGGGTTAAGTCAATGAAAAAGTGTTTTTATCTTTAGGAAAATCTGTTGATCAACACAATTCAGGTGAGGCAAACTGCTAGATTGAAAATACCAATGACATGATAATGTAGTTTTTCAAAGTTCATATAAAATATGATTTTTTTCCCCTCCCAAAACACTTTATGTAAGATTTTAGTCATCATTTATATGGGCATGTTATTTTTATTTATTTTTTAAATGTAAATGTTTGTAACCTTTTGTGTCCCACATTGCAGGGAAATTGAATTTCAGGGGAGCCAAACACACATTTGTGAAATTCCTTATGTATTAGCTCAACCTCTAATCTGACCTATAACCCCAGATGCATAACCTGCATCACATCTGACATCAACACTGACTGATGGCATATTAGTGGTTGTGCTGCACCTGTTCAAAGTTGTACTTACTGTTAACCAGGTGAGGAGGGTTTGTGTGAGTGTCCCACCATGCTCCATGTTTAGCAGCACCTAAAGGTCTGCAAGAGAAAAAAATAAAATTTGGGTCGGTCTTAGAGTACCTGGGTGAAACCATTTCTGAAAACAGTCCCATGTGGATTCAGGCGCGTTTGAAAACGTTATCCTGTTTTAGAAAAAACTTTCCCACAAGGATGAGTCCAGACAAAATTTATACCGCACAACAGGAATGTCAGTAGAATAAGAATCTGCAAGAGTTACAATCTTCCTTATTAAACATCACTCTCATCTGGACACATCAGTTTTATCTCGTACGAAGTTTTAAAAAACAATGCCTCCAATTTTACTGAAAACATGTGTCAGGGTATCTGGATAAGAATGAGTACAGAACAGAAACTCTTGAACAACCTCCAAGGTTTCTTTTTTCAGTTTTTAAATGTTATAGGTAATAACAAACACTTCAAATTCGATTAAACCATCATTTCAACATTTCAACATGTCACAGTAGGCACTTCATGTTTCACCAATTTTTGGTCGTTATTTGATTTATCCAATATGATGACAAAATCTATAACAGAAGTGTTAAATCATTGCTGTCGCCTTTTAAAGGGCTGAAATATTAATCCACCTTTTACAACATCATGCTAATATCTGGTTAAAAACCATTACCATAATTGCAAAATAAATTTGTCACAAACTTCATCTTCCTTCATCTTCTAAGTTTTCTAGATTCAATTGGGAGGACTTCTGTCTGAATTTTTTTTTTTTTAATTAAGGTTTTTTTAAGTCAGTTTTACCTGCTGAAAATATCAGTTTATCCTAATAAATAAAAACAATGTCACATTTGATGTTTTCTCTTGTGATTCTAATAACCAATTTCTAAAACATGTTAAATATGTCTCTTTTCTAAATTCTGTCATAACCACTCGGCTCTGAATTCAGTTTATGCTGTGACTGTATAGAGACAGGCAGGCAGCTCACATCCTTCCAGAGATCTGCAGTGTAAAGGTCTCAAAAGATTTACACATCCTGACAGAGCCAATTACTGCTGCGGAAGCAACACCAGATGAGATGTGCTCTGCTCAGTTTCCACTCCACTCCTCTCCCACCTTGATTTCACCTTTCAGTTTCCACACTGTTGTTTTGCACTGTTTTTAGTCCTTAGACGACCCTGAAAGCCGTACACTACACTGTGTCTTGAACAGTTTGACTCTAACACTGTGAGAGCTAACTTAAGCTCTCTGGGGCAGAAGTAAGTTTTGAAGGATTGTGGAGGCACATCCTGAGGCAGGTTCACTTTTCAGATTGACATATTAGAGGAGAAGCATCAGTGAGGGCGAAGACGGGCCTGCAACAACACAAAAAACAAATATATTTATGTGATACATGCACAGACCTTGCAGGAACAAGCATTTTGTCTTGAAACACCACTGATTGTCTTGTTTTTAAGACACAACATGCCAAGCAAAACTCTGTAATTAACTTTTATATTATTTGGGTTTGATTGGATACATTTTTTGAAAACCTAAGACATAAGACTAATAAGATTTGAGGGGAAAAATTTCAATGGATGCTTTTCATCCCTTTATATGCATAAGGATGACTTTTACTGGGATAGCAGGATTTTTAGGAGGCTTCTGTGGGGTAATTTTCAGCAGTCAGTATATTATCTACAGTAGACCATGTTGAGCAGTCAATTATAATCTGTTTCAGATTATAGTTTCGTAAACACAAGCTCACCTGTGCAGTTTACTATGTCGTTTAGTGCAAAATATAATTTGATCTGATGAGATCTCAGGCATATTTGGCTCTCTAAACATTCCCACCATTATCACTGTAGTATGTAATACTACAGTATCATGTATGGCTACAATGTAGCTTGCCACCATCAGTGTGTCTAAACAAGTCCATCATCTCTGTACTAGATAAATCACTACACAAGTACAGGTAATCCCCCTAAGGTTCATTAAACATGGATGCACTCTTTGTTTTTTTTGTTGTTGTTTTTGTTTTTTTGTCTGACTGTTATTATAACGCTGTTATTTATAATCCTCAAATTGTAGTTCTCTACATCACGTGTTACATTGTTATTTCACATGACCTCAGTCAATCGGGTGATTGAGGTGTGTCTATAACGTGTGCAACATGTTATGACCTGAAAGGGGGTTTATATTTTCTCAGGCCACAATAAAAGTTGCAGGACTGCAGTTTGAGATCCCTGAACCAGACAAAGTGAGGATGGTTCTAAAACTAGAGCTATGGTATAGAGAATTTATAGGTGTAAAAATTAGGAATGTAATAATTAAATTTTAACCTGTTCATGGATGCATGCATGTACATCATGAGTGCGTGTTGAGAAGCCAAGTCGATTGAATATAGATTTATTTGTTTGTATAAAAATTGATCTGTTCAGTTGAAAGCTACCAAGCGAGTGAACTCTTGATTTGCATATCTTCTGCTATTTTTGTGCAGCAGGAGGATTTTGTTGCTGCTGTTCTTCTTGCTGTTTGTAAATAAAGCTCCTGCAATGTGGGAAAAGTAATTTGTTGTTCACTGCAGCTTAGCTCAGTTGTCAAAGTCACACTCGACCAAACAGGCCACTAAAAGTCACTGGTTCTCGACAGAGTGCTGTATTCAAAGATATTAGAGGAAAGTTGAGTGGAAGGAAAACTTTTAGTAGAAAACGGTGCAAAAGCTAGAGAAACAGCAATGAAAAAGGTTAAGCAAAGTCCATTCAAAAAACTGGAGAGGAGATTATCTGGATTATGAAAAATAGAAAGTCAACTGAAGTCGTCTTGGGGCTCTAAAAATAGAGCAAACGGGTCAAATTTAATTACTAACAATTAATGTCACTGAGAGGAAGGGCTGGAAGAGTGACGTCTGTCAGCATCATTAAAATAGCATAAATCGTCTGTTTGCTGTCAGTGTTATCTGAAGGCATGCGTCCAGAGATCTGTTATAAGGGTCACTCTGTTTGCCGTCCAACTTGACCAAAGCAGTACACAGGAACACAAGGCGGCTGCTTTGAGCATATTACCGCTCGGGATGTTTGTCTGGTTCTTGTTTATCTGAGTTTGTGCAATACTGTAAGAAATAAGGAGCTCAAAGGCAAAAAACTCTGTGAAGCTTGTGTAGGAGGGGGAAGCTGAAAGTAAAAGAAAATGGCACGTGGACTAAAATGAGCCTCCCAGGATATGCTGGGGTTTCCTGTTCAACTGAAGCAGATAAAGCTATAAAGCCACGTATATATTTATGCAGAAGTTTTGTTTGAATGTTGTGGTCATTGAGCAGGATGTTGAAACCCTCACATGTGCTGAGTGTCTGTGGACTGTTTTGGCTTTAAAATGCTTTTGGATCTCCACCTTGTGGCTTGAAGTCCACCTTGCAGTACCTAATGTTCTGCACAAGCCTAAAACAGACACCTAGACATAAACACGACTTTCCACACCCGCTGACTGAGAGCCAAGAATGAGGGAAGACAAAATAACGGAGGCCAGTAAAGTCTTTCCATTCAGAAAAGTCTTTTAAATATAGTTTTACAAATAAAAGTATGCAGAAGCACGCGAACAAGAGCTCCTCTCTTAGTTAGGCAACATAATTTTTTCTTTTTTTCTTTTTCTGCATGTACGTTAAGTAACCCAACAGCTTATGACAGAGGACGTTAAGGGAGCAGTCACATTTTTTCTAAAGAATCATAAGCCTTTGGGGTCACAGGGTCAGAGCTCCAGCCTGACGTCACTTCTCGAGCATGCAGAGCGAAAACATGCCAGAGAAGAGCTGCAGCAGATGAGTAATTTCTGAGTGTTCTGGGGCGCTAAACTCCTCTCCGTGTCCTCAACTAAAATAACAAAAGTAAATGAGAATTAGACAGACCCAGTTCCTTGAAGGAAACGGGAGCATTTCCAGAGGAGCATGCCAGCACAAGAGTGTCATTTTAATTTGTGGCGTGGACAAGAGTAGGCTGAGCTGGCCTAGTGTACGTACTCCAAGTCAGCAGGAATCCTTGCTTTTTTTTACTTGTGTCTCATTCCCTTTCATAACTACATACTTAAAATTTTGCTTATCTGTTTAATCCTTGTAACTATGCACCAAAGAAACTATTTTTGATGCACATTTTTGAGATTTCTCGGGTTGCACCGATCCACTTTTTTCACTTGCGATACCTACACAGATATCTGAGGTTTAGTATCGGCCGATACCAATCTGAAAAAAAGTGCAGAATTGACTAAAAACTTTTTATAGTCTTATTTTTTTAACTATGATGGGATGTAGTTTGCAAGATGTTTAGTTGTATGACCAAACTGACGTATACAGACTGCATATTAGTTTATTCAGTGGTTTGCACGAGCACCACAGAGACACTTCCACCACATTTACTTTACATGGCTAAAGTTAGCCTTGTATTTGTGTTCATTAGTAGTTTTTTATATGAACAATATTGCTTTCTGCACTGGACACCACAAGGGAAAAAAGTAATATTGCACCCAGAATAGTTTTTTCTAATATTTAGCTGGAAGCTAAGTTCAGTGGCAGATAAAGCTGATGTTGGCTGGAGTCGATACAATATTAAAGTGCTGCTTTATTTTATTTTATTTTATTTTAAGAAGTTTAACATGTATTTAACTAATTCAAATCTCAACATTTTCCAGTGTCCCTTTAGTTTAGGGCAAACTAAAGGGAAATTTCACAGTTTCATTCGGGGAGATTTGGGCTGCGGTTCTATTTGAAAGTCTGTTTTGTGTGGATAAACTTTAATTGCCTTATTTCCACTAATTACAGATTCTTTAAAGCACCGTTTGAATTCTGATATCCATTTTTTTATAGACTTGCCATCCAAAATAAGCTGTAGTTTGAACCTTACGTCACAAAACTAAGTGTATCTCTTTAACGGAAATTGGGTTCTGATATCCATCTGCCCAGGGCCTTATGTAACTTTGGGCCGACCCTGTTACAGGGTTTAAAAAGTGACCATTTCACTAGATATGACACCTTTAAATGAAAATATGAGTTTTCTTATGTAAATCTGTTTGTATATACGTGTGTAGCCCAGAAGTGAAGTCTCTAATTAAGCAAGTATGGAGCGTGTAATTTCAAGCCTTTGCTCTACTGGCTCTGAGCTTCTTAATGACATGCTTCAAAACTCTGTGACCCACAGAAGCATGACTGAGAAGAAGAAGGAGAAGAGAGAAAGAGAGAGAGAGAGAAAAAAAACCGTCCAGCCCCTCTGAAGATTTCCTGTCTCAGGAAAGGCGCACATACTGTGAGTCATATAGGGCAAGTCCTGCCTGGTGTTTACTCTGCTTCTACACCGAGCTGTGAAGTCGCTTTTTGTGGAGGAGCAACAGGCGGCTGGATCCCAGAGAAACTCGGATATTTAACTCCTCTGTCCAGGCTCAATTAATGAAAAAGAAAGGGGGCGTGTGGTCCGGTTCTACATGGAGCTGCTTCGGTTTTCCGTCTTCTGCTGCGGAGCGGTCCTGTTCGGTATTGTGCTTCTGCCGGTGGAGACGAGTGAGTTAAACTTATTAAAACTTGTTAAAGGGGCGAGTTGACTCAAAGTTTCAACAAAGAACTTCCTTAATTTTTAAAAGAAAGATTCAGCCCACTGTGCCTAATACAGACTTTTATTACAACGGTGTAAATTGAATCGGAGAAACTAAAGTAAGCACAAAAGTAGAGTAATACGGACATTTATTGTCTGATCTCAAATCTATCATCGACTTTTAAAAACTAATCAAATGTTTGAGTTCCTTAAGATGTTGACTCATTTTATGTGAAAAACGGCTTAATGTCTTGCGAAGATATCACTGACTTTATTTTACGAGACAAAAGTAGTTTTAAGGAGCACGTTTGGTTTGACAGTTTGATCGGTGGTTCCGAAAGTTGCGGTCTTGAGAGCCTCCGAATAATCAAAGTAAAATACCAGAAATAATTGTGGCAATTGATACGTGTGACCTAAGTAGATAAAAATCAAGACAATGAAAGGTCAGTTGGTATCAGTTGGTACCATTTTTTGAGTATTTAAATCCCTTAGCAGTGGCGTCCACAAAGGTGGGTTTGAGGAGACTATGCTGCAGTCCCCTTATGCACTCAGTGGACCCGCGGTAAATCACCACAGCTGCTAGTGAATTTCTTAAATACACAAATAGTTGAGACTCCCTCTAAAAACCAACATAACTGCCTTTTTAAATAATTTAACTGCAAAATATACCTCAGAAAACATCTTAGCACTACCCCAGAAGCTAATATCTCCTTATGCTCTGGGGTGTCAATAGTCTGTCAAGTAGTATTGTATCTGTGTATTTCAGTTTCCTAAGCTGTATTTCTTTCAAATATTTTAGATATTTTATGCACACACACACAAAAAAAAATCTGCAAGTAGTGAAAGTTTCTGTGAATGCTCTGGAATTATGTTCCACAGAAAAATCAAAAAATGATCTGTGAAAACGTGGGGGTCCTCTGTGGTTTGTTTTATAAATATGGATCGCAGACAAGTTTAGATGAGTTGAAACTACAGTCCAGAATAAAATACTCACACGGTGATAATAAATGTTATTATTAGTCATAACAATATTATCAATAGGCTAATATGCCTTGTCTGTCCATTGTATTTATATTGGGAAACATTTGCAAACAGTTGAATTGTCTTTATTGTAATCAATGTAAAAGTGTAGTAACCCTCTTTCAGCCAGCTGACTGGCAGTGAGAAGCATCAAGTGTGAGAGTGTTTTTCGGTGTTAATATGGTGGAAAACATTCTGCTCACTCTAGCACTTTTGCAAAATTTATTTAAGCTATTGGACAGTAATGCAAAATGTTTTGGTATACTGTGACATGTTGAGTTGCAATAACTATAAACTTATTTATGCTAATTTTCTAGTCTCATTTTGGGTAACAATAATGAATGAACTCTCACCCAACTTAGACCTTGTTTTTGATGTAAATCATCTATTTACATTCTAATCTTAATTTAGTTAATCACCATTTGTGGTTATGAGTTTGTCCCATTCTTATTTTGTGAGACTAAGAATGAGAATGTACTAGTTTTGGCATGACGTTGTTATTTTTACGTGCATTAAAACATATTGAACAATAATTTGGAAAGAATAAAATCAATCACTTTCACTCCTTCAATTTCTGACCCCTTAGTATGTCAGAGTTTGGACCCTGGAGTTTTGCACAATACTTTGTTTCTCTTTGAGCTCTTTAGTACTTTTTAAATAATAAAGTTGGTACGGAATGGTTAAATTTTAAGAGGTATACTGCCCCAATTGCTTCCCTAAATTAGGAAAAACAATGGTTAAAACCAGAGATTACACAGTTGTACAAAAAGCCATAATTGGTGTGCTTCCTTATACACTGAAAATTGTAAATATTTTTTTAATATATTTTAAATGTACAATAACCACAGTGAGGTCCAGTATGTTAACTTCAGTATCGATGTTATTGTTCTTCAATATAACTGCACCAACATAGATATTTTTTGCAGTTTTGAATGGCTTACCTTCATAGCATCCATAATAATAATGTGAACTTTTAGCAATGTATTTTTTTTTGGATGTTCAAGGAGCAAAGATTGTATTTTTCACATTTTCAATGGACTACAAGAAGAAAAACAGCCCTGGAATGCTCCTTTAATCTTTTCTAGTTTTGTAGAAAAATAAAAACATGCAAAAATGTAACATGAGGGGAAACAGACTCTCTTTGTTTGGCTGAAAGATGAGCTGAAATTGTGTGTCCCATTATTAAACTTTTTGAACTTTCACATTTCTAAGTTAGATAAATTAACAGATAGGTCCTTAAAATTATTAGAAGGATGTGTCCCACAAAAGCTAAACTTTCATTAAAAAATTGTATTTCTCAAATTAAACTCTTTATACACTTCTGATTATTTGTATCTCAATAAATCAGAAATATGCAACCTCCTTCAGCAAAAAGGTTCATGCAGTGCTCAGAACGTCTTTGTTGGTTTGTGAAATTCATTGTTAGCTTTTATTACAAACAGTTGTTATCACTGAGAACATCCATTGTCCTGTTTTCCGACATAACCCTGAAACAATGTTAAGTTTGATGTTATTCCCAGATAACCACATTCAGAGATCAGTAGAGCTCAGCATCAGAAGCCATGAAGTTTGATCCCGGTTCACTGCTCTTCATTACATCACAGTCAATTTGATTGGGTTTATCTTGGAAATAACCAGAAGTTATTTTGAGCCCAACTAAACAAAACCCAAGTACCATATTCTGAGAACAGCAACCCTACTGAAAAATAAACAGTATACATAGTTTAAATTTGACTAATCATACTTTAAGTATGTTTAAAGATCACTTAATAGAGTTTTGCTAAAACAGTCTATCAAGCAGAAATACTTGTCAAACATCTGAACTTGTTTTAAATGCTTCAAAATAAGTTGGTATAAGTTACAAAAAGTAAAATATTTTACTTCTTTCTTCTAATGATCAGACTCTTAGCCAATGAGGCCTCATGTACTTAGAGGTTTTGTGTAGTATTTTCTAAAGACCAGCTTCTGATTTGGTTGTATGTATGTGCGTACATCAAAAATAGATTTCATCATCAGTTTTGATAATTGGACAAGATCTAAATGTGCTAATCCAAATATCAAAATGTGAGGGAATGTTACATTTACCAAAAAAAAAGTTTTTTACTTTATTGTCAAAACTGTCACCTTGTCGTGACAGTTTATTATGAAACAGATAATCTGTGAACTCCTCCACCTCCTGCCAGTGCTACTATTACCATCTCTCAGTCACAAACAACCAATCAGAGCCAGGAGTGTCTGCGTGCTGTCAATCACACTCTTGATTGCTAAATGTGCTAATGGTGGCGAAACAGCATACCATTTCTAGAAAGACATTTATCTGTCATCAACAGTGACGATGCTAACTGTCCTGAGCGGTCAGAACGGGCTCCAACTTTGGTGAACCAGCTGTGAGCAGCAAATACACGAGGATGATTGACAGCTTTAAGATCTCCCTGTAGCTCTGACCAGCCATTTCTGATTGATTTATGTAGTTAACACTGGGAGAAGACAGAGGAACTCTTTTTTTTTTCACGGATTATTATAATATACTCTCATAACCGTGACAGTTTTCACAAATGTGTAAAAAAAAAAAAAAAAAAAAAAAAGCAGATTTTTATAAAAGTTACATACTGCAGCTTTTATGCTGGCCACAGCCCTCTGCATGTTGGATCATCCATAGAGCAGGTGGCTTTAGCAGTCTGCTCCCAAGCTCACATTTGCTATGTAATTTTCAAGACAAAGGTGAAATTCTCTTTACTCATCATGTCCAAAATTACCTAACGTCCAAACATACCAAAGTTCACAATACCTAACCACATGCTAGGTTCCTCCACTACACCTAAGTGTTATGCCAAGTGAAATATTTGTAGAGCCTTTCTACTCCTCCTTATCGTTCTTCCTGTCTTATCTTTGACCAAGTCACCCTGCTGCCATGAAGTTTTACCTTCATCTGTCTCAGACTCAGTCCCAGTGGCACCAAGTAGCTCTGGCTGCTACTAATCCCCTTTACCCCCCCTACTCTGCAATTAAATGCAGCCCTGGGTGACAATTACCACCATTCATCCCTTCCACAACCCGCCTCCTGGGTTAAAATGACATGCTCTTTGAGAGGAGTTACTCTAATGATATAATTACTTGAGCTCAGCCACCTTCCTACTACTCAGGAATGGGCTTTCATCACCCCTGTCCCTGATTTTCGTTGCTGATCCACTTCAAAAAAACACCTCTCGAGCCCACGGGGCAGAAATTTAAATTGCTAAATCATTTAGCGTAGTCTGGAGTTCAAGTGATGCTTTTTGACCTTGGGAGTTTATTCAGCAGAGATGAGCTCAGAAATATCTCTCTGCAATTTCCTGAGACAGGTTTTCTGTAAAACAAGATGTCAGGATGCATTTCAGAGCAAACTTTCCTGCTCTTCCGTTTTTTTTTTTTTCTGCAGAAGCTGTGCTCTTTTACCGTAAGCCCACCCTGCAGTGTGGCTAAGCTGACAGGGAGATTTTTGTACCACGTTTCAGAGGCATATTTTGAAATCAGTGTGAAGACGTTTGGCTGCCAAAAAGCATGCTTTCGCTTACACTTCCCAGGCTGAAGAACATCTGACTCTGTTGGTCAGGTGATCAGCCATGTATGCTTTGCAACATTCACACGATGCTCTTAAAAACCTGCACGTAGATGGAAACAAACCTACTTATTTTCAGCGTGGCTGCACATCGAATTCATTGGTTCAGGAGCAGATAGTTTCCTGTACACAGAGTCCGGATACAGCTGAAGTGTGGTTGTGTGAATTTCCTTTAGCAGACAGAGCAGTCACATGCTGCAGACTTTTGCTTTTTAAATCGTCTTACTTCCCAGCATAGGCAGAAGGAAGTAATAGCTTCTCTGCATGGCTTGTTTTCTCACTAACTGCCCTTTAACCTGTAACCTTGTAGTGCTAAAAGTCTTCCCACCCCTTAAACAATTTTCTTACATTGTAATGTTAAAACCCCAAATTTTGATGTTGTATTTTTGATGGTATGAAATGAAGTGCAGTTGTGTGTAATTTGGAAAGAAAATAATGCCTTGTTTCAATTTTTTTTTTTTACAAATAAAATGAAGTGTTGCAGTATTTATATTGTGGCCCCTTGAGTCAATACCTCATTTAGTCAGTACAGTAACTTCAATGAGTCTATGCAGCTGTAGATGCAGCTGCAAGTACAGCTGCAAAGACTCTTTTGCTGTTTGTTTCCGTCAGCTTTGCTCAACTACAGACTGAAATTTTTGCCTAATCTTCTCTGCAAAATTGCAAAATTTCCAAGCGTTACCATCACTTCTCAAAGAGTGCTGGCTCATTTTTCTTTTTTTTTTTTTAGCATTCTTCTCATATCAGAAGGTGATAGTGTAGCCCAATCTCAACTACTTTTCTACAGATTTTCTTCCAGCGTTACACTGTTTTTAGCCTCATCCATATTCAAATCAGCTCTGACAGGCTTCCTCATTTTTTCAGTAGAAAACCAACTTGTTTCAAAATGACATTCTTGCACTCCCTGATATGTGTTGCGTTGGTTTAGTTTTTCTCTGCTCATCAAATTTTGACTTCTTCAGAATCAGCTGCGTTGGCTGATTTGTGTGGCCAAACAATTAATTTGACTATGGTTTCATCAATCACAATGTACAGACATGAAGTATAAATATATAAACTTACATATGAATTATACATAGAAAATATTAATGGGAACACATGTACAATGTGAATGTACAGTTAATGTTTATATGTATTAATAGTGCAAATATTTTTTACACAGTAGAGTAGCCGACTACTCAGGCTGTAAGGTTTCTGTTTAATGTGTTCATTGGAGAAACAGCCTGGGATAAGAAACGGTTTCTGTGGTGGCTGGTTTTAGCAAATAATCCAGTGTAGCAGCATAAAGGTGAAGGTAAAACTCTAAGCAGTTTGTGACCGGGATGTGTGGGGTCTGCAGAAATATTAGCTTCCCTTTTCCTGACCCTTTACTTGTACTAGTCCAAGCTGACGATATGATCAGCCACAGTGATCTCCTCTGCAGATGTGATTGCTCTTTGAACTTTGGGCCTGTCCTGTTTTGTAGCTGATCCAAACCACACAGTGATGGATGAAGCGGACACAAGTGTAAATGTTGGTTTCATCTCACCAGAGCAGCTTCTTCCACATGTTTGCTCATTACCCCTAAAGGCATGTTGCTTTCAAACCTAAGTTTAGAAAGTAGTATTTTATTTTCCTGCAACTTCACAAATATGCTTCTCTTCATGTTGGTCTATCTCATAATAGCCCAATAAAATACATTTAAATTTCTAGCTCCATTCCATTTCTGTCAGGGATAGGAATGTAGTGGGTGGACCTACTGGGCAGTGATCTGGGTGGGCTAAATGGGATTACTTTGGAGGGATTACTTTCTCTGTGTGTTATTTTATGTATGTGTTAGATACACTTTAACTAGATACACTTCTTTGTATTCATAAACTGTATGTATTAAAGGAAAAAAAACTCAATAAAAAGACAGTGATTAAAAAAAGAATTTCTAGCTCTAATTTGACAAAAGGTGACAAAGGGTATGAATATTTACACTAAATCACATTGGTTCTAAAATAAGGGAAAGTCAGTGAAGCACAATATATATGGGTCATGACCTTTATTGGCATAGCAATACTATGCATACTAAATAAATTGCTGCCGTTGATGGTGAGCTTTAGGGATTCTTTGACCTTTCCATCCAGGATCGTTTGTCACGAGGTTCGATATTATTCTGTTTTAGCTCTGACTGAAATTATAGACAAATTTACGCAAGTACTCTATTTTCCGAATCTTTATATATGAAAAAAAACAACAACAACGCGCCTTACAATCCGGAGCGGGTAATTCTGGAGTAAAACAGCGCCCTCTAGTGAATTAATACGGATTGATTCTGGATGTGCTGGCTGACCTCGAAGCGATTCTGTGCGGTACAAGGCGCTCTGTCAAAATATTTTAGTTACATCACATTACAGCTTCCGTAGTCAGGAGCGTCGTGGACTGATAGATGCTGTGGTTTGACTGACTGACTTATCTGAGTGTTTTGTTTCACTTAATGTGCTTTATAGTCTGTTGTGCTTTATATATGGAAAAAGATCAAAAATAGATCATCCATTAACAGTGTGTCTTATAATCCAGGGCGACTTATAGTGCGGAAAATACAGTAGTTATTTCCTTGTTGACATTTTCTGCTTTATGAAGATTAAAAAACATCTCCCAAAGCATGTTCTCTTGTCTTGCCCCTTTTGAAGTGAAATTGGACTTTAAAATTGAAATTACGGTTAACTAATTAGAAGTCTTCAAAAGCCTGATCAGTTTTTTAAAAAGTAGAGTATGCTAAAGTTTTATCTTATATAAGTTGTCATTAATTGTTGCACCGGTGATTTTAAAAAAATATATAATTTAGTTTTTTCTCCACTGTGAATGAAAGTACTTAAACTAAGGGCTTTTTAACATTTTTTTGAGCAAGATTATTATAGTTTAGTAGAAGATGAAAATAATTCTAAACTTCAAACAAAAATCTTTGCCTGGGTTTGCAGTGATTATTAATAAATCATGGATGATTTTTAGGGAGAAGATGCCTTTGGATGACCAAAAATCAGGCTATTTTATTGTTTTTGTCTTGAAAAACATGCATATTTTCCCTCCAATCACTCATGATCACCAATTACATCCTTTTGTGTTTTTTGTTAATAGTTCTTGGCACAGCACATATTTAAATGGGGGAGCCGACTCATCGGAATGACAAATTAAAGGCTTCCCAGCCAGCAGATGGCTTTGCTTTTCCTCTGTTTGTTGTACTTACCCGTCTGGCAGTTGTCTCAGGTCTTAGGTGATTATCAGGCCCGCAGGCACTCATCACACAATCCAGTCTGTCTGACTGATCTAAACGTGCCTGCTGGCAAAGTCAAGTCCGAACAAGATCAACAGAGATCTTGAAAAAATGCGTCCTCCTTCCTGTGGTGACATATTTTGGATTTTCTTCTCGCTCTCTTGAATTAGTCCACTCAAAGACGAATACCGTTTTCATTTTCATTGCTCTTTTTTGTTGTTTTAAAACACGAATGCTGTTGTCATTTATTATTTTCGTGTCATCTGGTAACCAATCCAACTTTCTCCGTCCTTTTCCCCCCTCTCATTTCAGATACCTCCATGATCACTATAAAACAGCTGTGCAAGTTTTGTGATTTGCAGGCCACCAAATGTCCCGGTAAGGGAATCTGCAAGGTGGATTGTGACATTACCTCCATCTGCCCTGATGATAACGACGTGTGTGTCAGCATCTGGTAAGCTCTGTTTTCACAATAACTCATCATTTGGGATCTGATTTTCGTCTTGACTCAGGTTATCTGATGTTCTGATATTTAAATACGTTTGTTCTGAAACATGTAAGGCTGACAAAAGCAAAAACAGGAGAATTCTGTAAGGAGCCAAATACTTTTCACAGCACAGTAAATGTCATACTATTAAGGAATATGTATGAGCTGTACAAATAGCAAGTTTGGAATAAACTCAAGCTGGACTAATCTACATATTGAATGTCTAAATTCCTGCTGAGTAATTCTGGATTTGTGAGTTCTGAAGGACAATTTAAAGAGGCGCTGCTATCCATGTACCATTAGCTTTCTGCTAACCTCAGCTCATATCATGACCGCTTCATTGGCAATGTAATGAGAAACATCAGCATGGCCTTAAGCTTTTAACACCAATACAAATCTACTTCCTGCTGCTTTGCACATCCAGAGTCAGATGTGAGGTCGTTGAATGGTCAGTATGCTTTCATTTTCCGGTTTCTTCAGCAGATTGTCCTAAATACCCTGGATAAAAGAGAAATTCAGAGGCTTCAGGGTGAAAATAAACACTTTTTGGGTATATAAAAACCAATTATTGCTTCTTAAGTTGGTTAGCACACCTGGGGGAAACTGGAAAAGGACCTCATCTTCCCTCCAAAAGTTGGGAAGAAGAGGGAAAAAATGCAAAAATAAAAGAATGGAATTCTATGCATTTAAAAAAAAATCATATCTATATATGTTTTCCAACCTAATGTATTTTTTAATAATTATTGTGAAAAATAAGTTATGATTGGCTGCCAGTCATCCACAAGCCAGCGTATGAAACAGGAAATGAACAAATGAGTTTCTGACGCAAAGTAAAATATTGAAGGAACTGTTGCAGAAAAAAACCCTGAGAGCTGCAGTGGATGAACTAGATGTGTGATTAATATAAAATATTACATTTTCTTATCATTAAAAGAGGGGCTTGTGGTGAAAAGTTTTATTATCAGGTAATATATTAAGTCATAAACTTCAGATTAATAAAGTCATTATATTTTACTTGATAATAAATTTTCCTCCACAGAATTCATGGCCAACTAAAATCAGAAGGTATGAGGCAGCATTTATACTGAACCAAGGTAATAATTGTTGAGTAGTGAATAAAAGTGAGGAATAAACATTCAAAATGTAATGTTTACATATTTTGAAGCATTGTCTCAGAGGGACCATGTTTATGGGTCCCTGTAAAAGTTTTGGACCCCCTGCTCCAGCAGAAAATGAGGCTTTTGTAGTCATTTAGTCAAAATCTGGACTTGCATGTAATTTAAAAGCTGTTGGATAAACAGGCTCAAAAATCCTCAAGTGTGAAAGAATTAGAACAATCCTGCAACAAAGAGCGGACCAAAAAAAAAAAAACTCTGCAAGTTGTTGTAAAGTCTGTTCCTTCCTTGCTATGTCTGTTTTTTCTTATGATTTTCAAAATTAATTTTCCCTTTTAAAAAAGACACAGTGAGAACGAGGTACATGAAATTTAGTTCAACATCTCAGCCCCGTTCCGGCAGGGACACAAGCTTTTTTTTTTTTTGCACAATGTGAAGATGTTTGTGAAGGTATTAGGACTCTTTAAGGTCATAGGTCACAGATAATCAATATGCTTTGTTGTCTCTGTTTTCTCTTTCCAAGGCGGAAGAAAGACGACAATATTACATTTGAAACAGTTTGTCACAATCCAGCTAATCCCCTGTATGGCCTGTACCTGGACGATTACAACAACACAAAGTGCATTATGAAAGAGAAAAAGGCCAAAGACTCAAAGTTTTTCATCTGTTCCTGTTCCAACGAGGAGGAGTGCAATGAAAACATCATTTTTAACCTAAGTAAGTTGGACATTTTGTCTTCTGTTTTTGTATCTTTAATTGCATTGCATGTTTGAGATCCCGATGTTGTGGTTTTTATGTTTTACTTAGATCTCCATGGACACATTTAAAGAATGATTTTTATGTTTTCAATTTGCCTATTATATATTATGATTCTACTTCGTTTTGCAGCTGAAATAAAGACACTTCTAGACGGGGCAACAATTTTCCAATTTAATATTCTCCTATTTTGGTGAACAATGTCTAAATTTTAGTTGTAATTTTCTAGTTTTAGCTGGCAGGAGTATCATTTAGTGTGACCGTTTGTCAAGCTTTGCGTGTGCAGAGATAATTTTCTGCCTTCTATTTTCAATAAACCAGTAATGTTCCACAAAACAACTCTCAATTTATTCTATTTTTTGTGGAACGTTCCTTGTAAACTTGTAGTCAATTGTATTTAAAAATCCCAGTAGGTCATAAATTGCTAAAATATTTAGGCCACCAGTAGGTGGCCTAAATATCATCCCAGACATCAGCCAGACATCATCCCCGTTCTGATGTCTGGCTTGAACTTCAGCAAGTTGTCTTCACCATGAGAGGGTGAAGTAGCTGGAGCTCTTATGATGACAGTAAAACTAAACATTAAAATTCTTAGCTGTAAAGCCAAAGCAATTAGATAGAACAAGCTGAGAGCTGCAGACGTTATAACTTTAAATTAGAGTAATGAGTCAGTTGGCGTCTACCCTGCAGATTAATTATAGTAATCTGAAGAAGGGTTCAGTTTATAGGTTACTGATTTTAAGTTTTAAAATACCCGTACGACTTGATCTACTTTGCTCTTCTTCTGATTGTAAGTGATCTTCTTGTAATCACTCAATAATCACAGCAACAGGTAAACTGATATATTAGTTACTATCGGCTCGTCATGTAAAGTGTCACGCCAGAATGTCAACGTGTTCGTACTGTGAGGCTGTGTTTCTTTGATTACAAACCGCTTCAGGACACACCTTTCCTTCTTATCTACAGTAAGCTATGGAATCTTTTTACTGCAGCAACTCTGCAGTAAAAGCATCTCGGTAGATTTCTGAGACCTGGCTTGGAACAGCAGAGAGCCAAATTAAAAGCATCTGTGGAGTGCAAACCACGTCATGGAAATGCATTTGCGTGCTCTCGAGAATGTATGAGCAGTCTCTGTAACTTTTCAGTGAGTAAAGATGGGTGGTGCTGCGACGGAGGCTGTTGTACGGTGGCCTTGAGGTGCAAAGCACTACAAAATTAACGACGTACAATTTCAAATTACGAAAACAGTACAACATTAACAAAAATAGTACAACATTAATGAATCACAATTACAAATTATGAAAACACAACAACATTAATGAAAACGGAAAGGGTATGTCCCAGTTGGAGACCTGAGAGATCACTGATTGGACTACAGAGCTTGTGAACCGGAAGTCATCGCTTGAACGGGTCGACCCGTTGTTGCGATACGTTATAGCGTCCGCCATATTGAAAGTGGCTTATCTAGCAGCAAGCTAATACATGTAAGAGGACCGAACTTCGTAAAGTGCCGTTCTGCAAAGTATTTCAAGTTAATTTCAAGTTATTGACACAATCTCTCACACATTATTATATAAGAATGGAAAAAAGAACAACGTTTCGAACTTTATTATGTGATTATTTCATTGTTTAGGGGCACAATAATTACATTTGATACAGCTGATTCTGATAAATTGTTTTTATTGATGAGCACACACACACACACACACACACACCTATACAGTGATGTATTCATGAACATATTAACACAATTCCATAATTCCATGTGCATTTCCTATTTCAAGATATGAATTAAAAAACGTAACTTAAAGGCAGTGGGTCCACTTTGTACAGTAAAACTGTTGAAACTAGTCCACGCAGCAGGTTTTCTCCACTGCCACTTTCAAGATGGCGGTGACGTAAGTCGGACCCAGATTATACGTATTCATGCCTTTTGTCCAATCAGAGATTTCTCAGGTCTCCTACTGGGACATACCCTTTCCTTTTTTGTTAATCTTGTTGTGTTTTCGTTAATCTTGTTGTGTTTTTGTTAATGTTGTTGTGTTTTCGTTTATCTTGTGTTTTTGTTAATGTTGTGTTTTCGTTAATGTTGTTGTGTTTTTTAATTTGTGATTGTGCTTCGTTAATGTTGTAGCGCTTTGCACCTCAGGGCCACCGTACTGTTGTGATTAAATACAATTTAGAAAGCAATGATTCCAGTAAGTTTCAGTGAATCTGGCTTGTAATTTTTTCACCAGTGGTTCATTTTATTAGGCATCCACAGAAGGCAGGACTCTTTAAACCTTTACCTTACCATAACCTTTGGGTAATGTTTGTTCTTCTCAAAGAAAAATACAAGTGGCATATTTATTTTATATATATTTACTTATGTATTTAATTTCAATCTAACTTTTTTAGGTGCTTTTAACTGATATTTACAGACAGTTTGATGGTTAAGAAACAAGAAAAGCGTACAATTGGAGGACAAAAATGTCCGGTTTAAAAGCTCTCCACAGTAGATGAAGAGTTTTCAAGTTATTTCTAGGAACCTTAGAGAAGCATCATTCCTCAGCATTTCTTCCACTTCATGACAAGTTTTCTTAGCTTTTAGGGAATCAGTTTATTGGTGTTTGAAAGTATCAATTTGCACTTTGTTTGGTGTTTTTGGTAGATTTAACTGGAGAAACTGCAACTAACTGTATCTTTGTGACAGCTTGTTATACACCTGTTATATTGCTGTTTGTCTGCCTCTTGTTTCAATGACGCATGAAAACAGAATGCCACAAGAAAATAATATTTCAGCATCTATGCATTGGACACTTTAGCAAACACTGTTTGATTATCAGATAAACCTGACTCCCATTGATTTTTATCAAACATGTCGCACATATTGAGCATATATCCAACAGAATCAACACAACTTAAATGATCACAGCAACAATACAATTTTACTGTTACTCTATCTCTGTGTTATGAAGATGCTTTGCGTATCTTGGCATTTAAAATACCAGAAATTGAAGGTGAAACTGATGGCAGGTACTCATTAACTATATTGACACAGTCATAGATCACTGAAATGTCATCCCAAGATGGTCAGTTGATCCTTAAATATGGAAAAAGTAAATAGAAATAAAACAAAACTGTACCTCCATAGGAAAAGTGACATACTGAAGCAGTAGAATGTTTGGCTCCATACCACTCCCACTATTTGGAATCGGAGAGCAACTAAAGCAAAATACTGGCTGTAAAAACATGACAAGGACTTGATTTGAAGACTGTTGATTTATAGCTCTGCTTTTTTAAATGTATAGACACAAAACTAGTTCTGCATTGGAACCTTTTCATGGCTGAATGACTCATAGATCTCAGATAACTGGCTGAACAAGTGAGAGGGAAAAAAACTAAAACTGTCCTGTGGAAATTGGTACTGGATTACAAATGAGAACCTTCAGAAGACCAGCAGAAAATGAACATTAATATTCATCGTCTGGAAAAAACTATTACAAGTGCAAGATTAAAAAAAATAAGAATCTCAATATCCAGTAAAAGTATATTCTCCTGATGCAACACAAATAGCTACAAATGAGTTCAAGACATCATAAAACATAATTCATAACACAAATTTATCTGTGTCCTTGTTAAACCCTAAACAGTTGAAGAAGTTTAAACTTCAAGGGGGAAGTTATCTCAGCAGACAGACTGCAGGCAGGTGGGCTTTTTCATGAAACTCAGGAGCAAACATGCCACAACACATCCCTGTTAGTCAGCTGATATTCTAAACAGTTGCTCCAGAGAAAGGGACAGACATGCTTCTTTTTTTTTGTAGACGTGGCAGATTGGCTGACTGAACTGAATGTCTATGCTCATTACGTTCAGCAGGTTTGTCTTAAACAGCAGAGTAGGTCTGGCAAACTGTGGCAGTTGCATAGAAGGGAAAGAAGGATTAAAGTAGATTCATTAGAAAATTATTGTGGAAAGGTCAGCCAAAAATCTGAAGTTAGCAAGTGCTAATTTCACAAACATGCTTTAATGGGGGGAATGCATGTCATTTAAAAAACAAATAAAAGTTAAAACCAGTTACATGTTGTGTGGCAGACAACTAAACGATTGCAATTTTAATCTTGTCAGTAAATTAATGCTCTTGCATTAAACTACTTTTACTAAAAAGGTTTTTACCCCCTTGTTAGCCAAAGGGCATTGCAACAAACTTTACAAATGTATGCAAAACCTTTTGTTTTTGTTGATATAGTATGTCATTTTCTGTGCAGCTACGACAGAATAGAATGGAAATAAAAATAAACTATCCACAACTACATTTTATTTATGCTTATATACAAACTAACATTAGCACTGTAGAACAGCAAGCTACGACGGGAAAGACAGGTTGTAGTTTAAAACTCCCTTGAAGGAGTTCTTCAGAAGTCAGAAAAGCAGAGAAAAAAAATAAATCTTTGATTCAAAAGTTCTCGGAATTTCAAAGTTATGGACGTTTGTGACGTCAAAACTGTTTGTGTGGCTAAATGTTGGGAATATTATGTGTTTTGTAGTTTTAATGATTGATGTACAATGTCTGCCGTTAAGAGCCACCATGACGCTCCTACAGCAAACACTGGGTATTCATATAATACAATGCCATGAAAAGCTGCAAAAAAACAAATAGTGCTCTCTATTGTACAATCATTAGATTTGACCACAACCACACCTGGAAAGATTACAGCTGTCAAATGGTTGCTTTCTTGCAAACTTACTCACCCAGTTTTAAGCTTGTTTGGGGTTTTTGTACATCATGGCTGATCAGAGCGTGAACTCTTATTCCTCTAAACATCCATCTTCTCCCCTTTTCACCTTTTGACCAAGTCTACATTGTGCCTTTTATTTAATATTTTAGCAAATTTCTACTAGAGAGGTCAATTCCCTTCTTTTTCATTTTAGAGATTTCATAATTTCAACTGTTTTTAATCAACCTCTGTCTCAAAGATAGAATTAACTAACAGATGACTGTGGGATGAATTAACCACACCAAATGTCAATTTTAAAGGTCAAATTACTAACCCATAAACCATTCCTTTTTATAGTGAAGGCTTTTTAAATTAGCAAGTGTGAACAACTTTTAATTTAAGGTAAAATAAGAATTTTATGACACCAATTTAAACTTATATAACATTATGTTGCATTAACATGCTGACCTGTTAACGTTGTCGACAACAACTTGAGGGTTTTACTCAAATGTCTGCGTCAAGAAGCACAGTGACAGGTTGTTGTGGAAAAAAAACTTCTCACTCTACGAAAGTCAAAACAAACTGTCTGTCTGGGGCCCTGCAGAGGATTTCAGACATGCGGTTTCCTGTTTAGAAAAAAAAGAGAAAAAAAATTATAGAGAGCTCGAGGGCTTGGTCTGGGGAGTCGGTGAGATGAGCTTTACGTTAATATTACTACCTTGTTCAAGACTGACTCCAGGCCTTTGTCTCACAGTGTCCTCCAAAAATGTATTCTTGTCATTTATTGTAACAAGTGGAATATGTTAAGATATGTTTTTTCACGTTATATTTGTAGCAGTAAAAAGTAACGTTAAAACATGAAGATCTCTTAACCTGATCAAACCGGAAAGAGTTGCTGCTACTTACTGTGCTGTTTGTACTGATATATTCTTATACATCCTGTTTTATGACTGCAACTTGAAAATGAATACTATAAATGCAGCAAATGGTGCTGTTTTCCAAAACAGTCGCAGGCTCCAGACACACCCTCCCCTAACGCACAAAAATAAAACAAATTCTATAAAGAGGCACAATATGTGGTTGGCTGGGTTGGGGTTTGGAGTTGTTTTTGGATCTGTGGTCCAGACTTTAATTTAAATGGACATTCCACAACCAAAGAGCAGTTCCTCCGCTGACCCAAGAGTACCATCGAACTCTTAGCTGGAGAGACGAGCATCCCACAAGCAAATCTGAATAGGCAATTTGGAATCTGTGTAAAACGGAGGATAATTGTGCTAAGCAAAAGAAAAAAAGGAAAAGCAGGGGTTAGTAAAAAGTCATGTTTTCATTACAATCCCCATCAGATAGGGTTGCAAAGACCAAAACCTTCACTTGTACTAGTTAAATGTCCATCTTTTCAAGCGTTTTAGAGAACATCCATCTCGATGAAACTTAAGGGGATGTATTCTCTACTGATGAGTACCTACAATGATCTAAATTAACCCACTGGGAGGATTATTCATGAAAAGTTCCTGCAACCAAAGGATCATCAGCTGCATGATATATGAAGTCCAAACAGAAGGAGTTCTAATGCATACTCCAGTAAGTAGGGGGAAAAAAATCAGCAAAGATCAAGGAGCCTGGGGGAAAGACACAAAGAACTGTGTCTCAAATTGGGACACAATTTGGGTGATTAAAGAGACAAAGATAAACATCTACAAACGCTCAAAAATCCCAGTGTAAACAGTTTAGCCTCTTTCATTTTTCTCTTCAATTATATTGTCAATCAAAACAGACATGTTTATAAAATAAAACATTTCTGCAGTAAAAGCAAAGTCTCTGGCTAGATTTAACAGAACTTCTCGGCAACAAACTATTATTATGGTTTGAAAGTATGTGCATAGGGTCCTAACTTCTGTTCTCCATTGTATACCAATAGAAATCTTTACCTTGTATTTAAAGAATGACTCTAAATGACTCTTCATAAATGTTTACAACTGTTGTGATGACGTGTCATTTGGTAAATAATGACACTTTTAATGCAAAGGTGCACTAAAAGTTGAATTAAAAGCTTATTAAAAGTGTCGACTTTGCATTATTCAGTAAATAACACTTTTCAATGCAAAGTTCCAGTAAAACTTGCATTAGAAGTACATTAAAAGTGTCAACTTTGCATTAAAAGTGTCATTATTTATCAAATGACACTTTGTGACAAGGGCCGTAAACATTCATGAAGACTTCTTCATGTTTATGACATTGTCATGTCAGTCTTATGCACATCCCTTCCAATAAAGTGTTACAGATTATTTTATATTACCGTAATGCTTTAATGAAATTATTTATTTATTTTTCATTTGATTTTATTTAGTGGCCTTTTTGCATTAGTAGCTTGACAGAAAGAAAGGCAGAGAGAGATCGGGAGAATATGCAGTAAATGGACCGGGAATCGAACCTGGTACAGCTGCACACGCTCTACTGCTGACCTGCCTGGGGCCCTTTGAACTTTAAATTTGGTATTGTGTCAACAAAACGTTGACACAATACCAAAGCGTAGTTCTAAAGTTAGTTTTATCTAGAGATGGATTCATCTGGAGTATTAATGTGTTTATCCTCGCTGTCTTCGTCACAGATTCTCAGGTTGGGCCTGTCATCCTGGTCAGCCTGGTGCCTCTTCTGGTCATAGCCATTTTTGTCATCACTTCGTTCTACTGTTACCGGGTCTGCAGTCCACAGGAAAACCCACGCAAGCCACTGGACAACACCGACAAGCACCCCATCATAGACAATGAGGGTTCAGACAGCAGCTCCACGCACGCCAACAACCTCAACCACAACACCGAGCTCCTGCCCATCGAGCTGGACGTTCTGGTCGGTAAGGGCCGCTTTGCCGAGGTCTACAAAGCCAAGCTGAAGCAAGGCTCGTCGGTCCGGGAGGAGCATGGCTTTGAAACGGTGGCAGTCAAGATCTTCCAGTTTGAGGAGTACGCCTCCTGGAAGAACGAGAAGGACATTTTCTCAGACGCGGACCTCAGGCATGAAAACGTGCTTCACTTCCTGACAGCAGAGGAGAGGAAGGGGCAGAGACAGTACTGGCTGATCACGGCTTACCACCCACTGGGGAACCTCCAAGAGTACCTAACCAATCACATCATCTCCTGGCACGACTTGTGGCTGCTGGGGAGCTCGCTGGCCCGTGCAGTGGCACACCTGCACAGTGACCGCACTTCCTGCGGCCGCTGCAAGGTTCCCATCGCTCACCGAGACATTAAAAGCTCAAATATACTCGTGAAAAAGGACATGACCTGCTGCCTGTGTGACTTTGGCCTCGCACTTCGACTGGACAACTCTCTGTCTGTGGACGAGCTGGCCAACAGCGGACAGGTAAGACCTCCTGCTCCTTGATTCATCATTTAATTTCAGCTCCAAAATCTCTCACTGTGCTTAGTTTTGCTATTTAATGTGATTGATTGAGTGAAGAAAAAGCAGTGCATAATTATGAAGTTGAAGGAAAATGAGGTATGGTTTTCAGACCATACCACAAGTTTCAGAAGTTTCACAATCTGAAACTTGTGAATTAATTTGTTTTTCAGTCCCCTCCACTCCTGATTGCCCTAAATAATGTTTGGTCGTAAGAGCAAGAAACACAGTAGACAAAAAGTGGAAACATTTAAATTAAGGCTAGGTTTCAGGATGCAAACAATTAATAAACTTACAATTAATTATGGTCACTGTTAATTGGAGCTAGTTAATACAGAAATAAAGATGGCGGGGTCATATCAGAAAAGGAAAGAGCTGCAGACCTTCAGAAAATGGGCAAGATAATCTGTCATCACGTCAATTATTGGTTATAAATTACACAAATTTTGTGTTTATGGAAGAACAGACTAAAATGAAGCCAATGGTAGTAGACACATAATCCATGTTCAATCCATTTCTTCCTCAGTTAACATAAGGAAGAAAATGCTCTGGTCTGATGAAAGCATAGTTAAACGTTTTCATCTACAGGAAAATACAGTGTGTTGTGGAAAATTAAACTCAACTCTAAACAAGCCATTGTCACAGTGAAACATAGTGAAAGTAGTATCATGCTGTGGGGAGCCTTTTCTTTAGAACTGACAGAGGGGCATGCTCCGGTGGCGTAGAGGGTAGTGCGACCCACGTTTGGAGGCCTTCAGTCCTCGACGCGGCCGTCGCGGGTTCGATTCCCGGACCCGACGACATTTGCCGCATGTCTTCCCCCCTGCCCTTCCTCCCTTTCTGTCAGCCTACTGTTGTATAAGGGACACTAGAGCCCACAAAAGACCCCCTGGTGGGAAAAAATAAAAAAAAAAAAAATTATTAAAAAGCATTTTTCATAAGATCAAAAGTTGATAAAACTAGATATTTGAATGAGTTTTAATTATTTTTGCTAGGACCAATGTACAAAGAAACGGGTCTGCAGAACTAATAGAGAATTATCCATCAAGTTTCCAGATGTAATTGCAGTATTAATTATTTACTAAGTGTGTCTGAAAACCAAAACTCATTACACATTTCAGATATTTATTTGTAAAGAATATTAAAAAACAAACATGTATTATTCCAATAAAACACTGAGTTTTTGTTGGTAATGTAATAAAATGTTAGAAAAGTTCAAGGGAAATAAATATTTTGTTGGGCGCCAAGTTAGTTTAGGGAAAGAAAATCAACGTTCCGTATCTTAATGAGCGGCCTCAGGCTATTTCCTTCCTACCACAAGGATTTGAACTTAATGGACTCAATTTTCTGATGTGATAGCTCACTCTCGTTTTAAAATGACTCATCTTGAAAAAGCTTCATCATAGGCTGCACAAGCACAGCTAATGCATTTTAATGCTCTTAATGCATGTGAAGGATTCTCTTTTCCAAGCTGATAATAAGGTTATTAAAGAGAAGCGTCGCATTGATGAGCCCAGGGACACATTTACTTTCTAATTATTCTTCTCATTCATCATGTTTGGTTTCAAATAAACCTGTTGTGACAAATGCACAGGCACGAAGTGTCCGCATGTCACCCAATTACTGATACAACTACAGATGAAAGTTTACTCCTCAACAAGCACTCTTCAATAAAACAGTCATAGTGGCTTTTTAAGAAAGTCGTGTAAGTCTGTGGGTTTGTCTGATGTTTTTACATTTATTTATTGATTATTTTGTTTTTGTCAGGTGGGCACTGCCAGATACATGGCTCCCGAGGTGCTGGAGTCCAGAATCAATCTGGAAAACATCGAGTCTTTCAAACAAGCAGACGTTTACTCCATGGCTCTGGTGCTGTGGGAGATCATCTCCAGATGCAGCGCGATCGGAGGTGAGGTGTTGGAAAATACAGAAACTCTCAATTACCCCTAGGAGATATTGTCTTGCAACTAAATTCAGGCACTAAAATTTGATTATTTGCGGTTTTCAGGTGTTTTTGACGTCTTGATTTGATTTGCTCTGTGGTCCTTTCATGCAGTTAGGATACTCCAGGTGTTTAGGATTTGAATAAAACCATCAACAATCTATTAAATGGTGCTTAAAATAAGAGCAGATGCTTGGTAATAACTCATGAAGCTTTTTAAACTTGCAGTGTAAAAACAACAGGTTTCTGCGCCTCTTTGGCACAGAGTACGTCTCCTAAAAAGATATCTGATATACACTAAGAATGATTAGTGAAAAAATCAAGTAAGTTGAGGTTTTAATTTTTAAAAAATGTAATCTAAAAGTTGTGCTGACATGTTTGTTGGTTGCTTCATTCTTTTTATTTGATCCAAACCAGCAATCTCACTTGAAATGATTAAAATATCTCCTGATTTTACCCAGATATCTGTTCTCATATGTTGAGAATCTTCAACTTTAAGCTTTATGTGAATTATTTATTACTCATTTGATGTTTATGTGTGTAGTGTAGCACTAGAAGGAAGGCATGAGATGTAGCAGTCGGGTCTGGCTTGCCAATCTGCTCCATGTTATCACACAGGAAATCATAAGGATAAATGGACTAACTTATTCATTTTGTCTGGACAGAGAACAGAAGTTCTGGATTTGGGACTTACTCACTGGTTCTGTCTCACTCACAGATACTTCCTGTAAATATATATTTCTCAGGAAGCTTTCCCACATTTTCCAAACGATGGAAGAAAAAATTTTTTTAGAGCAGACAAGCATATAGGAAAACGTTTTACTTCCTCTTCTTTAAGAAAATTGAAATAGATTTTTGTTCCTGGTCACATTTAATCATGTGAAGATGGAAACTATGCAAGAGTTTATCAAGATAGAAAAAGCAATGCTTCACATCACAGAACTGGTTGTTGGAAGTATAAATATGGAAACTGATTGGTACAAAACAGAGGGGTGCACAGAAGTGACGTTGTACATAGGAATGTTTTCAAGAGCAATATTTGTTTTTTGTGGCTCTATGATTGCTGCACTGTGCAGTCACATTAACACAATTACCTAAAAAATATATTTTTAAAATCATAATCTTTGTTTTTATTACAATAGCGCCACCAAATATCACACAAAAAATTCTAAGTCCAAACCGCTGCTGGGGTTAGACTGTATCACTATCTGCTAATATTAAGATCCTTTAACTCATTAAATTTTAAAGTAATATGAAAAATTCCCTCTGCTGTCTTGAGACAATTGCATAAAATTCCTATAATTACACAAATAGAAGAAATAATCTGTCTAACCTCATATTCAACACAAATACTTCTTGAAGGATACAGATATGCATGCATAGGCACGTGAATCCATTCATAAATCAAAACCATTTGAGAAAACTACATTTATCATTTGAGCTTGGAGAAAAAGAGACATTTGTTTGTTTGCTAAAGCAGTTTGGTTTTTTTTATGACTCATGAATCATTCACACATTAAAAGTCTCCTACACTCGATGAAAGAACCAGTGTTTTGACTCACATGATAGACAGTTTAGCAAAGAACCAAATAAATATAAGATATTCAGATACTTTTTGCCTGTAGCCTGTCACAAAGGCACTCATTTATTTAGTTATATCCATAAAAAACCAAATATAGTACAGTTTGTCTGTAAATATGTTTGTCATTATCTGAAATTCGATTATGCGCATTTATCTATAGTTTTTAGTTGTTAGATTAGTTGTTTTGTTCCCCCAATCAGGAGGAACTGGGCAATATATGAGATAATAGAACTATTCACCAATTTGTTATGGAAAAAAAAAACTTTTCTTTATTATTATATAAGGATTTTATTTTTTAAGCGTTGCGTTTCTGCCAGAAAATGTTACACATAGCGTGGAAATCAGAGAACCCTTTAATTATCCATAGTGGTTAATATATTCTGCAGTGAGTGAACTGAGGTTCAACCAAGAGGTTAGCAGTTCATCCACAGAAAATAAAAATCCTATAAAAGAACTGCATGTTCGTGTTGAATCGGTGCCAGAAGGGACAGCTTATAAGGCTCGTGTGGCTTGTGGAAACTTTTAAATTGTTTTGGAAATTAAATTCTCTGTCACATCTTTGACATTAATATAGCAGAACAGTAGAAGAAATTTTGCTGGAAGTAGTGAAGAGCAACATTTCCTGATTCATGAAGATAATATCCACTGGTGCTTACAGTTTTTGCAGAAGTACTTTTTTCTCCCGGATTTTTTCAAAATTTGTCACACTGCAAAAAAACATTGTGCTGATGTTTTATTTCATAGACTAAGTCAATATTCAGCATCCCTATGTATATTTAGTAGAACCACCTATTGTTAACAATTAAAGTTTCAAAAGTTTTTAGAATATTTATATGCCAACTTTCGTTCCAGTAACATCCTGTATCCATCTTCACATCAACCTTCCAGCTTCTCCATTTTACTGTTGCCATGATGTGAAGTCCCGTTGGCAGCGGCACTTCTTATGCTTTCTTTGCACAATGACTTTCTTCCTGCTACTCTTTCATAAAACTAGATCTGTGAAGGCCACCATTGTAGTCAGAAGCAGAGTCTCCCACCTGATCTGTGGATCACTACTGCTCCTCCACTTCCCTCGTACAGCCTGTCAGTTTAGGTTGACGCTCATAGGTTTGCTGTTAAGAATATTTAGATTAAACTGCTGTCTCTGCAATGTACAAAGCTCGGGATATTGTTTTATAATCCAGCTATTCGTAAAAGGGTTTTCACCATTTTCTCTTTGACTTCTCTGGAGTGTTTCTTGGTTATCTCCTGGGTTCCTTGGCTTTTTGTTCACTAATGTTCTCTAATTAACCTCGGAGTCCTTCACACAACAGCTGGATTTACAGTAAAAGACGGCTGTTATTTTTTCCCCCAAACTAAAAGCAGAAGTGAAACTGTTGCATACAGTTACGTGTCCCCAATAGATAGAATGTAGGCGTGCCTACAAGTAATGTAGTAATTTATGCACACTGTATTTCTTCACAGTGACCAGTTTTTGTTTGCAGTTAAGACATTAACTTGGATGCAAAGCATTACAAGAACAGTACAAGCACTTCTTGATGAAATTCCCTTTGGAGTGTTTGGAAATTTCCTCTTAAGTTCCGCTTAAAGATAAAAGTTGACCTGTAGAGAATAGCAGTGTGTTATCTTTATGCAGTTGGAGTGCAGCGTTCAGCTCCTCTTTGTGTTCATTACAAGATGCCGACAAAAACTCCATCCAGGACCCCATTAGTCATGACGGGAGCCAAGCCTGAAAGTGTCAAACAGGCGATCCATCTTCCAGCGGAGGAATCAGCCCACTGCTGCCTTAATGTGCCGTAACTTGTGTGTGTGTGTCAAGCAAGGTCAGAATGTGTGCAAATCATAGAAATGAGTGATTATCGGCAGTTCAAGCATTGTGCAGGAGTTCATGTTCATGCTCGACCGTTTGTTTTCACTTCCCTCCGAAGTCTCAGCGGTCCCGTTTCGGTTCTGCCGCTGCTCCCGTCTCCATTGTGTCAGAGCAGAGATGGAGAGTCGCCTTTCGGCATGAACGCTCCTGCTTTGGTGCTTTCCTGTTTTTCCCCCCCATAACCCCTCTCCGGGGGAGATCTCCTTGAAGTGCATCAATGCTGTTACGCAAACCGTCAGTGTGCGACCCATGTGACCCAAACCCCCTCTTCCTTTCCAGCTGTAAGGCTATGTGAGCCCAGTGGGTGCATTTGAAAAGAAAATAGCCCATTTCCTGTTTTAGTGAAAACTATTCCAAGACAAACTGGTTTTAGTGTGAGGTTTGAAACAGTTTGGAAATTTGGATCTATCCTTTCTTTAATGTCTTTTGACAGTGGGCCAGGCAGAGTATAATGACAGAGGTTAGAACTAAACTTGTCACAGGGTTTCTACGCCGTCTGGGAAAGTCTGGAATTTGATTTCAGTGTTTTTCAGATCAGACTACATATGGAAAGAGAAAATAAAACAATGGAAAAATATTTGTTTTTTACACAGTTTTCCCTGTCCTGTACCTAAATATTGTCTTTTTTTATCCTGTCCTTTATCCCTCCGTCCTTCATGTTCTTTCTTCTTTGCTTTCCTGTGTTCTTCATTCCTTTCTTTGTGCATAGCACCCTATTTCCCTTCTTTCTTTGTTTCCTTCTTCCTTAATTCTATTTTTAATCTTTCATTCTTACTTTATTCCCTTTTTCTCATCCATGAATTTTGCCATAAATATTAAGGTAAAATTTCATAATTTATGTTTTAAAATAAACATAAAGGACTCAGAACTCTAGAAAATTGATTCTGGAAAAAGCCCATATTTTTACATTTACTGTATACTATCAAGTAAAACTCTGTATTCTTCTGTATTCTCTGTTTATCTACATCCTCAACAACTATATCAGTTACAGAACCAAATAATGACAAAACACAAATGCAATCCTTCAATCCTGAAGGTTTCGCCTTCTTTTGCATATTGTCCTGCTTTTTCCTCATCTGAGGCAGGCAGCCGTTAAACCTTTTGCAACGCAACGTTTATCACAGCCCAATGATTTTCCTAATTCAGCCACAAGCAGACAGACAGGGAGGGAGGATGGCCGGTGTGGTGGACTTTCTTGACAGGGGAAGCACAGGAGTTCCCGTCCCACCTATGGACTAAAGATAGAAGCGGCCGGGGCAGTTTATGTGCTTTTCCTGTCTTCTGTATACTGTATCTCTGTTCCCATTTTTCCAGAGCTGGCAGCTCTCTGGGAGAGGCAGCTGGGTGAAGCTGATTAGGACTAAAATCCAAGAAAATATCCTTGTGCTTATAGATAAAGTCTTTGTACAAACAATGGATGGGCAATGCAATAGTGCTTGTCATATATCATTATCACAGTGAGTGAACCTGTGATAATAATGTGATAATGTTGAATGCATCCCCAGGAGTCCATTTGATTAGCAAATTTTCATTGTGTGTTTCCAAAAATAATGCATGCTGCAGAATACAAGTTACTTGTGGCATTAAAATAAAATAATAATAATAATAATAACTTACTTGGCCTGTGAGAAAGTCTAAAAAAAACTCAGGCAGTAAATTCACTGCATGTAATAACTACCAGGAGAGACAGGTGAGGGAAATGACCTTGAAATTGTTGAAAAGGAAAGAAAAGTTTAGGAGCAAAAATTGAAAATCTCCAGACCCATATATATTATCTAAGTTAGCTTATTTTTAGTAGCACAAAAAATACAGTTATGTGACAATAAAGTTTGAAGTGTTTTGACATATGTTACTTATATAAAAGTAGGAAAGATCAAACATTTCCTCATTTAAAACAAGTTTTAAAACAGTTCATCCCACTCCAGATCATGATAAATACACAACCCCAAACCAACCAATTAAAAATAATTTTGTTCTTTCACATCGTACGTGTTGATTCATCAATATCAGTGACCTTGTGTCCTCAAACAGCATGCAACATGCAAAAGTTATGACTGATAACTCACAACATTAACCTGAACTTTGTTTAAGATGGGCAGGGGGATCCCCAGCTGGACATTCCCAAACCACAGCGTCTATGTCACGGTCTTCCTCTAGGCTTTTCTAAACTCTATTCAGATTTTTTATAAACAAACTTGGTGGTTGTCTACCATCCTCAAGATGTTTCAACAGCTGCAGATTGCTCAGATCTGGCGAACTCTTCGTAGCAGTGATTATCTCATAACCACTGGGTGTTAGTGGTGGTGGGTCGAATCAGAATCTCATGGATGATCAACATGTAGATCACAGATCATAATAACATGAAAGGAGTTCTAGTATATAGTTTAAATCCTCCCAGTTCTTCCTTTAATAAAAGGAGAGATATAGCCATGTGTGTTTAAAATATATTGTATGAAATAAACCGTAAACCAGCCAGTCACCTGTGTAGAAATATTCCCTTATAAGTTTGCAATTTTAACAAGTAAAATTGCAATTGCAATCTTTATAAGTGTGTTAAAATGGACAAAGCACTGCTAGGCTGCAAATACACAAATTCTTACAAACATTTTTTTGGTAAGAATTGGTAAGATCTAGTTTTAAGATCAAATATCTTGAAATAATAAAAAATAAACTTAAAAGTAGCTTTTCAACAATATGTAGAAGCTTGTTTTAAGTCAGTAATTCCTTAATGTTGATTAAAAAATTCAACTTCCACTGGCAGAGTGAAATAATATGCCAGCAGAACTAGTACTTTTTCATCCATGTTAAGAAATTATTTACTTTGCAGTTATAGTTTGAGTCTCAAAAAAGAATAGTGGGAGGTTGAAAATGTGTTAACAGTAACACAACTGGTTCCAGTTTAACCAGCAGTTAGTCGGGTTCTCCAAATGTCCGTCTGTTTCTGTCAGTAAAACACTGACGGCCATCAACATCGCCACAGAATCCCCATTTCTGGAAAATCTACGCTGTTCCTTTAAGAGAAAGCTAAGTCTGAATACTAACTGAATGCATGCTGTACTGTAGCTGGTTTCTTTTTGTTTGTTTTTACTGCTAGCTGGAAGTCTTTTCACAGCAGCTTTGATGCCACATGCTGCATTTGTTCCTGAATCAGAAGTACATAAGCATTAAATTGATATATGTAGAGCGTAATGAAAAAGAGCTGCATGCTTTCATTCTCCACCTCTTGTTTTTCTAAATTGTCCCAAGTGCCGAGTGAATCAGCCATGACTCAATTCACTTAAGAGAAAATTGGAGCAAGAATACATCTAAACCAACACGAACTGAAAAAGACATATCGCAGTTTCACCGCCACTCAGTGAAGCTCTTTCTTTTGTCTTTGATGCCCTCTGACTTTCTGCTGCCGTGATCTAATCTGAGACAAGGAGAACAGCCCAGAACCAGCCAGTCAGGCATCAGACATGGCTTTCCTGTCCTTTTTTCTTCCACGACTTTTAAGTTGGGAAATCTCAACACAAAGCCAAGAAAAGGAAAAGTTGGATTCAACTCTTAGATCTTTTATATCTCTTGTCTCTGTTTCTTCAAATTTCTCCACTGTGTAATTTACCCAGTCCAGATTTAGGGCTTGAAATGACTTCGATGGCGTTCCTCGGCGGGGTGGGGCCAAGAAGAGGGATAATAGTGGAGTGAGGCGGGTTGTGGAGCTGCAGACGTAGAAATGCTTTCATTCCCCAGAGGGAGAGGCTGGCCCAGTCTGGAGAGTGGGCGGAGAGGCTAGAGGCAGCTGTTTTCCAGATGTCAGAACTGTAAGATGTGTGCGACTGTAGTGGCCGATGGTGTTGTACGTACATGTGTGTGAGCAGAGAGATTGGGTGTTGGCGATCAAACTGCCCAACTGCACACTGGGGAAAAAGTTTTTGCTCTTACGACCACATCATCTGTGAACATTGAGGGGGAAAAAAAATCCCCACCAAGTTTGGTTTCACTGAAGTGGCGTTGTTGTCTTTATTGAAGTTAGGGCCTGTATAAGTTATAGTTAATGGTAGGTTATGTCCGTGCCATATATTTCCAAGTAAGCTCCTTTAATGTGTTAAAAACGTTTATGTAACGGCATCACATGACTTTCACTGCGCAAAACAAGTGTCAGTGCCACCACAGCCTAGTAAAAGTCAGACAGTGGATTAGTCAAGCCTCCAAAAACAAAGTTATCTCCAAGTTCGTGCAAGAAACCTGGCTGTGTCTGTGTTCTTGGGACTTTTCAGACTGAATAGGAACTTGCAGAATAACAGAAAAGCAGACAGTAGTCATGAGGGGAGCATTAATCAGGGAAAAAGAGAAAGCGGGGAGTTTGGGGGAAAGGCAGCCAGGTTGGCAGTAGATACAAAACGTAGAGTTTCTCATATGGAGTCCCAGACAGTTTGCACAGACATCTCTGACAAGTGTTTCAGGAAAAAAAAGACCTGAAGATGGGAAAATATGTGCCAGCCTTGTAAAACAGTGCAGCTGTCTGAATTTTGAGGAAATTCTCAACTGTACCATGTTGTGTTTTCGGTTGCATTTTTGAGTCCAGATTTTGATTCAATTTTGTTTTTTGATTTCCTTTAATGATGGTCAGCATTCCTACTATCTTTAGACTAAACCAAACATGACGGTATTGTGTGGAGTTTACCTGGAGGAGAATTTCAGTTTAAGTTACTACAAAGGTCCCAGAAGCCATTGCTTGCACATCTGTGAGCTTTGTAGATTCTCTGAAATTTGTTTCTTTCACACAGGAGCAAAATGATCATTTCATTTTAATAGTTAGAATTGTTTATTAATGTTTATCCTGGATTAATCATAGTTATACCTATGCTTGTCGTAATAATTACTTACTTGCCTGATGAATTAAAATGAGCTCAATAAAGTCTATTCTGATTGTTAATATCTTTGGTATTTCTATTACGTTGTTTACAGAGACATCATAATCCATTTTATTAATGGTTTTGGTTGTCTGCTTTTTATTTTTGTTTTATTTATTGCTTTCACTTCTTTGACTTAGGATGTTTAAAATATCTTCCAGTTCCAGTGTTAGGAGTTCTTTACAAACTCAAAGTTTGTTGGTGTTTAAGAAGGCGAACTTGCATTATCATGCCATTGTCATTGTATTAGTTAAAATGGTGTGAAAACAACAGTGTTATAGGTTATCAGGGACAATTTATCTTGTATTGCATAAGATTGTTCCATTAGACAAAATCACATTGTAATCTTTAGAAAAATGAAGTGTATACTTTAATGCAGCTTTCCTCTACATCGTACAGTGTATGTTTTGTTGTGGCGTCAAGAACAGAAAATTGTTTCTAAAGAAGATGAATGAAAGTCTCCGACAGCAGGTTTATTTATTTCTGGTGTGGTTCACTGTCATTTCCTCAACAGAGTCATATCTGATAGGAACAATAGATACATGTCCAAATTTAAAATTTTGAAGTTAACCTTTTTGCTCTTGTGCCATGTTTTGTGTGATCTTTCATGCAGAGGTGAAGGAGTACAAGCCCCCCTTTGGGAACCTGAGGGAGCACCCATGTGTGGAGAGCATGAAGGACAGCGTCCTTCGAGACAGAGGAAGACCCGAGATCCCCAACAGCTGGACGAGCCACGCAGTAAGAACCACCACACTGTCCTTTCTGTATGATGATGTTTGAAAACCTGCATGCTTCTCTTTTACTTCTCTTCAAATACAGAAACTGCGCCTTGCAAAAGTGTGACTTGTGTTTAACTTCAGTATAACAAAATGCAGCTGTTCCATGAAGTCATTTTAAAAAGGGTTTGGTTTCTGGTATCGCAAGAAAGATTGTTTTTTTCCTTCGGTTATGGAAAAGTTTATAAATCATCCTCAGCAAGTCCTTATAATAAAAAGTGGATTAAATGCAGATTTTTTTTTAAATCAATACTGCTTTTACATTGTATTGTAAGGTGTAATTTCCTCATTTTAATTCTTAATTTTCCAAAGTGCGCATCGCTTCAAAAATCTCAGTTTCTCAACTTTTTAGTTATTTATGGAAAATGGATTATACAGCGCTTTTCCAATCATTTTGTCCACTCAAAGCGCTTTACGCTAGAGTCACATTCACCCAATCGCATACGCAGATCAGTAGGGAGCTTGGGGTTAAATGCCTTGCCCAGGGGCACATCAACATGTTACAGGAGGAAGCTGAAATCGAACCTACAACTTTCCGATCACAAGACTATTATTGTTGATACTGATGGGTTGGGGGTTTTTTTACAATGCAAATTTTTTTAAAAGATGATGACTAAATGGTGGCAACCCCTCAAAAGTTTTCCAACAATAGAGAGAATTGATTTCTCTCAGATTTAAGTTCTCCAATAAAGGTAAAGCTAAACTTTCTGAGTAACCAAAAGTAAGGTTCCATCTCTGACAAATTATAGGATATTTTCTCTGTCGTTATAAGTAGATGGGAACGTCAGGACAGTTTGTTGATCATTCTGGAAGTCCGTCTCTGACTGACCGTCTGACTGTGGTCCCCCTGCAGGGCATCCAGATGGTGTGCAGCTCTATAGAGGAGTGCTGGGACCACGACCCGGAGGCCCGCCTCACCGCGCACTGCATCGCCGAGCGCTTCGACGACGTGGAGTACCTGGACAAGCTGTCAGACTGCTCCGACTCGGAGGAGAAGATGCTGGAGGAAATCATTGTGGTGGACGAGAAGTAACCGCTCAGCAGAACTGCTGCCCCCTCCAGGGTGACTGAGGCATTACAACCAAACAGCTTAGAAAGGAAGGACTTTCAGTGGATGGAGCTGTTCAGTCCACTTGGTGTGTGACAAAGGAGACAAACTGGAAGATGACAGTGATTTTTCTTTTTTTTTCTTCTTTTTTTACCAGAGAAATCATCAGGAACAAACACGGGAGATCAAACTATGCATCAGTTTTAACCAAGTACTATTTGCACTTTATGAATAAGAATATATACAGTATATATAGACACCAAAGTGGAGAGCAGTTTCAGTTTCACAGAAAATGTTCAGGTATAGAAAACAAATGGAGCTGCACACAGAAGGGAGCTATGTAAATTACAGAGGAATTTAATACACTAATATACAGCTTATTTTGTATTCAAGTGCCTGTATTGTTTTTTATGTTTTATTTCTGGCTTTACATGAATGTCTTGACCAAAAATGCAAGGTGGAGTTTGGTGTATAAAAAACTGAATCCAGTGGAGAGTGGGCTTTTCGTTCAGCTACAGATAAAAGGCATTAAACTCACAATGTAAGAACCAGTTTTAACTGCCTAAAACTGGTTGCATCTTTTATGTTTATTGTATGCAGCGACAAGTGGCGAAGTTAATGTCTGTGAAAGCATAGCAAAGTATTTCTGCATCAGCGTGATGTTTCCTAAAGGAATGTTTAGCCAAAACATGGAGGCAAAGCGAGACTTTACAACTATATGAGGAAACTGGACAAGAAAACCAATGAACTACGAGGATCTCTGCCTGGTAAAGATGTGTAAAAGCCTTAAAATGAGCTTACTTGTCTTACTGCTCTTTGCTGCAGTTGTCTAAAATGAAGCTCTGTTCTAACCACCTTGTATTTACCCCCAACATCTGGATTCACACCTTGAAGTCTTTCCCCCATCCACACACCCTTTGAGGTGAACCTAGCCTGATTTAAATATGCACAGTTATGGCAAATTGTATTTTTTCTTAATATGAAAGAATATTAAGGAATGAATGAATCTCACAAGCTAAATGTTGTCAAATTAACGCTGGAGTCGCCACCGTCAACATTTAGACTCCCCCTCCCTCTTCCAGCACAGCTGAATCAAATGAACGGCTCGTTAGCGGGCCTCTGCAGAACTTGGTGCGATACTGAGGAGGTGCTGGAGTTGGAGACGCCACAATATAAGGTTGGATTTTTCTAAAAGTTTCAGTGTGAGATCATGTAAAAAAACAAAACAACAATAATAATAATAATAAATCTTTCTTGTGTGCTTTACACATCTTTATTAGTGGGGCCAAAAAGGAGGAGCATTGAATCTACAGCAGATTATCAGTATATGAAAGAGAATCTCCTTTTAAATTGGAAGCTCTGAAAAAAAGCGTCATCCTATGTTGTACCAAAGAAATCAAATCAAAGAAATGCATATTTGTGTATGTCTGTAGCTTTAAAAACAAAACAACAAAAAAAACATTCCTAAATGTTTCTAATCTAAAACTAAAAATTCTTAAAATATAAATAGGACACAATACGAAGGAACTTGTCATTGATGTCCTGAGGAAAAACATTTGGATCAAAAGAGACACGTTGGAATAAAAGTGGTTCAGGAGTTTTCACAGTACTATTTTTATGTTTGTATTTGTGTGTTTCTTCTTCAGAGAACTTTAATGTCAGATTATTAGGTCTATTTATTCAGACCAAAAAGAATAAGGAAAGCAATATAATATGTTAAGGATGTAAGACTGGAGGAGAAGCCCTCTTTTCCATATTTTATGAAAGCTGAATATGTAAGGTGTTTTGGGCTAATGTGCCTTTTTTTTCATACAGAATAGCAATGTCTCAGCAAATCTCCAAAAATATTTTGTATCAAACTTTTGTATAAAAGTGTAAAGTCAATATTAAAAGATTTTCTATTGTGTTTTAAAAGGATTTCCAATCTTTTAACATTTCTGAGCTACACTTCATTCTGATTTGGGTTTTTGTAATACACTTCTTTTATTAGCTATTTAGTTTTTCTTTTCTTATTATTCCCGTTACTACAGCTTTGAACTTATTGTTTTGATTTTATTGCCGTTTATCTTGAAATTTAAAACTTTCATCTCCAGCATATGAAGCTGACTGTGTAAGTAGGCGGCCAATATCCAAAAATGGTTAAGTCCAAAATTTGTAAAGGAACATTTCCATGAAGCAATGAATAGATTTAGCTTCTTCATATCGCTCTGATGAGAAGTTAGCGTAGCTCCTCATGGGTATGGAAATATTTCCAAACTGTCTTTTTATGATTTATTTAAATGTTTTCTCAGGGAGGGATGGCAATAATAGAAAAGAACTTCTTGACTTTAACAAGAAGTATTGCATCCTTAAATTTGCATTTATTCCACATAGGGTTAAAATTATACATCCAGACTAAAATAAAAACGTATTTCCACCAATATTTGGTTAATCGTCCTTTAGCACTTTAGCTTTCAGTTATTGTAGACATCATAATTCTGGCTGAATATTTAACAACTCATTTTGGCAAAATGGGTTGGTCCTGTTTAAACTGGTTGGGTTGCAGTTTCAGTTGAGGTTTTTTGCACATAAAATATCCATTTTAATTAAATATCCCCACATGTGAGAATAAGAATATGTTTTTGTTTGTTTGTTTTTTGCATTAGCTGTTCTCAAGTCAGCAACATGAAATCAGACAAATCTGGCTCCTTCACTAATGAGAGTTTGCTTCAAAGTGCAGGCAGCACATTTAGAAACACTCATCTTACAACTTGAGGTTGTACACAAAGACAACCTCAAGTTGTGACTGTTAGCCCATATATTACAGACCTCAAGCTGCTTTTGAAGCATCAGTTCCTGTGATGATTGACAGACATAGTGTGTGTTTTTACACTGACAGTTGCCTGAATGAGCTAGAGATGAGATAAGGGCTTCAGCAGGTCCGCTCAGTGTTTGCTCGGATGGCCTCTGCAGCGTCTGACAGCCGTTTTGATCCTCAGCCCATATATCTGACTTAAGCTGCCTCTGGCTTCCTGCCAACACATCTGAGCCACTGCTTCACAGTTTCTCCAGGTTGTCCATCTGCAAGAATCTGTAGGTTTTTAAATCACTTACTGCATCCCAGAACTTTGCCTGTGTTGCTTTTAGCACTCTGCGTAAACTGACCGGAGAACTTCAGCTTAGAGCGCAGAGCCAGAGGACAGCTAAGATGGTTTCTGTCTGAGTGAAAGTCTGAAGGTTGTTTAGGTTTGAATACACCTTTAATGTCTGCATGCTTTCCTTGGAGAGAGACAGTTAGTCTTCTTTGGACTTTCTTGACTTCTGGTCTTTCTTTGGACTTTGTTTTTTGTTTTACACATTTTCTAGTGATTAACTTAATAGTCCGGTATTTTGATAGTAGTTTATGTTACTTTATTGCTCAACTGTGTAGCACCATCGTATCATTTAGATCCACTTCTGGGATCTCGGTTGGTACATTCCTCAGAAATCTGATGGATTATCCATGCACTTGTTTTATGCCATCTGGTGGAGAATCTGATTACTACATGAGCTCTTCAATCCTTTTTTTGGTATGGCTAGGAAATGTTCTGTTAAAAGAAACAGACTATTACAAAGAATGTTTTTTTAGTATGGCGAAACTCCAAATAATAGCAAAGTGGGATACGTTTATTATGGAAATGTGCTGTATCAAATACTATACTTGTCTCACGGCTTCTGTTCTACAAGTGCTCTGTGCCTGGTTTAATTGCCAAGATCTTGGCTTGACATGTTTTCAAAGAAGCTGTTTTTGAATGAAGTCAATCAGCAAAAATAAAATGGATGAAATAAAAATTATAGAAACACTGAAGAAAATTAGTTGTAATGCTTTAGGTTTTTTTATTATCATTTCAAATTGGATCCTTCTGTTGTTGGAATCCAATCTGCATCATGTTACTTTACATCTGTTAGCACACCATACTAATATAACCAGCTGCCACTGGTTACAGGGATATTTTCTGGATTGGTTTCAAGTTGTTTCTAGAAAATTTCTAGAGTTTGCACCTTAGTTTGCACCTTAAAAACCAAAGTGAAAAACTCCAATATATTTAAACTTTATCTATTTGATACTCATTTGTGGTTTGTTATAAAATATGATGAAACTGATAATCAGGTTCTTTTTATCCAAAAGCATCTAATTAACAGTTACATTTTCGAGAACATGATACTCTGGCTGCTATTTTCATTTTACAGGGACGTCATGTACATCATCTTGGATATTTGCATAGCGGTATCACTTGAAGCCTGTAGTACATGGATCCTCCACCAGGGGCAATGTGACAAATATAGAATCTGACTTCATTTATTGTTTTGTTTTTTTTTGTTAAAGAGAAAGCAATCTGAGAAAATTACGTATCAAAATTGGCACATTTTGCCATTTATACACTTAAGAAAATAGAAAAACAAATGTTTACGCTGAGGTATTTACAGATGCATTTATGTTGGGCTGCAGTTACCACTACATGTTGTATTAACTCACTGTACTTTTCTGTGGTTGTTGTTGCAAATATATGCATATGTTGTTTGTTGCTATTTCTTGATTCTCTGTTCTCTCCAGGTGTAGATGAAGACTTCTAGGATGCTGTCTTGTATTTTCTCTTATCGTTCGTTCTCTCCCTTTCTCTTATTTATTTTTTTCTCTTTTAAACCTTTTTCCACACCATTCTTCTTTTACTTTTCCATTTATTTTCCATCTTGGTATCTATTTCATTCAAAACAAAACTCAAATCAATTTCTAATGAAGGTCAAGTGGACCCTCATAATGAAAGCCATAATGTTCCACTTGTGAAGGTGAATCTATTGGGTTTTACCTGAACAGAGAAAAAACAGGAAAACATTCAATGAATGTCTAAAAGGAAACCTGGCAGTTGTGACATCTATGTCACAGTTTTAGCTTTCTAACTAGAAAGATTACAATTTTTATTTGATTTTATTATTTTTTTTAACCCTCAAATAATTTGTTGATCAGAGTTAATGAACAAAGTCAGTCATTTTCCTTCGTCAGCAGTCATGGATTAAAAAGCAAAACAATCTCTGAAAGCCTGAAGAACGTTTCACTAAGACCATTTAAGGAGATCATAGAAAAGCTTGGCAGCTTAGAAATTCATTGCTCAATATTTGTACATCACTGAACACCTCCTTCTTTTTTCTTTTTTTTTTCAAAGTTTTATTTTCAAAGCCCTATTCTGTTACATCAAAATGCTCTTTGTTTGATACAAACCATCTGAATGTGCCATACTTGAAGATTGAAAATCCACCAACGATGGAAAAAATGCACTTGGGAGCAGTTGGAAAGTTTTCTCTTTTTTTTTTTTTTTTTTCTTTTTTTTCAGCTTCAATGAGCTGAGTTTCTGTCTCACAGGGAGTTTCTTTGATTGCCCCCTTCCCACAGTTCAAATGCTCTATTTACATAAACCGTGCCACAGGCGTTCATTGCGTGGGCTGCACCAAATATACACCACAGATCCTGCTGAGGTTTTTGTATGCAAGATGATGATGGATGGTGTATAATCTCTGCATTATATGCAGATTACCATAGGAGAGTCAATGAGAGTATTTCTTATAATTCTTCAGCATCAAATAAGTTTTCAAATGGCAGAGAGGCGCTCGCTGGGGAGATGGAGATGACAGAGAAAGCCTCCAGGTGCCCTGTGGAAAACTTACTTTACACCGACTTAAAAGAGAAGAGTATATTCTTAGCTGCAGTTTGGTAGCAGTACATGTTGACTGTCTGAATAGATTACGAAATAAATTCTCTGTTTCCGTCAACATTTCTGCATAATTCAAATAAATCTGACCAATTTGTAAAAATAATTTTTAAAAAGCATCATATTGTCAATCAGTGGAAATGTTTGCCTGTGATGTTGCGTTAATTAAGGCCTCGGAGAAAACGGATGCGTCTGACTCTGCCTGCAGTTAGTGTTCTAACCAGAAGAGGGCGTAGTGGTTCTACTGGACGCTGCAGACAAACTGTGTGGCCAGTGGCGCCTCAATCAGCCAGCTGAAGTTGGGAACACCGAGATTTTACTGGCCGCAGCTACAAACCCATCTCATTATATTAGTGTATCATCAAAACTCATGGATACACAACACACAGAGTGATATTTTTCTTTTACGGTTTATGTTCCTGTTAATAATTGTGACTTTGGGCAAATGAGGAAAAACATTCAGTGTCTTCAAAAACAGGATGCTGCATGAGGCCAATTAAAAAGTATTAATAATACAGGAATATCAGGTTGTAGCTCAGACAGCTGTCCAGCAGACTCTCACTGACCAATAAAGCATCTTCGCTAAAGAAGCAGAATCTGTACCCAGGTGTACTGGAAGGTTTAGTGGAAGGAAAATTGGTTTTTGAGGGGATTGTGAAGATTATGAGAGGCTTTCAAACAGAAAGTGCAGCAGGTGGAGTCAGTGCCTTAAGAACAACCACCACATTCAGGCATATCTGGGACCTAAGCTGCAAGTGTCACTGTTTTCACGTGAAGCTATTCCTGAATATAAGACGGCAGAAAGCATCTTATCTTGGCTAAAGAAAAAAAGGAACAGGCTGTTACTCAGTGGTCTGAAGTCTTCTTTTCACATGAGAATAAAGTTTGTACTTCGTGAAAATTAAGACTTCAAGCTTTGGAAAAAGAAATAAGAGTCGCAGCATTCAAGAGCGGTTTGGTGTGAAGTTTCCAGAGTCTGTGGTTATTAAGCTAGTCACGTCGTTTGTTGGTGTTTCACTGTGATTTTCTTATCAACTCAAACGTCAGGGGGAAAAGTAACAATACATCACGCTTCTGACTCTTGGCTAAATGTTTTCTTTTTGGCACCAGCCTGCTAAAAGTACCACATGCTGCTTTAATGACCATCGTGTTACTGCACTTGACTGGCCAGAAAACGGCCTGACCTGAACCAAACAATGCAGACGCTGAATGCTGCTCTTAAAGCAACCTGAGCTTCTCTAACACCTCATAAGAACCAGAGGTTGATTACCTCCATGCCACATTGTATGGATGCATTAATCCATGCAAAACATAAGCAAAAGAAGCATCAGCCAAGCACTGACTGCGTACACGGAGTCTGAATATATGTAAACTTCATCAAAACTAACAGAACCAGACACTTTGAATATGTGAGTGTGTGTAATGAACCTCTGTTTCACACAGCAAAAACACAATATCTTACCAAGTTTTTTTTATCTAGTTTATAGAGCAAATATCTTAGTGCAGTTGAAATATAATGAAGTTACACATAACCTGTAAGCAAGATATGAGCTTGTTTTGACTGATTTAAAAAGTATTAGTTCTACTGGCACATTATTTCCTCCATAATATATAAGGAATCATTGGTGTATTAATAGCTCCTATATCTTGCTGAAAAGTTACTTGTAAGTTTGTTTTCTCGTTTCAAGTGTACTGAGGTATTTGGACCAGAAACTAGACCAAAACTACTTTAAGATTTGGTGCTTTTGCAGTGAAATGTTTTTTTTGTTTTTTTGTTTTTTACAATCTCCTTTATTGAGATGCACTTGAAAATGGTCAACTAACTGTTTTGTTGATTCTTTTTTGTTGCTGTTCACTTAATCACCAATAAGCTGCACAAATTCTAAGCTTAAGGTATGTTCAGCTTCATGTTGCTCAGATTCCACACCTGTTGAGCAGTATGGACCCTTGTCAGTTTCTCTCTGCCAAACCCGATTAACCCTTGGAGTGGGCGGCAGCATCGGCTGGCTGAGCGGTTGGCCAAAAGCCGTCTCTGCCCTCCTGAAGAGGCAAACGCCGACACAGCCATTAGGTGGTCCTGATAATCCAGAAGGAGATGATCTTCTGCCAAAGTCGCTCATCCTGCCAGCTTGCTGGTTGCCATGGTGAGGCCTCATGCATCAATCAAAGCTGCTGGGGGACTACGTCGGTTGATGAAACCTATAAACTGTATTTTAGGCTCCAGTAAGGAGGTGACAAGGAAGACGAATCACGTCTTGCTCCAACATCAGGTGATCGCTCGGCATTCTGGGTCTGGTTCACATCAGGAGCCCCGCCCTCTTCCCCTCCCTCCATCTGCCTCCACCAGAACCACCAGCAGCACCTCGGTGTTTTACAGATCGGTTTCCACTCTGCTGCGTATGATTTGGAAGCTCACTTGACACATTACCACGCAGGTTTAGCGTTTTTCTTTTTCTTCTTTTCATGGCGTGCAACTTTGAGATTGCCATCAATCGTGGCAGCAGCAGGAGTAGCAATTCTTGAGGAAAATTTCAGGCTTTGAGCCGCAAATTGTATACCGCAATTGTCCAGAGGGATGATGTGCCTGCCAAGATAAGAGCAGCAGGCGAAGAGATGGAGAGATGAAGAGATGAGGCTGCCAGAGCATCAGGAGCCATTACCCCCTCTGTCCTCTTAGATAGTTCTGTTTCAAGGCAATAGGCTTGATAGTTCAGATCTAACTTTAATTTCTTTTATGCCTGAATGAACTATTGAGTCATTACATTCACAGCTCTAAGCTCCTCAGAGTGCGAAATGAAAAAAAGAACAGCATCTGAAGGGCAAACACAGCTGTGTCACAAATGACATTAAGTTGGATGTGAAGGTGTTTCTCATTGTTGTGGTGTTTGTCTGTTTCTCATAGAGTGCACCGTTTATTTTGCAATTTTCTTCCAACAAAAGCTGGAATATATCAATATATATATATATTTATTTTTTTTTTGAGCTGAAAAAAACGTCAGCGCTAGTCTGCTTGGTCTCCTGTATGCTTTGTGATATGAGTGTGAGGGTTTAGTACTTATTTATATCCATTCATATCAGGATTATAGCTAAAGATTAATCATTCCTGTGGCTTCAGGCTGAGAAGAAGACAGACATGCAGTGAGAAGATTGCATGCACTCACTATGGGGATCAATGTCATTCATTTGGGACTTCTAATAATTTTTTTTATTTTAATTTTTTCCAGAGAGAAATTAACATAAAATGAACAAATTCAACTAACTTGTCTTCTTTTTTTAAAAACACACAAGATAAAAAACAAAAATTTAAAAAAAGTTAAAATACAAACACACCATGTCTAATACTTGGTCACATGTCTTTTCAGTTCACCGCCATATAGATACTGTAACCATCAACGGGTTTCTGGTGTTATTAGCTTCTTGGCAAAATTGGTGGAGATCCTTTAAATTGGTTGGTTCTTCTTGCACAGTAAAAAACGACTGAGGTTGAAACTTTCCAAAAACCCAATTTTTCTTAGAAATTTATCAATTTCTAAGCCAAATCATATTTTCATTGTCTCTTCCCAGACCATTTTTTTACGTACCTGCAGAGTGTGCAATGCGACTCGCAGTATAACATCCCTGTTGCTTAACACTCCCACCATTATACTGTATGACTTCTAGCCTGGAAAATCAAAGGTTTCTATACGTATGACTTCAATAACCACTTATTTGGTTGTCCAAAAAAGTGGCTATTGTGTATTGGTGCACAAAATGCAGAAAAATGCATTGTAAGCTTTAATTACTAAAAATTCCTAACCTTATCAATGTCTAAAACATTGTTTTGTTCTGTTTTGTTTTTTGTTTTTTTCATTTTGCTTGCAGCTGCAGCACTGTTGGTTCAGATGTAACTCGATTCCCAGATCCAACTTCTGACATCTGAGGTAAACAGATCACAGAAATCTGTCAAAGGGCTCTGAATCCCTTCTTTCACTCAACGTATCAAGTATTCTTTTTTTTTTTTTTTGGTTCATCCAACACCTATCACTTCCTCTCTTCACATCCCTTCTCTTCAGTTGCCACTGAGAAAGGCCAGCTTAGTTTAACTTTATATGAGAGGTGTGAATAGAGCTCTGTCGGATGGCCGATAAAGGGCAACCAGGAGAAAAATCGATTGGGCTCAGACTGAGCAGAGAGATGCACACTTCTAAATCTGAAGCCACATGGTATTGAACAGCATTTAAAGAGAACATTCTGGTTAAAAACAAATAGATCTGAGCAGGTTTGTGAAGTAAATTATTTGCACAATGAGCAGAAGAACAGAAAATGCTAAATTTGTTAAAAGTTAGAGGAACTAAAATGTGCAAAATTGTAGGTGCGACATTTAACAGATAATGTGGAACATAACTAAAATAATTAGCTGGGGGTTAGGAGCATGGTTAAACATGATGCTGGGAGATGTGGACAAAAGGTTCAACATTACTTGTTGTAACGTAGCAAAGAATTTGGGAGAGTTATTAAAATATTTGCAGAGTTCTTGAAAAGCTCAGTGGGGAAAAATGGAAACATTGATCCTGTGTAATCTACAGACCCTTAGGCAGAACTGAGTTAAGTATAAGAAAAGACTCCATGAAAATCAAACCAAGGGCTGAGGAAGTCTTCTAATAACCACCAGTGGAGGAATGTAGTTCACTCTCAAATATGTAGTTCAAACAGGTTGCCAGAAAAAATAGAGATAAAAGAGAGTAAGGCTACCATCTGGACCAGATTTAGGGTCGACTGAAGCAAAAAGCTCAAAAGGAGAGTAGCTGATGAAGATGTAAAATAGTTTATTTTACAAATGAAAGAAGTTAAATGCTTTGAGATTTAAAAGGAGAACATTTGGCTCATTATTTGCATTAGTATTAAAGAGGGAGAGTCAGGACTGTTAATGCATATCAAATTTACTGCCTACATATGTGCTGCCTTTCAGACCATTCAAGTATTATCTTAGTAAAATTATGTAGAAGCACATCAAGTTCAACTTGACTTTCTCACTCTACTGAACATACTGAGAAATATCCATCATGGACTCCATATGCAGGTAACAGGTGCAAAACCTGCAATGCAATGGACGTGATGGCACAACATATGTAGTCTGACAGATTTTTTTTGTTTGTTGTTTCTAGTCACATCGACTTGCTTGTGAAATTCAATTTTCAAACTACCTCATATTTTTAAACGTAAAAATCTCTCAAAACCAACCTGGCACTGTGTGAAAGAATAATGCCTGTAGCCTCTGTGTTAAGGTTGTGAACTCTGACCTTAGCAGAAACAACTGAGGTCTGCAGTCCCTGAGACTGGGGTTTCAGTTCATTTGTGATGCCAATGATGTTTTTAGAGTAATTTTGTTAGATTTCTGTGTTTTGTTTTTTTTATTTTTCATTTCTATTTACTGTTTCTCAATGACTTTCTAAACTCCCAAAGTCTTAGAAATTTATTTGTCTCCCTTCCAGACTGCTAAATGTCAATAATGTTGTCATTTGTTCTTGAATTTCCTAAATCAGGGGATTATATGTTTTAAAATCTTTTCACCCATTTTATATAATTGGATCAGTTCTAATTTAAGGCTTTCTTGACTCTACAGAACAGGTGTGATCGGTGTATTTCTGCATTGTGTGTGTTATGTGGTGACCCAAGACATCAAGTCTGGGTTTGGAGGAAGTCTCCGTTCATTTAACCTGACAATTGTGAGATATTAGCATTAGCACGTAGCATTTGCTTCAGTCCTTCAGCCCGATCTCTTCCCAGTGGAACTAATCACAAAAGAGAAGAGGAAATTAATAACTTAATATTTATAACAGTCCTGGAGGACACAGAACAAAAGAAGAAAAGGTGAAGCTGGAGGACCAAACCCCTCATTATAGACACAGAGAATATGTACAAGCAGACAAATACATTAAAGAACACAATTTGTGTAAATATACAACTATTAATATAGGCCCAGTTACACAAGCAGCAGGCACGTGTAAGAGAATCCAAAAATTGAAGTGAACTATAAAATTTGGGTTTTTACTCTTTTTTTTTTTCAAGACCACAGATGAACAGTGATTAGGAGGCCATTTTCATAGACCAATCGCTATCTGTTCTGTTTTGCCATAAATGATTTTAATGATGAAGTTGTATTCAGAGTGCTTTGAAATAACAGAGCAGAGCGAGCAGCAGTGGGCTTAATCCATGCCCTCGGGGAACTCCTGAGCCGAGCCTGATGGGATCTGATGTTCTGCAGTTTGTGCACAGGACATCTTAAAGTAAGAAAAATCCTGGGTATAGTATACTGACCTGCCTGCAGTCAAGACTTGTCTATATCTGACCACAACACCAATGAAAAATGTCAGAGGAGAAAAAAACCTGCTGAAATTCTACATAACATTTCACGTTAAAAAAATACAGAAATGTTTGGAAAAGCCTTGCAGTGTGATGATAAAACATGAAGCAATGCTTTTTATCTGTAAATACATCCTGTCTCAACTTAGAGAAAAAAAAGGATTCATCAAGCAAAACCTGAAATGATCTCTTATTTAAGCTGACCAAAAAAATGTAGGAAAAAAAATTTATTTTGTGCCATTTTCCATTAAATATGTTTTTTAAAAAGATGGTGAATTTTATATTTTACTTCGTTTAGATTTCAAGTTGAAGTTTCATAGACATGTTTATCCAAAACATACAGAAATCACTGAAACGCTCAAGCTCCACTTCAGTTGCTCCTCAATTCTGCCTCAGAGGTTTCGTCAGTCATTAAAGTAATATCAAAAAAAATATCTTGTGAACTGAGAAAATTCCTGTTGGTCACTCAGTGTTTCAGAAATTTTCACCAGTTTTCATGACAAACAAGGATTCTCATATCTGAACCGCGAACGCCTCAGAGGAGGTTGGTGCTGCAGAGAGCGTGCTCGCACCACACAGGAGCCAGAGGAATAGTAATAAAGCAGCTGTTATTCTGAAAAGGCAGAAATGAGAAATAGCTTCTCAAATGATTGACATTCTGCCTGCAGACAGTTCAGGCTTTGCACCGACTTATGTTTTCCTTATCCATCTCTCTCTCTCTTTCTTTCACTCTGTCAGCTGGCACTCTTATGTACCTTTTGCACAGCGTGCCAACAAGATTTGAGGCAATGTCTTTGGGGTTTTCTGCAGTATCAACAGGTCAGGAGGAAGTCAAAAGGTTTTCAATCAATTTCTATGCCCACACGTTTTTGAACGTTGTTCTCCAGGAGCTGATTATGCTAAAATGAGATATTCAGATTTGTAAAGTTTTGTTCTATCCCATTTTCTTTCTTTTTTGTGGGGTTGAGTCCAGCCTCAGACCACTCCTAATGGGCTGAGCAAAGAGAGCATTAGTAAAAGAAATAAGCATTAATCTTGTGGTAACTCTGGAGGAGCTGGAGAGATCCATAACTTCGTCAGGTGAATCTAAGAGACCCATTTGTCATCTGCTCCTAAGTGTCAGATTGAAGTATATCCATAAGTCAGATTGGCCTAGTCAAATTCCATGTGTTGTTTTGGTTACAAAACTGAATGTGATAATGTTAAAGGGATATTAATACCTTTGCAAGATACTCAAAGTTTGATTGGAAATTTTAAAAATGTATTTTGTAGTTGTCTGACTAGAAAATTGTAAGTAGAAACATTTTCAGTCCCGAATAAAAATTAGTTCACTGACAAGGCTTTTATCAAAGCTTCTCTGGCTGTCTGCTAGATTAAGGCTTTCTCGTAATCATCAAAAGTATAAGAAGATATTATTAATTGAGTGGCGTCTCTGTGGCTCACATTCTTTGAGGAAGAAATAACTTCCTTTACGCTTTGAAAAATGACAGAGGAATCCAATGTATGCAAAAGCTTCTCAAGTCTGATACAAAATGAGCAGAAGTTCTGTGATCTGCGAGATGATAAATCACGCTTCATTATGTACCAAAATACAGAGGCTTATTGTGCTATCTCATATTCCATCAAACAAACAAATTACTTTAAAGATGTAGTCTGGTGTCTCGACTGTGCATTTTGCATATGAATGCCGTAGATGATCACGGCGGATAGAGATTAACAGTTCTGTCACATCACAGGAACAGAAACGTCTGAACGTTTGCCAGCACACCCTTCATCAAAGCCTAGATTTACACGCTGAGCACAGTTGTGGCGTATCCGGCAAATATGTAAAGAGTGACTGAGCCGGATTCACGTCTAGTAAATTTGACTGATCTTTGCGTGCCGGACCGCCTGTTAGACAAATGGGCTTGCTCAGTGTGAAATGTTGTATATCTGATGAGCCTGAACAGGTAAACTCTCCATCATCAGGCTGACTTTCTCTCGATTCATTATGCTTCCTCTTCATTATGCTTCCTAATTACTGAAGATCTCATCAAAAACTCTTTGAAGCTGAACTTTATACACTGAGATTTTAGAGAGCATTTAAACAAGCTGCTTGTACATGGCTCTGTTGACTACAAGTACATAAATAGTGCATAACACTTGGATGCTATGGGATTCTTACAGTTTTCTTCAAGAGCTCTAATTTCTGCTAATGACTGTTTGGCAGATCAGTGAGTGCAGTGGCATTCCCTGGGCTAATCATCCTCTTAAACTGGATCGCCGCAGAACGGAGTGAGAGAAAAATTTCAAGCCTTCAGCACTCAAAATGAGGGGATGTTGTTTTATATAATGCTTTTTGAAATAATATGATGAAGTTCCCCTTGGGTTGCGTGTGTGGATGATGGGGGTTAGTGAGGTGCAATGCAAAGTTAATGAGAAAACTATAAATCGGCAAACATAATGTCAAGAGCTGCAGTGCTTGGGAGGAGTTCAGGCCCTGAATACAGACACTCATAAGGCAACAGTATAAAGTCTGTAGCATAATTCAAACATGCACTCCACTGCTATTTTATTAGTTATTAGACTGAATCCCATTTTGTCTTTGAAACTGCCTTAAGTTCTTTTATCTTTTGTCAAAGATATCGGAAATGTTCCTCTGAGAGTTTGACTCTTTTTGGCATTAAATCATCATAATTAACTCAATTCCAAGTTCAAGAAATCAGTTAGATGTAATCTGAACTTTGTGACATAGAACATCATTCCTAGAAGATGAGTCCACTGTGGCCCTGAAGGGACAGACCAAAACAAGAACCAGGTGACAGAAAAAGATTTTTTAAAAAGTGGCAGTAGTGAGTGTGAAGGTGAAGGAGCTAAAAAAAAAAAAAACTTCTTTGTGATCTTAAGCATATTCAGTCACCCTTTCATGTTGATTAAGCTTTTACTGCTTGCTGCAACAGATTTTAGTCCCCCAAAGAATCTCAGATAATTTTGTACACTTTAATTGGTTGGCAGAATGAGGGATGTTGCCAGGGCACCATTAATGCAAGTACTGAGTAACTTTGAAATTTAACAAGCTTCTGATGTCTAAAAGCTTCAACGGTTTAGCACAAACGGTCAGCAAAATCACAGGTGCTCCTCTGCCCTTCCTGAGAACAATTTTAAACAGTTCTTCAGAGCCACATCCCTCATTTCAAACTGTCACCATCCTTCTCACAGCTTGTTCTGCCTCATGTCTTGTAGGAGAAGGTATCAGAGCATCTGCTGCAGGTACACCAGGATGTTAAACAGCTTCTCTCCACAAGCTGTTAGGATGATTAGCAAACAGTGACCATCCTCACTGGCAGTAAACAAACAGGGTTCTCATTAATACACAAAATTATTTACTGAATACCTTCCACCACATATATGCCTTCAATGTCTACTGCTTTTTTAAAAAATAAAATAGATCCATGTTTATAGCTTGTTTTTACTCCATTGCATGTATTTACACAGAATGTTTTTGTCTTTTTGGATGGAAATTACAGTAAGTTAAAGGTTGAAAATAGAAGCAAAGAGAAGTACACACTTGTTTGACATCCTGTCATAGTTGCCCACTACTCTCAATTTAAATATGACCTTCTACTACAAACGCAGTAGTCCCAAAATTGAGAAAAAAATGTTTCGTCGCAGCGAGCTTCAGGATCTAACTCATAAAGTACAGAGTTGCTCAATAAAATTGCAAGAAAGCTCACGTTTTTCTGCAAAGCTCTGTCTTAGCGTTTGTGAAAGTTATGTTGTGTTTATTGATGATATATTGCAAATGAGATCTGAATCTCAATGGGGATTTACCTGGTTAGACTGTTTACAAAGTGTTATTGATTTATGGACCATAAAGTGCATTCTGTTGTTTCCACTACATACATAATAGAGGCTTCCTTGGTTTCTATTGCATACAAATTGATGCACAGTGAATATTGGGTCTTTCTTTGCCTTCAGAGCTAAAAACAAAGCAAGGCGACCTAGGCTTGGGTCGTGAGTAGTGTATGTTGGAATGTTTGAGAAATATGTTATTAGGCTTTGCATTATGCATGGCAGATTTAAAGCTTAACCTACTATTTTATTATATGAAAATAACAGAAAAACAAGCCAAGCAGTTTGACGGAAATTTCCACCACATCTCTGCAGACACATAGTCGTAGTTTAGCCATGCTGCATGAACGTGGGCAGATTTTAAACTAAATATATGGATAGTAACTAATTTCATTATTCAAAATGATACTTTACTTTGTTCACATTTAAAAGCACTGTAGTTCTTTCATGAGTCTCACAACTGAGGAATCAGCCTCTCATTCCAAGCAAGAAGAACAAAAGCCAGATAAATTGAGGAAAGCCTCAACAAACCTCATAGATAATAGCATTAAAAAAATCTGCAATGTTAAATATTTTCTCAGGCTTCAGAAAACTTATGACTGGAAAACTTATGAATTCTGCCTTACTGAGAACTAGTCAGGAGTCTGACTGTGTTTGGCCCAGTTGGAGTTAGATTGGAAATCAATCAACTTGTTCTTTTGCCTTACAGTGATTCCTGAGAATGACCCTCAGAGGGAAGAACTGTGAATACAAAAAGGATAAAACATAGATGTATTCTCCTTTATGAAATATTTTCAGCTTTGCTAGCATTGCAGATGTGTTGCCAGGGATCTTGACTCACAGGCATCTCTCAGCTTGCAGTCAGTGCTTTTAAAAACATCTTAACCATCTCAACAGACCCATCTCATGGCTGACATTTTGATTGAAACGGACAAGAACAGGTGTGTTAAAGAGGGGATGCATAATAATTAGAAGCATTTGGCTATCTTGGATGTCCTGGAAATAAAGAGTTCAAAGCAGCTTTCAATGTTAATACACAGCGGTGTGAGAAAAGATGTTCTTCCTTACTATTTATTTTTTCTGTATTTTGCTTTTTTTACTATTTCTAATAAACAACAAAAGACTAAAATAGCCTTAGCAATTAAAAATGATGCTTTCAAATGAATAATTTATGTTAGAAAAAATCTATCCAAACCAACTTCCCCCATTAGAAACACAAAAACTCTGCAAACATAACTGGTTTTGCCCTCTTTAGCATTAACATCTGCCTTTGAACATAATATGTCAGAAATGCCAATGAGTTTTCACATGACTGTGGAGACATGTTAGCCTATTGCTCTTACAGCCTCTTTAAGGTCATTTTTCAGTAACTAAATTGGATTTAAGTCCAGACTTTGACCAGACCAGTCCACAAAGCTTCCTTAAACTTTACTTATTTATTTTTTTAGCTATTAAGAGACATGATGTTTTGCTTTTTGAGATTGTTTGATCTGCCTCCTGATGCCACAAAAGTTCTGTCTTTATTTCACAGGTCTGGCAGTAATCAGGTCTGAGTGACACTTATGGAACTGAAACCAAAGAAATTTGATTGATCAGTTAATTTGTGATTTACGTAATTGTATTTTCAAACAGAGCAAAGTTGGTTCAAATAGCTTTTTATCTCCCTTAATTAATGAAATAATATTTTCAAGATGCCTTCTGTATTAAGTCGTCTTTGTCTGATATTCTACATTTATTTGGTGTCCTGAACAATTTATGTGTGGGAAAGAAAACAAAACCAGAAGGAATTTATAAATGTCCAAAAACTTTTCCATGACATTGGACCGAACAAGTAATGCCATTTCAAAATTACTCTCTACAGATCAGATCAGTCTGCGTTTCCTAAGGTTACTTCATGCAAATGGTATAATAGAGGCTTTTATGAGTATGCTCAGCAGTCAGAGAGAAATCAGGCTTTTGTCATATGGTATATAATATGTTGAATTTAATGAGTCCTTTTGAGCTTTTCTGCATTTGAGAGAAATTACAGAAGTAAATGCAGCCTTTGCTGCCAGCGCAGATGTTTTTTGTTTTTTTTCTTTTTAATTAAAATATTCATCATCTGCCATAATATCTCTTTTTCCCTGTTTGGTCTTTCAATATGCAATCAAAACAAACAAAATTATAAGGGAAAAAATACTTCTGAACATTTTCTTTCCGCCGCATGGCTTGGTGTTGGCTTGATTAAAAAATGCAGATGTCTACGAATGCAAAGCAAACATATCGGGTTCTGGAAATCTGTTCTGTTGTCTTAGAGGGAGAAGGAAAAAGATTCAAAGCAAACACAAACACTGAAGTCTGGCCTCAGAGATGGAGGAAAAGCAAAGCTGCCCTGCCTGGCAACAGCTACCTTTTTTGGCTGGCTTTCATCAGCAGGGAGCCGGCCTTTTGACAATAGATGTGACTAAAGCAATCTTCTCAGTCTGCATTTGTGTTTGCTTCAAAGGTCACAGGTTCAGAATTTGCAGGTGAAGTAGAAAGTGTTGAAACGGTGGCACGCTGCTCCTCGTGGCACAAGAGGCTTCTGACAAATGAGTGAGAAGAGATGCGTACTGTACATGTACGTACATGAACACATGGTTGCGTGGCCACACTGGGACGTAGTCGTCAGCATTCATCTGTTAATGTGTGTTGTGGATTACGTGTATTTGTAAAACACATGCTTTGCACTCTGCTGACTGTCTTGTACTTCCAGCTGAGGCTTATGTGTGTAATGTTGTTTGTCTTCACTGAGATTCAACTTGTGACCCCTTCTTGAACTGAAAATGCTTATCTGTATCTGCCACACCATCTATTCTCCCATCAGTGATGACTTCCATCAGTTTTCATAATCATCCCCCGCGACTCTCCTTTATTACCCAGGAATCTCTTTGGCTCTCCAGATCTTTATTTTGATCTCTTTCTTATCTCCTCATTGTCTCTGCAGAAGGCTGCATAAATCCACTGCTTTGTAAATCTGGCTCAATCTCCCATCCAATCATTTCACATGGATATCTAATTTGCATTTTGAAAACGATGGCCTTGTGGATGAAATGAGAACTCTACATAATGATAGAGCACAGCACAAATGGGAATTTTGGAACATTTTGTCCGTCTGCCCGTCTATCCCATGTATTGCAGAGGTAACAGGTTAAACTGTTACGTGGCATAGAACAACTTCACATTTAACGGTGCCTTTTGCTGCAGTTACAGCTGCTGATGTTTTGGGAAACATCTCTGGCAGCTTTTTTTTTTTTTTTTTTTTTTAAAAAGCAGACATTTTTGTCCATTCGTTTCTGAAAATTGGCACAAACTCAGATTGGCTCAACTGCATCTATAAACATCAGATTTGCAGTTTTTCTATTCTCAATTAAATTTAGGTAAAGACTTTGACGAGGCCTTTCTAATATATTAATGTCCTTTCGATTAAACTTTACCACTGTTGCCTCTGGCTATATGTTCAGTTATACACATCAAAATGTAAAAAGAAATTGAAGAGAGATGTTTTTGTAACTTTAACTTCAGATGACATATTGAACAGTTACCTAACACATTGTTCTCCCTGTCCTGGTCTGCTGTGTTTGTCGGTCTTCATGATGCTGTTTATCTACCCAAACATCTGAGCCCTTCATAGAACAGCTGGATTTATTACAAACAGAGGAACTTTTGATTTTGTTGAGGAATCGTAGCAGCGAAATTCTATTTAGATTTTTACTTGTTAAACGTGAAAGTTATTTTCAGTTTTCCACTTCACATGTATGCACAGCTTTTTGTTTACCGCATAAAATAAATAACATTGGGGATTGTGGCAATACTTCGACAAAATGTGGAGGTACACATTTGCAAGGCACTACAGTCTCAATAAATTCTGCCTGAGAAAAAAAAACCCTTCAAAGGCAACATTTTGATCAAAAAACTAGACCATGTTAGCTGCTTTAATGTGGAAGTCCTACTCTAAATTCTTTTTAAACTATCTTCTCACCAATCAGTCTTCATTTTTTTAACTTTAAATAAAGTTTTGAAGGTCAGAGATTGAATTTATACAGCTGTATAGTTAAAGTGGATCCTGTTTTATCATATTTTTTGATGAAATATTCCAAATATGTCCTTGGAAGAGAAGAAAAACTGCTGTACTATAGTAAAAGCTGCACTCATACAAAGGAGCAACATGTCCTCAAGCTAAAAAATACAAGACCTGGATGTCTGTTGCATGTCAATAAATTTTGTTTGGGAAGAAACTGTTTCTGAATAAGATATTCATGTTATACAGAGGAAGGTTTGTATACTGTTCTTTTCCAATAAATCCATACTGCACCAGCATTTTATGACTGTATGATGCCCTACAGTCATAAGGCATCATACAGAACATCGTACAAAACAAATGTTTGCAATAAGTGTAAAGATTCTATCCATATATTTCCACCAACAAATGTATGATGACTTTAATACTCCACTGGGGACTGAAGGATAGATTTCCAGTGCAGGATTTCACAGTGCTTAAAAAGCACTTTGAATGAATAAAATTTATAGTTTGTGTAAATGTGTATCTATAGAGTCATGAAAAGGACAATAAATAGAAGATTCAGACACTTTTACCAGATTTTAAAATATGTAATGTTTGACTTGCGCTTAAATTGCATTGGTCTTGAATACTACGGCTGGGATTTGATTCTATATTCAACTTGAATCATCTTACAGTAGAGTGACAGTCTGTCAGGGAACGAGACACACCTGGGAATAATCAAGGGGAGAAACACAGAAACTCAAAATAAATACCCAGAAAAACACAGAACATGACAGTGAAAGCATCCATTCTCCCTCTGTACCTGATTATTCATGCAGGGTTGTGGGAGGGTCGGTCTTTACCTTCAAAGTTCATCAACAGAGAGTTGGGGTACACATTCAAGAGGTTGCCAGTCTATTACATGATAAACAGGAGATGCACGGTACAATAAACAGAGCACAAACACTCATATGTGATGAGTGTTTGTGATAAGAAACCAGTCAGATAAGAAGAGATGTTAGGAATAAATTAATATTATTGTTATTATTGTGAGATAAACAGTGAGGACAGGAACTGTGTACCTAAAGTTATTTAATCAAAGGCAAGCTTGGAAGCTTTATGTAACAAAATAATTTACAACAAAGTAACAAAACACAGACTGATGATGACATGTTGTTCAATAGGTGGCCATCTATATCTAAAGTAAGTTTAACTGGTTTCCAGAAAGGTCTGACCAGGAGCTTCAATACAGAAGCGATTATTTGAAATGTTAGAAAAAAAATGTCTCGGCTCAATAAAGGCTTTCAAGGATTGATGAATGGTGCGGTTGTTGTCTTTGCTGTGGGATGCAGAATGATGAAACACATCAGTCTTTCTTACCTTCTAACCACTCACTCCTGAACATCCATGAGCAACAGAAATATTGCTCTCATGGAGACGATTCATCTTCACACACCTGCCTATTAATGTCAACAGCAAGGGAACTATTATTCGGAGGATTCTGAGCTCTGTGGACTGTATTAAGCCTCTTGATAAGAAACTACATAAAAAATCAGTGTGATTTGGTCAGGATTTTCTTTATTATAAGCCAGAATAATTGTTGTTCTAATAGAACAGTTTTATTTATTTTCCCCTCCAGGGAGTCTTTTTGTGGGCTCTAGTGTCCCTTATATGACAGTAGGTTGAAAGGAAAGGGGGAAAGACATGCGGCAAATGTCGGTTGGGTCCGGGAATCGAACCCGCGACAGCCACGTCAAGGACTCAAGGCCTCCAAATGTGGGTTGCGCTATCCCCTACGCCACCACAGCACACCCCTCTAATAAAATAGTTTAACATATTTGGGTTCTGTGCAATGTCCAGCCTGCTTTGGTTGAGGTAATATACAATGGGTTTTAAGATTTATTTTTCTTTCTTAGCCTTTACAGCACCACCTTCAAAACATCACGCCCCACCTCATATTTATGGACTTGGTATAATAAAACTCCTTCAATTCTTTTATGTTTTTCAGTTTTAGAAAGCCACCCAAGATAATCGATAGCCCTCATCTGGCCACTGCCTTTCAAGGCAGTGGCCAGATGGATTGGCGTGAAGTTATGCACGCCAATCCACAAATAGTCAAAAGTTGTAGAGATGATAAAAGGATTCTGAATGAGGTTATGGTCTGGATTCTATGGTGGCCAATTTATGCGTGAAAATTATCTCTCAGGCTACATGAACAACGCTTGCATGAATTGAATCTGATAAGTCCCATCATTGTCATCTTACAATATACTCATTCCCACAGGGAAGAAAAATGATTAATGGAATATCCTGGTCATTCAGTACGTTCAGGTAGTCGGATTACCTCAGGTTTAGGTTCAATGACATCATATGCCCAAAAGAACATCTGTGAGGTAAGTGCTATGATCTAGAGTTGACCCTAAGCATGTGGATTACCTTATGCAGAGGAAACAGGGTAAATATTTGATCCCCAAACCACAAGACCTTCTTTCATTGCTCCAAAGTCTAATATTTATGCTCCCTATTAAATTGAACTTTTTTTCCCCAGGAAAGCAAAACCAATCATTGTTTTCTAAAGGAAGCAAAACTGTTTAGTTTCAATCCTATCAGTTCATTTTACATGTGTGCAGAGATGTCCCTCATAATGATCAGTCATTTTTCACAGCCACATTTCTACCATGAACATGCAGTTTTCCCCATGTGCCCTTCCAGTTGGACAGTTTTTAGCCCAGTTTCATTCAGCAGTCTTTTTGTTTTCACTGTTTGATGCATACACATAATTCTGCTCTGAAATAGGCCAACATCCTTTCAACAACCACAGGATGTGTATCCTGACATGGTTGGTTAAGAAATGAGAAGTTACTCACAGCATCAGCTTGGGTTAAACAACTTGCCAGCTGAAAGATGTTTCAGGTCAATTCAAATATAATTTACTGACCCAAAACAGAAACTGAATTAGTAATAATTAATTAATAATTATTCAAAATTATCAAGTGGGTGGTTCTTTCCTATTTCATTTCTTAAATCCAGGTATGGTATTGTTTTTCAGAATGACATTGCATTGTAATATATAAACTGGCATTAATATTGTAGAAAACACTTGTTATCAAACAGATTTTAAAAATTAATTAGCGACATAACATTAAGTATTTAAACAACTTATTCTTTGTTTTATGGAGCCCCTCTATGTGTCAAGAATTTTTTTTTTTTTCATTTTTCAATCGCAACCGGCCACGATTTATCTATTCATCTATTGGACAACTTCTCTGGCAATCTAAACAAATCTTCTTTGCTATTGGCTGATTAACCCAAAGCCCCGCCCTCTCTTACCTGTCGATCTGTGAAAGGCCACAAGCGCTCCCGCACGCCCCGCCCACTGTATCCCCTCCCGCCTCTTCCCACCGGCGTTCAGTCGTGAAGCGGATTGAACGAGCAGTGCTTGCTCTGTGGCGCAGGAGTATGCGGACAGGAACATAACGGCTGCGGTAGTCAACTGAAAACACGTTTAAACACACACCGGGAAAGACTCCGGAGAGAGGAACCCTGAGCACGGACAACCTAGGGGAGTTTACAGCGGTTAAGGAGCGGAGGGAGACTCGGGAGAGCGTCAGGAGGCGGTGGAGGTGGAGAAGTGGGGGGAACGGACGCTCTCTAACGATTCCGACCGACATCGCACGCAGAAATGGCGGAGCACCACGCAGTCAGCGACGGGAAGCACAAGGCGTCCGGCAATTCTGGGAGCTCGGTGCACGGAAACAGCCGACCTGGCGCCGGCGGTGGAGGAGGAGCAGGGGGCAAAGGAGGCCTCTCTGGCGGACTGACACAACCGGCCGGGTGGCAGTCTCTACTCTCCTTCAGCATTCTTTTTCTGGCCTGCCTGGCAGGATTCAGCTCCAGACTTTTCGCTGTGATCCGGTTCGAGAGCATCATCCACGAGTTTGATCCATGGTAAGCTAGCAGATCAGATCAATTTCCAAGTGTTCGGTGTGCCAATGAAAGATGCTTAAGTCGACCCATTTTTTTTTTCTTTTACATAAACATGACGTATAATAATCTCTTTGCATAAGTTACTTTAGCAGTAATAAGTTTTTAAACTTATTTTAGATCTTTTATATCCCGCTGGATTCAAAAACTTGTTCCCCGGTGAAGGGATTTCTGTCTCATGTCCTTGGCACAATCACTTTAATTGTCAGAGGAGCGGAGTACAGCGAGTATGAGGGATCTTGACGTTTATCGTGATGATCTGGGTAACCAGTCTGGTCGGACTGCATCTTCTGCAGGTTGTAGCATTCATCTGTGCAACTGTGGTTGACGACCGCAGGGCGCTGGAAGGTTTGTGGAGTGTTCAGCTGCTGTTACAACTTTGTTGTAGACTGAGGAAGTACCAGCTCTCTATTGTAACTGTTTGTAATTCATTTCAAACTTAATTAAAGTAGAGCGAGTGAAATTAAAAATGGCTCGTCGAGTCGGTGGTCGATATGTTTGATTCGGAGCTGGTTTCCTGGAGGATATACCCACCTGATGTAGTGTGCACTAAGTTTCTGTGGAGGGTTGAAATTGTCACACTGTTAATAATGTAGATTAATAAAATGAATCTATTTGAAATGTCAATTCGTTAAATGCACAACTTAAAAACAAATATAGCGACTCCATCCAACCTTTTGTATATACCTGCTTATCCGGCAGTTAGAGACAGGGTGTACCCTTGAAAACTCACCTGTTTATTTTATGTGTGTCTATTTAAAGCTGACTGTGGAATGCCAAAAGTCCTTTAATTAATGAATACATTTTTTGTGATTGTGAAATGTGGAAATAATTCCATCTATAATTATTTAAATGTCAGTAATTTACTAAATAAGTAAATGTTATAATTATTGCAATTCAGTATTAATTTATTTTACATCTTGTTACTTTCCATCATAAAATTATTTAAATCAGCTGTGTGGGTTGTCAAATGCATCCTTATTTTTGATTGGCTAACTTGCAGACCAATCACTTTGTGTCTAATGCTGACGGGTAAAACTGATCACATAAGATAAAATCATGATATGCCTCAAAATGTTATCATGAAATGTTTAAATGACTAGTAAAATGTATATTTTAAACATTTAATAAATCCAAATTAAGCTATCACATTCAAACACCTTTGAAACTTCCATATGTTTGTCTCTTTTGGAGCTCCGTACTCAAATCGCTGCGAGTAATCGCAGCAGCCAGTTGACATGACAGCCCGCTGATCCGGTCTGGTGACGCTGTCATCACAATGCAGGATTATTTCTGGTTGTAGCTGTGCCACACGGGCTGTGGGGTGTGGACCGGCAGCCGGGATGCACCGTCACTCCTTCCTGTACTGTGTTGCATTCAGCCATGCTCCATGACTGAGGCATTCATTTATTAATTTTCAAGGACAGGTGCTCCGTCTTGTTCAGGGTGACACTTACCTTTTCAATTATGTTGATAACTTGATTGCACTTTATAGCCCAGGTTTGAAGCCAGGACGGCACGGTTCAGGTGATCTGGGTCTGACTTGCTGGGAAATGTGCAGGACTGACCTTTCTTTAATCATGGGTGGTTCTGTGTGTTTCATCCATTAGTATGCATTAGAAGATATATACATTATATCTTCTAATCCTCACCCCGTACCTTATTGAATAAGCTGCCTTGCTTCAGTTGTAAGGCTGTAAAGTGGTGGCCGTTTCCACAGTTACAGTACAGTCCCCTTGTCACAGACAGGAGAGCAAAGACTGTCTTTGATACGCAAAAGTTTAAAAGCCTTGAACTGCTGAAAGACTTGAACTGTTGTTCTGTTGTTTCTCTTCATGCTCAAAAACCAAGCAGTGCTTCCATCAAATGGTTTAAAAGAGAAAAAAATACATAAAATTGTAATTTTGTCCTAAAAGTGTTGTTACTACACTGATTGGTTTAAAGTACAGAAGTACAGCTGAGCTATATCATGATTGCTTATATGAAGTTATGCATATCAGTATCTGCATGATTTCGAATATTTTTGACATATAAAAATCTGATAAGTGTGGCATGCATTTGTATTCAGTCCCTGACCATCTCCAGTCCAGATCAGCTTTTAGATGCATTTCTGGTCCAACACAGCTAAATCAAATGAGTGAGTCATTATGATACCTCAGCCAAACTTGATGCGATGTAAACTTTTCCAGAAGATAGCTCTTAAGTACTTTTTAGTACTCCTGGTTTAGAGTCTGACCTTTTTCTTCATCCTTTTTTTCCCCCCAAAGTGACTCAGGGCTTAATCAAATTAAATGGAGAAATTTTTCAGAACTTGCCACAGAATCTCAGATTTAGGTCTGAAGATTTTACAGCTTGGACATGTTTGGTACTGCACAAATGTGCTCAGTCAATGTTTTGGCAAATGCAAAAAAATCTAAAGGTAGTTTATTACAAAAAGCCACAAACTCTGATGTATGAAATACATCAGAGTTTGTTTGTGGTTGTAACATGAAAAAATGTGGAAAAGTTCAAGGGTTGAGAAAAATTTTGTAAGCTACTCTAGTTGCTTTCAGCTAAATCGTAAAAGATATCTCTCTATTCTTATAGTTTTCTCCTGACCTGCACAACACGTGTAACCTTGAGACCACCATCTAAAATTCGTGTTTATTTTTTATTCCATGTTTATTTCATGATGCACTTTCCTCCTTGCAGTTACTGTTTTCTGGAGCTACGAAAAGTGGACCTCTCTGGGTCTCATAAAAAACTCAAGACCTTTCTAAACAAAGAAACAAGATTTAGTCAGTGGTTTCTATGGATTGTATGGTATGGTTTGGCGTTTTACTACCTTCTGTTGTGCTGATGAATCTCTTACCTCTTTGACAGCAATAGAAAGTGATGTGATGAACCATCTGCTGATTGGAAGGGGACATCATCCTCAGATATGCTTGATTGGTGCTGTTAGTTTGGCTGTTTTTTCCCCCCACTTTGTCCACAGATAAGCATCACATTAAACAAGCCAGCACTTTGTGGAATTATGGTTGGATTTAGACACTCTGAAAATGTCAGGCATATTGTACAGTGTGCGAACAGCGTAGGCAAGGCTGATTTAGTGAAAGACTGCTTGATGATGAGTGTCTGGCTGCTCTGATTACAGTCAAAAATATATTTTGTCACATTTTTAATGCTTTTTCTTCTTTGGCGAAGGTAATTCCTTTTCAAAGTCATGTCATCGTCGAAAAGCGTAGTTCCGTTTTCTTAAGAAGACTCTAAATTATTAGTCCTTTCAAGGTTTGAGTTAGTGGTTTCAGTGAAGTGTATTGTGTGAAGACGTCGCCACCCTCAAATGAATCGACCCTGCTGCCAGAAGTAATGCTGCTTTTTGTAAGAGAAGGATGTGCTTTGGCTCTCTGGATAACAGATTTTTCTTTGAGTTCATCATTTTGTAGTGTTTGATTAATACAAATGCATAATTCTGAGCTGTGTAGCTTGAAGTTTAAGAGCAAAGTTAAGTTTGCAAACAAAATTTTTTGTTCAACTGACTTCTTTAAGTCTGAAATGAGAGGTAGCAAGTGGATTTAAGAATAGTATACACACTGATTTTATTTATTTTTTTAGTAATGAGACAAAAAACCTGAAGGTTTGTAAAACTTTTACTTTTTGATGTGCCACATCTGCACTGAGAGGTAAAAACACAAATGTTTTAAGGGAAAGCATAAAGTAAAAAGTTGGAATGAGTGACTTGATTTGAGAATCAGAGTTGCTGCGTTCACATCTGCTGTCAGTCAAGGTGAATCTGATCTAAAAATGCTGCTCTGCTTTCCCTTTAAGGTCTTGCTAATATTTGCTTATTGTCTCTTTTAGCTCTTCCTTGGTTTACAGAGAGGTTAAAAAGAATCAAGAGTCTTAGTGTAGAAACGAACCGGTCAGGAGAATTTCACAGCATTATATTTACACAATGGCACTGTGCTGTTGGGCATTAATGACTTGGGATAATCCTGGACAACGATGATTATTCTAAGAGGGAATGTTTGTCTGAATGAAGAGCAGATATAAGGTGTTCAGGGAGGCTGAAAACAGACGTGAAACTGAAGCTGTATTTGTCAGCTACTGGTTCTATGAGTTTCGACAATCTCCTGCACTCTCTTCATATGTCCAGACTGAGGGGTGGAATTTAGAAATAAAGCTATAGTCTGAAGTTTTTGTCCAACAATCTGTCATACAGCAACAGTCTTCAGTCAGAGGCCTCTTCAGATTTGCTGCAAGACTGACTGCTCCCGGAGATCCTTCTTGCCCTCAGCATCACCATCCACAGTGACTATTTGGAGATACTTGGATGATACAAGTTATGACAACCTTCAATTTCCCTCTGGGAAAAATAGAGTATTGTTGAGCTGAATTGGAAGTTATACTGTACGTAAACATAGAAGCGCGCCCTGGGGAACATTTAAAGTGTGCAGCACATTCACATTTGAATCTAATCTGTATTTTTGCTCGTGGATATATTTAACTACTGTCTAAAGGGAGCCTCAGTCACAGTTTTCATCATGCTGTTAGAAAAAGAGGTTTTTATATGCTATATATCTGCATTATACCCTTTCTCCTAAGCCTTCCAGACATGTACTCCTCCTCCTCACTCGTTTATCATGCCGTGAGAGCGCATCTGCAGCAGAAAATCTCTCACTGTGAAGTGCATGTGTGAAAACCAAGTGGTGGAAAAGGTCTGTATGTAATTGCCAAAGTTTTCTGCTGAATGTCCTGTGTTCATGTATGACAAGAGCTTCAAGAGCTTTCTGCATGATTTTTAATAACTGTTATCAGAACTGGGCAGCTGTTCCACACTTCTTTTTTTATTTATTTTTTATAGATTTTGGAGTTGTGAATTGGAAGCTGGTGACACTTCCTCAGCAGTAAGCTGACTGGACTTCTGGGCCAAGGTCTTGCTCTAATCGTTGCTATGGAAACGATCAAATAAGTTCTGCATGGGTCAAGCTGAAATGATGACTAAATACTTAAACAATAAGCAATATTTTTTATTTATTTAACATGAAGAGATTAACAATAATAGCGCCCCATAGATGTTTTTAAATGATCAGCAGCAAGCCATGCTTTAACCCAGAATTATGAAACTTGGTACACATATGTATCTTGTCAGAACTTACAAAAAAGTCTCGGGAGCCATGGTCCAAACTCAACAGGAAATCGGCCATTTTGGATCATGATCATCATGTCCATTTTATTGATGTAGTATGTGATCGAACTCGTCCTACAGTGTTTGACATACAAACTTGAAAATCACTACGCACACTCTTGAGGCATAATAGATCAAAAGTTATCCTACAATTTTTTTTTTGTACATCAAAGCATGTGGGCGTGGCTAAGTGTCAAACTCTAACTATTCGCCATGAAACATCAAAGTGCAATAACTTCCACAGACAAGGTCACAGCTGCATCAGACTTTCTATGTCTCATTATAGACCAGCCCTGATCACAGTCACATGGTCAATTGGTTACATCACCTAAGCCCCGCCCCCTTCCAACAGAACGTCATCAATTTTTTTCTGTCGGATGTTTTACTTTTACTCTTTGGTTCATATAGGTTTAATCCTGTGCCAATTGACATAAAATGAAATGATGATGATCTCTGTCAATGCTGGCTGCTGGCTGAAACATGTGGCGTGGCCGAATGGCAAATTGCAATCCCTCGTCGTATGGATACGCTCGTCTCTAAATCACATATCATCTGATTTTCAGCAAACATTTTATGATTGACTTTTGTCAACCTGTAAAGAGCCCAATAGAATTCAATTTTAATTTGACTCCACTGATTCATTAATTTTTATTAAAAACTATAGCATTTGTTATTCATTAGTAGTCATTGCTTAGCAACAATTTCAGTAACTCGCCAGTAGGGTTCAGTGTTACTCCACCAAAGACAAAGAGACCAACGGAGAAACGGCATTTTCAGGGAAATAACTTTCATCAGACAGAAAACACAGTGACAAGTCGACTCAAAGATGATTAATAACTACATCAGTATTTCGCCAGTAGGGGTCAGTATTACTCCCCCAGTGACAAAAGATCGATTGAGAAACTGAGTTCTCAGAGAAATAGAGTCTGATGCGACTTTTTATCAGACAGAAAGGTCTCTTTGGGCACCGGTGCACGAGAGTGTCTGCGGTGGCGAGTGGGCGGCTGTGCTGGCATTCCTGTGTTTGCCAATAGGCCGTAGCGGCGTTGAACTGCGAGGGCTGTTCGAGGCTGCTTGCAGCTTAAATTTCTTTTTTATTTGGAAGCCTACTCAACTTGATTTGACCACTTAACTGAGATAATTTTCTTTCAGCCATAAGGACATTATCAAAGTATTTATATTTAATGCAATTTAAGCATAGTACATTTTAGCTAGTTTTTGTCATTTATAGGGATCTAACATTATCTTTAGAATGTATTTTATATTAATCTTTGCACATTCACATAATTCTGTCTTCAATTTCTAATACTGTGTATATGAAATGAGAACCTAGAATTCTGACTTGGTTTTAGAACATTTAAATTCTCTTCTTTTTGGAGCCAAAATGTAAGAATATTCTATTTTTGTGTGTGTTAGCTCTGAGGCTTTTTATTTACGTTGAAAGGAGAAAAGGATGTCTCGCTGCATTCGTTAGCGGGTTTCCCAACCCTAGTCCACGAGTCGCACTGCCCTGCACGCTTTAGATGTTTCTGGTCTGTAACGTTCCTGATTCAGACAACTGCAGTTCAGCAAAAAGTCTGCTAACCAGCCATCAGCTGACATGAGGTGTGCTGAAGCTGCGAAACAGCACATTCAGTTCATACAGAATGTGCATTTTTACCATTAACCCATATTTCCAGAATGGAATATGTCTTGCTCCTTGTCAAATTCTGAAAGCCTGCTCTCTCTCTCTCTCACTGTCTCACAGCTTGAATGAACTGTAGACAGGTCTGGATATGTTGTATAAAATATAGTCTAAGCAATTTCTCCGACTTTGTTTTTAAACACCATTTCAACACTGAAAATAATAAAAATTCAACTTCTTCCCTCTATTACAACTTCCACTCGGAAGAGTTTTGCGAGCTTGTCCTGATGGTTTAGTGCAGTGAGTTCAATGATCAGAAACAATAAACTGAATTTTGAGTTTCTTACTGACTTTAAACACTAAAGATGTACCTTGACTCAAGCTTCTGTCGCTTATCGCTATAAGTGACAAGCATTTATGTTGTCACTTTATGGGACTGTATCCCAGTGTTGGTGGTGCAGATTTACTGTAATACAGGAAACAATAATTCTATTCACTCATGTAATCAATTATTCAAACATTTATTGATGCTTTGGTAGAAAAATAGAATAGGATTGCCAGTTTTTGGCATTGCCAACATTATCAATTAGTATGTTATTCGACCATTTACAACGTTCAAAATATTCAAGCACCACGATGCATGAAAAATATGCTGCAGCGTCTGTGGAAGTGGTTAAGATGAAATGATTATTATAGAATGGATAAGATATTGGTCGATCAGTTGTGAAATCCCTGGTGTTTTGCAGCAAAAGATTCTGAAATAGCACAGTTGTATGAAAAATAGCATGGGTGATACAAAACATTGAGAAAACGGATGAAGTTAGGTGAAGCCAGTCAAATGACAATTGGCAGATCTATTGAACTCTGATCCAATGAGACCAGCACACTAACAATTCCAGCAAAGGATCTCAGTCTTCTGGATAGGAGTGGACATCACATTTTTAAACGCAACTTCTAATTATATTGTGGTAAAGCTGGGAAAAGTTGAAATCCACAAAATCTTGCATCCACAGCAGATTCTGCAGTGTTATTAAATGGCTTTTTGGAATAAATTCGAACAAGTTGTGTTGAGTGCATTTCATTATTTGGTCCAATTAAAGGAACCGGTTACTGTTCACTTATTTATCTTACAGCACAGCCAGAGCCTTTGGTGGGCTATATTTTAGCTGAGCTGTTATTCAGCCATTATTTCCTCATAGCATAGTTGTATTTTTTAACAGCATGTGTACAAATATAGGTTAAGTTGGCTTTACTAAAGTGCTCATGTAATTAGAAGGTAATGAGCCATGTTGGGCCGCTGTCTGCATGGCTTAGCAGAGCGAGCGGCCTGCCTCATGATTGTTTATGGGAATAATTGAATCAAATTAAAAACGATTGCCAGCTATTTTTATTTTGAATGTTGTTTGCTTCAAAGACACATCTTTAATGACACTAAAAGTTTGGTCAGTCATCATCCTCCACTGCACGAAACCAATCAACCAGCATTTCATTAAAGTATCTGAATGGAATAAATTACTTTTGAAACGAGAATTGTATATTTTGTATATTGTTTCAATATGTGACCTGCAAACTTAAAAAAAAAAGCCAGGGACTGTATGGAAGTACAGTATTCCTTTGACCCATAGCAAAATGAATAAAAATGGATGACAGAATGTTTAATTTTTATTACGTTATTAAAAAATGGACCTAGCTGCAGCTCCTGGTATTGGTGCTGGTGAGAACTGAATTTATGATATAGCTGCGATGCAAAACCCAGGCATAAGCCTGCCAAGTGTGAAGTGTGGGTGTAGTTATATGAGGTTAAGCTAAGGGCAAGTAAGATTGTTGTCCTTTCACCATCTGCTCCTGTAGCATCTTCCAGCTGCACACTTCCTCACCAGGCAGCATTGTTTGAAGCCCCGAAGCCATTGGAAGGATGCCGAAAACAAGAGGGCCATTTCTCTTCTTCTTGTTTCTGTTTTTCAACTTGCCTGATTTGTTTACTTGTTCTTCCGTCTCCCTTTTGTTTGAAGATTTAGACGTAAGCTATTCATTTACTTTAATGAAAACCTGGAGAATGTATCAAAGATTTTTGCTTTTCTCTATAATTTAAAGTCCTAATCATTTGGGCTCAGAGCTCGAAAAGAGGGTCACTTTTAAACAGACTTATATTAAACAGCAAGGCCCACATTTTGTCCCCAGACATTGTATAAACTTTTGTGTTACTGGAATAAGTAAATGCTATAAAAATATGAGTCATTGAGGAAGTGTTAAAAAACAAAATGCATTTTCCCATGAAAAATTGGCTAAAAATGAAATCTTTCTACTTTGATTCCTTTGCCCACTCTGGTTCAGGTTTTAGTCAGAAGAGAGCTGTAAAGGTTTCTGTGCTGTCTGGTGCTGCATTGACACCTGAAATAGCAGCAGTTTTACAGGATTTCAATTCAATCCTACGGCTTTCACTGAAACACTTTCAGTTTACGCCTTTGCAAGGATTTTGAAACGTCTCTTACAGGCGTAATGAATTATTCTGTGCTGCAGAAAATTGCTAAGTGCTGTGAAAAGAAAATCTCCTTGCACAAAATGTTGCACCTCAGCTTTTTTTTTCTGAACCTGAACAATTAGTGCGCATAGCCCACTCCTCCTTCTCTCCACACTTTATTTTTCTGTTTTTTGAAATACACAGTATCATTTGAATATCCTGGGAAGGGCTGCACAGCATGTGGGGCTTGCACTATTGTTTAGGAAAATGAGAATACAGGTTTATCTTCCTAACTAATGGAAGGGTTCAGCAGGAATCGTTGTGATACTGTAAAGCAGTTTCTCATATGATACCCTACTGTATAATACTTGCATCTGCCTGGGAAGGCCAATGGTGTTTGCTTTTTAGTCTTGAGTTTTGCCATTTTAACATTTTTCATAAGATTCTACCCATTTTTTTAATAATTGAAGATTAATACTACTGTATAAAAAAACACGATTCTAAAAAAAAACATTAATAGTCTTGCAACATTAATCTGTTGTGTTTATTGACAGTAAACTCCTGGCTCGTCTTAGTTCAGTTTTTTTCTTTTGAAAATGACATAAGAAAGTAGAACAATGCTAATACGGTTTCCATCCTTCCATCCATTTTCTAACACCCTTCTCCCTAGTGAGGTTGGGAGGGGTGCTGGTGTCTATCTCCAGCTAATGTTTTGGGCGAGAGGCGGGGTCACCCTGGACAGTTATCCAGTCTGTCGCAGGGCAACACGGAGACAGACAGGACATACAACTATGCACACACACCTAGGGAGAATTTAGAGACCAATTAACCTGACAGTCATGTTTCTGGACTGTGGGAGGAAGCCGGAGAACCCGGAGAGAACCGATGCATGCACAGGGAGAACATGCAAACTCCGTGCAGAAAGACCCCGGGCCGGGACTCAAACCCAGGACCTTCTTGTTGCAAGGCAACAGTGCTACCAACTGCGGCACTGTGCACGGTTTCCACTGTGTGTATTAATGCATATTATACACCCAAATATGGTTCAAACCTTATTTGGTGTTTGAATCATTAAGATATACAGTTATAGATTCTTCTAAAGAGGATCTCAAGTATCTGGTATACGCAGCTCCCTAACCTCTACGAATACCAGAGGTCCATAGTAGTTGAAAACTCCCAGTGTGTGAATTAAGTTTTTATCTTCCAAACATGCGGTCTACATAACATACCCATCAGTGTTTACAATCTTAAAAGTCTAAGAGGCAGAAAAGTCATGTTTGAATAATTTGAGATAAACGCTACTTTTGCAGCTTTTCCAATGTGACTGGCGGGGTGCAGCTCCTGACATTGGAAAATGGGCTGGCGGAGCTGCACATTTAGCTGCTCCTGACATTTTCCAATGTCAGGAGCAGCTAAAGTAAAAACTTTTGTAGCTTCAGGAAGTGAAGAGAAGGCTAGTGAGGGAACAAGCAGGCGGTTTCCAGGACTTGTTGCTGGCAGGTGTCTGTTGAGGCAGGGCCACATTAGCATGTTCATTGAATCATAGTGTGACGGGGAGGAAAAAGGCCCGGAGTTGCCCTGAAGCTGTTGTAAAACCATCAGGTGTTAGACTAATGCCAGTTTGGAGAAAGCCGTCCATTTTGTAGGAAATTAATGACTGCGGTGAGAAATCGACGTGTCGAGCTACTTTCTCTTTCTCGTCTAACGTTTGCTCCCTGCTTTCACCTCAGCCAAGAGGCTTCATGTCAAGCCCCTGCTTCCTTGGCAGGGTTTCCCAGGAGAATATTGTAAGACATGGCAGCGGGGTCTGCGAAAATGCAGCATGCTGCAAATGTGAAACGGAGAGCTGATCCAGGCAACATGGGCTCATTTGAAGGAAGCAGCATCTGGCCGGGGGAAGCCATTATTAAAGATTAAGGATTATGATTTCAGTCTTATTTGCTTTAGTTATCAAGGTTTTCCGCTCTCCTTTGTATTCGGTGCGAACAACCTTAAGCAAGCTACTTTTTCAAATAATAAATAATCTTTCGTGACCTCCCTTTTGTGGTTATCCTCTTTGCTGTGGATTATGTGACCAAGGTTGTGAGTTGAGCTCCTCAGCCAGGTTTTTCCAGCAGCTATTAAATATCTTCTACTGTACAGACATGAGAGGCAGTTCTCTATTCATTCATGCTGAACTGAAGAGGATGCCCTAGTTTTTTGCTCTTGATTTGCCTGGTAGTCTGTGTTCTTGATGACGTTTTTCTGAAAGCCTCTGCGCCGTTGCCACCTAATAAGGGGTACAGTTCCAGTCAGAGGGTTTACATGCACTCATCACAGGCATTTGAGATATTCATCTCCTAATTACTCAGCTTTACTTTTGCGAGGGTGGAATAATTAAACAAAAAACTACTTAAATGAGTTTAAAAAAACAGGATTGGCGGTTACATGTTTGGATTTATAATGGATTATTCTTATTCAAACAGGTTCGGAATTATACAGGCTATGAATATGCTGCAATAAATATTAGTATCTTTATTTATCTACATCAGAGGTGGGCACTCCTGGTCTTCCAGGGCCGGTGTCCTGCAACTCTTAGATGTCTCCCTGGTCCAACACACCTGAATCACCTCCCAAGTGCAGTCAGGTTCTCCAGAGTCCTGCTAATGACCCCATTATTTGACTCAGGTGTGTTGAAGTAGAGAGACATCTAAACGTTGCAGGACACCGGCCCTCGGGGACCTGGAGTGCCCACCTCTGATCTACATCATGGAGAATGATATTGCTGCCTATGTTAAAAAGGAGTTTGACAAGAAATACAATCCGACATGGCACTGCATCGTTGGCAGGAACTTTGGCAGCTATGTGACACACAAAACTAAACATTTAATGAAAAGCAGTAGATTGTGTGCAGTTTATTGATTGGGCTAATTTTATGAAGTAGCCTTTTTGATGGTGTGGGATCAACATTGTGCTTTGAAACAGACCAAATACATGCTTGAATTTTAACAACCTATCAAATATTGCACCCAAGCAGTCCTTTGCAAATATGATTGCTGTATTATTCGTGATTTAATATACATCATGCAACTCTAATCTGGTTAAAATATTATGTGTACGAGGAAATGTCTAACCCCAGCTGTAGAAGTCCGAGGTCTAACATGGCTGAGAAATATAGTCCAGCATGTTGGTAAGGTTGTCTTCCAAAGTTTAAATTTGGGTGTATTAACTCTCATCATAAACATACCTGGAGTGTTGCTCCATGCTTTCATGCCTGTTTGAGAAATTTTTTAATTTTTCATGGCAGCCAATCATTAAATGGTCTCTCCCAAATCACCGCCTTCTTACTCGGCTCTTCCAGACTATCAGCAGCAGTAATTAGCAAAAACCTGGTGGAACTGAACATCTGTTGAGTGAATCATACAAACTACTTAGCCCATTGCTTCCAAGAAGGTTTACTTGCATATTGGTAAGGCATTGTTGTGATGACGCCCTGAAGGTAGCGTGTCAGTAAGAGCAGGCGCTTCTTAAAGAGACGGTCTAATATGAAGGCGTCAAATTGCAAACTCAAATTTCTTTTATTTCATGTTTGATATACAACATTGTTATAGCAATTTAGAAGATTGTTACAAGATTGTGCACCGTATGGTTGGATAACGCATAATACTACCACTTTAAAGCAACGAAAGCGCTCTCTGAAAGACTGCCGTAGAAATGAAAGTTTTTTGTTTTCTCTCTCTCTCTCTCTCTCTCTCTCGCCAATAGCCCACAGCCAAAGACGCTCAACATTTTGCTACATTATGTTGCATTAAAACCTCTGCAACATTGTGTGTTTGAATCTTTTCCTCCTATATTTCTGCATTCCTGTGGAGAGTCTCGGAGCATGAGGGCTTCTACTGACACACAGCTCGGTGTTTCTCATTTTTCCTGAGCACCATTCTCGCCTGTGCTGTTAACGGAGCGGTGTCAGAAGCAGCGGCTCTGTCCCGAACAAAAGAGCAGTAATGGAACTCTTTACAGTCAGGCGTACGAAGGAGAGTTCTCTTCTGATAGTTGGTGCTCCAAAAGTAGCTTTGGAGTTGAGTCTTAAAATATTACTGTCATTTTCATGCAGAACAATTCCTTCTAACATAAAACTGGAAAAATAAAGTTTCAGCATGCATTTTCAAGATACGCTCTACACTTTTACGAATACACACTGCCCTATTTGTCATCTTTAATACAAGAGCATGACCTGGAGCAGGTCTGAGTTGGCCCAGAAACAAAACCTAGATACTATAACTAAATTTATCCTCTGTGTTTCTTGGACACATTAAGGAAAGAAAAAAAAAAAAAAAGCACACCGCATCTGTGTGTTGCCACGCAGAGTGCGAGAGAAACCGTCTGGTTGATGCAGCTTTTGTCAAGCTGTTTGTTGTGTGCCGTCATGGCTGTTTTGATGCAATTGTTGTTCCGTGACCATCCAGCCTGCAGGACTCATCCGCCCAGAGAAGAACAGACGGAGCGGAGTGTCTGCTCACCGGATGCAAGTCTGTAATTGAAGGCATTCGTTTTCAGTGCCTGTGCAAGTGAACTTTTCCCCTAATTTTTTGTTTTTCTTCCAGTAACTGTTTTATGCAAATGGTAAGAATCAGGTTGTTGGGTCTTGAGATGCCTTAGAGCACCCAAAACTAATCTGATGTTTTATTGTTTGACACTTTGCTTTAAAAAATCTAATTAAGAACACCAGCAATGGAGAATAGCTGTTCAGAATCGACCTCAAACTAATGCTCGTCTCTGAGAAAAGCAAGAAATCGCTGGCATTTACTGTAGGTCATTATTGGATTTTTAATTATTAACTCGATCTCTCAGCTTTCACTGCCGCTCCACTATTTTCCTGTTGAAGTGGTCCTGCATGCCCTCTGGGTGGTCTAATGGGAGAGGTGGGCTGGAGGAGAACAAGGAGGACCTGTGCTTGTACCTCCCCGTTCCTTACTGACAGAAGTCAGCACGAAGCTCTGTGGGCGAGCACACCTGCATACAGAGAGGAGAGAGAGAGGATCGGCGGTGGGATGGTAGGAGGCAGAGGAGGAGAAAAGAAATGACTGCCTGCCAAGTGTTCAGACTGAGGAAGGTTTGGTGGCAAGGCCATAGAGATTGCATTGTTCGTTGGAACCGCCTCATCAGTTTGCGTTCATATGTACCACGGTATCTGGGCCTCACTGTTTTTATGTGGAAAGAGGATGGGATTTTGTCACTTTCTGCCTCAGGTTGAACTGAATGTGTTCTGTGGCTGATAGGCTGCTTACTGCGGAGTCTGTTTAATAAGATCAGCTGCTTAAGGCATCTCCGAAGTCTTACTGAATAGTAGAAACAGCTTTGCTCAGCTTATTCTTAAGTAATTTTCTCCTTTCAGTTTAATCCCTCGAACATTTTGCAGAAACCTAGTTACTGATACTGGCAGAGAAACTAGGTAGGTGGCTGTTGGGTAAGGCAGATTAATCTCAGTAGGAACTGGCCTCAAGGAGTGCTGGGTAAACTGGAGGCTACTAAGTTTTCATACCCCATGAAAAATCATACACAATTAGCTATTTTTGAAAAATAAAAATCTGAAAACAGGATTTGCATTCAGCCTTTTGAAAAGAACCTTGTAGGACCACATTTTGTTATAACAGTTACACTTAAAAATCTTGTCTACTGGTTTTGTGAAATAGTTCAGGCTCAGATTAGTTTCTGTAGTGTCTAAAGGTAGAACTTCCTGTTATCTGACATTCTGTCAATCACAATAGATCTGGATTTGGACTGGACTGTGGTGTTCCAGGCCCCTGATCTATTAGTTCTGACTGTATTAAACTGGGTGACCCTTTACCCCAGTCTCGAGTCTTTAGCTCCATCCTGGCTTACTGGTTGAACTGTGCTTAGTCCCAAGCGTTTTAAAGGTTTGAATGTTTTCAAATGTGGCCCTGCTTTAAACTTCCCTGCAGCTCTACCTCTGACATAACCGCTGTGTTCCTTGGTCTTCATGATGCTGACAGTTCACTGATGTCCTCTGAGATGTTCACAGAATGGCTGCATTTAATCAAATGAAACAAATTCGGACACTACTTTGTGATTAGGTGACTTGTAGAAGTGATGTTTTCCGCTGGATATTCACACACCTTTAAGCTTCTCAATCTGTGAAATTCCAACAAACAACCAGGAAGTTTCATTGATGTCAGTGGAGCTGTCAGTAGGGAACTATTTGTGGTTGACTTGCCTGAAAAGTTGATCTGGTTGTAGAAGTCTGCGGTACTGAGAGCTTAGGTTGGCAGGTGATCATCTCAGGTTTGTGTTGGACTCAGGACGGTTCGAGTGGAATCTGTGACGACCGCCATCATCACTTACTGTCTGCTGTTGAGTCATTTGTAGAGATCCACCAATGGAAATAAATCAGTTGTTAATATTGGCTGATACTGATGCTGGTACCGACATATGGCCCATCCCTTGTCATGTTCATATTTTGTAAATGTTGATACGAAGTATTAAACTGTAATCAGAGGCACAAACTCTGCTTGGGTTGAATGAAAGGTAAATCCCCAACTGGAGTTTTGACTTGCATCAGTTTGCATTTCCGAACTGCACTGGGATGTGCTCAAGTACTAGTATCTAAGTTTACGCAAAATCCTTCTAAAATATGTTAAAATTTGTCTTCATGTCCCAAAGAATATTAAAGTTGAAGAGGTGTGATACTTTTGAGGTTTAAGTCTCTACACATAGAGCTGGTAGCTAATTATCTACCTCTTGTTAAACATGATGATTTGGTTGCTTCAGTCCCTGTAATAAATTTTCAGTTCCCAGGTTGGATGATTGGCTGGCGTTCTTTTTGGCTCATCTTGCATGCCTTGTGGTTGTTTCGTTTCAGTTCTTTTGCCCTTTTTATTAGGGGCTTTTTATGCCTTTCCATCATATTTTTTATTCCTTTTCTAAAATTCATTTCCCTTGTTTCTTGGCAAGATTTCTGCTAGCAGCGTACATATTTTTGTAACTCATGTCACTCGTCTTCCATGCCAGCTTCCTCCTGTTGCGGGTTGCTGTGGAGCTGCAGCGTACCCTTGGGTTGAGAGGCTGAAGGCATCAGGAGCGTGTTGCCAGGTGTTCAAAGTGCCAAAACGACGATAAGCGAGACAAACAACCATGCACACCTGAAGTCACTTTGGAATCTTTATTTAATATAAAATTCATGTTTGTGATTGTGGTAGGAAGCCAAAGAACAAGGTTAAAACGCACGCAGCGACAGGGAGAATATGCAAACTCCAGTCAGCCTTGAGGCGGAATTTAACCAGAAACCCTGTCGCCTTGAGGCAAGCAGGCCTCACAGTAACACACACTATAGTGCGCTATATGAGTAACTTTATTTTAAAATAGTTTTATCACAGTCACATAAACTCAAGTTCTGGTGGATAAACAATAATAGTTGATGTGACTTCTTTCTAATTATTTAATAATGGCATAGAAAACTGAACATAAAAATCAAGGCTGTATCGGGTCGTAACAGCTAAAAATTGAGATTACTGGTCTTTGGATGGTTGGTTTCAGTTGACGTTGTCAGGGCGTGATTTACTGTTAGCAAAGATGACGTAAGTTCATTATATAGATCGACTTTCAATATCATTATCTGAAACATTGTAATCGCAAAACCCTGCTTGGACGCAGTGGATTATCATATTTAAATCAAACAACTTGACTGTAACCAGAGGAGAGGCTTGTGCTTGAATCAGACATTGCATTGGCAGCTGGGACTGATTAGAAACTAAATAAAAGTTGAACAATGGTTGGATGATTCCATTTCCAACCCTCCTCCCATTTCTTCTGTATTTTTGAACTTCAAACAAAGTAGAGCTGCAGCAAAATACGAGAACATTACATTTCTAAATTATTATAGAATGCAGTTACCGAGTGTCCATCACTATGGGATCCACATCACCCTGGTGCCGATCATTTTGGGTAAAGTGTGGCATCGAGGGCCAACTGGCCACTTAATTAGGTAGGTCTCAGTAGTAGTGTTTTGGTCCTCCTCTGTTTGCTAACAGAGAAGTTGATTAAACAGGAAGTGCATTTTTCAGGAACATTACACTGAAAGTGTAACCCCAGAAAAACGGAACGGGGAGGGAGGTCTTACTTTGTACTCGTTCAGGATGGAGGTTTGGAATTGTTTTTATATTGTAATTCACTCTGTTTCTATCTAAATCATGAATCAGGAGGGAGTTTTTCATTGTTTTTTTTTATTATTGTTTTGAAGATTGGAGACCAGTGGAAAGAAAATGCATTACAATTTGAAACATTTCTATCTGGTTAGCAGATGTTTTTTTAAAGATTAAGAATAAGTATTAATTGTTGCGCTGAATGTTTTTGTTTTTAGAGTAATTACATACATGTGTATAATTATTTCTGCCCATTGTTGGCTCAGCGACGGGCATCTCTCCATTTTGGCTGGATCCCATCTTTCTGTTGTTCTGCTGCAGATGTGTCTATTGTTGGGGCCGTTTCTCCGGTCCCTTTTCAGCGGTCCATTCTGAGAGGATGACTTTATTATCCCAACCTCGCCACTGGCATGCTCACCTGGCGTGACATTACAGATCATCGCTATCTGGGGCCAGGGCTTTGTTTCAGGTCGCGACAGCAGCTGACAGTGAGACAAGGGCGAAAACAGCCCACGGTCTCTTGGTGTTGGTGCCGAGCGCCGGCTGAACAGTCGGAGGGATGAGGGGGTGAAAGAGGGCTGAGAGCTCAGGATGAGAAATGGCAGATGGACGAAAGGAGGGCAGATAGGACATGGCGACAGCTGGAATAGGTTGTCAAATCTGTGAGTGGCTGCTGAAAACGAGCCAGTCAGGAGGTTTTTATATCATGGGGGTTATCAAGTTGACCAGCTGGCAGGTAGCCTGGCTATAAAACGAGATGGGAGGCTTGGAGCTGGAAACGGGCGGAAATTCACTGACGTTGAGACCACACTGGCGAGGTGGAGATTGTATTCCTGCATGCTTGCTTTGCAGTTGAATTCAGAATCTGCCAAACGGAAATGCACAGGTCAGCCTCAGGAGTCCAATTAACTTTAAACTGGATTTATTTTACAATAGCATTGAGATTCAAAGCAAGTACTGACTCTTAAGAGTTAACCAGTAAAATATTTGGTTCAGAGTAGGACAAGTAAAGTGGACAAGAGTGTGTTTGTTCTAATAGCTTGTGTAGAACTGGAGGGGCATCAACACAGAATCACCTTTTCTCTCTGTGTGGCTCTTCTGTCTTCAGCAGCAGATTACATTTCTGGAGTTTCTATGTGATGCATGGAAATGTCTTTTTATGCACAGGGGAGGAAGCTGAGATGTCAAGACCAGCTTAAGCCCCTTAAACCGCTCCATCGTTCCAGATTAAATGGCTGACGTGAGGCACTTTAACTCGTGAAAGGCTAGACAAAGAAACCGTTGTAGATCATAAGACTCATTAGGAAGGTTAGACAGAACTTGCAGCTTTCCTTTGGAGTGTAATGGATTTAGCAATAGATTTACATATTTATTAAAGATGACTGACCTTACTGAATTAATAAAAATAGCCAATGTTCTATTAGAGGCTCTAAAATTGTAACCAACCACTGGTTTCCTGCTCTATTTAGTCAGTGAAATCTTCTGCTCTTCATGCAGCGGAAAGACTGGACCCCCAATCCATAATGGTCACACCATTTCAAACGGTTTGTGTTGTCTGAGTCTAAACAAAAGCACAGCATTTATTAAATGGCAATGTAGCTGTTATGAAATTCAAACAGGGCAGAGGAATATGGCGTGTTAAAGATCAACTCTGAGCAGAACATGGTTACAGCTTAGGTATGGTGGAATAAATCCAGAGGATTCTTAGGAGATGTAGAGTTCAAAGCTCTTTATTCTTATCATAATAAACTTTAATATACAGTGTATATGACAAAATAAAAAGAAAGGACTGCTCCATTTTTAGTGAAATCAGACATTGAAACAAAATTCAAAGATAATTCATATATTTTATTTTAAAAAATAGCCAGATGGAGCAAAACGTTGACTCCGACCAACCACGACAAAAGTTACATTTGTATTTCTCTAAAACTCAAAATCTACTTGATTGACGTAAACAAACTCTCAGCTACTTCAGTGCTAGTCGGAGAAAAGATGGAAGGCTCAGTGTTCTGTAATCCAATTGCATGCTGGAAAAAGGCTTTTGCTAATGGAAACTGTGGGCAAAACCTCCCCCTATTAAAAAGTCTTAGAAGCGCTTTGAGGACTGCTGGACCTGCTGTAGCTCCAAGCAGCCCGCTGTAGGCCGGCTTTCAGGCCATGAGGTGGTTTGTTTTGGTCGCTGTTTCTAATGCCAGATAACTACAGTAACAGCTCCTTAAAGATACAGATGTAAAACCGATCCTTTTATTCTGCGTGTCTGTTTACGCTACGTGTAATCCGCTTTTTGTCCACATGTTCAAAGTGTAAAGAATGAGTGTAAATTCTGTCCATTAAGTCTGCTCTGCGCGTCCGTCCAGCTGCTGCAAGGACGCCGCGTTCAGAATATCATGAATCTTGGGCTTTTATTGATTTTTGACTCAACTTCCACAAGGCCAGCTGTGAAGTCAGCATTGTTGCACTAAATTTACTATATTCTCCTGTGTGCTGCGAGAGGATCGCAGTACGCCAGCACTACAACCTAACACTTGAATCTTTATATTTTTTTTTCTTCCCAACAAAAGCTTAATTTCACACACATTCAACAAGATGTCAGTTTAAGATTTATTTATTTTTTCGCTCCACTTACTGTCTCATCTTGCCGCTTTTCAGTCAGCAGAGACACATCTCTGCCTACTCATTTTGCCTCTTTATGAAGCCTCCTCCTGATGCAGCCAAATCCTCTGAAAACATTTTTCGAAATTGATGAATAATTTTTTATTTTTTTTTTCCCTTTCCTCCAAGATTGCTACTACAACTTAATGTGTCCGTGAGACATGTGGCGCACCAGGAGAAGAAGATTTTTTTCCTTCCAAATTTTAATGATTGTCCCTGCAGGCGCTCTTCATATCAGCTGGGTTCTTTCTCTGTTTTCCCATCCAGGGTGGACTGACCCACTTGAATAGGAGATTATATCGTTTTTTTCCTCCTCTGCTCATTTTTGCTTTGATTTATTAATGGTTATTAATTCTCAAATCTAAAATTCCTGCTATCTTGAATTTTCTATTTCCAGGTATGTGGAAGAAAGAGAACTGTACAACTTTATTTCTGTTGCTGCATTACAACTCTGTTCAGAATGATTGAATTTATATCAAGGTTCAACTCAAAGTTGTAAAATAGTCTATAAATAACAAATTCAGTAAGATTTTAGACTTATTTAAAACTTTCAATAACTTATTAAACACAGAATCAAACAAGCAAATGTGTAAATATTTAATTGACATTTATATTGCTTTAAAAGCACAATTATTTCAGCATTTTTTTCATAATTGCATGTTGCAGCATTACATGAATTTGATTGGTTTGCAGTTGATATGATTTGCAAGTCAACCAATCACATGGTAAGGTCCATTTGAGCCATTGTGGCAGTTTCATGATAGATGGCATAATAAATAAAGTTTACTTTTTTATTTGATATTGTAATGTAATTATGACATTATTTATAATTATTATTAAATAATGTAATAAGCAACTGAAAAAAATGTGTTATAGACATATTTTTATTTATACTATTGCAACCTTTCATAATTTTACAGGGTCTTTAAAAGATATATTTTTTATTTGCTTTAGGATCCAACATTTAAAAAATGAGTGTACAAAACTCAAGGTTTGAAATTTAGAATTGCCTTTTCATTGCTCTTTTGCCACCTGGACCTTTCAAAAATGTTTGTCATTGAATATTTCGAAAATCCTTGGAACTTGGATCTAGAAAAATGTGAATTTTGAAATGGAAAAACAAACATTTCTGGCACTGAAAGTGTTCATTTGTTTGAGTGACTGCAACCTTTTCCCTTGCCAAGCTGCAACCTGCTTATCTCACATAGTAGCCACTTTGCTTGAGCATCGTGGCACTTCTCGGTGTGAAATTTCACACTGTAAATATTTTAAGAATAGCTCTTCAAACAGCTGGTTTAGTTCTTTTTGGGAAAATCACTGCCTTCCTTGCTTTGCCATCGTCAGCCTGTTACATTAAGCTCTACAGTCAAACCCGGTGCAGTTAATGTAGGCCTTTGATGGTGTCATCTTCACCTCCCCAGTTTTTCATCTCAACCTGAGCTTTTCAAAGCCTTCTTCTTTTTCCAGATGCGCTCTAGTTAGTGAGATCAAGGGGGATATTTCCGACACCCAAATGATTCCAGCTCAGAGGATGGCACCTCTCCTTTAAAAATACTCCCAAGGCTTTATTGGAATACACTATATGAAAGAGATCATTAGGCACTTCATGTGATTTTCTTTCTTTCTTTTTTTTTTAGCTCCGGTGAAATAAGTGACCCCAAACGTTCACTTTTCCCTATCGGTATAGTTCCAGCGATTCAGCAATTACCACAGTCATTATAATTTCATTTACTGTGACTGCTTATCTTGACCTTGAAACTTTTTCTTTTAGTCCCAGTGCCAAACTGATTTAGGAAGTCTTCTTAATTGCTGCCTCTGTTTTATATTGGCCAGAGCTTTGAGATTACGTTGCTTCTTGTCTTTGTATTTGCAGTTCCCAAATTGTAAACTAACTTAAGTGTGACTCGAGTTATTCAGTTGCATTTTTAAGCAAGACAATCTTGTCAGAGGTCTATATAAATGAACCCGGGGTGCACAAGGAACACTTTGCACTGTTCTTTTGTTGAATATTATAATAGCAGAATACATTTTACTTATAATACTTTTCCTCCACCACAAATCATTCTGGCACCTCTTGACTAATTTGTTGGACATCAAAGGAAGTTACAGCCTATCCAACAGGGGAAGTACAGAATTTATTCTAGCAGTGTTTTTGAAAACACATCGAACATTGCTGTTATAATTTAATATTGCCAGACAAAAAACTTTCAATCAGACATGTTGCCTGACATGGTTCTCTAACCTTGCAAATATATTTCCATTTTGTTTCCAATTCAACTTGTTTTAAAGAAGTACGACACTGAAAGAAGGTCTAAGTGGATGGCATGTGTTATCCAAATGGAACTAATTTTGATCAAATAAGCCATTAATTAACAATTGTAAATCAATTGTTTGCATCCCTATTTGAAATGGCCATTAACTTCATTGCGTAACTAAGCAGACAGATGACACATAGGTAGTGTTTACTTGGGGTAAACACACAGAGCTCACAGTTCATTCCTCTGTGAAAATCTGGTTGAAATTGATTGTTTCAGGCATTGTTAGGAAGGTTGGCATTCTTGGATTAGAAACATTCATAGAAGATTGGGAAATGAAGGCCTAATGAGCTAAATTGAGGTGAAATTCTTTAAATGGAAAACAAAACCTGAAAGATGAAAAGAAAGCAGAAAACTGTCATTAGAACGGACTAAAGAGCCAAAATGGCAGACTTAGCTAATGATAACAGAGAATCTATCTGTGATGCCCATTTGAAACCAAGCATTGGCAAAAGTCCCAAATAAGTTCTGTTGTTGGAACAAACAATGGCCTAAAAGATTACAGCTCACCAAATTAAAATGAATGGCCTAAATAAAAAGTGGAGCAACATTTTATGAAAGCATGATTGTTTGTGACAGTTTGTCAGAGAAGACACAGAATTCAAATCATAGTAAACTAGCAAGCATGGTAGCTAAATCAGCATGCTATGAGGATTTTACTCATACTGTGACGTTGATGGTATGTTTGACATAGCAGAGATTATGGGTCGGTTGAAATGTACTGGAGTACGTGAGGAGGTCACTTTGCGTTATGCCAAAGGTGGAAAGCTGTTGAGATGGATATTTCTTTGAGAAAATGCTCTCAAACAGCAAGCATATGCTCTGGAGTTTCCAGCACAGTCATCAATTTTAATCCAATAGAAAAGTTGTGGTGTGATGCCAAATTTGTAGTTTCTGAGGCAAAATCTCAATGCTGAAGAGTTGGGAAATGTGGTTTAACTTCACTGGGCTGGAAGACTAGTTCACAGGCACCAGAAATCAGTCAACTCAGTGAAACATAAAAATGTGCCACAGTTCTCAGAAATGGTGGTTTGGTACCTGACCTTCCACTTGTCACTGAATAGAGGAATGCTCACGTTGTTTCATTCTGTGTGCAGTGGACACAGGGACCATGACTCTCTCTCAATGAACAAACCTGGACTTTTCATAAAATTATGATTTCTCAACTATTGCCTCCTTTAGCAAACACAGCTGGAGTTCACTTAAACTCACGTTCATTCTGGGTTTCATAGACATAGTTGGATTCCTGGAGGTTTTGTTCCACTTCAATCTTTCTACAAATTTCAGGCAGCATAGATTATGCAAACCGACAGACATGCATCACATTTTATGTGTATATTATAAAGTAAATGACTTTATTTTGTTTGCAACTTTATTAAACACATTCAGTATTCCTAATCAAGTGTTACTAATGCGTTCTGATGACTAACTGTCATTTCTCTACTGATGCAGGAAATGTTGAAAAGAAAGTGGATTATGCTGTGATCTCTTAAAGCGATACCTCCTTGACTTCACAGGAAGCCATGTCAGTCTAGCGCTGGTGGAGTAATTCTGTTCTCCACATGATGCTGTCCGTGCTACTTGCGACATTAATCAGATCAGTGATTTGCTCTTTTGGATCCCTGGGCTGCAGTTCAATCAGCAATTTCATTCCTCCATCTTACTGACATACAAACACAGACACACAGCCGTCCATGCGGTTGCTGTAGAAGAGCTGGCATAATGTCATCTGGCCACTCCCAGGCAAGATTTGGTCCTTTTTGATGGGGGCCAACAAACAAATGCTGGATTTTTATTTTTTTTTGTTTGGCTGTGAAATGCACTCCCATCTTTAGGGCTCATAATGGGGTGCTGGATCTGCTTCCGCCTCTGGCTGGGATTTGGAGATTTGCTTCCCAGACGGCAGTGAGCGGAAGGAAGCCTTTGCTCTCTTCCACTTCTCTTCCTCTGTTGGCTATGAGGGGAGAACGACAGGAGTTTTCATCCAGGATGAGCTCATTGTTTCCTTTTGTGTATCATTTAAGCCTGGAGCCAAATTTTTTGCTAAGATGATATCAGTGTGCATCTCACACAGATGCATTATCTGTGAGTGCCTGTGCTGCCTGATTTTTATCTTTGCTGAAGTTTGAAAGTCGGGTTAGGGCAACTGTCTTTTGAGTCTGGAGTGTATGATAAGATTCATCTCCCTACTGCCTGGAATTTCATTTTGTCTCTCTACAACCACAAACTTTAAGATTTTCTGTGAAGGTTTGGCGTGCATTTTATAATTTGTAGACCCGCCTGCAAGTGCTTTTTGGTGGATGTCTACCATCTTTGCAAAACTAGATCACATTGTTTCCTCTTTTTCTTTTGCAAAAAGATTGGATGGAGGACTGCTAACAGGAATTACCAAGTTCACATCTGTACAGGATGTCTGCACGTCTACGAAATGTCTTCTAAAGTCTTAAATTCATGTGACCAAAAGACTTTAAAATGTCTTAAATTCATTAAAAAAAAAATGTAAGTCAGACTTAAATACCTTAATCACACATTTTGTTATGAAGGGACTATTTAATTTTGAATATTCTCATATATGTACTTTTTTTTCACAGGAATTTTCTGACAGGCAACAGTTTGAATCTTGCTCAGAAATCTTGATTATGTTTAGTGACTCGAGGCAAACTGGGGGTGACGAAGAACAGTGACCGGTGAAAGTCTTCGCCACTTGGGGTGAAACTCAACATAAGAAACACAATAGCGAAGTTGAACATTTTTCAACTTGTGTCATAAACCTGTGTGTACGTGTACATGTGCAAAATTTCAGATCTATGATTGTCGCTTCATGTTGCAAATTCCATAGGAAACGAATGGAGAGGGAGTGAACTCACCTCACGTGTTGACCCCTTTAAGCACAAATTTATCTTCGGTTGGCTGGATGACGGCTGTTTTCGCCACAGACTCACTTCTGTTGCCAACCCACGAGATTCATTTTGTGCAATAAAACTTTTATTCTTGGCATGACAGTGGTTAAGGGTATAGAGAACCATATGTAGTGTGAGAAGCTCAAATCTGCTTCCAAGAGCCACAGACTGACCCCAGAATAACAATTTTTGCTATGCTTGATTGTAACACATCAAGATCCCCCAACCATCCTTTAAATAGCTTTTTTTTCTGTTTTAAATTTCATTTATGGTGGGAAAGACTTTAAAGTCTGAAATCTGACTTTCTGAAACCCACAGGGGGATCACAGAGGATCAACCCACACACCCTGTGTGTATGTTTCAGATCATCATCCTGCTGGAAGATGAAATTCTTTGCATCCTGTAACAGGTTTTCTCTCCAGGGATGCCATATATTTGGCTCCTATGAACCTTGACCAGCCTCTCTCTCCGTCCCTTGCTGTGTCCCCTCACATCGTTTGAGGAAAACTTTAAATAAGACTTTGTTTCTTAGATTTGTGTAGAGAACAGCTAAAGTTTTTTCTTGTCAACAGATGCTCTGTGCTGCTCCTTTCACAGGGCTGTCATTTTAGGTCAACAGACGTGTGGGAACGTTTGCTGCTGTGAAACAGTCTTTTCATTTTTTGGATTAAACTGCTCACATAAAATTTTCACAGTTTGGGATTATGTTTTATGACCAAACCCTGCCTTAAATGTCCATAACTTGGACTATCCCTGCTGTTTTTCTTTCTTTTTTTTTCTGGTTGTTCACTGTTTTCTAAAAATTCAAACTAAGAATAAATTACACAAAAATTTATTCTATTTACTAATTTAAGTATATCCAGAAGAAATATTTTGCGGTGGATATATTGCATACTTTTCATAGTATGCTCTGTAATTCATGTCCATATTCTAGGAGATCTTGCCAGATCTTGTGCATTGCTGCACAGCAACTTCCCTAATTAATGTCATCTTTTACTGCCAATATCATATGCTTCATTAATTTACTGCCGTGTTGATCTAAGACAGTAGATCGACTATGGCAGCTTGGAAGAGAAAAGATGACCAGCAGTGAAGCACTGAATGTTGGGGGTAGAAATTCAGAAATGAGCATGAACCCACAAGAGTAAAAGGTTTGCTTTGTAATTTATGAGCCCCAGTAATGTTTCCTTCAGTCTCGAGGCTTCTATTGCCATGAGACTCAAAAAGGTCACGCATTTGTTTTAGTGGGCACCACAAGTCGAGAAGAAGTATAATTGTTATCTCAGACTGCAGCGACCCCGTGGATGTGTTAGGAAACTCTTTTTTTGCCTCAGCGACTGGAGAAACTCATCCCTGCTCAGCAATCTGTTGGGAGTTTTTGACCTGAATTATAAGTAAAAGTGCATAAAGCTGCAGTATTTTCTTCACAGCCATGAGCAGCCCCTCGTTTTTGTCACGTAAGCCCTTAAGTGTGGGAGCCTCTATGCATCTTGGGTGACATTTAATCAGAGTAATAAGACTTGTCATCTTCTCTTTATTGGATATTATTACAGCAATTTAGCCCCCACCGCCTCCCAATGCTGCGTTCTCTTCAGCTCGTACAATTAGGCATTCAGAATCCCAGTTACGAGGAAGCTGCCTTTTTTGTGTTTTACAAGGTCTGAAAACCCCCAGAGTGATAACTGTAATCGGCACTGTAGCTCATTATGTTGCCCGGATCATTAAAGGCGGCTACATCAAACAAGAATGCTTGGGTTTGCATGTATTTGTCTTGTTGTCGGTATGTTGTCGATGTTCAGTTCCAGCTTTATCTAGCAAGACTTGAATGACTGGTAGATCTTTAACCAGTCCTTTTTCATAAATGGTAAATGCACCATTAGAAAACATTCTTGGCACCAACAGTAATGGGAGCTGGGTTAACAGTCATCAAATTTACAAATCTATCCACAAGACTCAAGGTTTCTGATGAGCGTGTTGATGTGTGTGTATGTGTCTTGAGGTGTTTGGATTTGGTGCTGCTGGTGGTCTTATTAAAGCGTCTCTGCTTCAACACCCTAAAATCTGGGTGTAGTGATGGACTCAAATTGTCTTGTTTGAGAGTGTTTATGTTCTCCCAGTTCCTGTGTGAATTCTCTCCTGAAACTCCTGTCCAAAAACATTACTGTTGGAATCAGCCACACTCAATAGTTCTCTATTGAATCAGATTTTGTGTTTTGGCTTCATCACCAGTGTGATATAAAAAGTTTGCTTTGTACTCCAGAATTGTGTTGACTTCATTGAGATCATAAGTGACTTACCTGGTTGATTTATTATTGCAGCAGTTCTGAACCCTCCTATAATATTCCTTTCTAAGGCATGAAGTATTTTGTGGATTTAAAATATATATATTTTTCTAAAAGTTTTTATAGAAGTTGACATTGACTCGTTAGTTTTCCTTCTGCTTTTCACTTTATGAAAGAGAAACACATACTCTGTTTTAATTCATCAGCATAGGTTCTACTGAATTTATAAGCATTAACTTTAAAAAGACGGTACGGTTTGGGAGTTGAACCTTCCCAGAGACTGACCTGTGGATAAGTGAAGCATCTCTCCGTCATCACGACTGCAAGGGAAGAACAGAGGGGAGGAAGAAAGAAGCACACTCCTCTGTTCTTTCCCATTATATCTCATAACCATAGAATATGAAACAGCAGATGCAGCCATGTGTTAGGAAATAATGATGAGGAGACCTTGGTGGTACAGAGGACGGCGTATAATTACTCAGCCCTTGCAGCAAATTTTGACCCCAGAGGATTTTGGAATCACACTGGCATGCCTGTTCATGCAGACATGGCAGCTTTGGGGCAGCTATAACTTGTAATATGATGTAGGCACACTGTCTTAATGATTGTCGAGTTTGCTGGGAATGGGAGGGGGAGCTGTGGCGGAAAGAGGCATGGAGCCGTTGCAGAGCACCTTACTCTGATATTTAAGCCAATGAGGCAGAACTGTCTTCCTCACTTCCTGCATCGCCTCTCAATGACTCTACAGATCTAAGCAGAGCGATTATGACCAGAGGGGGAGAAATAACAATGTCTTATTCTGCAGAATCATCTATATTGATGGGGTAATCTGCAGGTGTGTTTTTAACAGTTCTAGTTTGTTTTTATCATTCATCTTCTATTGAGATTTTGTGTCTTATAATTGATTTTTATAAAGCTCAGACGTCCCATTCCAGTTCTCTAAGAACATCTAATTAATGACAAATACTTCAACTGTCTTACCAGTAATATCGGTACAATAACAATAAAAAAGGCTATTTTTCAGTATTACTGAAAATCTGAACATACAGGAAAATTCTCCAGGTTATTGAATGGTGTGTACAAATTGAAACCTTTTGTCATGAACACTTAGAAATATATGTGCTCTTTATCAGATGATTTAAATTTTTTGAAAAGTATCATTTCAAAATTAATTCTAGAGGTGTCTAGCTTAATATTTGAGAATGGAAAACTGTAAAAACCATGTTAATTAATAAATTATTCATTTATTGTGACTATAAAAAACCCCTTAAGCAGCCTTTCTGCCATGAATAGCCTTAAATTTTTTATTAGGACCAAGACGGTGTCACCCAGTGTGTGTGAATGAGCAGTTGTTACACAGCTCTGCAGTTAAACAGCGTTTCTCTAATATTTCAAAACAACAAAAAAACGCAATGTAGCCATTTTAAATTGGAGCAGGGGGATGTGATGTATTTTCAAGTAACATAGTTCCATTTTATAGCAGTCTAGTAACCATGTTGCCTTAGTTGTTATGAAAATGCTGCAAAAATCAAAAATAATTTGAAAGGAATTTGACTTTGCATCGTAGTCTTATCGTACACTTTGAAATTGGCCTCTGTCTCTTTAAGATCCTTGTACCCTTTACCATGCTCCCCTTTTAGCACATTCTTGCATATTCCTCAAATATGCAAGAATGAGCAAATCGACACTCCTGGTTTGTTTTCGATGAGGGAGTAACATTATAACATCATGTAAAGTTCAAAAGTCAACTTTTCATATCTCTCCCTTTAAATTCTCCCATCAGTCAAGTTTTTTTTGTGTAGCAAATTTCAGCAGCAAGGCTGTTCAAAATGCATTACATCAAAAAAATACAAATATACAGAGTCACAAAAGACACCATACAGCCAAGAATTTAGAAAACCAGTACCAAACATTCCATTTTGATGAGCGCCATCATCAAAACCATCAATATACATAAAATATGTTGGTTAATGTTTCATTTATTATGGTTAAAAAGCAACTCTATTTTGGTTTTTAGCCCTAATTTAAAGGAACTCAATGTTTCATTTGTCTTACAGTTTTCTGGAAGTTTGTTCCAGGTTTTTTCCAAAAACCTGTCAGCACTTTGGACCACACAAGTTCAAAATCCCATTTCTCTCTGCATCATGTTGCAACTCTTTCTGCCATAGGCCATGAGCTTGGCTAAGGTTTTTATCATGTTAAGTTGGAGGAAATACATTTTCCTGACTCCTTTGTTTTCTTTTTTTTTTTTTTGTTTTCTATATTTACAATTTTCCCAATTCCCCTACCATTGTCTGAGCTTTAGGTTGTCAGCAACTAAAAATATACCCATGGTTAGACTATGCAGCTCGCTACATAAATTATCAGCATTCAGAGTGTGCATGCATGGAACCTGAGATATTGCATCCTTTGCAATTGCTATTTTTTTAAACCTTGATATTGCAAAAATTGTAGTTTGATCTACTGAACAACTCTCCTTCAGATTGGTAAAATTGCAAGCTGTGCACATGTTGTATTGACCAAAAATTAACCTGATGGTAAACCTGCCATCGTGTTCTCATTTAAATGCCGAATGGTAAGAAATTAGTTGTTTTGAAAATCCTCCCTGCCCAGATTTCAGCCTCTGATCATTAGATCAGTAATTATTGTTGCTGTTTCAAATGTTTGCATTTCAGATGTGCCATTGATTTGTTCCCCGTTATGACTGCAGTACTCTTATCTGTGCCAGTAATTACTCCCTGTCTCTGGGACACACCACTTCCTGCTGTTCCTGCCTGGCTCTCTCCCAGTGCTTTCCCTGTTTCTGCTCTGTGGTAACAGTAGATTTTGATAAAAGAGAAGCTCTGCATCCCAGTGGACTCCTTTTTTCTAAATGTGGAATTGGTGTTCCTTTCATCCATTCTCTTTGATTCAGATCCTACTGTTGGAAATTCAGTGACTTTGTGCTTTTGAGAGCATCTCATTTCTCATCTCCCTCCTTACCTATTAAATGGACTCGCAGCACAAATCTTTCCATGCCTCTGAATCCATCTTTTTACAGACAGCCTGGGCTTACTGGCTCTGCAATATTTGGGAAAGAATTGGGGAAAATATTTAACCTGCAGCTTTGGCATGGAAAACGCCACATTCCAGACTCCCAAACACTGGATTCTCCTAACTAGTTCTTGCCTGTTTACCCCCCAGTTAAATCTGCAATCAAAGAGACAAAACTGAAATCACTAGTTACAGACAACAAAAATGTGGATACTACAGTCCCCTCATTTCTTTCAAAACCTTACGGCAAAGCTTAGTACTTAAAAGTGTAGAGAAATATCTATAATATTTGGACCTGGCCTGTCACGATAGCAAATTTTGCCGAGCGATTAATTGTCTCAAAAACTATTGCGATAGACGATAGTATTGTTTGAAGACCTTTTTACACTGACTTAATGGAAATGACATAATAATGCATGTGATTTCCTGCCAAAGATAGATACATTTATTTTCAAAAGAACACCCAACACTGGAACTGATAAACAAAATAAACAAAACAACCAAAAACAAAAATAAAATGGATTCTCCGTCTCCTCTAACAAAAACGTACTTGAATAAAAACACCAAAGTGGAAATAAATACTGGTTTCAACCAAAAGAGTGCAGATTATGAAGTATGTATATTAGATTGCCCTTCAGTAAACATTAGATTTAAATAGAGAAGACGGATACATCGACTACCTGATGCAATAGTTCACACTATCAATCAATCAAATTTTATTTGTATAGCACATTTCAGCAGCAAGGCATTTCAAAATGCTTTACATATTGTTTTTGATGTCCAATGAAAAAAACTTGATCAGTTCATTAAAAAAAGATGACAGAAATACCCAGTGAATTAATTTTTACACTTCATAGAACTTCTAGAATAAGAATAGACAAACAGTTATCGATTATTTATTAATCATTGCAGAATATGTGACTCACACTGTGGTAGTATAGTAAACAACAACCCTTCAGTTAATATTTCCATCTCCAATCAGCGACCTTTTAACAGAAAATCAAAATATATGAATTCATAGGAAGTGATGTAAAAGTCCACTCTGGAACGGCGCTAGCATCGTAAGTAGCAAGTTTAGTTTTTTAACGGTTAGTTTTAACACCGTAAAACGGTTTAACGGTTCGCTACTTATGTAACGAACCGTTAAACCGTTATAGAAAGCCTTTTGTTGTCTCACGCCAGTTTTCTATGAGTTTTATTGAAGTTTGTTTAAAATGAGTCGTTTTGTTAACAGTAAATTGGTGCTTCAGTGGAAGGAACATTAACGAGTTAAACTTTTCAGATCATTAATCGCTTGTATTGGCGGATTAACGCTGACAGCCCTGAAATATATATTTCAAAGTAGGTTTTTCTTTATCAGGTTATCATTTAATAAATTATAGGCTACATCACTATGACTGCAGGGTCTATGCACCTTTTTGCTGCCTGAAGACAAACCGCATAGATCATTTCATTTCTTTTTTTCATTTTGGGAAATCATTGTTAATCTCATCTGATTTATCCCCTTAAATCAGAGCGATCAAAGTGTCGGATAATAGCAGATTAGATTTGATTAAACCAATCTTTCTCAAACTGGTGCAGCTAGCTTACCAAAGGATTGTGTTAAAAATAATAATGGATAATTGAGTTAAGACAATTTATACCACAGCAGATACAGAAAACTACAAATGAAACAATTCAATCATATAAAAATCTATTATCAATCTGTTTATGTTAAATAAATTTTAAAAAATGACATTATTTAAATATTTAGTCATTATTTCATGTACAGTTTGAGTCATGCAGAACTGATGTGTTCGTTTCCATAGCAGCGATCAGAAGCAAGACCTTGCACCAGAGCTCCAGTGCGGTCATTGATGACATCACAGACCTTCTATGATGACCTCATAGAAGGTCAATGAGACTTTAAATGAGTGTAAATCAGTTCATCATCAGTCAGGATCCAAACAGTTCATTGAAACGAATCTTCGTGTCGGACAAATATTTTTACTATTACAAAGATGCCTTACCCCTTGATTTTACCTCTTGGTTGGGGACTTGGATACCTCGTCACAGCAGGAATGAAAAAACTGTGCGACCATTACCTGCCAGGAAAGGACGTAGACCAGAGTGCCTCTCCAGACGAGAGCACTTCCTGTGGGAACCAACCTACAATGGTTCCCAAAGAGCAAACGGACCCGGCTGGATCCGTTTGCCTAGAAGAGCAAGCGGACCCGGCTGAGGCTGGGTCCGTTTGCCTAGAAGAGCAAACGGACCGGTCTGGGTCCATTTGCCTAGAAGAGCAAGCGGACCCGGCTGGGTCTGGGTCCGTTTGCCTAGAAGAGCAAACGGACCGGTCTGGGTCCATTTGCCTAGAAGAGCAAACGGACCTGGCTGGATCCGTTTGCCTAGAAGACCAAACGGACCAGGCTGGGTCTGGATCCGTTTGCCTAGAAGAGCAAACGGACCAGGCTGGGTCTGGATCCGTTTGCCTAGAAGAGCAAACGGACCAGGCTGGGTCTGGATCCGTTTGCCTAGAAGAGCAAACGGACCCGGCTCGCGCTGGGTCCGTTTGCCTAGAAGACCAAACGGACCCGGCTCGCGCTGGGTCCGTTTGCCTAAAGACCAAACGGCGCTGGGTCCGTTGAGAACCAAACGGACCCGGCTGGCGCTGGGTCCGTTTGCCTCGAAGACCACCCGGACCCGGCTCGCGCTGGGTCCGTTTGCCTAGACGACCAAACGGACCCGGCTGGCGCTGGGTCCGTTTGCCTAGAAGACCAAACGGACCCGGCTGGCGCTGGGTCCGTTTGCCTAGAAGACCAAACGGACCCGGCTGGCGCTGGGTCCGTTTGCCTAGAAGACCAAACGGACCCGGCTCGCGCTGGGTCCGTTTGCCTAGAAGACCAAACGGACCCGGCTCGCGCTGGGTCCGTTTGCCTAGAAGACCAAACGGACCCGGCTCGCGCTGGGTCCGTTTGCCTAGAAGACCAAACGGACCCGGCTCGCGCTGGGTCCGTTTGCCTAGAAGACCAAACGGACCCGGCTCGCGCTGGGTCCGTTTGCCTAGAAGACCAAACGGACCCGGCTCGCGCTGGGTCCGTTTGCCTAGAAGACCAAACGGACCCGGCTGGCGCTGGGTCCGTTTGCCTAAGACAAACGGACCCGGCTCGCGCTGGGTCCGTTTGCCTAGAAGACCAAACGGACCCGGCTCGCGCTGGGTCCGTTTGCCTAGAAGAGCAAACGGACCAGGCTGGGTCTGGATCCGTTTGCCTGAAAGACCAGAACTGAATGTGGAGGATCGCACAGAGGACCGCGTCCATATTGAGGAGGGAGTAATGAGGGTCAGTCAGATGGAAGACTGGGATCCTGAAATATACGACAGGATAGATGATGAAGCTTTCTGGATGTGTATCGTGCCAATATTTTACTTTTTGTTTACCTTGTGCTGGGTGTTTTTTCCGTGTTTTATTTCTTTCTGGGCCGGTAATTCCATACTTTTCACTCTTGGCATTGCTTTGTTCTGTTTTAGTGTTTCTACATTTGAAAGTTTTGCACCCCTTGTGGATATATTTTACCATTGTTCCGTCTGACGTTTCTCTCCAGGCACTCTAAAATCACGTCTGTCTAATTGGTCTCTCTAAATTCTCTTTAGGTGCAGATAAAAAAAAAAATTTTGTAATTAAACTTTATAAATAGTTTGCAGGTTTCTCTCCGGGTGCTCCGGCTTCCTGCCACAGTCTAAAAAGATTTAGTGAGCTTTATAGTGAATGCAAATTGACAATATCAATACTATATATCTACATCTATAGATAGATGTTTATATATCTATCTATATAAAGATATAGATATATCGATATCAATATATATATATATATATATATATATATATATATATATAAATTTAAATTTATAAGTATATATCTATGTATAAATATATACTGATATTTATATATCTATCTATATAAATATCTATATATAGATATATGCAAATTGACACTTATATTAATACTATATACCTACATATATAGATCTATATATAGATCTGCATCTATATCCATATATAGATTTACATCTATATATGGATATAGATCTATATATAGATCTATATCCATATATAGATATAGATCTATATATCATCTACATCTCTAAGTATAGAGATGTAGATAGATATATATCTACATATATATATATATATATATATATATATATATATAGATATGTATATCTCTCTCTCTATATATATATATATAGATAGATATGTATCTCTCTCTCTATATATGTATATATACACACACACACACACAGACACATACTGTAATTTCCGGACTATAGAGCGCACCTGATTATAAGCCGCACCCCCTACATTTTTAAAGAAAACACATTTTATACATACATAAGCCGCATGTGCCTACATTGAAACATGAGATATTTACAAAGAAAGACGGTACACAGAAGGTGTTTTTAAAGTTTTGATAATATGCCGTAGGTTTTCCTTATGAACAGCAGCAATATAGCAAAACAACACTAACAGGGTTGGTTTAAATAAAACGGATAATAATATGCCGTAGCATTTCCTTTTTTGACAGCAGCAATATAGCAAAACAACACTAACAGGGTTGGTTTAAATGACATACGGTTAAAAGTCACGGAGAGCCGTCATCCTCTTCCTCCTGGGCACTGAAACCATGGAAGTCTTCTTCCTCAGTGTCTGTTTCCTTCTTTATCGGCCAGCTCGATTGCTTTTAACTTGAAAGCTGTATCATATGCACTTCTTCTTGCATTCTCCATGATGAGGGTCTGTTCAAGCTAATTTTATTCATCCACAAAGCACGATGTTACATTAGTCTTCCTCTACAGATATATTCCAGCTGTCTCACGCTTACCTTTTCTGCTCCAGCGCCCCAACTGGCCGTTAGAAAAAATTCATTAATAAGTCGCATTGTTGTATAAGCCGCAGGGTCGAAAGCGCTTATAGTCCGGAAATTACGGTATATATATATATATATATATATATATATATATATATATATATATATATATATATATATATATATATATACAAATGTATACACACACACACACATATATATATATATATATATATATATATATATATATATATATATATATACACATGTGTATATATATATATATATATATATATAGGCCTGTCACGATAACAAATTTTGCTGAACGATTAATTGTCTCAAAAAACTATTGCGATAGACGATAGTATTGTTTGAAGACCTTTTTACACTGATTTAATGGAAATGACATAATAATGCATGCAATTTCCTGCCAAAGATAGATACACTTTATTTTCAAAAGAACACCCAACACTGGAACTCATAAAATAAACAAAACAACCAAAAATAAAAATAAAATTGATTCTCCGTCTCCTTTAACAAAAATGTACTTGAATAAAAATGAAATAACATAAAGCCAAAGTGTAAATAAATACTGCATTCAACCAAAAGAGTGCAGATTATGAAGTCTGTAAACCATATTGCCCTTCAGTAATCATTAGATTTAAATAGAGAAGATGGAACATCGACTACCTGATGCAATAGTTCACACTACATGTTAGTTCACACCTACATTTTCCCCTTATGACAATCTTAGATCTTTTATCGTACTAAGATTGTCGCTTGTCATCATCCTGTAGTGTGTGGTGTGTTACGGTAGGTCGTTGTGGCCCCTCCGATCTAAATCAGGGGTTTTCCCCGCTGGGATCTTAATGCAGCCTGTTGAATGTGACAGGTAGCCAATCAGAAAGCGCGGATTGTCCTCGTGCTTTCTGAGGGGAAATTACAGAGGGGAATCCCAAACAGCTGAAACGGCGCAACCTGAAGTCCAGCGGACATTGGAGATGATATGTGGAAACAACATTAATGGTTATAAAACATTTCGTACAAAGAATATAGAAATGACGAGGGGAGGAGTTGGAGCGAAATCGCTAGGTTGATGAACCCGGTAACTTTTCAGCTGTTCTTCGTTAACGTGACATAAATAGATTATAATGATTTTCATTCAGTCAGGACGTTACGCTGACACTAGAGCCACATGCGTTGCAGGTAGATTGTAGTAAAGCATTGATTAATGCCTGGTTTTAAAATTAGTTAGCTGGACTTGTAGCCAGCCATTGGAATCGTTATATCTAGGATTTCTGTCGGCTAATGTGTGGTCTCAGATTTTGAAAATGGGCCGACAATCCACCGACAGCACTAAGATGGTGTAGTGTGCGCTGGGCATTACACTAAGGAAATGAGGAAGGGAGGGTCAGTGGAGAGCACCGGAGTTGAGCCTTTTTTCATTTAGCGTCATGAACAGAAAGAGAAAAAGGCTGGAAGAGACGATAACGGCGATAATTAAAATGACGTAGATAGTTTTAATTTATCGATTAATCGATTTCTCGTTTATCGTGACAGGCCTCATTTGGACATATCAGTTGTTGGCCATACGGCAGCATTCATATCAGATATGAATATCAGCCTACATTTTCAAATCAGTAGATCCTTAATGATTACTACTACATTTCTTATTTCTTGGATGGGAATAAATTCTTAATTTGCTAATGTAAAAATAAACTCCTGCACTTTAAATGTAAAATTTCTCCATTTATTTGTAATTTTTGTTTTTCTGTCTTGCCCAGTGTGACATATGCTGCTGCTTTTCTTGGTCAGTTCACCTTTCTTCAAGAGGACCTGCTCTAATAAATTTTAGTTTTACCTGGTGAGATAAAGGTTTGGTAAAAAAAAAAAAAATAAATAAAACAAACAGTGGGTTTGGATATATTTTAATTTTCTTTTTTATGAATGAAAATTTTGTTTGAAAACCACATTTTGTATTCAGTGAAGTGCTTTTAACTACTTCAAAAAGTTCCAGTATGACAAAGAAACAACAGAACTTCACAAGAACTCTCCAGAGAACATGCAGTGTAGTTGGAAATAACTGATGATTTTTACTATGAATGGAGCCTGAGCCTTCTTGTAAATAATAGTTTGATGGGAAAGCTGGGAGTAGAAAGCCTTTTAAAGGTGGAGGCTCTCAGCATGCAGCCTTTTCTGAGGTTGTTGTTGAGCTCTGACTGGAGGTGGCAATTTCTCCAGCAGAGCGAAGCAAGCCTGGAATACAGACTGGGCTCATAGATCCTCACACAGACAGGAGGTACAACTCTTTGCAGTCTCCTTTAGGTCTGTGTGCAACATCCATGCCGTAAACCATTCCTCTTGGAGGATAATTATACACATCTAAAGATTTGCATGGAGACATTTCTTGGCTATAAGCTTTGAGCTGCTCAGTGACATTTAATTATCAGGCGTCGCAATTACTCTCTTGGAAATGTGACGGGATCTGGTAATTTCTCCACATATTTTTAATTAATGTATTGGTAAAATATTACTGCTCCTTGTAATTGTTCCCAACCACCATGTGAGACAAAGTAGCTTCATCTCAGGCTTAAAATTAGGTTACATCTCAAATATTATTGCATTGTAAGTTGTATTACAGTACTTAAGATATGAAAACTCATCAAAAAGACATTAATGCTGAGCACTTTGTACTTTATAATGGAATTGCTTTATATATGTCACATCATTATCATCTGAAATTGCGTTTTTTGTAAATGGAAATTTTATTTGTAATAATTGAGGAGACATTTTTGGCACAATTTATACTTTAAGCTGCAAAATGTTCACATTTACTTTGTAAATGGAAAAATTTGTCTAATTCAAAATAAAGTAATTTTTAATCATGGAGCAATTGAAAAATGGGTGAATAGCGTTGTCAAGGGAAAAAGATTGTCAGCCATAATCTGATTGGATGTCCCTAAATATTTGTTTATATAAAAATATGCTGTTTTCTTGCAAAAACTTCTGAATTGTGTCTTTTCACAAGTGAGCCATTTTCTCCCATCTGTTTTTCTGGGAGGGGATCTATGTGAGAACGTCAAGCGTGCGCTGCGCTTCTGGTTGTCTGAGGTGGGAACAACGCTGCTGGGAAATCACAGGGAAGCAAGTCGCTGACAGATTGACCTTTATGTTTTCAGATATTCCAAATTTTTAACGGTGATCGGACCAAGACGAACATTTTTGGGTGAAGTCTCACCCCACACCTTTTTCCGCTCAGATCAGATTCTCTCCACAACAATTACTGTTTAAAGTTCAGATGTGTTGCGTTTCCTCTGAGATCTGATCGATACCCGCCGAACCCCAGTTGGTTAATTGTATGCTTCGCTTCTTAATGGTGCTACTGAACAGAAGGCCCGGTTTCCTAGCGGTTCTGTCTCTGATGAATTCCCCGCACGTCAGCCCACAATTCTGTAGGAGCTGATGGTCTGGAAGCAGACATAGCAGGAATGAACCCTCTTGTCACAGGCTATTTCAAGGTGCATTTATTGTTGAGCCTTTGCTCCCACCGTGTCCCTAGAAATAACTCTTCCCATTCTGCCCTTCACTCTGAACAGCTCCTTTATGCTGAATAAAACCCCTTTTTAGAAGTTCAGTCACTGATGTGCTATGACAGATATTTATTTTTCCTTCATTTAGGAGGAATTTACATATTTCAGGCTGCCATCTGTAATGATAACCTATTATATCTTATCAAACTAATTTACATGGTTGACGGATGAAAAAAAAAAATGGGGAACATAAAAGGCTTTTGTGTCTTTCTGATTTAATGCCAGTCTAACAATGAGATGTTGAATTTTAATACCCAATAAATAAAACCTCTTTCTTAACTCCAACCACACTAAAAGATACCTGTACTGTTTTTTTCTTACTTTGGGTTTATTCATATTTTTTATTTTTTAAATCACAGTTGGTGGACATTGGTTGCCTCAAGCTGGTTTTCACACTAGCAAATTAAAGTCCCTCTAATCTTTTAGGGGTTGTTTTTTTCCTACAAAAGATGAAGCTGTCAGAGCTGTCAACATCGAACTCAGTTGACCAGACAGCTTCTTCCTCATTGCGACAACACAGAGAGCCAAGTAGGTCGGGACGTTGATTTATTAACATCCCAAATGTTGTTGTAGCTGCTGAGATCAAAATGTAAAGTGCAGCGAAGTGTGAAATGATTCTGTGCAGCAAACTTACCTTTTGTAATTTCTAACAACTTCAACAACCCCCTAAACTCTTGCAGGTACCTGCAAATTACACTTCACTATTTTGTCCTGTGAAGTGAAGTTCCTCTGCCCATTTTAAAGTTTAACAACTTCTTTTGAAATCGTTACAGAATAATGCAGTGTGTGCAGAACTAAACCTTGAGGTATCTCTTCTACAACTAGTATATCTTAAAAACATTAAAATTATTCAGGTTCATGCTGAGATTTGACTAGATGACCTGCAGATCACCAAATGTTTGAATCATTGATAAAAGTTGCCTGAATGATTTCCCGGTAATACTAAATAAAATACAAGTTTTACTTTTCTTAATAATGACGTGTGATGCCAAAAAATTGTGCATTATCTTTAGATTTTCTTAGAATGTTTTGCTCCATATATTTTTTTGCAGTGTAGCCAGCACATTGGTGCTTTATTGCATAAAAATGGGTTAAATCATTTATAGTTGTTAAAGGGAGAAAATTTTGTCTTATAATAAATTGTAAGTCTCCCTTCTGTTTAAAAAAAAAAGCCCTTCTTGCAGAACATTAAGTTTGCCAGCATTTTCCCTGAAGGAAAGAATCCAAGTATCCATTTCTTTGGTAAATGTCACAGTTTTATATTTTCGTTTTAACTGAAATCAAAAGATCCTGCAATACCTTAGACAGGGTCCGGTCTGAGATTCTAATGTTTGATTACCTTAAGAAAAAAAAGCCAGTCTCACAGTATTGGGGTGTCTTAAAAAAAGCATAAAATAAATGTGTGTGAGAGGACATTCTAGTTATTTTAAATGGTTCCTCATCAGCTATAGGCAAAAATAATCCCCTCAAATGTTGCAGCACAACATGTGCTAATAAGCATGTTTGTGTCATCACCGTATCACTTCAAAGGCTTTAAAAATCTGTGACAGATACTCCCAAGCTGCTTGTGCATAGGTCTAACCAAGAGCCTTCATGTATGGGTAAAATAATAATTAGGCTGTCAATAGCAGTTTGTTTACTAAAACAGATCCAGTCATAAGTCATAAGTATCATACACGTCAGTCACTGGAATATGAATAAACGACAGAATATTGATCTACAGGGAACCTACCACCTAGACTAAGAGATGCCTCAGAATGGTCTATTTTGAAAGTGTGTAATCCCCTTCCTGCCAACCTCATTTTTCATACACACCAAAGTGATGAATGTGAGAATGTATATGCTGACTGTCAGAACGCAGAGCTACTGGAAGAAATGAACTGCTCATTGAAAGCTGCTGTTTTTTTATAGGCTGTTCTACTTGCAATTAGAGCGTAGAGACAGTAGAACTTATTATGCTAATGTGACTTAAATAAAATCTTCTTTCTGAGTCTTTTAGAGATGATGCTTTTCTTTTGAGCATGCATTGTTAGCTCTGCATGCTGAGCTGATGTTAGATCTCAACATTTGACAAAAACCCAACCATCTGCTTGTATTACTAAGGCCAGCTGGTTCATTTACCAAACCTATGTTGGAAACCATTGTGTTTATTCCAATGATGATTACTACAGAATGACGGTTTATTTACTCTAGTGATTTTTTGTTTTTGTTTCCTTCATTAATGGGTTTGCTCTTTTTCTAGTTTTGCCCTTATTGTGCAGAAGTTTCTATGCAGTCCTGAAAAGCAGGGAGTTTGATTTTCTTGTATTTGAAGTGTGGAAATAGGAAAGAAGTTAGTAAAGTTTGCATTTTGAGACTTTATCCATGATTGTCTTACAAAAAGGTTGAAAATATCTGATTCTGGAGAATTACGTGCTACATTTCATAGTTTATATTTAATGACTTTCTGTCTTCACAATGGACATAGTTTCTAGGTGTCTTAGTATTTAAAAAATGTATCAATTTGTAGTAATCAAAGTTTACATCTGTGCAGCATTTTTGTATGGTCATACTACTATAAAAACGTGACTGCAATGAGGCTTTTGCCTGAACGATTTACGATGCACAACCGCAGAAGACCGGAGACGTCACACAGCAGCACAATGTCTGGGGAAGTAACGATGGATTCCGCCGTGTATAAATGAATTTTAAGTCAAATAAAATGCAACACAACGATTCAGAGTGAAGGCACTTTCAGGACACATGGATTTATTCCAACATATGGAAGTGACACATTTTGGATTTTTTTGGGTGGGGGGCTAGAAAAATGCAAAAAAAAAAAAAAATGCGATCAGATTTGAGTGGCTTTTTCCTGTGAACATAGAAGAAACTGTCATGATTGATCTAATTGTTTGACTTAGTTTGATTTGTAGATTTTCTCATATAAAATGCTTTTTCTTAGCTGGACAGTATTACTTGAAATATAGTAAACTTTGTTTCCACCAATAACTTGTTGACAATATAATCAAAGCTAGACAAATAAAACCTGGAGAAGCTGTGACCCTAAAACAGCGAATTTTGTACCGATTGGTTTGAAACTCTAACACTTGATTAAATTGTTTCAATAAATGTGCCTTATCCCCTGTAAATCCTCACGAAAATTTGCTGTGCACTGTAAAGCAAAAAGAAATTGCTCCAGGATTGTTGGCTTCTTCCTTCAGAGGTACAGAAAATCGAGCCTGATTTGAAGTTGAGAGGAGATCAAAATGCCGGATGAGTTGGGCTTGTGGTGTAATTTACCCTGAAAATCCAGACAGCTCTCAAATGAGATATTTTCCAACATAGAAACCCCAATATTGAGTGGCAGAGTTGTTTTTAAATGGAAGTTTCTCCAGACACTTAAATAAATGCCTCGACTCACAGAAAAATGTTGTTTATGTGATGCAGTTTAGTTTATAGAGTTCACATTGTTGTCTGGGAAAATTAGGAAAGCGCCATTAAATATTGTTGAATATTAGGTTGATGGGATTAGCTGATTAAAAAACATTATTCTCTCTATGAGCATCTTGGGCTCTGGGATCTAATATCAGGTGTAGAGAAAAAGGTTGGTGACTAGAGAGATGAAGATTTTGCCAAATTTCCGATATCTGATGATGATAAACAATTGACTGGCTGTTCTCACTTGGCCTGTTGCTCCTAAAGAATGGGCATATAAAACATAAAAATGTTTTGTGTGAGTGGACACTGTGAAACAGTGCCCTGGTATCTGGACTTGCAATTATCAGCCTAATTTTTAGCTTAGATATTTAGCTTAAAACCCATTTCTGAGTTATGAATAAATAATGGTGGATTTTACAAAACTCACCCTCAGCCCGTAGGGAGTTAAACCCAGAAAACAGTACAGTGGTCGATAACTCAGCTGCACGTCTCTGTAAATGTGAATGTGCCTTCAGTCAGCTCCAAAACTTTAATAAACTGTACTTGTTGGGGAGATATGTTTACCTGTTAAATTGATTTTCGCTGCTTTAATTGATGCCGTTTGTTTTCTTTTTTTATTATCTAAAAGCTGTGTAGGCGAATCTGTTACTTGAATGGAGTCTCAGCCAGTTGGTGGGTGGTCCTTTTAATGTGTCCCTGGATGGTTTGCATTCAGATTGCTTAACTAAAGCAGACAGAAATGACCCAGGCCACCTCTAAAGGAAACATCCTCGATGCGTTTTCACTGTGTTCATGTATTTAACACTGTCCTGACACAGTGAATTCCTCGGAACGTACGGTCTGTTCCAGGTAAGACCTGAGGGAGACTGTCTTAACACGTTTGTGTATTTGCAGTAGGCTTAGGTGTTACTGATGCAAAAGTTTAATATATAACATTTTTTTTACAGCATGATAATAATGAAGGTATATATTTTACAAATTCATTGCAGTCTGTTTAGACTTGATTGAATAGCTGTGACTTTGCATCACTATAGTCAATCAAATCAAATTTTATTTGTATAGCATATTTCAGCAGCAAGGCATTTCAAAGTGCTTTACATCAAATCAAACACAAACACAATGCAACATAGAATCAATTATCAAAACACGACAATAAGTCAAGTTCCATCAATAAATTTGTAATTGATTACTTTTTAAATACAATCCTAAAAAGGTTGGTTTTTAGTCGAGTTTGCATCCATAAAAGGTTTACCTGTTACACTTCTACTGTTTTTTTGTTTTGTTTTTTCCATGTTTTTTCTCCAAAGGTGGCTCATATTTTTGCGACAGTAGGCAGACAGGAAAGAGGGTGAGGCAAAGGTCGTCGGGACCGGGAGTCAAACCCGCGACGTCTGCGTCGAGGACTAAGGCCTCCAAACGTGGGGCGTGCTAACACCCTGCGCCATCACAGCACGCCCCACACTCCTACTGTGTTATATGGAACAAAATACCTATTGCTATTTTTATTCCCACTCACGCTCACAATCACACAGTTTAAAACGATGTAAACAGACTTTCAAAGAGCTTCTGGCACGAGGCGCCATACACCTCTTTCACAGGATTTCGAGCAGGGACTCCGCCGTCCCTCATGGATTTTTGTGCAATTCTATGGTACCACGACACGAATACTCCTTTGATAATATATTGTTTTGGATCTCTGATGTTCATATCTTTGCTGTTCTATGGCGTCTAAAAGTGAATAAATGTGGAAAAGTAACAATCCCAAAGATAATTTTAGCTTATGGTGGCTCATAAGCATCAACTGCAGGTTATTCCTGTCAAGATAAATCAATATTTCTAAACATTTTTGCCAATTGTAATTGGTAATTTACTATTTAGTTTATTTAGCACTGTCCAGATATGACTAGATCAATTGGGATGCATGTTAGTGCAAAGTGCAAATGGGGTCAGAGTTCAGAGTGTAAAGCAAAGAAACTTTAGTACTCTATTTTATTTCTATTCTTTGCTCTATCTTTCACTGTTTTTGCACTCTGAATGATCTGACGTGACATAAAAATACATTCCTTTTAAAAAGCTTCCTAATTTTCTGTGCTTCCTCTGACTTCCCTTGTAAACACCTCCCTGATACTGAAAGTTACTTAATTAGCATTTTCTGTAGGCATCAGCATCCAGACTGAACAGTTGTTGGCTAGATTAAGTTGTTCTAAGGTGGGGACTACACTGATGGAACAAAGATTGGTCTAAACATTACATCCTGCCCTTGGCAGGATTTATTGTACACACGTTAATGTTGCGATCCTAACGGGGGGAAAAAAGACCAACGTTGGTACCCATAATGCTCAGCTCTAGTTGGTGTCTCAGCTTGGGTTTTGGTTTCTCCGTCTCTTATCGTTGAGGTCATCTGCAGATCTTTCACTTTAGTTGCATGTGTGGCTCATAATAAAGGGGAGAGAACTACGATGCACTTATGCAGCTGACATTGAATAAAGGCATACTGTAGCTTGTAAGTAGTGATGAAGCTCATTTAGTCACGCTGATAATGACGACCTCATCTTACCAGGAAGCTGTTAATCAGTGAATCAGCCCTCGGAGATGTCTGAAAGGGAGGCGAAGCTAAGCCACTCCATATTTCTGCTCTTTGCTTTTATGTACAGAGTTTATATAAGCTTCATCTTTCTCCTTTCAAACATCCACCCAGGAGTGTTGTTGTATTAGTGTTGCTCATCTTCGCTGGCGCTAAGAGAGGCTGCTAGTCATCAAAGGCTTTGTGGCCTGAAACCACATAGGCAGCTATGCATTAAATTGCTAATGTGCCCAGCAGAGCTGCGTTATCAGTCCCATCGACGTGACAGGGGCATGGATGAACCAATCTGTTCAGCTGTCCATGAGATCAATGGAAAATGGGTTTTGCAGATTTTGCTTGGCACTGAGCAAAGTTGTCTCTTTAGAGACTTTGCTTTGAATTGGCTGTGTTTATGCCCCACTGATTTGACAACCGCTGAACAATGAGGCTGAAGAACCTGACTAGTTCCATCTACTTCCAGAGCGTCTCTGTGGAAGCGCTCTCACACCTGGCTGACTCCATTTCATGCTTTCTCACATTCTAGGGTTATATTGATTTGTTTTTTCCAGCTGCAATATCTAAGAAACATGCACCATATGTAGGGGCTTCTCATAATTTTGAGGTCATTAGATCATCTGCATGGACATGCAGAAAGTTGATGGAGAAATGTAATTTTTATTCTACCATAAGACTGAACTACTATGTCTGCATTTTTCTTTTGAGTAGCTCCAGTTGCAGCTAGGGTGGGAGTGGGTTATTCTGTCAGAGTCTCAGGCCTCGGGTTGTTGAGGAATGCCAGCAAAAACCCAAAGGAAAAGCACTATTAACAGATTTTAATAGCTTTTTACAATATTACTTCTACTTCTGTTGGATTTTTGATTACTTTTAAATAGAATTTTGTTTATTTCCTTTAAGCAAATTAAGTGTTGCCTGTGGCTGCTTTGTATTTTATTGCAAGGTAATGTTGTAGAAGTTCATAACAAAATAAGAACGTCATGTTACGGGTAGCTTTTCTGAAGCAGGCATGGATCAGAGACTATTGATGGGAAGATGGACGCAGTTACTGTAAACACGGAGCAACGCTGGAAAGAAAATCTGGGAGTTTTAGAGACGAGAACGGGGTTCCCAGTGAATTTGTTCCGCTGATTAGCTGCTAAAATATCCTAGCTAGCTTGTTATTTTGTGTATCATGAGCAAGTGTAAATTTGTATCTATTACATGACTTTCTTAAATTTCATTAATAATGGTCTTAGTAAATATCTTAAGTCTTACACTTGAGTTATGAAACCTGCATAAACCCTGTATTAGCTACAGTGCACATAAAGCATAATACTTTGTCGGATAGCATGTGCTAACGAGTGTATGTCGTTGTTACATCAAAGGGAATAAGTCAGTATTGTTTGAGTGGGAAGGAGTCTGTCTGCAAAGTGCTGATTCAGAAAGCAATGGGGAGGTTGAATAAATGTGATCTCATCAGACGGAGTATGGTGATGTTTGTGGTGGTAAAGTAGCTAAACCTTCACAGGTGACCCTATGTTCGGTGTAAGCGTTTCTTCAGTTTGACTGAGGATAATGATATAAAATAAGCTTCTTTTGCCGCGCTCAGCAGCCCCTTGATCTCCTCAGCGCAGCATTACCTCATGGGATGATTAAATAAGACTCGATGAAATCTGAATCAAAGAATTTCTCTGGTGCAAAACAGCTTTTTCTTCACAGACAAAGTTATACTCACTCTGATATACACCTCCCAGGTAATTGGCCTTTAGCTGACTTCTCTCTGTTTTGCACCTGGAGTATTTTCCCCCATCCATTTGAGCCTGCGCTCGAACCACAATGCATCCCAAATTAATTAGCTTTGTGGCGAAGGAGCTACCGCTGAGTTCTTCTGCAGCAGTTTTCAGAAGACTGTCAGCTCTTTCTCTCACCTGTTTGACAGCGTTCCAACATGTTGTAAGTGAAATCGCTGACATTTATTCCTACGTCCTGGTTGACTCATTGAATTAGGAGGGAAAACTGAGACCTGTTTAATGTTGTTGTCACATCCCGAGTAAAACCATCTGATCTTGTAACCAAAGCCTGACCTCTGAGCTTTTGGAATCACTACAAAGGCTCAGATTGTGAATGGAGGAAATTAGTGGTTTCACTTCGAACAAGTCAAAACTGTTTAATATTCCTTAGATCCCTCTTAAAATCAGAATAAAATAATCTGTTTTGTGTTGCTTCATGTTTTTGCTTTCATCTCTGCGTAAGACGATTTGATCCTAACGGAGCGTGTCAACTACATTATGCATTGCAATAACCCATCTCTGTCTTCTGCTTTTGTTGTGTTGCTTCAGGTTCAACTACAGATCAACCCATCATCTCACCACCAATGGCTTCTATGAGTTCCTCAACTGGTTTGATGAAAGAGCCTGGTACCCCCTGGGCAGGATTGTTGGTGGAACAGTGAGTGTCTGTTTGAAACGAATCAATCATGCTGTAAAACTCAGCTTTTCTTCTTCTGTTTATTGCATCCAGCGCTGCATTTAACGATGCCCATAAAGTTGTTTTGATCTGAATTTGTCTGGCTGAGGAAAGTGGGCTCCAGTGCTCTTGTTTTGTGTGAGCAGATGAGGTAGGAATGAGATTTCAGAGTAAGGAGTCTACATTCTCTTTTTCCTTCTGGGAAAAAAAAAGTGCACCAGAGGTTGCTTCCCATATAACAATATCATGAAGTTTGCTCTGCCCTAAAAAAAAGTTACTGCAATATTTATGTCATTGTCAATTTGTTTTTATAACCAGGGCTCCTATGGAGTCCAGAACAGTAGAACATTTTATTAAGTTATTTTCCAGGCATAGATTAAGTATGGAAGAAAAAATAATAGTGGAGAGAAATAAGTGTATTTCAAGACTTTGTTGGCTCACCCATTTGTTTTAAATGAAAGTTGCTTCCTTCATGTTTATCTTTTTGGTTTTATTGTTTGTGTACCAGTTTCTCTTTTCAGTCTGTTTTTTTCCTTCCTTGTTTTCTTTTTACTTCCTCCCTTGTGTCATTTTCTATTCTTGTTGTTCTTTCTTTGCATTCCCTTTTCTTCCTTGCAAAATTGTGAAAAATGCATTAACAGGGAGATATTAACATCTGTATCAAAAGAAGCATGACCTTGATTCTTAGTCCGACATTGAATCAGATGATGCCTAGAAATAGCTTTTGGTGAGTCAAATAGCTACTTTCACTGTAAAAAGTAAGATCATATGTATCAAATCTTCATATTATTTTCTTCAAAGTCAGAAGTTTTTTCTACCAAATACTTAGGTGTTTTTTTTTATTTAGCTGTATTTACTTTGATTTATGTTATTGTGACACTGGTTTATTGAGGTCTAATTTGAACATGAGTCCTGGTGAAGTTCAAGACTGATGATTACATCTCTGAGCATTTGATGGATACGCGGGTCTGATCTGAGTCTGACTTTCTGTTCTACAAGCCAGCTGACATACTCAGAAATAGTAGAATAGAAAAACTTCAGGCTCAACTTTGAAGTTGGAAAAGTAAGGAAAAGTCTGAGTGTCTCCTTAAAAAAAAAAAAAAAAAAAGGTTGAATCTCATCTTTAGAGTCCAAGTAGTCAGATCTTGTACTTTTTGTACCTTGTACCTAACATTTTGTAGAGTTTTAAATATCTTTGAAAGTGTTTCTTTGTGACTTTTTCATGAAGGTTTTTAAAAAGTAGCAAAGCTAAAACAATAATTCTGTCTCAGATAATGTCATGTAATATTTCCTTAAAGAACATGCTTATGTTTTTGCCCTGAAACTATTTCAGACAGTGTGGGGAATTTGCATTTTCTTTATTTATTTTCCTTTATTTTTTATTTTAGATGGATCTACAACTCTGCTTCCAAAGGTTGGAATAGGAGTCTGGCACCAGCAAAGTGCTATTAGTTGCAAACATAACATCCGGTAAATGGCTCAGCTAAAGCATGTTGCTTTTCCTTGCAATATTTTCAGATTTCTTAAGAGCAGGGCTTTTAGATGCGGTTAAATTGTTGTACAGTTTATCAGCCTGCTGGTGCTTCATTTGTCCTTGTGAAATTTCCTAAACTATTTTTATTGATATGCTTCAAACTCTATTGAGATATTTTGTTTTTACCTAAGTGCTCTTTGGGGAGCTTTCTGTTGGTGCAGAAACTCCATTTTAACCAGACCAAATGGTGTGGGTTTTTTTTATGTTCTGGAGTTGTTTTCTTCTTATGAAGGCAATGGGGAGAGGAGAAGCAAAGTTTCTTTTTTTTTTTTTTTTGTTTGTTTGTTTTTTCTCGACAGTCTGCTTGTGAAAATGCCGTCAGACATCCAGGTATTGGACTTGAACGAAAAACAAAACAGCAACAGAGTTCTGTGAAAGTCTTGAAGTGGTATTGCTGAAAAACAGATAAGTCTGTATTCTTGAAAATCTAAATAATTCAAAGGTGGATCAGAAACTTTTCACAGATCTGAGCAGCACATTCATTCAGCCCCCTAGTGAATGTGGATACATTCCTATAAGCCCGCTAATACTCTCACTCTTTTATCACTTTGGTATGTAATCAAATCTGAATAGACAGACATACATTTAAAACCATATATTTATTCACACTATAAACCTTTTTTTCTTGGTTTATGCTTTATCAGTCTGATCCTTTTCTATTTAGCCAAGCTAGGAATAAAATAATTTCTATAAGAGAATGTCTTTTAGATGTCTTTTTTGCATTTTTCATGTTTAGATGTTCACCAGTTGAAGTCCTTTTATGAATTCAGCATGTTGTTTCTTGCTTTCGGTCTTCTTCGCATTTGCTCTCCCAACATCAACTCAGCTACCAGCGAGCTACGAGGCTTATCTGTGTTAAATACCTTAGGTCTATTCACCTCCCTCCATCTATTATAACGCCACCTGCTACCTTTCTTTCCCACCGTGTTTCATGAATGCAGCGGGGTTACACTCTTGAGCTCTAATTGCACTCCTTAATGATGCAGCATGAGTGTATAATCTGAAGTCCTCAGTGCAAGATAAATGTGAAAATGTTTCTCAACGTGTTGGCAACAGAGTCCAGCTCAAACGATCAGATGGAGTTTTGTAATCGGACTCTCTAGCATCGTTTCCTCACATAAAGATGGTGAGGCATGTTAATGATGTTCATCACTGAGCTGGCGTTACTTTGCAACAATCAGATATAGTCAGGATGTATACTGACATATTCCCCATAATGTGTGAGAAATTCTCAAAGAGCTGGAATTCAAAGGTCCTCATTTGTTGTGAGCGGTTATAATCAGCTACTGGTAATTGCATTTGCAAAGCTATCTAATAATAATGGATTTATTGGTTCTGTTACAGTTCATGGCTACTTGGTTTAGGTCTCTGTTCCCACAGGGCTCAAGCTGAAACTCGTGATTAGACAGGTAATTACAATTAGAACATGTTTAGTCCTAACTTAATTTTCATGATATTTTCAGACCATCTTTGTCGCACAGTGAGTTGTTTTCTTTTGCAGAAATTAAACAACTATTGCCTGTTTCCATGCTGCACAGTTTAATTCATATGTCTAATTTCTTCTTAGAAAGAATTGCTGAATAATTTACACATTAATCATGTGGCGCAGATTAGTTTGTGCTGGACTGATCTCTGCACAAATTTAGTTAAGCATTAAAAGTATTTTCCTTTTTCTCTTGGACATTAAAATTAAAATTAGCATGCAAGTAGAGGACATTCAGACGTGAGGTTCAGAATGTAAAAGGGAACTCTTGCTCTTATCTGTTTATCATTCATAAATATTAGGGATGTTCTTGCTTTGGAAAATGACCTTCAGCAGTTAAGCTGAAATTTTGGATGAACATAAAAATGTATTGTTGGTTTAAACAAGGACATGTTTTTGTTTTTGTAATGTCCCGATACTTCTCTGAAACAATACTCTGACTTGATATTGCATTAAAGTTAATTAAGTCAATCTACGTTTAAGCATTAGCATTTTAGTAAATAAACCAAGCCTAACTATCTAAAAAAAGAAAAAGGAAAAACAACTAAAAACAATCTTTTAAAATGAGCTAAAATTATTTTTTTGTATTCATACAAGATGTTATAAATTAGACAACATGAATGTATGTCTTCTTGTACCAAATTTAAGTGAAAACTCATTGGCAGTGCTGAGGGGCATCAGGTATATAACGCAAGCAACAAAATAAGTTCAAACAAAGGTTGTGTGTCAACCGATAAACAGATTACATATTTACTTAATGGGCCTTGTCTAAATGACAAACATTTTCTACCATTTTCACACTAAGAAGCTAAATGAAGTGATACCTGATGGTTTTCAGCCTTTTCTGTTTTCCTAATGGTGTCTAACTTTGCAATTTGACATTTCATTACTTTGCAGCAAATTAATTTACCTTGCTGTGTTTGGGGAATGATCATGGTTTTGTAATTTATGTAAACACCAATATATTCTTTTGGCTCTGATGGTTTGATGGACGTTTCAATCATCTTCATTTTCCAACGGTCTCCTGAGAAACTGCCTTTTGTCTGGGCTCTGGATTGAAGCATTCAGTTTTGGAGTCAGAGTATTTTTTTTCCCATGCTTCCTATACTTTTATTTTGGTGCAAAAACAATTATACGATGGAATGACTATTTGTGATAAGATATAAATGGGGAAAGAAGAAGCCAAGAAAAACATTCTTTGGAATTTCAAATGATTGTGTCGAATTGTGCTACAATGACTCATTTGGAAGGTTTGCCTGAAGTTTTATCAACTAAAAACTTCTGTGCTTCATTTTTCCTTTTTTTTTTTTTTGGCATGTCATCAAATGTCAGATCCTGTACTTCAGTTGGCTGGAGGGTTTGGATTGCAACTGAATACTTTCAAAGGGATGTTCACATCACAAAGGGCATATTTTAGGTGTATTTCTTTATTTATTTTTTACTTTTGTGTGCTGTATTGATTTTTAGACCTCTGGACTGTGCTCTGGATCACTTTTATTTCTATACAAGAGTAATTCAAATAAACCATGTTGTAAAAGTCATGTCATATTCAAGCAGATTTCTTTAAAAAGAAACCTTGAGTTAAAGAGGTTAGCAAATGTCAAGTGGCGTTTTACCACTAATTGCTTGTGCACAATGATAGAACAAGACACTGAACCCAAGCCTTGAAAGATTTTATCAGCCGCTCTGAAATAGAACAGGTTTGAAAAGAATCACTGTATCCTGTATTGACCAGACTCCCACAGCTTGGTTTGCAAACAAGTCTTGGTTTGTTGGAGAGCAACTTTAGACATCATATTATTCATGGATTTTTTTTTATATTGATAAAATATGATTGTTTTCAACACAATTTCTGCTTGCTCTCCAAATGTTTCTTGACTCTTAAAACAATGACCAGTATACAGCTTGAAAAGATGAATGTACTGTGCTACTCATCAGTTTACATACAAGGTGTGTTGTTTTACAAACCTATCAAAAGTACTTTAACTGACTGTAAAAGTAAGTTTTATTTTTGAGGATGTGTGGTGCATTGAGGCTCGGCTTTATGTAGTTTCTTTGAAAAAGGATTTATGTGAATCAGGGCCATTCAGTGTCACTCACTGTGAAAATGAGCATTTTTCATTTGATCTCTATTGAGCTGCTTTTCTATAGCCATTAACAATCTAATGTTTTTGTATTTATTTATGCGTACGATTTAAAAATCTGTAATTTTGTGTTTGCATACTTTCCTTGAAAACAAAGTCTAAAAGCATGTGAATATAAAAAGGTCTTCGAGAACTCCCAGTTGACTTGGCAGGAGTGCAGTGCCAGATGGCGAATGGCGTATTGCCATATAGGGAGCACAGACATTTTGATGCCAGGAAGGAGGGTCATTCTTATGGTCATGCCAAATGCAAATATCTCCCTGTAACATGCTAATCTATGCAAAGTTGTACTGCTTCCAAGAAACGGTGCATAAAGATGTAGCAAAACCATGATAAAGGTGGATCTGAAGAATCATTAAGTCTACAGTTTACCAAAAGTTAGACTGAGTTCAAGTCATATGTAATCTCAAATATTCTACATATAAACCAAATAAGCTCTAAACAAATGGTCATTTAATTTCCCAGATGTGAAGGTTGACTTTTGTAGTCCAGTGAAATGAGAAGCAAAAGACAGATGATGTTTGGCCTAAAAATGGCTCAGACCACTAACAGCGACTTTACATTGGAGCACTCTTATGGCAGCTCACTTATTTAGTGTGTAGGTTAATTGAGAAAATGCAGCTCTGTTTGCATGACTGAGCCAAATCATTTTTGAACATAAGCATGCTTTAGAGACATGGTATTTACCTCACCTCCCACGCTGCTTTCAAAGTCATAAAATGGTTGTGTGAGAGCTTTCATTTGCATTAAGTCTATGCTTTTAAAACATGGAGGAGAGTTGGGTTTTTCCTCAGTTCTAACCATAATGTAGTTAAGAGCATTTGCCTTGAAAACATCAGTTAAAAAGTTTTTCCAAATGCTGTTTTTCCAGTTGCTTATACCACCTCTTCTATTCGTCAGCAGTGAACTGAGAAATTGGCTAATAACCGATTTGGACAGTTTTTTTTTACCTGCTGGGCCAGTCAGAAACTCAAAAATCTACTCCTTGTTTTTGGCTTTTGCTGCCATATTGCTGTAACACTCTTTAGTGTGCACTCTTGTCATTGAGGAAAGTACACTAAAGGGCAGCTCACATTGGCAGAAAATGTGGGCTTATTTTCTAATGAACAGCCTAGACCAGCACGGTCTGGTGGCCTGTCAATGCTTCAAGGTAAGATGCTATTGGCATCTTGCATTTTATCATGAACCTCTAGTTTAATACCTTTAAGAAATGCAGTGGAGACCTCATAATGAGGTAACTTCTAGAAATACACATTTTGCTTAAGATTGGCAGCAATAGTGAGTCATTTATCATTAATGATAAAAATATGTTTGTTTGTGGTAGAATGGGAGTCACACCGAAAGAAAGATGTCAAATGTATCATTCTCTCCTTTTTAAATAGTAAACCTGTTTACAGTGATTGCTCACACATAAACACGTTTGTATTTTTGCCCATATTAAGACTTTGTATTGTTTTCCATTAATTTCAGTAGCTGCTTTTATGTTTAACCTCTTAACACTTCGCCTGACCCTAACTATTACAAATATATTCCTAATCCTGACCTTAACAAAAACTTAATTCACCCCATACCTCTAAACATAACCCCTAACCTTAAACAAGCGGTGTTCATCGCATTAGGCCTGGGCTTTGGTCCCCATAAGACCCATTGGTCTTCAGAAGGTTAGTAAATATGCCAGAGAAGGTCCCAAATAGAAAAGCTAAGCAAGTACACAAAGTGTGAGGTTGACTCTGTTCACTACATAAATACTTAATGACTGCTACCAACAGGAAGTTGTAGAAAAAAACATTTTGAAGTTATTTAAGTAAATTTAAGAAAATAATGAATTGGCTGTTCTTATGACTAGGTTAAAACTTTTAATCAGAAATGAGCCATAGATTTCTGATCTGTGCATCTTTAGTATTCATGTCTTCCTTATTATTTTGTAGCTTTTCATACATCCTCATAAATGTCCATTTCTCCTTGCCTTTTCCTTTACCTTGCCCCGTGTTTCAAATCAAAATTAGATAGTAGATCTCGACAACCCTCATTAATCGTGTATGAAAACATTAATCCTCCAAGCACTCGGATGGCTCGCACCAGTTGGAGGACAGATGACTTGATACCAGTTAACGTGACAGTGAAGTACGTATCTGCTGAGACCAGTCCAGTTGGCCTCTTCTTTTTATTCTCTTTTCTCCCCGGCCCGCCCTTCTCTCCCCAGAGGACGGTTGTCAGTTGCTCTTTCTTTCTGAGCTGCAAATAAGAAAGGAAAGCCTCTTTAATGTGCCAGCCTGTAACAACAGCGGGCTGTCAAGCCGATAACCCACTCTTTGTCTCCACGAGGACAATTGGAATACATATTTTGTAAGGGCTTTTGTCAGGTTTTCAACATTTCATAATGAGAACTCTGTACTTTTAGCATCTATTCATTTTGAAAACCAAAACATTTAAGCCAAACTAGATCTTTTAAAAAAGCCCCTGTTAAACAGTAGCAGTTTTCCTCATCTAGGTCACAATACAGAGTTCAAACTAGCTAGTAATTATAAGATTAATGCAGGGAACGATGGAAATTTGTTCCAATAGACAGAATCAAATCCTCTGAGTCGAGAGAGAAAGAGAGTCGACTCTCATTGAAATAGATTGGCTGGCGTAGCTTGGATCTTGTAGGCTAATTAGAAACATAGAGACACGAGTTTATTAGGAGAAGTAGAGTATAGACTGAGGCTACACTGAATGCACATTAGAGATCACTTACTTTTATGCATAACCTTTTTTTACACCTGACATCTCTAGTACACTACAACAGGCTCTAATTGGATCGTCTCTCATGGTTAGAGGAGATGGGGGCATGAGGCCTCACCTACACGGGCCACAGTTCGATTTCAGCACGAGGAGCTAATAATCATACATTCTGCTGAAGAAATGCTGCCTTTTTTCATTCAGTGCTTTTTTTTTTCATTTCATTGCTTTTTAAACTAGTTTGTCAAGATTATCCTTCTGCTGCAAGGTTGATCTTGACTAAAGCGAATCCATAAAGATGATGAAAGATTAATTTTAAGCTGAAATATTCACTGTAATTGTTCCCCTCACCTCTAAAAATGCCTTGGATAGTTTGGTTTAAACTGAATTTTATTTGCATTCATGAGCTGCAGCTTTTCCAAAGAGCTGTTATACACAAATCATGCATTAATGAAGAAAGTTAATACAAAGCCTGTTTGGAGCTGTCAAGTTGGTTTTTTAAAATCAGCTGAGCTAATGGCCCTACAGGGAAAGTGGAGGATTTAAGTCTGTAACACCCAGCTGTGCCCGCACACTGTTCTAAGGTCACCCACCAAGCTTCCAATTTACCAGTGACTAAACTTTAATCTTAAATGTTATATTTAATTAGTTACTCACTGTTTTTGAACAAATACAGAGCAGAAGTATTTTTTTTCTGTCTGAATCAGTGAGACTCTGTGAGAAATTAACACATTAGATCCGCTGTTCTGCTACACTGAGTCTTAAGAGAATTAGAAACTAACAAATAGAAGATTTGCCACAACACTGAATTTGTGAAGAAGGGTCTTGATACTGTGCATTTGAGCCTTGTCAAAGGTCTCGTTGCTAAAAAAAAATTAAAAGCACTACAGATATATTGTAAGTGCATTAAAGTTATTAGAAACAATGGCCTTTTTTCCACACATTGGAACCTCCTAACAGTTGTAAACAAACTGGGTTTCTTTTTGCACTTTATAAGTCATTATAAAAACAATCTGCAGGTGTGAACTTATGTTCAACTGATAGTTTGAGTTTTAAGAACCAGAGTTGTTGCCTTTGGAAGAAACAAAATTGCAGAACTTGCAAAAGGCTTCCAAACTGCTCATTTGCTGTTTTTTTTTTCTTTCTTTTTATTCATCCTCATAAAAGCAGTATAGTTATCAACTGCTTGAGCAACCTCAATTAAAATGCCACGATTTCCCTGCAGCACAGTATTTACATAAAAATGTGAAACCTACTATATAATCCATATTGCTTAAAAACCATAAGCAAAGATAATTCATTATCCTAGAATAGATTTTATCTATCTTCCCCTCTCATTAAATAATTTTTACATTTTCATTTATTTGTTTAGCAATAAAGTATAGAAGAGATCATAACATATCATGAATATACAGTAAATTAATCAGTAAGGTTGCCAAATCTTCAGATTCTTTTTACCTGCATCTCTACAATCAGTTTAGCCATAGTGCAGAGCGGAAACACAATCTGTGTTTCTACTGATCACTTTGAGTGTATCACAGTGAAAAGTGTTTTTAAAATTGTCATGTGTTCTGCCGCAACTATTAAAAAATTGTTGTAAAGTTGACGTCTTTCCCATTATAACTAAACTGGATGCTTATTTCTAAATCTGTCAATTACATTTTGAGTTTGAACTTCAACATGAGAACAAAATTGATTCTACTTGTCTCATCATATTCAGTCCATATGTGCAATAAGGAGGCGTGTGCACTTCTGTTCAACTGGAAGCCCAAATTTAATGCCATATGCAGAGCCTGATTGTTGCACCTCATTTTATTCCCTGCGCCATACATCAGCGACCACTGCCTCTAACAGGCTGCGATATGTTGATGTGTAAAAAGAGTTGTAACACGTCTTTTCCAAAATGGCACAAATTGGCCATTTTGGAAAAGTCAAAAAACTATGCATGATAGGAAAGTTGAAGATGGGTAAGTTGAAAAACTATGCATGGGTTTGACAGTTGCTTTATAATTTCTATGGTAAACTGTAAAATATAAGACAACAAGCTGTGTAATGTATCTTATGTTGTGAGATCTTATGAATCCTCTCACCGCCTCTTGAACTCAACCGCCATATTTTTTGTCGCTCTAATCTCTGTGTGTCTCTGCCCTCAGGTCTACCCAGGGCTCATGGTGACCGCCGGCCTTATCCACTACGTTCTCAACCTGCTTCATGTCACGGTGCACATCCGGGATGTGTGTGTGTTCCTGGCGCCGGTGTTCAGCGGCCTGACGGCCATCTCCACCTTCCTGCTGACACGAGAGCTGTGGAACCAGGGCGCAGGGCTGCTGGCAGCCTGCTTCATTGCCATCGTCCCGGGCTACATCTCCCGCTCTGTGGCGGGCTCCTTTGACAACGAAGGCATCGCCATCTTTGCACTGCAGTTCACCTACTACCTTTGGGTATGTAGATCTAATCTAAATAGAGAGAAAGTGACATTTTTCTATACATGTTTATGTGATAGTTTTGTCATGTTTTCTGCCGTTGCTCATCTGTCTGAAGTCGTAGACTCTTTTTTTTCTAAGAGACGAGGTTTATGTAGCCAGGAAAGTAGGGCCCTACTTTCAAATCTTGCTTGCCTCACATCTTAAATTATTTATCCGTAGCCTTGAAAAGAAAGCTGGCGATCTTTGCAGGCCATGTGGTTCACAGAATCCAAACTGAACTAGAAAAACCTTCACAATGAGATGACCTTTTAGAGTACAATCAAGCCTGGTTATTGTGGAATTAGGCCAATTAACATCCTTTTTTTTCTCTTTAGTCCACAAGTTTCACAGTGACCAACAAAACATGTCATCTCACTCACCTGTTTCCTCCTTGTAATTTTCTTAATCCTTAGTTATTAAAACATTACTCATATTTTATCAAAAAAGTGTTTCCACAGACAAGATTTATATTTTTTGTCCTCCAGCTAAAATATAACTCGGTTGTTTACAAAAGCCACACCAAAACACCACACTGCAGCTTTTCAAGATGAAAGACGCTTAAAAAACAGTTTTCAAAGAGTTTGTTCGCTCATTCAGTTGCATCAGCAGCTGCCTCAAAGCCCTGCAGATATCTTCATATGAAAGCATCATACATGCATGCATGAAATTGCTATGCAAACAGTTTGATCATGAAACTGTTTGCATATTGATATTGAACTTGACCTTGCCAACTGTTAATGGATGTTTTTATTCATTCTGCATTACTTCAGTTTTCTAATGTTTTTTATTCATCAATTTTGAATTCTGCTGAACAAACTTTAATCTGCTCTATCTATAAAAACCATTCTGCTCTTAATATGAAAAATGCGACTTATTTGCAATATCAAAAGGATGAAAGAGTTGTATATAAGATAAAATAATGCTTTAATGTTGCCATATAAACTAAGCTTTTAAACTTGTAACTAGTACAGATTTGATTAAAACCTTCTAGTGTTTATACTTTTAGTCCAGTTATAAAAGCTTATAGTCGATTCTGCTGCTGTTGAACCCGAGATGAACGCCGGAGAATTAACAAAGTTTTCTACGGCTTATCCTAAATTCATGTTGAACATATTTATGAAATAATATTCTTTTTCCCCATTCAGTCTCTGAAAATTATTCCATTAACAAATCTTTCACATGCCTATGTTGTTATAATACGGACGTCTCAAAATACTGTGATCCAATTACCAGCCCTGCACACTGTTGCTATGTGAGACCAAAGAAAAATCACGACATTTTAGCCGAATACCAATTTGTTTTTGTAGATTTATTACTAATAAGCCAGCTGCTGTGCCACTAAAAATACAGAGAGTTAAAAGCACTTGTACAGTATTATTTTAAGTTTGGATATCTATGAAATTGGACTCTATGCTTTTCCAAATCTGTGGGAAAATGAGAGAAGAAAAAATGTTTTGATTTCCAAACTTTTCATTATCTGAAAGATCATATTTTGAACTACTATCAGTGTCATTGACTTTCTTTAATGCAGTGCTTCTACCCACAGACAACCCCACAACTATTCCCAAAACATAATAATTGTAAATGTTTTCAACTTAAATGTCTCCAATGTTATAAAACAGGGTCATAAAAATCCCAAAATTTGAATCTGAGACATAAAATGGAGTGTACCGTATTCAGGAGACCTGAATATTTTCTTTTGACATTTATTCCCACCGTGTGACTGTAAACCTAATCTTGGCTGATGTTCTCTTTAAACGTCAATCCTCAATCACTTCCTTTACAAGGAACGTTCTCTAAAAAGGCTAATGCACCTTGCCAGCAGGGGAGATAGTGGAGATATTTAAAATCTGAACTAAGAGGAACCCTGGCATGAACTAAAATTAGATCTTGGCTTGATACAGCAACGAGAACTACGAGTGTGTGAGAATCTTTTCAGACTGTTCTTTGTATTGTGTTTAAGTCTGTCAATACTCAAGTCAGATTTTGTTTTCATGTGATGAAATGTTTCATATAAATCCCATATTTGTTATTTAAATATCTAAATGTATCCAGGTGCTAATTTTCTTCATGCATCTCTTAAACTGAATAGCTTTAGCCTCCAGCGTTGGAAAAGCCTGATTAGTAGCTGCAGTCCTGATTATTCCCATTCAAGCTGAGTTGAGTTAATAAAATGAAAAAGAGCTTTTGTTAAATATGCCAGAGGCGAGTTTCAATTTTTAATGGAAGATCCAAGGCTATTTGTCCAATTTTATTTTACCTTTTAAGCATCGATATTAATTTGTGTTAGTGTGAAAACACGTGGTACAGTGGAGACTCTCATCCAGATGGAGGGTCTTGTTCACGCCTATTGCAGTATGAACACCAATCAGGTCAGACAGAAGCTGTATTCATGGTTCCAACGCATGCTTTGCTTCTTTCCTTTCTCATTCTATATTTTTATTTCTGTCCTCCATTCCTTTCTCCTTTGTGTCCAGTTTCAGTTTCCTCTCATTCCATATTAAATGCCTTCCCACTAAAGTAATAGTTGGCGCAAATCGAAAGTGAACTTTTGTATTAATATTTTAAAATAACCCTAAAGAACTGAGAATTTGGAAGATGATGGTCTTGTCCCTTTAAGAGCACAACTGCATTTGGTTTCAAGGTTGTGCCTCGTTACTTTTTGAAACAACTTTGTGGCTTGCCTTTTTTTTGTTTGTTTTACTTTACTTCATTTCTGATGCTGAGCTACAGTTTGCCGTCCAGCTCTTAGAGCTTGTTTCTAAGTTTCCATCTCCCTGATAAAAGCCACTGTGTTTGGGCTCTGACTCAGCAGCGTAGCCACATTGATAGTTCCGCTCTTTTAAACCCAGATCCTCTTGCAGTCTACTCTGCACATGTTTTGTCAAATACAATCATAAAGTATGTGATGTTTTCTGTTAGCTCTTATAGGTGGATGTGAAACAGGAAGTTGGTCAGACAATCGGTGCAGGTGGATCTTGTCCCTCCGTCCTAGTAACGTTTTCAAGTTCAGCTTTTGCAAGTTAAAAGCTCAAAAATATGAATCAGATCAACTTTGCTGTATTATCTGCTGAAAGTCTTCTCTTTACTAGTGTTGCACCTCTGTTGTGAGAATATTAATTTCAGGTAATATTGACTTACAGTTTACAGATTGTACATAACACAATATCACTGAGCTGTAATGGGGTAAAACAGGATTGCAGAAGTGTGAGAAAGCAAATGCAGAAGTAGCACAGCCTACAGGTGCAAAGCAAGCTGGGCCTCACTGAGGTGGGAAATGTTCAGTAGGGTAAGATGACATCCACCATTTTTTGTATTTAAAAGTAAGATGTGTGGCTGTTTGAAAATGGTTTTACAGAGATCAGTCAGTTAGCAACCAAAGCTGAAATGCCAGAGATGTGTGAATGTGCTGGTGTCAGTGGTGTTAAGCCACAGCTCTTTGGTTCTGCAATCCCATCTGCATGCTGTGAAAGCAAACACAGCACCTTGAGAAATGTATTTGTGGTTTATCTGCTCAAAAGCAGCAACATTGAACACCCTTTTACTGACTTTAAGGAATCAATAGAAACCAAAAACATCACTGCAAAATGTTTACAAGAAGAGCTGGCCGTCAGTATTTATTTTTTCATTTGGGTAAACGTTGGATATGTCTAATCTAAAAATCTATAAATTACTATAAGACTATGCAGCTTTCACATTCGCCTTAGAAGATGATACATTTTATTCTAACGTCTATAAAGAGCCTGATTGATTTTTTTATTCATGTATTTTTTTTACGAAAATGCTAAGTGGTTTTAAATTATTGGGAAGAAAAACTTGTGCAGTGAAAACATTGATTCTTCCAGCTGAACAAACAGTTAATAGACAGTCTCGTCTAAGTTCTAGTGTTTATTCCTCCATGGTGTGCCGAGTTTATTCAACAAACACCTGGTTGGGTGAAGCTTGGCCCATGTTGGCCCAGTCTGATTGACATTAAGCACAGTGTCATTAATGAGAATCTCACCAGCTTTCTTTACAGCTTCTGGAAAGGAGCCAAACCTTTGAAAAACGTCTTCGTTGCAGTGGTGACTTCTAAAAAAAAAAAAAAAAAGCCATCAACGTTTGGGAAATCATTCCAGGTTGAAGGACAAGCGATATAAATGCTGCGTGCTTCCATACAAGGGACTTTATTGTTCTGCTGTTGTCCTACTTAAACTGACACAGACAGCCTATTCTGAATTTAAAAAGCTTTCAGAGACACAAAATGTTACTGACACGAGTGTTAAAATGGAAAGGAGCATGCATTTAAAAACAAAGAAAAGGGAAGCAATGCATCAAATGGTTGACAGAAAGCTGGCAGCATACTTGCAACGATGAAATGGAAAAAATACACCGCTATGCAAAAGCAGTCATAACCCTTGAACTTGTTCACATTTTGCCATGTGTATTATGCTATTGGGTGATTTTAACTAAAGTGCCTTGAGTGGTCAGTACTACTAGAAAAATGCAATGTTTATTAATTAGGTGACATCTGAAGTCAACTTGTTGTACTGCTTTTTATAAGAGATCAAAGAGAAATTCAATGAAATGCTCAGATTTTAATTAAAATATTTTTGAAAACCATGTTTTCTTTCCAGCCACTTCACTAGTATGAACTACTTTGTGTTGGTAGCGCATAATTAGGTAGAAAAAATTCAAGAGGTTTATGGAGCCTCATACAGTATACGAGCTATTTGTCTTAAACTGAGATTGAAAAGGAAAGGTAAGGAAACGGAGAAAACAGAACAGAGTTTAGTTGAGATGAATGGAGCCGCGCAGACTGCAGAGTCGGCAGAAAACTCAGCAGAGGGCTGTAGTTGATTGAATTTTGGAAGAGGTTAGCTGCAGCTTTGTTCTGACTCTTTAAACTGCTTTGCGACAGAATCCATCTATTGTCTTGTAAAGTGGAGTTATGCTTTTAGTATTTTCTCAAAATCGCTGGAAACTCTTTCAAATAATAGAAAGTGTCAGGAAGTTACGCTACAGTTCTGCCTTTACTAACCTTCATCGACACCTATAACACATCTGCCATGACGTGTGTCTATGAGGTTGTAGAGGACACGTTTGTTTCTGCTTCATCGTAATGGCCTCTTGTCATCTGGTGTGGTGGGACAATACATCTCGAAGCGAGGCAGGTGTTCAACACGGCAGCCATCAACGCCTCTTAAGGCGGCATGTCATGAGCAAGGCAGTGCCATCAAGAAGAATCTCGCTGCACTCATCATATGCCCATTCACATCTTCCCTTCAATTTAGCAAGGGCCCTGAAAAACAATCATCCTGGCCATGCACCACTGCTTCCCATTATCAGTCTCATTTACCCACATTTGTCTTTGTGGTTTTCTTGTCCTTCGCTCTATCCTTCTCCAAGATTGCCTTGCGTTAATTGTCTTTGTCGTTCTTTGTCTTTATCGAGCGGCGTCTCCTCCTCCTCTTCCTGGTTATTCCGTGCTTACCTTCTTTTTCTGTATCATCTTATTGCTTGTTAATTTCTTCCACTTTATCCTCTTAGCATTTCATAAACAGTGTTGTTCTCTCCGGTCTCAACCCAATCTTCATTATCCAACTCTTTCATTTTAACCACTAAAAAACCCATTCAACTCTATTCTCTTGATCTCTGTGTTTACCCCCCTGCCCCCCAACACACATGCACACACACATTCTCCCATAATCTATAATTGAATCCACTCACACAGAGGAGAGTTGCTCCATTTGTCTGCATAAGAAAAACAGTCGCCCAGCACACAGTTGCACAGTGTCCCTCCGTTTCTTTAACCCTGTGCACCATGGCTGTATTGTTGGACCAGTAATTCCGCTCTTTCTCTTGGTTCATATTTAATTAGCTGGTCTGGTACCACACTGAGAGACTTGTGTGGCTAAACAAAGGCAGCAGCCCTGACGGGTTCGGGGGGGTTGGCCACAAGTTGAACACCAGGCTGGATGCAGCTCAGCTTCACTAGTTTGGATGATCTCAAGGAAAAGCTGCAGATTGTTCAGTGGCTCTTGTTGTCCTCTGTGGTTACTGATGTCACTCTTGAAGTGTTCCTGTGAAATCTGAAGATGTCTGGATAATCTTTACAGATCTGGATAAAGCCTATTTAAAAGCTACTCAACTCTAACTTCTTCTTTTTGGTTCTATATTAAAAATCTTTTAAATTTACAATTGTTTATATATTATTAGAAATGTCCTAAAAAAAAGGCCGAAAAGAAATGAGAACATCTGATTTTTAGGTCCAGGAAAATAGTTTTCACATGAAAAATGTGTAGCATCTCTGCTTTTAAAAAGCAGTGAGTACTTCAAATAGAAATATTTATGGGGAAAGTTTAGCAGTCTCCAGCAGTTTTGTCTACTAAACTGATTTTCACTAGTTTTGGTTACACCTTAGCTTCCGTTTTTATTTTCTGCCTTCCATGGTTTTCAAAATGTATATCTCCTATCTATTCTTCACTGAGTCTCTTCAGCCAACCGCTATTTTATCCTTCCCCACGGACTACTGGCGAAATATTCTGGCCCCTACTGATAATTTAAAGTATCACCCTGATTTAAAGACCAACTGTTATGAAATTTTATAGGATTGGTCGGGGTGAATAAATTGACCAATAAACTCTTTTAACTGCTTATTTTAATGGTTCTGTCACCTAATATATCTTAACATGCATTAACACGCACAGTGGACACTAATTTGGCCCTACAGCAGAGGGTGACATCTATGGTATTCCAATCTCCACAGTCAATCAACCTAAAGAAAAATAAACAGCAAGTTTTGGCCAGTGTTATTGTGCCTTGGAGGTTCAGTTTCCTAAGCTGCATTTTGTTTTACATTAGATATGCTCTACAAAAACATACCAATTATTCTCCAAATAATTTGGAATTACGTTGAACTTAGTTCTCCTTCAAAGTGGAGATTAAGATGTTACTTGATCACAACCTATCAGTCATTCATGTTAGATCTCGTTTATGTTTTACCTTTAAAACCTAATTGTTTTGTTTGTGTGGGTGAAGACATCAGAATCCCACTCTAGATTTTGTGCAAAAAGCTGCTAATTTATTGTTCAAATCAGACCTGCATTCTTTGTAATGGGCAGTGTTCCCTAGTAAAGCGTTCCCTCCACAATGGGACCAAATTAGATTGATGGGAGCTACTGTGAGACAGGAAAAAACAGGCTTGACTGAATTTTAAAACCTTTTTTTGTGTGTTGGTGTAAAAACGGAAAGCTTGAACATGAAGTAGGGCAGGGGATTTAACAGTCACAGTCTGACAGCAGAATATGCCCAAAGGTAAACAGGGGGTGGAGGGGCAGATTTTAAACAGCCAGAATTGGTTATCAGTGGGTTCTGAAAACACGCATCACTCATGGTCGCGGTTCTGAAGTGACCTAAATACAGTTCTTCCTACAGTGTGGCACAGAGACCCGTTCAGTGTCTTATTCACACACACATTTGTTTTTTACTGGGAGGAAAGAGAATATATTCTATAAATAATAAATGACTACTAAACTCTGGAATCAGTGGATAATATTAAATATATCATTAAAGATGCACTGATAAAAAGATAAATGGATACATACCCTGATTAATTAAGACACAATAGATTAAAGAATAGTTGAACAGGCCATTTATAGCATGGATAAAAAAATGTTTAACTAGAACTGTGAAATCAATCAAATTATGGGGAATAAAGAAGTTAAATGGAAGAAGAAAAAAAAGAATCCTGACGGGATTAAAATTGTTGTTCAGTGAATTTTTTTCAACCATTTATGTCAATCTTCTAAGGAGAGAAAAAAACCTTTCACCTAACTGGGGCTTTAACTGTGTCGTCATGTCAACCCACATAAAGCTACGCAGCTCTGAAATCTTCTAATTTCCTCCTACCAACAACTTCCTTGTTGGCAAGAAATCAGACTATTGTCTTCTGCCCTGTTCCTTTCCGTGTCGGGATATTCTGACCTGCTCCAGCTATATAAAGCATCGCTGCCATTTGTAGCTTATTGATCCAGAGGTGTGTGTCGTGGTATTTGTGGACTGAGAATACCTTTGTCCCGGAAACATTGATTCCTTTTTTTTCTTTAAATAAATTAACCTTGGTGACTGCAATCTAGCTTCTTGACAACACATGTCACTCGTTCAACCAGTCATTCTGAAATATGACGTCTATTGTCCCGACTGTATAGATCCGGGGTCTCAAACTCCAGTCCTCGAGGGCCGCAGTCCTGCAGTTTTTAGATCTGCCACAGGTACAAAACACTGGAATGAAATGGCTTAATTACCTCCACCTTGTGTAGACCAGTTCTCCAGAGCCTTAATTATTCTATTCAGGTGTGCTGCAGCAGAGATACATCTAAAAGTTGCAGGACTGCGGCCCTCGAGGCCTGGAGTTTGAGACCCCTGGTATAGATGTACCTTTAACAGTGTTTTTAATTATTAACCAGGACTGTGGTTCATATCAGCCTCCGTGTCGGTGTGCGGACCTTGTTTCAGGCTCTGTTTAACACAATGTTCTGCAACAGAAAACTTTGATGTTTATGTGAATGAAGGGTTTAAGTTGGGATGCTCTACTATATTAGATGTGAATAGGTTTAGGGCTTGAAAATGTCATCTAATAGGAGAAATTAAGTAAGCAGAATAAGTCTGATCTACTGGTAGTCTCAGGATTTCCACTGTAAATATAGCATACATAGTGGTAGGACCTTGTCCTGCAATTAGTGGGTTGCCAGTTCAATCCTCTATGGCAGGGGTGCCCAAAGTTGGTCCTCGAGGGCCGGCATCCTGCATGTTTTAGTTCTCTCCCTGGTAGTACCAACAACCTTTTTTTCTTAGGCCTTCTAAAGAGCCATCATTTTATCCAGGTTTATTAAACCAGGGAGAGAACTAAAACATGCAGGGTTTCCAGCCCTCGAGGAATGACTTTGGGCACCCCTGGTCAATGGGCAAGACACTTCACATGCCTTCTGGTGTTGGTCGGTTGGCCTGTTGTTGCCATTGCCTGGCAGCCTAGAATAGGTGTGGCTACTATCCAGTAGCTCACCACCACCAGTGTCTGAATGTGTGTGCGAATGGGTGAAAGAATGACTGCATTGTGAAGCGCTGTTGGGTCCTCTGGACTTGATGAAACACCAGTCCATTTACCTTTCACCCATTAGTTAAACACCTGTTTGTCCAACAGTTGTTACCGCATCTTTTTGTCCATTTATTTGTCAATCATCCATCATTCCATCCATCTATCAGACTGTATTTTCGGTCTATCAATTGATCCGTCTTTTGGTTTGTTCATCAGCTGGATTGCTAGACAGGTTGATTCAATCAGGTGAACTATTTATTTACCTGTGTGTCCATTCATCTGTTTGCCTTGTCATTCATTTGTTCATTCATAAGATCATATTTGTCTTTTACTCTTACTGTTTGTAGTCTTTGAGCTGGTTTAGAAATTAAACATGTAAAACTGTGTAGGAACTCTTCCATTGGACAACACTAAATTGTCTTTCTGTTCCTCTTTTCAGGTGAAATCTGTGAAGACGGGCTCAGTGTTCTGGACCATTGGCTGTTGTCTTTCCTACTTCTACATGGTAAGAGTTAGTTAATGCATTTGCATTTTACTGCCTTAGTTGTAACAAGGATAAAAGTAATGATTAAAAAGTATTTAAAGTCACTATCATTGCCATCGTACTTCTGGCTGGACATATGGACAATTACTGGTGTAAAATTAAAACTTGCTCATCGTCACACAAAATGTCACAATTATACCACCAAACTGTAAAAAATATTTTCACGATTACAGCTTTATTAAAAACTTTTGAAACCAACAAAGAAACCACAGATGGTTCAAATGACAAAAATAACAACCACTCATTTGTTGTAATTTGCATTTTTCTTTATCTTGATAAACCAAAATTCTTGTCAACCCCACTATAAAGTTTATGCTGAATACACACTCAAAAAAAAATACTTTCAATTTTGTAATTTATAATTTGTTAGTAAAAGTAGATCTTTTACTGATAAGTCTGTTATAAACTAAATGTTTTAAAAGACTTTGTTCTCCCCAAATAGTTTTGAAAAAAATATTAAGACAATTAAGTCATTTGGTGGCAGAAAAACTGAAGTTCTCGTTTCTCTTCATTTCAGTATTTGTGGGTCAAGATTTCAATAAATGGATGTTTACATTGTGCTCATCTGATCTGAAGCTTCAGGTTTTCATGCTCTCAGGATTTGTTTGTGGAAGTGTTTAGATCTAATCACCCTTTCACAGGAACCCTTTGACCCAGATGTTTGCCTCCTTCAACATAATTCTTGATGCAAACTTGGGTCGTCATCCAGCTCCACTTTACTTACTCCAACCAGGAGCGTTTTTATTCAGATGATTTTTACTCTCATCCATTTTGCAGCAAAAAGATTCTTGTCTAAAAGGCAGAATCCAATTTACAGCATGTCATTCACAGAAACTTCCTCTTTTGGAAGTTTCTGTGAATGTCTGAGCTGCAGCACCAGCTCAGACAATCAGTCCAGTCGGCTCCGTCAGTGAGCTCTTTAGCAGACCTTTCTGCGCATTTACAGCCGAACTGTTCATGTTTGACTTTTTATACCAGTGGGGTAAAGTACCTCTGATTTTTGTATTGATCATACCACAGACAGAAGAGTCAGGCTAGATGCTCTCAGTATTGAAATTGACCTGTCTGACATTAATATATATTAATATAAACGTCAGATTATAATAAATTTTAAAAAATCAATGTCAGCTTTCATCTAATGTCACTTAAGTTTTCTGTTTGAAACCTTTGTCAAGTTGTGGCTTTTACTGTTGAGTTTAATCTTTGCAGTGTCTGTTTTGTGACACATTTCTCTGATTAATTATTATATATGGCTGTATCAGCAAAGATTTTTATTTCGTCAGCAACAAAATGTTTTGACACTGAGCAATAGAAAAGGAAGTGGTTTTTGATGGAAAGCTGGAGCTGAGTGCTTCTTGTTATTCTATGGTGTCATCAGGTCACTGAATGCTGTATGATATTTTTGCAAGTGCAAAAACTACTGCATTTTGGTTTTGTAAGAAACTAATACAGAAATTCAGTACCCAGAATATGATTGACATGCAGCCTTAAAAAAGTAATACAAAAAAATACTAGTAAATTTAATCGGTGTAATCACTGCAACGCAGTTGGTTTATGATTATTTACACATAATCAACAATAAACTAAATATACTATATTTTAATGGAGCAATGTAGTTCTATTTTTGTAGATAGGAAAAAATTCATTGTACAGTAGACTCCCACCAATTTTCAGCTCAGTTTTGTGGATTTTTCTCTGGAACATAGCTCCAGATTATTCACAAACTTGTGTATTCAGATTTTTTATTCTTTTATCTTTAGGTAGAGTGTTCTATAATCAAGAAAAAATGCTTCTTGGAAACCTGAAATACCTCGGAGGAATGCTACTTGACACTTTGTTTGCAAGCAGCCAAAATAGCAGTGGCATTCATTTTCCTTGGTGTCGATTGGCTGAATCACTAAGAGCGATGTAAGCTTCTGTGCAACTGCAAAAATGATTTCCGTTGTGTGTGTAAATGTATATCAGCTATCTTGTTTGGATTGTGAAATTAGGCAGTTGTAAACATTTTTAGATCTCCGCTATTTATGGGAGATTGTGATTTTCAACCTCAATCAATAATGGGGGTCCAATAGATCCAAAAAAAGGTCTCAAATGTTACATTATTATTATTATTATTATTATTATTATTATTATTATTATTATTATTATTATTATTATTATTATTATTATTATTATTTTTTAGACTATTCCAAAGTCTGTTTTATGACGATAGTTACTGGCTGTTTGATGCCCTTCTTGCTGTAAAATTGAAATAAAAGCCAAAAAGGAAACGTACTGTGCTGTACTAAACACTTCCCATTAAAGAAGGGATATATTAAATTTTTTTTCCTAAAAAAAAAAAAAAGAAAAAAAAAAAGAAAGAAAGTTCCATCTGCATCAGCTCCATTTGCTGGAGGGACAATTTTGTACCATTTTTGAACTACGATTGGGGAGTACACAATTTTCTCAAGGGCTACTTTGGCCCCGGGGCCGGTCTTTGGACAATCTTATTTTAAGGGACCAAGCAAAGCCCAAATACTGGAATGTTATGTTTGTGTGAGAGGATTACTTTCTGAGCCACTATTCTCTGCTATCTCCTAACAACCTCCTTCTCACCCTCACTAAACACAGAGGACGTATTTGCCTTCTCTTCTGCAACTTCATAGAAATCTGCGACAATTGTTAGTAGGTTTAGCCACCGCTTCCCTGCATTATTTATCAATACAGACAGAATCCCATCAGGGGGGTGATTAGACATGAGATAAAAAAGACTGTTCAGGCACTGTGCCTTGGCGACAGATTGTTTGCATGGGCGCCTATGAAAATCTCCAGCGTCTTCTTCATTCAAAACTAAAGCTATTTGGCCGGCAGCGAGACAGATGTCAAATCCAACAGATTACCGAAATCCAGCTTCATCGATCACACTGCAGCGGGGGACTCAAGAGCCGAGAGATTACGGAGGGGGGATTGGTGGAGAGATGAACAGAATGGCAGACAAAAAGCATAGAGGACAGAATGGCGCACAGAGAGGTGCAAAGAGATCAAAAAAGAGGACAAAGATGGAAAGAATACAGAAAGATAAGAGCTGACTTTATTGTCCTCGTCAGTAGCAGTGAAAACATTTAGTCTGTTTTCTTATTGTGATCTTCTTTGTACGCCCACACCTTCCTCCTTGTCCAAAGTGATCAGATGTTCCTTTCTAGACGAGTCCACCTCAAAGAATAATAAACCTGGCTTGGATGTCTCCATCAATAACTCCAGCATCGTTTGCTATACAATCACAGACTGTCTGGCCTTATAGAAATAGTGCTGGAAACACCGTAGATATTCTTTTAGGATGGTATTTAATCAGGATAAAGCCAAGGTTATATTTCCCAGTGTGGCTTAACTCAACGTGACATTTATTAAGGAGATACCAAAATGAAGCGGGAGAGATATTTTATTGCTCTGACTTTGGTTTATTTGAAAGAGAAATGGCGATGGTGGTTGGGATTAAGACACAGATCTGAGCAATTTGATGGACTGATGGCCAGGAAAGTTCAGACCGTCGCTGGAGGCTGCAAATCGTCTTCTGAGGTTGGAACCAAAGGGCAAAGCTGATTAGAAAATTCAAATTCTCTAAACCCTTCAGCATCTTCTAATAGACTAACCTGTAATGTCAGTGCCTGTCAAAAGCTCTTTAGCTCAATCAAATGCTGATTAAATGACCACGCTCTCACAGTGGCTGCTTTAAGGGAAGCAACTTACTGCAACTGTCAGCAAGACTTTAGAGATGAAGATATCTGCCTGGTTCTGACCAACCTGGAGGATGAAGGAACTCAAAGTCAATCATGAACATAGCGTTTTAACTCTCGCACTACTACTTACATACTTACATTACAGAGTGCCCTCCACTGGTCTGTGCAGTACTCATACCTGCTGAATATGGAAAACAGTGGCCAAATAATTGTAACATGACAGAAAAGTGATAAGTGCTAAAATATTTTTAGAAATAAGTGAATTTAGTAAATTTATAGAAAAATTTCAACAAACATCTCAAGGAAAAATAATAAAATTTTTGCACATTAATATGTAGATTCTTACTCAATTTTATTCCAATTCAATCATTATGAAAGAGTGCTGTCAAGTTTATTGTGCCACTTGTGTAAAAAGTCTTCTATCTGAGGAAACAGTGGAGAGGAGGAGTCTTCCCATTTAACAGAAGGAACCCTCCATCAGAAGCCACTATTGACTGAGGGTTTCAGATAACAGAACATACACAACCTGAATAAATAACTTGAAAAGTTACGGCTGCATTTGTATTCGGCCTTTTTTTTTCACCAATATTCCCAAATACAAATCTTTACAACTAATTTCTACATAATACTCAACAAAAGTGACATTTTATCAAAGAATGTCAACAAGAAATCCACAGTTGAAAGAAAATTGAGGCTTGGTTTGCTTGCCTCAAGGAACGTAGGGAATGAAGCAAACATAAGTTAAAAGGTTGACTAGCTCAGAGGAAATGGAAGTTTGTCTTCTTTGTCTGTTTAATTCTGTAGTACATAAACTTTAAACTGGATTTATACACCCCCACTATAAAACATGGTAGTGGCAGCATCATGCAGTGGGATTTTTTTCTCTTCTTCCCCATGGATTAGTAAAATAGTTACTCAATGGGAAGATTAATTGAGCTAAACACATTAGCTCCCATTAGGACAGTGAGCTTAAACATACAACAAGAGCCAAAATATATTACATATTCATTTGCTAGATCGGCCTAGTCAAGGTCCAGACCTGAACACAATTTGTTGGAAGCAAAAGAACCACAGTTACAAAGATGGACTCAGTGGGCCGATTACAAATGTGCAACTTCATAGATTTGTATAGGAAAATAAATTGAAAAACCTTTCATCATACCCCTTCCACCTCACATTTGATCACTAGTTTGTGATTATCACATGACAAATTGTGAAACGGGTTTAAAAGCTGCAAATACTTTTGCAAGGCATGACAAACTGAAAAAAAAAAAAGTTTTTTGAAAATAAGAATAGCTTGCGTGTGAAGCTTCGTACACATAAATGCATCTGCAACCTCAGAAAGGAAACCCTCGGCCTGTTGCATGGTGCGCTCTTTAAATCCTCTTCAAAGCACCTCTGTGGTCATCAGATAAGCCCAGCTTGAAGTGCAGAGAGCGATAACGGCTGCAAGACTGTTCTAAGCATTTTAAGATTCCTGCCCTCTGCTGTTGCAGTGTAGCTTTGGAAAACAGTTGGTTGAACCATAATTTGTCCATGTGACCCACAGCGAGACAAGGACAGGCGGCGTCCCTTGACTTTCCATGGTCCTGTAATGTGGAATACATGCCATGCTATTCATTTAAGCTCAATTTGCATTCTTTGGTTTAACTGAGCAGACACTCGAAGCATTTTAACGTGAATGTTACCCCAATGTGGACATATCTATCTTTTCAAGAATTGCTGATGATAAACGCACAAGATAAACATTTTCACAAATTTTGTCAAAATGTGAATATCTTAAGAGCCTTTATGTTTTTAAATGCACACTTTCATTGAAGGCAAAATGTTCCTGAAGCTACTAAACAGATTCTGATGAAAGATAATCATGCACATCTGTTGCCTGGCCTTGTAATCACATTAGTGTTTGCACAACTTCCTTCATACATTATTTATTGACAGCCATTATCAGGTCAAAGTATTTGTTGTGCTCTAGTTCACAACCAGAGACATGCAGATCTAATGGGATTCTCATCAGCCTCTAATTTTTAGCTAATTTTCCGACACCAGCTTCTAAAAATACTTGGAAAAGCAGTTAATCTGCAGGAAAGGGACCTGTAACGTTTCATATGATTTGTGACTAAGACATCCGGATGACCACAGCTGCAGATTAACAATTTTTATCCTTTGAACTATTTAAAGTTGTGTAAATTAATTCAGTATCTATAACAAAAAAGCAAATGTTTTGAAATTAACATGATTACATTTTCTACATAACATAAAATGTAAATTGGGGCCACTGCTAACGCTAACCTTAACTGGTGCTAAAACCAAACTAGTTTGGTCTTCAGCAGCACCAGTGATTGTAATTTTGCCTTATATGAAAAAGTAAATGCAGGTAATAACCAAACTTAATTGAATTGTTTTTAATAACTGGCAATAAGACTTTTACATCACTGTTGAGGATTTTTCTCCATGTCTGGACTCAGCTGTTCTGAAAACAGCTGAGTCCAGGTAATTCCAGGTAATTTAACAAGGGGAGGGCGGTGTGGATATCCTTTTTTTTAAATAATTTGAAAACTGCATTTTGTGTTTATTCGTATCACCTTTGATAAGCTTGTTTGATTCTAAATGTTTAAAAAAAATCAAAACGAGCAGAAATCTGCAAGTAGACAAATACTTCTGCATTGCATTAGAATTCACAACAGGCTACTTAAACAAATTTGTTCAATTTCATTAAAAAATATTTATATCAAGGGCCAATTATTGATCTAATTGGTATCATCCAAGTATCTTCAAAGACCCAATAGGAAGCAGTCAATCTTGGAAGAGATATCTGAAGACTCGCTCTGTAACAGTCTCATGGCTGTGATGAAATGCTAATAGCTCTATATCAGGGAAGTGGAGACGATATTCCAGAGTTGTTGGCCAGCACTGCTAGTCCACCTCGTTTGCTTTTGCCGCACTTCTTTAAATCTCTGTCTGGCTGTAGGATTAGAAAGCCGGGCGGAGAGACATTGGAGTCGGGAATATGATCCTTTTCCATTAAGATCGATGGAAGAGATTGTTTGAACTTCCTCCTTCTCCATCCGATTTACTTTAGGATTAGAAACTTCTCTGAATTAATTGAACCTCAAGGGTAAATTTTCCACCTTTTCTTTCTGCAGCTTTGCATTTTCTCTGCCTTGCTTGAAAGCACTGCTCTCACTTATTGGTCATCTATTAAGAGCAGTATTTGGGAGCCTCTCAGACTGTTTTGGCGTGATGTTCAGAAGAAATTTCAAAATTCTGATTTTCTCTTAATCCTGCTGTGCAACTTCGTTTTGCCTGACTCGACGGTTCATTAAAGAATTAACACTGCAAGATGTTGCTGGTCGCCCCTCGCTGTGTCTGCAGTGTTTTCGTCAGTTCCCAGATAGTCTTGATGAGCTGTTCCTGTGTCAACACTGGAAACGAATGTTAAATTGAAGTCATCTTTGTTGTTCGTTCAAGTTCTGGTTCGCAGGCTTCTAATTGGTTGTCACCATTTGAGAAAACAGATGCGAGTGACTGCCAAAAGATAATTGCACCAGCAAGAAGCTTATTTAGATTTGTTTTTAATTTTTCTGCCTTAATATTGCACGAGGATCTGTAAAAAATAAAACTTGCTTGTTTCTCCTGTGAATATGAAATTATGATAAATGCTTGTTTTATCTTCCTTTGCAGGAGCAAAAGGGCTCTATTTAGCAAGTTGTTGTGGGGAAAAGAAGGATCAAACAATTTGCATTAATGTAATCACCTTTTCAGGTTTTGTTTTCTCGCATATTCTGCTCTTGTTTTATCTGTATTCTTTTATTCTTCTGTAATTACAACTCAATCTCCTGTCAGTTTATTTGCCCTTTACTGTTGAGACCACACGAATGATTAAAAAGTTGCTTTAGTGGAGCTTTTTTATGGCCCACACATCAGACGTTCTGCTGCGTAGCAAACCTCAACAACAGCTTTGGTCGTCTTTTAGTGGAGCATATTAAGTTTACTGGTGCATCAGAGATTTTACATCCGACATGTGAAGTGTTATCGCTTAGTTTTTACAGATTCTATTTTAGTTGGTGTTTATAGCTGTGTGTTTGTGCCCAGTAAAGATGCAGTTTCGGTGTCTGCTGTGGGAGTTTTGATGTGGGAGTTGGTATTTGGAAGCGGTCTCTTGGGCTCTGAGGGACTATTAACAGTTTTTTTAGTGGAGAAGATGTTATTCTCTACATTTAGGAATTTTAACTGATTATCTAAATTTAATTTGCTACTTAATTGTGATTTTTGAGTCGTCTTGGGTCCATTTTGAAATAGTATTTTGATGTTTCTAGATTTAAAGAAAATAAAGCCTATTGTAGTTGTTACACAAGTAATAAAACTAGAATCTGAGGAACTAAGGTCAAGGTAAACTTGGAGAATTTTAATATTTTGAATGATTGCTGAGTCACTAGGTCTTTGTTATTCAGGCGGGATGTCTCCAGCCAGACTTGTTTGAACAAGAAATGCCCCTTTTATTCTTTTAAATTATTCAGTTTGAGTAAGAAGACACTAGAAGAGGCCATATCAGGTTCAGATGGTGAGATTTATTTCATGTTCAAAAACCTGCAGTTTTGTGTCTTTGTAGACAATTTTTCAAACTAAAGGCTTCAATGTGGATTTCATTTTCTGGCTGTGCAAAGCCATAAAGATCTGCTGCCAACATGAAAGCTCTTTTATTTTGACTTTTCTTTTGCGTCAGCTGCAACAAAAAAAAAAACATGTTATTGTTTTACAAGTTAGTGCTGTAGTTCAATGGGTGGAAACAGATAGCGGCCACAAAAATCAATGCCTTTCTCATCTTTTATTTTTAGGGTTTTTTTTAAAGCTTTTTCCATTTTGTTGCATCTGTTTCCTTGACGTGGAGCCAAACCTCTACTCTGAGATTTCCCGAAGTCTGCCAACATGTCCAAATACAACAAGACCCATACAGAAAAAGATTGAAAGCTGGAAGGAATACGACTGAACGACTGAAGGATTGGGAATGCAATCAAACTTCCTGTTATCAGCTGAAAGCCTTGCTCTCCCTTGTTCTCACACCGTATTATTTCATAGAGCTTGGTTTCCTATTTTTCATCCCTGTTTCTTCCTATTTCTTTTATTTTAAATCTATTAAATACTCTGTAAATTTCAGAGTCTTCCTCACTCAGTAACAGAATCCACACCACAGGGCATTAGAAACTAATCAGAGAAAAAAATTATTTTTTAGCGTCCCTCTTTCCAGTCACAATTTGAGCTTGAAATCTGTCTATCTGTGTGCATCACTGGTTTCTCAATTTCTTTCTGAGGAGAAATAAATTTGTAGAATTTTTCATTTGAAAATAAAATGTTTGGGGTTTTATTTTAGTGACAACCTCTTGATTTGTGGATGATTGCAAACTGCATATTTTTTTAAACCAAGAGTTTTCTTTCCGTACGATACCGTCTCAGCTGTCGGTATAATCAGACTTCATGTTGATGTCTTAGAGTTACTTATTTATGTAAATCTTCTTCTAGAACTTTGTCTCTGATTAAATGTGAGAGAAAAAAAACAAGAGACACTAATTATCTTGGTGTTTGCTTACCGACATTGAAATGTTTTTCTGTTTCTTGTAGGTGTCAGCATGGGGAGGTTACGTGTTTATCATCAACCTGATTCCTCTGCATGTGTTCGCACTGCTGCTGATGCAACGCTACAGCAAAAGAGTCTACATCGGTAAGGTTCACACAAAGCACAAGCAATTAAATTAAAATATATATTTGTCTCTGACCTCGTATGTAAAACACCCTCACAAATGGTGTGTGAGATGGAGACATTGTTTTCAGAGACTTTCCATGTGGAACAGAAATGTGTGTAATAAACAGGAGATCCACAGGCGTTTCCAAACACTGTTGCCCCCCAGCATTTGACCCCCACAACAGGCCCAGTCACGTCTGTAGTCATTACTGATAACCCCAGGCTTTTCATCCTCAGCATAGGAGACATCCACACACCCACACGCCTCTTCACAGTAAAATCAGCCACCTGCTACCTGACCCTCTTCTCTTTTTTGTGCAAATCAGCGCTTAGCATCCCAGTTCCACTCACAGCATTCATACCACCTCAACCTTTCCACATTTGCTCACTTTAATATTTTTTCACAAAGTCACAGATAAAACTGTTAAGATGAAGGAAAAGGATAAATAGTTTTAGCATTTTAACAAATAAAAATTTAAAACAAGCAGGTTTCGGTTGTGATTCAACGTCTCAAAGATCCCAGTTCAGTCCAGCATTTGAAAACGAGAAAACAGAGGCAGTGATAACCTGCCAAGACATGGACCCCTGCTGAACTGACAAGTTGGACATGAGGAGTATAAAATCACAGGAGCACGTCATGGTAACTAAGCATATCTAGATAATAAAATTAATGGGACAACAAATTGTCCCAGTAATCATTGCGATAAACAATAATATTGCTGTTTTGATCATTTTCCATTGATTGATAATGGCATAATGGTACAAGTTCACCCTCTCAAAGACCAATAAATCTTCATTCTGTAACCGCAGCATATTTGAACTGTGACTGTGAACTGAATATTTTAAATACCCAAAACAATAAATAAAACGTCAATAAAAACTATTTACAACCAAAACCACAAATAAAATAGATTGTGATGTCCTTCTTTGTTGCTCTATCACATAAAATCCCCCCCAAAAGACATTAAACCTTACAATTCCTATGTGACAGAATTGTAAACCAAAAAAACTCATAAGGTGTGAATAGTTTTGCAAGGCACTGCATTTCCCAGCAGCTCTGAGCTCAGAGATCTCTAACTGCCTCCTCCAGGCTCTCCACATCGAAGCCGTCAGCTCACAGTAGGCATGAGTTCACAGCAGCCCCCTTTCATGGTCAAGATAAATGAGACGATGTCAAGCATCATCCATGCATGGACTATTAGTTGTACTCACAAAGCATAGTGTTTGAGAGATTTGAAGTACATTATGGTCTATTTGCAGTGAGAGGGTTTGGTGTACCTTTACTCTATCTTCAAACAGCTCTTCAAAACTGAAATGATGTTTGATGAGGTGGAAAATTTCCTATTTCTGACTTCTCACAGATATTTACAGCTTGAGAATAATTCAGAAACCTTGTACCCTATTTGATAGCAAATGAGCAACAGAGATGAATTTAAAAGCATATTTTTAAGATGGAAATGATATTAGGTTCCAGATCCTTACCTTTTTTTTCCTACTTTTGCTTCGTATCACAGCTCCTTTTTCAGAAGCAGGTGTCTCTCTACACCTTAAATAAGGATCCTACACAAAAGAATCTCCTACTTCAATTAAACAGCTTGTAGGTTATGTTCTCTGGCAATTTGTCTTTTTTTTCTGACTTGAATCAATAGTATATGTGTGAAAAAGAGATTGCAGGAGGGCAGCTACAGCTACTTCAAAAACGAGCATCACTCTTCAGGAAGAGTATGAAATCTTAATTAAGCTGGTGTGTCTGGGAATCGGTTCCCCCCTCCAAGCCACAAAAAGGCGGGAGTCGCATCGTTCCCGGCTCCCTGGGCGCATGCGGGGCCCCCCCGCCACACTGTGCCGAGCCAACTCCCATTTTCTCAGCAAATGACATTAGATTAGCTATTTTGTATTTACTCCCTATGAGGTACGGCAGTGAAAATCAATAGACTTTAAACACCTCTATTGAGGTTGATTTTTCCCCCTTAGTGGGCGCAGGACTGGAGTGCAGTAATGGCTTTTTTCATGCTGTAATTTATTTTCATTGTTGGATATCTTATCTGGTGTCCCCTCTGTTTCTCCTTCTGCTTTATTTTGTCTTTTCTCAGCCTACAGCACTTTTTACATCGTGGGGCTCATACTGTCAATGCAGGTCCCTTTTGTCGGCTTCCAGCCAATCAGGACCAGCGAACACATGGCTGCTGCAGGTAAGATCCTCCCTCTTTAGAAGCAGGGATATTGTGTAGCCTTTTGTTTTTAATGAATTTTCTTAGAGATTTATTTGAGTTCATTTATAGAGGGAACATGGAAGATTAAAGAAATAATTGTTTTTTTAACATGATCGCTGATGCCAACAAAAGGGATGGAGTTCTATGAGTAGAGATCCTACAAAAACCTCCTCCGTGAAGGAGATATTTACTCATCCTTCCTCCATAGAGATATCAGACCCGAGAGCTAAATCCTTTATAAAACCTGTGGAGTTGGCTGAAGAGAGCAGAAGACAGGACCCTGGACTCTCCAGAGAGTGCAAAGTTCAAAGATCACTCTCTGAATCTCCCAGCATCAATAAATCTCTACATAAAGGGGCGTCTTACTGGTCATAGGTGTTGGAAGCACAGTTACCAATGTGATATCTGTGCATTTTTTTACACGGAATAAATAAACTTAAAGATTTTTTTTCTGAATACAGTTGACCCCTGGTATGTGCGGGTCAACAAACACAGAATAGCTCAAATCCATGACTATCTGAGGCTCCCTAGTCATAGTTTAGCAGTTCAAACACTAAATAGACTTTAATATTAATTAATACGCACAGTGGAAACTTAGCATTACCGCAGAAGCTAACATCTACGCTCTTCTTTACTTCAGCTCTTGGGTGTACAGCCAATCAGTGCAGAGGAAAACAGACGGTGCTTCTGGATTGGTTGCTTTGCGAATGCTAGCCAATAGCATTTCACGTAGCAATGCGACTATGAATCTTACTTGAGCTGCATTTTCTTTCAGTTATTTCACATTTCAATATGATAAAAAGATCCATCCATCCATCCATCCATTTTCTAATCGCCCTTTGTCCCTAATGGGGTCAGGAGGGTTGCTGGTGCCAATCCCCAGCTAACGTTCCGGGTGAGAGGCGGGGTACACCCTGGACAGGTCGCCAGTCTGTCGCAGTGATAAAAGATTTACTTTAATAATTTAAAGTTACCTTCCACAGAAAAAAATGAATTGAATGTGTGGAGACCGAACCATGAATAGACCAGGGTCCACTGGATTTCAATGAGACATTATTCTGGTGTCATAAAAGATAAATATATATCTAAAGATTTTTATTCATCTTTATCAGGAATAGCAGAACAGCTCTTTCTGGTTCGGAAATAATGTCACATCACCTGATGATGGACAAATTTTTGGAAAAGGTTGAAATTGCTGTTCTGTAAATTAAATATTATAATATCTCGTTTTTTTTCTGTTTTAGATATAGATTCGTTTTTATTTAAATATGCACGACGACAAATGTACATCACACCTCTTGGATGTTCTCATTTTAACTTTTGTTCTTCCCTGGAATGTAAATACATCCTTGTATTATTTTTAACCAACCAGTTGACTTTCTTCAGGATGTATCGGGTGCAAATTCCTCCTCAGCGTTAATCACGCTCTGTGGGAGGAAAGCGATCTAAGGTACATTTCCAAAGAAGAAACAACAAAGCATCCTTCCCTGCCACTCATCTGCAGTGCTCTCCAGTTTTGCTTTTGGGAACTTTATTAAAGCCTTCCGAGTTTCAACTCTCAAGTGGGCCCATCTGCTGCCTAGGAAACAGCGCTGAATACATTGGCAAGTGCTCCATTCATCCGTTCATGTTTGTTTTTTGGGACCTTTTGAAAATGGAGCAAAGCTCTTTTTGTTTTCTTTTTATGAGAGAATTTTCTTAACGTTGCAGCAGGTGCACATTGAAGTATCCCCGTTTTTTTACTGGCAGCTGTACGAGAGGCGGTTAAGAAAAAAAAAACATCTAAAAAATGTACCCCCTGGTTTTGGCTCCCGTCTCTTTTAGTGAGCAAAATGTGTTTCAGTATCATCAAGGTAGCAGCTGCTTAGAACATCTGGTGGCAGCATTCATGGAGCTCAGTGGGACCTGAGTGGAGCGGCGGACCCACCAGGGCCGGTGGGACGCTGCCCCACTTAGGCAGGGAAAGCAGCGCGGCATAGACTGACAAGCACGTTAGCAGCATGGCAGCCCTCCAGGAGACGGGCAGGAACGTAACCGTGGAAATGGGAGAGCAGCTCTTCTGTCGGTGGCTGCGTAACGGGGGGTGAGGGAAGCACGGAGGGAATTTCACACAAGGTTTCCGAATGGATGGAAGGTGATGTAAACTGGAGAAACCAGGTCGCTCTTTCATTTTCATTTAATACATGGAACAGTCCAAACAAGCAAAGAGGTGATGGAGAGAACCTCCCAAAGAAAGTCTGAATGCAAAGTGTGACTGACGGGCACTGCAAAGGAAGATAAGGCAAGCAAAGAGACAGGCATATTTACACAGATATGTCTCATGAATTTCAAATATGTTGTCCTGGGGTATTAGTCTTCAACATCTGCCTGGCTAGCCAAGGGGGATCTCATGGACGTCTTTGTGGGAACTCTGCAGAAATGACAAACCCACTTTGTACCCAGCAGGAGGCGGCATCAATCAGAGGCTCCTCAAACATTCAGCTGGAGTTTCCTTTGGATGTTTTCTCAATCTTTTATGTCTGCCTGTGCCTTTTTCTCAGGTGTGTTTGCTCTTCTACAAGCCTACGCCTTCCTGCAGTACCTGAAGGACAGACTCACCCGACAGGAATTTCAGACGCTTTTCTTCCTCGGGATCTCTCTCGCCGCCTGCATTGTCTTCCTCACAGTCATCTATCTCACCTACACAGGTTTGTATTTAGATTTTATGTAAACTTAATTTCTTTTTTCAAGTCTTAGACAACATATTTCTCCTAAATATTGACTTTCACCTTTTGTGACAGCATTGAAATATGTTATTTATTTATTTAAAAAAAGAAATTAAGAAAGTTGTAGCTGTAAGACGATTTGTATTAATTAGTTGTACTACTTGATGTTTGGTTTAAATCTGATTCACTGGATAATAAAAAATTTTGGATAATTTAACGATTAAAAGATAAAGAAGTTGTATATAACTTGACATTCAAACTCTGACTTGATTCAGGCTTTAACTAAAAGCATTTATTTTTTTCCCCCTGTTCATTAGTAACCCTCTGGGTTTTGTATAAACCTCAGTTAGCAGAATGAGCTTTATTGAACATTTTTGTGCACAGAAATGTTGAATTTTCTGTCATTTCATTTTGCGCTCAAACCAACATGGCTTCATATTCTCTCATTCATCTAAGATGGATTGTGTTCCCAACAGTCTCTTTATCCTATAATCTCTGGTTATTGTAAGTATAAATTCGGACCACAACACTCTTTTGTTTTCATACATCCAAAACTGACATCCTGGAAGATTATTGAATGTTGAGCTGAGAGGAACCTTGGCATTTACTCTGCCATATCGCTCAGCATTTTTAGATGACACAATGTAAAAAATGTTTTTGCAATATAACTTACTGTGGCTTGTTTTTGTTTTTTTTAACAAAACAGCAGACCTGATGCATTACAGCAAGGTGATGCTAAAGAGCAGTGGTCCCCAACCACTGGGCCGGTCCGTAGACCAATTGGTACCAGGCCGCACAAGAAATAATTAAATATGTCTGTTCTATGTATTGAGTCTGGAGGAGCTTTTATTTTGAAAATCTTAAACCGGATGTTGTCGGTTACGTCTTGCACGCCAACATGCAGGAGAATGAGTAATAAACAATGACATCGGTGTCGATCCTTACGGTGCGCGCAACCCCACCCCCAACACCCACCAACCCTCCGGTCCACAGAAAATTTACGAAGGGATGACCGGTCCGCTCTACTAAAAAGGTTGGGGACCACTGCTAAAGAGAATTTTTTGCTAAACATTCAGTCCAAAAATATAGATGGTTAAAATAAGCAAAAGGCTATTTTTTAAAAATCTATTTCCCATAATTTTGTGGTTAGGAACTTGTATTGTGGTTGGAAGACTTTTTCTGGGCAGATTGATTTAAATTTTTCTTGATGGCGATCCAGACCTGGAATTTAAGCCATTTCAGAGCTTTATTCTGCTGCCATGCGCTCATCCATGGTGTGACCTGCAGGCTTTCCCAGTGGGCTGCTAATCAGCATTCTGTGTCTGAAAATTACACTTGGAAGGCAAAATAGTAAACAAGCATAAACAGATATGAATGTTGAAGCTTTGAATATTTTTTTTTGTGTGCCTGTGTTGTGCTTGGTTTTTTGCATCTGCAGCCATCTGGGTGAACTTTAGGCACGTTGATGTTTTTCCCTAGACATTTCATCCCGCTGCGGCCATTATTCTGAACTTTAATATTCCTCTTCTCAGCTTATTTATTTGTTTCTTTTAGAGTTTAGAGTTAAAATTTGCCTGACCTAGATTTCCAAATCGTCCTATCGTCTTTCCTCACCCAGCGGTGCTTTGCCCCACAGCACATCCGAAAGTGAAAGTAAAAAAGTTAATTCCTTTAGATATCTGTAAACTTTGTTTGCAAAGTTTTGCCTGCGACATTTAAAAGTCAACGTTCTGCTGCTCAGGATAATATATACAGCTTGTCCAGGACTTCTCTAAGTGCAGACAGATGGTAGAGCCCTGCATACGGACTGCTGACTTGCATTCGTGCAGACGTTCTGTCACTTGGACACTGGCTTCGTCTGGTAAAACTTTGCCGTCTGTCTGCCATCAGAATTAAGCAGTAGGACTCTGATTGTTGGGCGCAGGGTGCCAGTTCTCCACCGAGACACTAACTACTCAGTCCTGTCTGTCAAACTTTCATTTCAGAGTCAGAAGATAGGAACAGTATTTTTTTTTCCCCCCCCTCAGTAGCTTTACCACTGAGCCAAGTATTGATTGGTTAAATCAGTACTATCCTATGAATCACCTTGTAGTGTGTCTCCATTTATATTCCTGCTGATTTTCTTCATCTCTTTTCTTGCTTGGTTTGGTTTACAGCTCTGTAACGTCTCATTTAGAGATCTCTCCATCTTGTTTTAACCACCTGAGCATTAGAAGGGCTACAGGACAGAATACAACTAAATATTGGTGTAAAGTTTTCAAGAACCTTAGAGTGTGTGGGGGTGTGTGCACCGTTTTTAATTTGTTTGGGCTCCAACAACCCTCAGGAAACTGAGCTGGAATATATTCTAGATCAAAGCCTAACTAAGAGACATTTGCAAATGCCCTGTGAGGTCTAATTTGCAACTTAAATGGTTTCACTTACATTTGAAAACAAGTCAATTCCACTAATTAAATAGCATCAATAAAATATATTTTGAGCATAGACGTGTTCTCTGCCAAAGGATTTCTTGTCTTTAGGCTCCTATTGCTTTGTGCATTTCGCCACTACTGGACTTGCTATTCATGTTTTATTTTAGTCGATATTTGAGTTTTATTTTATTTTATTTTTTAACAACAAAGATACTTTGAGAAAGTTGAATTCTAATAATTTCTGCAAATACCAAGTTAGCTCGTTTAGTGCCAGAGGAAAACCTCAACTGGAAGAGTTAACTTTCTGTTTAGAAAAACATTTTGCATACAAGAGCTCTAACTTCAATTTAGTCTCGTAATTTTACGGTGCAGGTCTTTTTACATAAGTAAAAATACTTTGATTTTTTTAATTGAAAAATTGCTTAATTGTATGTTATTTTTGACACAGACTAGATTACTTTGAAACAATTTGTAGTTTAGCTTTACTGGTTGGTACAAATTTTAAATTCCTTCCCAGTTTTATTTCCAGATTTAATCCCATCCTCGAGCACAGATATTTTTTAAAAATACTATTAAGCTCCATGATTGTTTGCTTAGGAGAGACTGGACCTTTTAAGTCACTAAGTTATTAATGATTTTGTTGAATCCCAGGTCATGTTGGTATTATTGTTAATTAGAAAGCAGAGACAGCAGAGTCCTTGATGCTGAACCGCATATCAAATCTCCGGTCGTTTATCTGCAGGGCAGAGATAATAAATGGGAGGAATGTCTTAATCATTAGTCATTTTAGTTTGACCCACATTTATTTAGTAAAAAGGTTTGGAGCCTCCATCCTGTCATTTACAACTGCCCAATTGTTCTGCTTTGAATAAAACGAGGAAATAGTTTTATTGTGAAGTTATTTATTTCAGACTATATATGTATTCTCTGCTGTCAGTGTTGCTGAAATAACAATAGACCCGAACCTTCCTGTTAGTTTTTCTTGCATTTATTATTTTGCCTAAAGAGCAACCAAATGTTTTCATAGTTTTAGGAACTTTTTATTGTTCCACTTCAGATTAATATAGTTCAGCAAACCTTCCACACACCTACAAACAGTCCTTGCATGTCAAGTGTTTAATAAAAAGCATTAACACAAAAGCATTACCTTATTGATCGTCTCTCCTGTCTGCAGGATACATCGCTCCATGGAGCGGTCGCTTCTACTCGCTCTGGGACACCGGGTAAGCTCTGCTGACCTTCACACTCCCAACTGTCGATGGAACACTTGTCCGTTCGACCGCGTGTGTGCATTTGTTTTCTGAGACAGCAATAAAGCCGTCCTGCATCGTCCCTGGAGGAAAAACGCTGCTGATCCAGGCCGTGTTGAACAACGCATGAGGCACTTGCTGTTCTCCAGATGCTCTGAAAATGCGGGATTTTTCCAGTACAAGCGATCAATCCCTTAAACTCTAACTTGCTGAAATAAGCAGAACGGGGATATTTTGTTTGGGATTTTTTATTTTTTTCAGCTCTGTCCTTCCAGAAAGAAAATCTGCTATCCTAGTTTCTCAGATTTTTCAAGCTGCAACATCAAACCGCTTGAATATTTAAAATAATATTTTTAGATACAGCTCACAGAGACACTGCACTGAACCCCATTAAAATCTCCTGGTTATTCCATCAAATATTGATTTCTGAACTCTTTCTGAGTTAAATCATTTGTATTGTTGTTTCTAAATCAATATGAACTTGTTTCCTTTTACATTATTTAAGGTATGAAAGCGCTGCAGCTTTTTCATTATTGTGACCATTTCTCACTTTCTGCAAATAAATACTAACATTTTGCTTGGAATTTGAGAGACATGTTGTCAATAGTTCATAGGACAAAAGAAATGTTCATTTTACTCAAACATAAACCTATAAAAAGTAAAATCAGATACCTGATAATCTTGCAGTGATCTCTTAATTCTTTCCAGAGCTCACTACAAAATTTTATATATATACATATATATAAAATTTCTCCAATTAGTGTTTTACCTCACAGTAGAGAAATTTTAATCCACTTTTTTAAAGCCTTATTTCAGGCCTGTTTAAGGTCATGCAACATCATCTCAATCAGATCTAAGTTTCGGCTTTGACTAGGCCTATTAAAAATGGTCACTTTGTTTATGAAACCATTTAGAGGGGGTTATCTGGTGTGATTCTGGATCATTATCCAGCTCTGGGTGAGCTTCAGTTTAACGTCACAAACTGATGGCTGGAGATTCTCCTTCAGGGTTTTCACATAGAAAGCAGTTCTATTAATTGCATGTCAGTTACACAGCAAAACGGCACCAGAGCATCATACCACTACCACCATGTTTGATGGTAGGATGAGGTCCTTTTTCTAATGTTGGTATTAGATGTGATATATGATGCACATCTGCCAGAAAATCTCTCTCACACTTCATCGTTTCTCACAATATTTCTCCAAAAGTCTTGGGAATCATGAAGATCTTTTTGACCAATGTGAGACAGACCATTGTGTTCATTTAAGCCAGCAGTGGTTTTCACTGTGGATATGTTTTGCCCGGTCTCTTTCCTGTCATTGAATCGTGTTGACTGAACTTAACCGAGGGAAGCAAGGCCTGCAATGCTTCAGATGCTCTGTATTATTTTGTGACCTCCAGGATGAGTTGTCTATGTGCTCTGTGTGTAAAATTTACAGCCTGGAACTCCTGGAAATGTTCACAATTCAGCATTTCATGTTTTCTCCATTTGTGGATAATGAGTCACTGGTTCACTGCAGTCCCAAAGCTACAGAAATGTCTCTGTAACCCATTTCAGACTGTTTCTCATCTTCTCTTGAACATTAAGACATGATGTATTGCTTTTTGAGATATTTTATCATCTTTCATTTAAGAGATTAAGTGAATCTTCAATTCTTCACACCTGAAGAATAAAACATTCATAAGAAGATAATCAGCCTCAATATGGCTTTTAAAGTGATTTAAAATGTGGTTAATTGGATGTTTTATAATTTAAAAAAATACTTTCTTACATAAAGCCATTTAGTTTCTAAATGTAAACTGCATTTTGTATTTATTATTTTTATTTGATAATATAGAATTTCTTTGATTTTTAAACATTAATTTTGATCAAAATGGCAAAAGCACAAATAACATCTAAGGGATAAATACCTTTTCTTTTCACTGTGTACACAAAAGCTACTGACAATGTTCATTTTTGGCTAAATGAAATCTGAAATTACAATCAATTAAATCAGATTTACCATAATCATATTCAAATCTGATTAGTACACAAAGTAGAAATGATTCTTTTATCCTTGATCAGAAGATCTGTTGCGTAATTGTTTTGTTTTCAGGGAGAGTACATAAATTATAATTATAACCTCTGTTCTTTCCTCCTCTCATGTCTCCATAGTTACGCCAAGATCCACATCCCCATCATTGCATCGGTGTCGGAGCACCAGCCGACCACATGGGTGTCCTTCTTCTTTGATCTCCACATCCTGGTCTGCACCTTCCCAGCAGGCCTTTGGTTTTGCATCAAGAACATCAATGATGAACGCGTGTTTGGTGCGAAGATTTTTTTATTTATTTTTTGAATATTTACATCATAAAACCTTAATTTGACCTGTGGCGTTGAGCTGCAACGTGAGCTGTCTGTGTTTTTTCCTACTGCTGCCTTCAGTTTATTTATTCCTGCTTTGCTTTCTGCAAATATTGTTTATTTTGCTAAAAACGGTGATGCTGAATCCATTATTATGGGTCGAGCTGAGATCTACTGTGTAGACTTTAAATAAATCAAACAGGTTTTGATGTTTATGAGGGACAAACAATGAAGCCTGATGACTTCAATGCTTTAAAAGATTTATCTTCAAACATTGGATTTTCTCCCACTTTGGATGAAGTTATAGAAATTGGTCAGCCCTTAACGTACTATAGGCTTCTAATATTGTGGGAATGTATCTTTGTTTTGTCAGTTAGTGAGAAATCTTCAAAACCATCCAGAGACAAAGGCAGATAGAATACAGAATGTTTGCTCATAAGTTAGTAATAGTAGAGCTCAATACAGCTGCTCAGTTTGCTTTCAACATGTCAAACCTGCTACAAGCAGAACACAGACCAACATATTGCTCTGTGGTGTAGATAATTAAGAGATGGAGCTGGTTGTCTTGCATGCAGCCATTTCTCCAGCTCTGGATAAACCTTTCCTGTTGAGTTTGGAACCAAACACACAAGTTTAATTGCTGATGTTTTTCAATGTGCCTGTGTTTGTTGTTGTTTTAGATTGTATAAGAAGTTATTAACAGATCTCTATTCACTTATTTTTGTGCTAGCTGATTGTATGCAAAATACATAAACATGTTACAATGAATGGCAATTAACTTCAGCATTAAAATAATTACTAATTACTAATTTAGCCTAAAGGCTAAACTCCTGTCACACCCTTTATTCAAAATATAACATTCAGACTATGCCTCCCTAATGCAGCTTATGAATGACTTTTATTAACTGGCTGCATGTAGTATTTATGCGTTTGTCTGGCGTAGATTTGTCACTTTGGTATTAGCATCTTAAATTAATTTAGAACAGGGGAAAGCAAATTGAGAATTAGATGTTTCTAGAAACACTTATCAGGGGGAAAATGTGTAAGGACAAACATATCAAATCCTTCTAGATATCATTTACCAGCTAAAAAAAAACCAAACAAACTTAAGATGATTTTGTTTTTCTGTCGGCTCATCAGCAGCTCTCTGTGCTTTGCTCTTGTTGTTCTGTGGTTTGTAATGAAACATTTCAGATCGTCCCAACCTGTAGTTTGTCTAATTTGAAGTATTCCTATTCTTAAGGCCACTTCAAACTGTGATAACTTTGGAAAAACATTCATAATCAGGCTTATTTAATAGTTAATCAGAAGCTTTATCCACTGCCTTTGTTATGAAGCTGCAGTTCATTTACACTTTATGCTCACATAGCAGAGAAGGAAGAAAGCTTTCATAATTACTTTTTTACTAAAAGTATTAATGCTGGCTCACTAATACTGTCTACATAATTGATTATTTCTAGTTGGGGTAACTATTTTTGAATAGTGTGAAACTAAAGTGACATTTGCAGTTTTGCACAAATCCTCTAGACAAAACCTGCTGCAGAAGAAACGCAGAGGAGCTTAGTGTAACCAACTCTCTTTTCTAATATACTTTGAGTCTGACATTAATAACAGACTACAGCAAATCCTGCCGCATGTTAATCTTTTCCTTTACTGTTCAAATTTCAAATGATTCTTGGAACAAAATCTGGCAATTGATGCATATGTGAAATATGAAAAATTGTCATGTAGATGCATGTAATGTCACATTAGAGGTTGCGCTAAATGTTTTATTCCTTCCAGCAGCCAGGGTCACGTTACCCACGTCTTGGCGCTTGTGGAGTTTTTGTGAACTTTAGGCTGACAGGTGCTTCATTGTTCTTGATGAAATAAATGTTCCTCCACCACAAGGTCTTCATTCATGTCAGGATGGAGCTGAAAGCCCTCATTCTGCAGTGGTTATCTGTTGTCCTTACATGCCTTGGTAGAATATTTTTGATTTGCTTGGGGTTATAAATCAGCCTCCTGTTTTGTGACTCAGCTGCTTATTAAGTTCTTTCAGCTCTTAAGCAGACCGACCGCAGCCTCACAAAACTTTTTATGTTTGCAGTAAAAGACACTTGGAGCACCAAAGGAAGGCATATTTTTGTTCTTAAGAAAAGGATCATTGCAGTCTGCATCTGTTCTGCAGCTAATTAACCAGTAACAGTTATTGACAACCTGTAGAGCAGGTTGGGCAAGGATAATGTTCAGCCATTGTTCTCTCTGTTCAGGGTTCTGCAAAGACTGATTATGCTGCCTAACTTTTACTGCCCAGTCTCTTTATTTTGCAGGTTTATCTCCGTTCAGCTACATTCAGACCTTGTTTATCCTCATCTGACCTTTTTGTTCTGCTTCAAATGATTTCTTACCCTCCTTTCTCTTCTCTCTGCCTGCCCAGTGGCCCTGTACGCCATCAGTGCCGTGTACTTTGCCGGAGTAATGGTGAGGCTCATGCTGACGTTGACTCCGGTGGTGTGCATGCTCTCTGCTGTGGCGTTCTCCAGCGTTTTTGAGCATTACATGGGAGACGACTCCAAGAGGGAGAAGCCGCCTGCTGAAGATAGCAGCGACGAGGACGACAAGAGGAACTCTGGGAATCTTTACGACAAGGCGAGTCTCGCTGGAAAAACCCAGAGCTTTATTTTTGTAGTAGTTCAAAAGTAAAGGGAAACTTGTTTTATACAGACTAATTGCACACACAGTGAAATATTATCAGTGTTTGTGTTATTGTTGATGGTTATGTCTAAGAGAAAGTTAATACTTGAATCTGAAAATGACATAAATGGTGAAGCCAACTTACTGACCAGACGGGTTCATCATCATTAAGGCCAATGTTGGTGTTTTTGGTGCCAAGTCCAGCTGGACCAAGAAATCGGCTTCTCCTTAGATCTTGTTAGCATTTGTGTGTCAATAACTGTCTGCTGGACTGTCATGTCAACAGTATTCCCAATAACTGCATAGAGCATAACAAACAAATAATTTTGTTTACGTATACTGTACTTCAAATAGCTGTCCGTGGACATACTTTTCGGTTATCAATTATCTTTTACTTACAAAAGATAATTAAAAACATAAACACTTCAAATATGCCAGGTTTTGTGTAGTATATCTATATTAAACCTACATGTGTTGAGTTTTACGCTGAAATGAACTGACTTGGATGCACCTGTATATTTAGGTGTTAATGAACTGCTGAGGTTTCGCCACAACCTTTGCAGTTTGAATCTATTGACACATCTCTCTGCTTCCCTCCTCGCTCCCCAGCTGTTTGAGTAAACTATGATTCAGCAGTGACTCAGCTGCTACAGTTTCATGCTGTTGCCATCCTCCTAGCGGGCTCACGTTGAATTTAGAAGCGTGTTCTGGAATCATTTCACAACAGTAATTAAAAAAAATAAGAAATGGAAAGATTCTTCCTACCCTGCGACACCAGTAGCACTTTTCTGGAGGTGTTTATGTTTAAGGAACAAGTCTTGTAAACCAAATAAATGCCTATAAAAATACATATTGCTCTGCACACGCAGTTATTGAGAGCATTAAATGCATTGAATGAAATAGAACATTATAATTTAAGCATTGTTTATACTGACAGCTTAATTTAGAGAGATTGTAAACACTTTTATGAGCAAATCGTTCAGCACCACCAACGTGTCGTCCTGCAGAAAGCTTGTTTGTTAAAGGATTCTGTCCTCTGAAGTAGTCCTGTTTACATTCGGTTAGTTAGGTCCTTAATTAAGTTTTATTTATTCAGGCAGTTTAATCAAGGTAATGGGTCTGTTCCAAAAGAGCAACCTGTGAAGAAAGTACAAGCTCTTCTCATCAAATCAGAAAGCCAAACATTTATCACGCACAGCAGCTCGAGATCTCATTACAAATGCCAGTAAACTGCCACGATTCAGATTCTGTGCATTTCAAATGAGCTTATACCTTAACTAAATGCTAATCACAATATTATATCCAAGCACAATGCTAGACAATTGGATTCACTTTTTGGGATTGAATTAAAATCAATCCTTTATGAGATTCATGTTGCCAATCTTGCCCTGCGACAGACTGGCGACTTGTCCAGGATATAGCTGGAGATGGGCACCAGCACCCCTCCCAACCCCATTAGAGACAAGGGTGCACAGAAAACGGATGGATATTGTTAGGCCTGTCACGATAGCAAATTTTGCTGAACGATTAATTGTCTCAAAAAACTATTGCGATAGACGATAGTATTGTTTGAAGACCTTTTTACACAGATTTAATGGAAATGACGTAATAATGCATGTGATTTCCTGCCAAAGATAGATAGACTTTATTTTCAAAAGAACACCCAACACTGGAACTGATAAACAAAACAACCAAAAATAAAAATAAAATTGATTCTCCGTCTCCATTAAATTGATTAAACCAATCTTTCTCAAACTGGTGCAGCTAGCTTACCAAAGGATTGTGTTATAAATAATAATGGATAATTGAGTTAAGACAATTTATACCACAGCAGATACAGAAAACTACAAATGAAACAATTCAATCATATAAAAATCTATTATCAATCTCTTTATGTTAAATAAATTTTTAAAAATGACATTATTTAAATATTTAGTCATTATTTCATCTATAGTTTGAGTCATGCAGAACTGATGTGTTCGTTTCCATAGCAACGATCAGAAGCAAGACCTTGCACCAGAGCTCCAGTGCGGTCATTGATGACATCACAGACCTTCTATGATGACCTCATAGAAGGGCAATGATACTTTAAATTAGTGTAAATCAGTTCATCATCAGTCAGGATCCAAACAGTTCACTGAAACGAATCTTAGTGTCGGACAAATATTTTTACCAGTACAGAGATGCCTTACCCCTTGATTTTTCCTCTTGGTTGGGGACTTGGATACCTCGTCACAGCAGGAATGAAAAAACTGTGCGACCATTACCTGCCAGGAAAGGACGTAGACCAGAGTGCCTCTCCAGACGAGAGCACTTCCTGTGGGAACCAACCTACAATGGTTCCCAAAGAAGAGCAAACGGACCCGGCTGGGTCCGTTTGCCTAGAAGAGCAAGCGGACCCGGCTGGATCCGTTTGCCTAGAAGAGCAAGCGTACCCGGCTGGGTCCGTTTGCCTAGAAGAGCAAGCGGACCCGGCTGGGTCCGTTTGCCTAGAAGAGCAAGCGGACCCGGCTGGGTCCGTTTGCCTAGAAGAGCAAGCGGACCCGGCTGGGTCCGTTTGCCTAGAAGAGCAAGCGTACCCGGCTGGGTCCGTTTGCCTAGAAGAGCAAGCGGACCCGGCTGGGTCCGTTTGCCTAGAAGAGCAAGCGGACCCGGCTGAGGCTGGGTCCGTTTGCCTAGAAGAGCAAACTGACCCGGCTGAGGCTGGGTCCGTTTGCCTAGAAGAGCAAGCGGACCCGGCTGAGGCTGGGTCCGCTTGCCTAGAAGAGCAAACGGACCAGGCTGGGTCCGTTTGCCTAGAAGAGCAAGCGGACCAGGCTGGGTCCGTTTGCCTAGAAGAGCAAACGGACCCGGCTGAGGCTGGGTCCGTTTGCCTAGAAGAGCAAGCGGACCCGGCTGAGGCTGGGTCCGTTTGCCTAGAAGAGCAAGCGGACCCGGCTGGGTCCGTTTGCCTAGATGAGCAAGCGGACCCGGCTGGGTCCGTTTGCCTAGAAGAGCAAGCGGACCCGGCTGAGGCTGGGTCCGTTTGCCTAGAAGAGCAAGCGGACCCGGCTGAGGCTGGGTCCGTTTGCCTAGAAGAGCAAGCGGACCCATCTGGGTCCGTTTGCCTAGAAGAGCAAACGGACCCGGCTGAGGCTGGGTCCGTTTGCCTAGAAGAGCAAGCGGACCCATCTGGGTCCGTTTGCCTAGAAGAGCAAGCGGACCCATCTGGGTCCGTTTGCCTAGAAGAGCAAACGGACCAGGCTGGGTCCGTTTGCCTAGAAGAGGAGCCAGAACCTCTGAATGTGGAGGATCAAAATAGCACAGAGGACAAAACAAGCGTCCATATTGAGGAGGGAGAAATGAGGGTCAGTCACATGGAAGACTGGGATCCTGAAATATACGACAGGATAGATGATGAAGCTTTCTGGATGTGTATCGTGCCAATATTTTACTTTTTGTTTACCTTGTGCTGGGTGTTTTTTCCGTGTTTTATTTCTTTCTGGGCCGGTAATTCCATACTTTTCACTCTTGGAATTGCTTTGTTCAGTTTTAATGTTTCTACATTTGAAAGTTTTGCACCCCTTGTGGATATATTTTACCATTATTCCGTCTGAAGTTTCTCTCCAGGCACTCTAAAATCACGTCTGTCTAATTGGTCTCTCTAAATTCTCTTTAGGTGCAGATAAAAAAAAAAAAATTTGTAATTAAACTTTATAAATAGTTTGCAGGTTTCTCTCCGGGTGCTCCGGCTTCCTGCCACAGTCTAAAAAGATTTAGTGAGCTTTATAGTGAATGCAAATTGACAATATCAATACTATATATCTACATCTATAGATAGATGTTTATATATCTATCTATATAAAGATATAGATATATCGATATCAATAAATATATATATATATATATATATATATATATATATATATATATATATATATATATATATAAATTTAAATTTATAAGTATATATCTATGTATAAATATATACTGATATTTATATATCTATCTATATAAATATCTATATATAGATATATGCAAATTGACACTAATAATATTAATACTATATACCTACATATATAGATCTATATATAGATCTGCATCTATATCCATATATAGATCTATATATAGATCTACATCCATATATAGATCTGCATCTATATCCATATATAGATCTATATATAGATCTATATCCATATATAGATATAGATCTATATATCATCTACATCTTTATGTATAGAGATGTAGATAGATATATATATATATATATATATATATATATATATATATAGATATGTATATCTCTCTATATATATGTATATATACACACACACACATACTGTAATTAATGTGTTTTACATACTGTAAAACACATTTTATACATACATAAGCCGCATGTGCCTACATTGAAACATGAGATATTTACAAAGAAAGACGGTACACAGAAGGTGTTTTTAAAGTTTTAATAATATGCCGTAGCTTTTCTGTCTGGACAGCAGCAATATAGCAAAACAACACTAACAGGGCTGGTTTAAATGACATACGGTTAAAAGTCACGGAGAGCCGTCATCCTCTTCCTCCTGGGCACTGAAACCATGGAAGTCTTCTTCCTCAGTGTCTGTTTCCTTCTTTATCGGCCAGCTCGATTGCTTTTAACTTGAAAGCTGTATCATATGCACTTCTTCTTGCATCCTCCATGATGAGGGTCTATTCAAGCTAATTTTATTCATCCACAAAGCACGATGTTACATTAGTCTTCCTCTACAGATATATTCCAGCTGTCTCACGCTTACCTTTTCTGCTCCAGCGCCCCAACTGGCCGTTAGAAAAAATTCATTAATAAGTCGCATCGTTGTATAAGCGCAGTCATATATATATATATACACACACATGTATATACACATGTATATATATATGTATATACACACACACACAATTATTTCCACATGTGTATATATATATATATATATATATGTCACGATAGCAAATTTTGCTGAACGATTAATTGTCTCAAAAAACTATTGTGATAGACGATAGTATTGTTTGAAGACCTTTTTACACAGATTTAATGGAAATGACATAATAATGCATGTGATTTCCTGTCAAAGATAGATACACTTTATTTTCAAAAGAACACCCAACACTGGAACTTATAAACAAAATAAACAAAACAACCAAAAATAAAAATAAAATTGATTCTCCGTCTCCATTAACAAAAATGTACTTGAATAAGTACGAAATAACCTAAAGCCAAAGTGTAAATAAATACTGCATTCAACCAAAAGAGTGCAGATTATAAAGTCTGTTTACCATATTGCCCTTCAGTAATCATTAGATTTAAATAGAGAAGATGGAACATCGACTACCTGATGCAATAAAACTTTTATCATTCTAAGATTGTGGCTTGTGAAGTGTGTGGTGTGTGATCATCCTGTAGTGTGTGGTGTGTTATGCTAGATCGTTGTGGCGCTCCGATCTAAATCAGGGGTTTTCCCCACTGGGATCGTTACCGCAGCCTGTTGAATGTGACAGGTAGCCAATCAGAAAGCGCGGATTGTCCTCGTGCTTTCTGAGGGGAAATTACAGAGGGGAATCCCAAACAGCTGAAACGGCGCAACCTGAAGTCCAGCGGACATTGGAGATAATATGTGGAAACAACATTAAGGTTTATAAAACATTTTGTACAAAGAATATAGAAATGACGAGGGGAGGAGTTGGAGCGAAATCGCTAGGTTGATGAACCCGATAACTTTTCAGCTGTTCTTCGTTAACGTGACATAAATAGATTATAATGATTTTCATTCAGTCAGGACGTTACGCTGACACTAGAGCCACATGCGTTGCAGGTAGATTGTAGTAAAGAATTGATTAATGCCTGGTTTTAAAATGAGTTAGCTGGACTTGTAGCCAGCCATTGGAACCGTTATATCTAGGATTTCTGTCGGCTAATGTGTGGTCTCAGATTTTGAAAATGGGCCGACAATCCACCGACAGCATTAAGATGGTGTTGTGTGCGCTGGGCATTAAACTAAGGAAATGAGGAAGGGAGGATCAGTGGAGAGCACCTGAGTTGAGCCTTTTTTCATTTAGCGTCATCAACAGAAAGAGAAAAAGGCTGGAAGAGACGATAACGGCGATAATTAAAATGACGTAGATAGTTTTAATTTATCGTACAATTAATCGATTTTTTGTTTATCGCGACAGGCCTAGATATTGTCAATCTGTATTCAATTACATATTTCAATTCAAAGAAAATGGCTGAACACAGAAGCAGTGACTCAAAAGGACTTTCAGTAGGAAAGAAAAACAAAAAACTGATGCACAGAGTACTTTCTATGAAAATGGAAAAACAATGTATTATTTCATCAAGAAGACATAGCTAAGAACAGAACAATGAGTAGGAAGTCTTTCCCATAGGGTAAGTAGTACAGAGTAAACAAAGCTAATGACACCAATAACTCTCAGTGAATCCATCCAGCAGAACACAGAAGCTCTGGGACAGGATCACCTTCTGCCAGAAAGAAAAGGAAAGACCATTCTAAGAGCTTAACTACAGAGAAACTGGACAACACCTCTTTGACGAGACCTCAGTTCTGATCTAAAACACTCCCTCGTGTCTAGACTTTGGTTTCTAAGTGTCAGACTTGTAACCTTTCCAGGCTGCACAGCAGGTGTGAGAAAGATGACAAACAGCCACATCCTGTGCTTAGTGTTGGACTTTATGTTTCAGGTAGATTGCTTATTTTACTTATATTTTGAAAGTATCTAAGCAGGAGTGTATGTTCCGGGGAATTTTAAAGCGAACCCCGCTGTCCAATACTGGTTCAAGCCAAGGGTAAAACAACCCAACCAGCTCAGATGTGATAAGTATCAAGTCCAGTTCAGCGAGAAACTAAGCATCAGCTACACAAAACGCTGACTCAACACTGAAGAACTGGTTTATATGGTCATGACTTTGCAGTTCATCTACTTCTGTAGGACAATGGCACCCTTTAGAAGACAACAACATGCACATTTTTGATAGGGAAGGTAGTTCTAGAGAGGAAGGAAAGAAGCTTTTTATGTTAACCGTGAAAAAGCAAGACTAAGCAGAGGAAGTGGCCTCAGGTTTCATCTTTCTAACACCTACACTGCTGTGTTAAATCAGTTTAACAGCCTTTGACACCTGAGACATGATCAAGGCTTCAGGTTTGGGTTAAGTGAAAACATCTCAAACTTTGAACTGAATGGTTGGTAGGACCGGTGACTCGGGTGACCTTAAAGACCTTATAAATGTTAGTAACGGACCACATGGCATAATTGAAGCAGCTTTTTGGATGAGTTTTGAAACATCTGCAATAAGTGAGAAAAATCTACACTTGCATAATTGATGCAGACTGAAAAGAGAGACTAAAACAAAAGGAACCCTTTATTTCTCTATGAGAAATGAATGCATCTAGTGAATAGCAGCAGTGTCTTTACTTTTGTCCAGGAAGAGACGCAGATTAACATAAAATCATAATAGAGGGTACCATTGTGGAAAAAGAAGCAGTTAATTATAGTAATAGTTTTTAGATACTGTCCAAGAAAGAGACCTAGCCAAACAAGGAAGCAGTGAGATTAGAGTACTTTCTGGAGGAACAAAACAGAGGGGATAAACGGTGCTAATGGCAGCAGAAACTCCATCAGTGGCTGTAAAATAAGAGACACAGAAGAACTGAGCCAGGGATCTTTATCTTTGAAAGAAAGAACACAGAACTCTGAGTAAATTCCAGCAGAAACGGCAAATATTGCATTGTTGGAGAGTAGCAAGAAAAAATACATTGATAAAAAATTTTCAAGTCCTCCTGCTCTTGAAGCCGTAAGCAGCATAACTGTTTAGATTGTGCATGTCTTAGTTTTCAGAGTATTCTTCCTCACAAATGCTGTGGGCTGGTTTCACAAAAACCACAGTCAGTTTTTTTTTTTTACACTTTGCTTTATGTTTTATGCCTGTAGGAAAAGCAGCAATAATGAACACTTCAAAATAAAAAATGGCTCTGAAAAAAAATCAACACTTCAAAATAAAAAATGGCTCTGAAATAAAAATCAACACTTCAAAATAAAAAATGGCTCTGAAAGAAAATCAACACTTCAAAATAAAAATGTCTCTGAAATAAATATCAACACTTCAAAATAAAATATTGTTGGAAAATACACCTTTAAGCATATTGATTTTGAAAAACATAATAGCATTTTTTCAAATCTTCATTGTAGTAAGATCATGTAAGTTTTTCTTATATTGACGAAGACACGAAATTATGTGTGGCTGGTTAGCTCAGCTGGTCGGAACGTGGTACTCATAAACCCAAGGTCATGGGTTCAATCCCCACACTGGCCAATTGAAACATAAAGTCTTTAAGAAAATCAACTCTTCAAAAAAGCAGGAGGCTTCAAATTAAACCATTATTTATGTTGATTTTGAAAAAATTTTGAATTTCACTGCTTTTGTCAAGATCATGTAAGTTTTTCTTACATTGATGAAAACTCAACATTCTGTGTGGGTGGGTAGCTCAGCTGGTCGGAACGTGGTATTCATAATCCCAAGGTCATGGGTTCAATCCCCCACTGGCCAATTGAAACATAAAGTCTTCAGGAAATCAATTCTTCATAATAGCAGGAGGCTGCATATTACACCATTATGCACATTGATTTTGAAAAACAATTGAATATGAGCTCTTTACTCAAATCTTCATTGTGGTAAGATCATGTAAGTTTTCTTAAATCCATGGAAACTCAACACTATGAGTTACCATGTATTTAGGAAAACTCTGTCCAGCTGAGATAGCTCAGCTGGACGAGGTGTGGTGCTAATAACGCTGAGGTAGGTGGTTCAATCCCCGTACTGGTCAATGGAAATCTAAAGTCTTTCAGACAAACAATACTTCAAAATTAAAAAGGGTGAAAAACAAAATCAACACTTCGAAATTAAAAAGGGTGAAAAACAAAATCAACACTTCAAAATTAAAAGGGTGAAAAACAAAATCAACACTTCAAAATTAAAAAGGGTGAAAAACAAAATCAACACTTCAAAATAAAAAAAGGTTGGAAAATAAAATCAACACTTCAAAATAAAAAAAGGTTGGAAAATAAAATCAACACTTCAAAATAAAATATTGTTGGAAAATAAAATCAACACTTCAAAATAAAATATTGTTGGAAAATAAAATCAACACTTCAAAATAAAATATTGTTGGAAAATAAAATCAACACTTCAAAATAAAATATTGTTGGAAAATAAAATCAACACTTCAAAATAAAATATTGTTGGAAAATAAAATCAACACTTCAAAATAAAATATTGTTGGAAAATACACCTTTAAGCATGTTTATTTTGAAAAACATAATGGCATTTTTTCAAATCTTCATTGTAGTAAGATCATGTAAGTTTTTCTTATATTGACGAAGACACAAAATTATGTGTGGCTGGTTAGCTCAGCTGGTCGGAACGTGGTACTCATAAACCCAAGGTCATGGGTTCAATCCCCACACTGGTCAATTGAAACATAAAGTCTTTCAGTAAATCAACTCTTCAAAAAAGCAGGAGGCTTTAAATTAAACCATTATTCATGTTGATTTTGAAAAACCTTAGAATTTCACTGTTTTTGTCAAGATCATGTAAGTTTTTCTTACATTGATGAAAACTCAACATTCTGTGTGGGTGGGTAGCTCAGCTGGTCGGAACATGGTATTCATAAACCCAAGGTCATGGGTTCAATCCCCACACTTGCCAATTGAAACAAAGTCTTTAAGAAAATCAACTCTTCAAAAAAGCAGGAGGCTTTAAATTAAACCATTATTCATGTTGATTTTGTAAAACTTTAGAATTTCACTGCTTCAAGTGTTAGTTTCAGTTTAACATCATCATTAAGAGTTTGCAGTCTTCCTCTGCAGTTGAGCCATCATTTTCAGCTGTAAAATAATATTAACTCATCACATCGTTTCATGCCGCAGTTCTCTGACGCATCTTCACACAGCACAAAAAAGTTGTGGACACTCCAAAAGACTTTGCTCATTTAGACGAATTAATAATGCATATCATTAAATAATTTATATCTCTGGAAGCTTTTGGATTTATTCCGTCTGTAACAAGAGCGCATGTCTCCCCCTGCAGGCGGGCAAGGTGCGCAAGCATGTGTCTGAGCAGGAGAAGGCAGAGGAGGGTCTGGGTCCCAACATCAAGTCCATCGTCACCATGCTCATGCTGATGCTGCTCATGATGTTCGCCGTCCACTGCACCTGGGTGACCAGCAACGCCTACTCCAGTCCCAGCGTGGTGCTGGCGTCATACAACCATGACGGGTGAGAGAGCCACTGTTTTTGGAGATCCCATAACTGCCAGCAGCTCTGATGGTTCATAATGCATGAAAACCAATTTGAACGTCTTGCTTGCAAATTAGCACATATGCAGGACTGCACAGAGCTTTGGGTTCGTGCACATGTATATTTCATGAGCTGTATGGAAATATTGATGTGTCCCTGGAAGATATGATATATTGTTTAACATGGTTTCTGTAGGTTAACGCAAACACCGGTGGACCTCCTCTGAATTTGTAAAAAGCTCATATATTATGCTCTCTGCCATGCTTCAAAGGCCTAATTATTCTTTTAAAGCCCTTAGGAAGAAATATTGAAGGCTAAATGGTGGACCCACAAGTTCTCATGCATAAATTTATAACGTTACTATAAGAGCACAGACAATTGTTTTATCATGCTATTCTTGGCTACATGCCTGTCAGATTTGCTTCTTCATTTTGGATGTATGCATACACACACCTTCACACCAATACACACGCAGAGATTTAATGGAATAAATAAACCATGTGGTTAATTGACTTTTCTTCATGAGGTAAATTTAATAGCCAACAGCTTATTAATTTGTTATGAAGAGTTATTTTTGTAAAATGTTGCTATTCTCATTCAACACCTTAACTAAATATATCCCTTATTTATGCAAATAAGTCTCATTAAGATGGAAAACTCTTTGTGAAGAAGCACCTGGTTCTAAAACATGAATATCTCCTGCAGGTATAAATGGCCTTGCTGCAGGAATCATGCTGCTTGAACCTTTTCACATTATAAAAACTAACTTTAATGTATTGAGATATTAGGCGACAAACACAAAGAGGAGAATCATTATGGGGACTTAAAACAATACAACGTTTTTGAAACGTGTTTTCCCATTAGAGGCCGAGCAAAGCTTTGCCTTCTAACAGGACAACAACCCTAAGCTGTCATGGAATAATTTACATAAAAGTGTACTCAGGTTCAGCTGGCCTAGTCAAAGTCCAGATCCAGTTGAACATTTTGGGCAAGACTTATAAATTGACATCCATAGACATCCATGTGCTACTTTGTGTAAGGAAATCACATTCAGTGAGTGATTGTAACACGAGAAAATTTGAAAACCTCAGGAGACGTCGACACTTTTCTGTACAGTCCTCCTTCATGTCGGTGTGATTACTTGTTTTCTTTCTTCCCATTAGGACTCGAAATATCCTTGACGACTTCCGAGAGGCTTATTATTGGTTGAGACAGAACACAGACGAGCACGCACGCGTGATGTCGTGGTGGGACTACGGATACCAGATAGCCGGCATGGCCAACAGAACCACACTGGTTGATAACAACACATGGAACAACAGTCATATAGCTCTGGTAAAACCTCCCTGTTTCCGTCTGATGTTGCTCTTTTACCCAGAGACACGAATGCATTCGTCTTCCTGCAACTGAATTGTTTGCAGCTGTTTAGCGTGTTTTTATGTAATTGCCACATTATGCATCATCACTTGTTTAAACTTGTTCTGCTGAATTTTCACTGAGGGAAATAAAAGTCAATTCTTGCCAGATTTTTTCAGCTTTGATTTATTTTTCTTTCTTTAAACTGCAGAATGCAGACAAATGTTTTCATCTCTTAGTTAAATCTTAAAGCCTACCAGCTCTGCTCCGTCTGGTTTTCTACCTGCTGCCTCTCGTCTCTGCAGCGTCTATCCACAGGAAATGTAATTACAGAGAATACATGATTGTATTTCTGTTCAATAATTCTCCTTTCTGCCCCTGCAGTATTGAAGCACGGCGTCTTTTCAAAACAGGAAACGCCAATTAAAGTCTAACTCCAGTTGTTGATGTTTTCAGGTGGGGAAGGCCATGTCGTCCAATGAGAGCGCGGCCTACGAGATTATGAGGTCACTGGATGTGGATTACGTGCTGATCATCTTCGGAGGAGTAATCGGCTACTCCGGCGACGATATCAACAAGTTCCTGTGGATGGTGAGGATCGCTGAAGGGGAGCACCCTAAAGACATCAGGGTGAGTGATGGATGGTGGTAACTGTCTGTGAACGAAAACGCAGCAGCGTGAGAGATTGATGTTTCATGTTGGAAATGGCCACAAGAAAAAGAAAACATGCATCTCTGATGACTGAGATGAATGAAGACGTATTATTGGACTTGAAGGAAGCTGGGTTCTTTTTTTTTTTTTTGCCTGATTTGATTCAAAGAAACTAACAGCATGGCTGACAGAGGAGTAAACAACTTTACCAGTGGACTGAACATCTTTCAGTTCAGCAGTTCTGCCTTCATGAACATTATAGCCGTCAGTTTGGTTTGAAGCTGCCCAACTCCATTAGGGTTGTTAGCAGACAAGCTCCAACTAAAACTGTGGGTTCCTGCCATTTCAGGGATTTTTCTGAACAACTTGACTCCTATTTATGTGTGGAAAATTTTCTTCTTTTATCCTAAAGAATATCTAAGATAATCAAAAAAAAGAGCAGCTTGGGAAGCTGAGATGTGTCAACGTAATGCTACCTGACAGAATATTGGCTGGGTTTCCAAAGCAGCCAGTCCAGGAGTGACATTTATTTTCTTCTGTGGTGATTGGCTGTAACCCCCAAGAGCAGAAATAAGCAAGACTGCAGACATTAGCTTTTGCTAACGTGGTTTCCAGTATTGATGCATATGAAGGTATTTTTAGTGTCTGAGCTACAATAGGCACTTGTAAGTGTTTTTAAATGGTGTTTTAAATATTTGTGGATGTAGAGCAGCGGTGCTTCATATCTTCTGTGGATACCTTGTGTCCACTGTAGATCCATAACCCAGTATTCTATTCAATGTTGATAAAATGCAGCTTGAACCAATATTTAGGTTTGAACTTTTCACACACAAAAAACTCTTTGCTCTCCTGCTGGATTTCAGGATTTAGCTAAAATGAAATCCTGAAGTTCAAGTGGACTTCAGGTTTTATCACAAGCTGCCAGTTTAGCTTCTTATATAAAGTAAACAAATGTTTATTTTTACATTACATTTTTGTACGTACCTTTTGTCATTCATTAAATGTATTAAAACTAAAACTCACTATAATGCATGATTAAAACCACTTATCACTTAGAAAAGACTTTTTAAGTTTTCTTTAGATGCATTTCCCATGTGTTGATCTTTTACATGCACACTCAGATTTTATTTCAACTAGAGAAAATTAATGATAAATAATTTAATAAATATTTTCAAACATAAAACAAACGTTTTAGTTTTTCTCTTTATAAATAAAACTAAATCCATTTCTGGCTCTTGGATGCCTTTCAGGTCTGGAAGTTGAAACCAGACGGTCGCATAAATATTGGAGTAACGTACTCAGTTACGGGTTTGTTTTCTGATTATTAATGCTTCCTTTTGTTTTTCAGGAGAGCGACTACTTCACTCCGCAGGGAGAGTTCAGAGTGGACAAGGCCGGTTCACCGACTCTGCTCAACTGCCTCATGTACAAGATGTCGTATTATCGATTCGGTGAGATGCAGGTAAGGAGCCGACGTCAACAAAAAGTCATTTCAGCAGATCGTTTTTTCACCTGCTGGGGGACGGGTTAAGTCTCAGGAACAATTCCCCTCCCAGGAGATTTATTTTTATTGGTGTTATGATCCACTTCACGGCTACAAATAATGAGCTCCGGTTCTGTGGTGCAATCAAAAACTAACAAGCAGCTGCCGTCACCAATCAAAGGGAAAGGCCGCACTCTATTTTAGAGTACACAGTTTCAGCAGGAAATAACAGGCATCTGCCAGCACTAAAGGTGAAGGATTCCTGCCACTGAAGTTTCAAAGCAGAGCCGGCTGACAGAAAGGGATTTTAAAGGAATTGCTTTAGGGGGCATGTGGTGTTGGAGGCTGTCAGACAAAATATGAGGGATTGGAGGAAGCTTTTTAAAAATCTGTCACAGCTTCCCGTGGCAGATTTCAGGTGGGGAGATGGAATATCCGCCTTGCCAGGTGCTTACATCCTGGCTGTAGATGCAGCTCAGCCTACAAGTTGGGCTGAATCAATGCAGCTGCAGACCAGAGAGAGAAAAAGGGAGAGAGAGAGAGATGGGTGAAGCTCAGAGCAACTCAGATATTATCAGGAGAGACAAAACACCAAGGTCAAGATGGAGGGAGAGAGTCTGGGGAGCAGATTAGAGTTTCACATCGCTGAGAAGCAAGAAAACTAAGAGAAACATGGCGTATTCTAAACATACTTTACTGATGCTCTGTTTGGAATATACTGAGCCAGTCACTTCAAGTGGACTTCAGGTTTTATCACAATAGTTTGTGGTATTATAATGCCACAAACTATTGCGGTAGTTTTCAGGAGAGCGACTACTTCACTCCGCAGGGAGAGTTCAGTCCGGTTCACCGACTACCTCATGTACAAGATGTCATATTATCGATTTGGTAATAATACCATAGTTTTATTATTATAATACCACAAACTATTGTGATGTGAACAATTATAATACCTTATAAAAAAGATTAAAACATTTATTTACTGATGCTAAGAATGAGGAATATGGAAATTAAAAAGTTAATTTAAAAAGTAGAAATTACCTCAGCCTTTTGACTATGAATCTGTCACTGTTCACTGCATGAGCCTAACAACAACAACAAACTTCTATTTAATGAGCTACTTCAGTGCAGCAGCTAAAACATCATGGCTCCTTAACTACACAATCAGGATTTAATCATATTTTGAAAGATAAGCACAGGTTTTATTAATGTTTTCATGGTAACAAACAATAAAAGAAAAAAGAATAGTTGAGACATTAAATGAAAAAACCCCTAGCTGTACAGTTTATGGAGTTGTGGGAATTGGCAGTTCGAAACAAATAACGATTGATGACAAACTTCACAATACAATGTGACGACAAATTGAGTTTCTGCTAAACAAAACAAACTGTGGCACCTTTACCCTCTGTTGTTTCAGTGTGATTGAAAATGGAAACAAAGAAATAATTACAACAATAAAAATAGTGCTCTGAATTGTTTTTACGTTTAGAAAGTGTAAGTCCAAAAACGATACGCAGCTATAACAAGGCTGACTGATGGTGAGATTTTCAATATCTGTGGCTGGCGTGATAACACTAAGCCTCCATTTCTAATATTTCACAATATTTGCCCTCTGAAGCAGAGAGAGAACAGAAATAAGATGAATCAACTGTGGCACGGATAGAAAGAGGAAGCATGAGGAAAAACACAATGTTGAATGTAACTGCAGCTCGAAAACTAGAGGCAGAAAGGACACAGCAGCGGCGTCTGAAGGACGAGCCGTCAAGGGCTTTTAGAGCCGAGTAACAGACACAAGAGGTTGTTTGAGTGGCTCAAACAAAAAATGTAATGGATTTGTTGCTCAAGGGGAAACGCCACAGTGTTATCATGCTCTGTTTATCTTTTATAATTAAGTTTTGGCCGTGTTTTTTATTTTTAGTCTGTTGAGCTTTAAATTTGGCACAGCAGCTTTGGGATGTAACTTTATTTTAGGTGTTTTTATCCAATGAATTGGGAGTTGAGACATTAATCTGAGTCCAGCTGAATGTGTTGGTGTTTGGTAGAAGTTAAAAGATCCCACACCGGATCAACACAAGTCCGATGTGGAGTCATTAATGTACAAATGGGACCAACAAGAAAATTTTGAATTTGAATAGTTCAAAGAAAATAAAAATTAGCTGATTTATAAATGTTCTGTGTTGAGTTGTTTTTTCTAAGGGATGGCAATGTTTCCAAATCCATCATGGCTCATAACGAGACAAAAGTTGGAAGCCAAGAAGTATAAAATGGAGAGACTCTGCTGTTCTCCTTCCAGCCTTTCTGTTATCCGTTTAAAATGTTCTACTCTCTTGTTGTTTTGCACCTTAAATTAACTGCACAGACTGAATAGTGACCTAATTTTGTAAATTTTCTGCCAGTGGGTAACTAAGACTTCCTCTTGGTGTTGAACATTTGCTGACTGAAAAATGTTGGCATGTCTAGGCTGATATTTGTCAGGACTGATAAAAACAAACGATTGGACAGTTTTAAGCACTAGCCTGTTCTCTTCTAACATTTCTGGTCCAAACAGAGAGGAAAAGTCAATTTTATAGTCTCATCTCTGGTAGTTACATAAATGACTGAAATACATCAAGTTCCTGAGATATTATGTCAACATCTTTCCTGTGAAAGGTTTTTGTGATTGGTGTGATCCAGTTGCTGTCAGGATAATACTTTGCAAATTAACTTTGTCGTCTGTAGTAAGTTAAAAAGCTTTTCCACAGATTTCCTAAGGATTCAGAATTTAATTTAAACATTTCTTGATCAAAATCTGAAACGCTTAGTCTTGTAGAGTCAGAACGGGATTATTCTTCTCTGAACAAAGTGTGTGTGTAAACACACAAAGAGCTTTTAAGGCTGTTATTTGTATGAGCACCACTTCATAAAAGATCCAGCAGTACTTTAAACTGTCTAACTATACAAAATCTTTCTACGCTGATTACAGGTTGTTATTTGTGAAACCTTGAAGGTTGGGGCATGCCTTGCAAAGAGACAAAGTTGTACTTTTACTGGTTCTGGTGGCAACATCTTGTCTATGAAGTTTTGTTAAAATCTTGTCTTTCTCTTGTGAGCCTGATATTTTACATCATTTAATGACCAGAGTGTTTTCAGTCCCTACTCAATGGTACAGCTTAATAAAGATCTGTAGAAATTTCTCTGTTTTTTTTTTTCAAACTTTTCTTATTAGTAGTACAACTTTGTTTGTATTAAGAACTAGATGACTGCGTTTATGTAAAAGAATAAATGTTTTTATAAAGTCATATGCTAAATATTTGGGCTACAAAGCAGAGTTGAATTTAAAATCTCAGGAAAGCTTTAACAAAAAGCCAAAAACATTGTTTCTCTCCCAGCTGGATTTCAGAACGCCGCCTGGCTTTGACCGGACGCGCAACGCCGAGATCGGCAACAAGGACATCAAGTTCAAGCATCTGGAGGAGGCGTTTACCTCCGAGCACTGGCTCGTCAGGATCTACAAGGTGAAGAAGCTGGAGAACAGAGAGGCTCTGGACCACAAGCTCCGCAGCGTGATGTCCAAGCAGAAGTACACCTCTAAGAAGGTGAGCGGTTTTCTTCTATGGTTTTAGCTGCAGTTTGAGTTTTATGATGCACTCGATGATTTACTCCAATGATCCACACACACCTGCGTTAATAAGGAAACGTGTTTCTACATCAGCTGTGATTGTCTATGCAGAACAACATTGATGTGCCTTTAGGCCAGATCAGCTTGTGTGTTTATTTAGGGAGCGTAAATGCTGAACCAATCCATCCAATGATGTTTATCGCCCATCGGTCCTTTTTTTTAACTCTCATCCATCCGTTCATCTACTTGTCAGTTTGTTCATTGTGTCCATCTGTCATTCTTCATCTGTTCATTTGCAATTGAGACATTTTTGTTCGAGCTGCGTCTTTAAAATGATGTTCAAAACAGCAGGCATACAAAATAAAAAAATACAAAAATAATTCATGCGTTTAAAAGAAATTGTGAAATAATAAAAAAAACTAACATTATAAACATCCTTCAACGCATTAAGGCGTGGTCTTAATCTATATGTCTGTTTTTCTCATGTTCTCCCAATCATTCATTCGCGTATCCATCCATTCGTCTGTCTGTTCTTTCTCTGATTTGTCCATTCGTCTGTTCATTTGTATCTTTCCGTAAAAACACGACGACTGTCCGTCCAACCATCTCTGTACATGCGTCCTTTTATTTGTCCATCTGTACATCCAGTCTGATCACCTGCCTGTCAACTCGTTCTTCCGTCTGTCTGTCTGCTCATTCATCTGTCCATCCAACCAGAAACTGAAAGTGAGATTTGATTTGATCTTTCTCAGCTTGCATTTCTCTGTTTGTCCTCTGGTTGCTTTCTCCACATAAATGTTTCTCCATAAAATACGTCACCTCAATGTAATCCTTCTCATGTGGTGAAAGAAGGGATGTTATACTGATGCACAGTGTGCCAAACACACTCCTTCATTTGGCTCAGACACAGAGGAAAGACTGCAGTCAAAAGTAATTATAGTGGCTCAAATGCAAGGTGATCTTTTGCAAAATTTGCAGTGCTGACGGCAGATGTTCAAAAAGTAAAAGCGGCTGAAAACAATGCATCTGATTAAGTTTTTGCCAACAAGCAGCTGGTGTGGTCGACTGACTGGTTCGGCTTTTGACTCCATGAACTTTTGGTTTACTTTCCCAGAACTTTAAATACATCCAGTATCTGTACATCCAGTCTGATCACCTGCCTGTCAACTCGTTCTTCCGTCTGTCTGTCTGTCTGTCTGCTCATTCATCTGTCCATCCAACCAGAAACTGAAAGTGAGATTTGATTTGATCTTTCTCAGCTTGCATTTCTCTGAATCAGGGATGTCAAACTCATTTTCATTTTTGGGTCGTATCAAAATGATGATTGTCCTCAAATTCCCGTTTGTGGCAAAACTACAAATCACCAAACTGGTAAAATATTAATAAATAGTTGTCTTTGAATTTGATGTGTTCTTCTTGAACTTAAATGATATTTAGCGTCTTTTCACTGTGACGTAATTTGTCACCATACCGACAAAAACTACGCTGATTTGATTGATGAAATCGTAATTAACCACACAGTTGTTATCTTGAAGGGTCTATTTCTGCACTCCATAAGGTTCTGTTGGATTGGACCCTGTTGATCACACTGATGTCTTTTTTTTTTTTGTTCCATCTCTGAGCAGACTGCCAAGAGGAAGCGAGGACACATCAGGAACAAACTCGTCCTGAAGAAGGGCAAGAAACTCCCCAAAAAATAAAGTTGGCTCTGAACTCACACGAACGTAAAGAAACCTCCAACAACCAATGAAGAAGAACACAATGGCGGCTGTGTGCCTGGCAGTTGGTCAGGAGCGCTTCTCGTTAGAGCGCCCTCCTTTATCGAGGAAGCGTCACATCTGGTCTGTCCAGAATCGTCGTTCGTTTTATCCTGAGGACGTCTGTCTTGCTTTTTTTTGTTTTGTTTTGTTTTTCTACTTTCTACTTGAATGTGGCGAGGCATAGGGCTGCTCTAATTGATTAAACGTTGATTCATTTTTATTTTTTAAAATTGTTTTGTGTGTGTGTATGTGTGTGTGCGTGTGCGTATGTGTGTGTGTGTGTTGGGGGGTTGTTATTGACCTGATTATCAGTCAGGAGATCTGGTGATCCGTGGAATGAGGAACGTTTGCACCAAAGACCCATCGACCTCGCTCCGTAGCACATGGGAACTCATTGCTAAGAGCAAGGGAACGCCGGAGGGAGAGCAGAGGACTTTGTTCCTGACGCGTGTACAGAGGACAGTATGCGGTATGGAGGAACGTCACCGTCTACACGCAGCACATCTGCAATATTAACCTTTTTACCATCCTCATCTCCTTAACGTCTGCCTGCCTCTCTGACTTTTGGTTTCCAACAAATTCTATAAGAAATTGGCCTAATGTGTAAATATGTTCTGTAAAGACAAAAGAAAAAAATCTCTAAAATGATGGTAATATATTGGATCATTGTGATTTTTAAATGCGCAGTTCTTGGGTTTTTTTGTTGTTGTTTTTTTATGACAGCAACTAGAACAGTGAATGCAATAACTACACAGAGGGGCTTCAGATTTCATAGAAAGAATTTGAATGTGAATTTTTTACATCTCCCCCTTTTTTTTCCATAAATTGGAAAAAAAAATTTATAGAATTGATTGTACATTTCTGCTGCTAGGCTTTTTAAAAACAAGCAAGTGACCTGTAGTGAAAAAAGGTCTATAGATTACAAATTGAGGCTACAGGGGGCGCTCTTGATTGAGCAAAGCCTAGTTATATTACAGAATTTTACCTTGTTGCCGTTCACATTTTTGGCTTCTTTCTTTTTACTTTGGCTTGTCAATCAACTGCTGCTGAGCACACATGGTGATTAGACTTTTCTGTTTGTTTTGCTTTTAAAGTTTTGATTTGAAAATCAAAACAAAAATGTGAAGGAGGATTTTTGTGATAACTTTGTAAAGAGGGACGGCTGTGAGGAGCAACATCGGTTGTAACGGGAAGTTGGATTACCAAATGTAAGGAGCTGTGTCCTAATACTGCACCACATACCTGCTTCCCTCGGCGGAAATGTCAGGCACTTTTGAACCAGGTTACTGATCTAGCTGTTACTTTATCAAGAAGTACCATGAAAACAAAATAAAACCTCAAAAATTCATAACTTGCAAGAAGAAAAGTAGCTTAAATGATGTTGAGGCTGGTAGATCATCATGATTGCAATGAAACTCAAAACTATTAAGGTTTCTTTCCGACAAGCATATGACACAAAATAAAACTGAAAAGGGAGGATCAACATTGACTAAAATAATTAGAGGTGTTTTTAATTGAATTCGTCATGCCCTGATTGTTCAGTGGAAACGGTTTTCTGATTCAACTCAAGTTTTTTTTCATGCCTTCATTGTTATTTTGATCATTTGATGAGTCTTTGAGGTTGGACTGCATCCCTGCCATAACCCTAATCTTCAGCTCCCTCTACAGATGCTCTGTTAAAATCTAAGTCAGGATTTTGACTCAGAACTTCAATGTTTTCTCCAAGCAGAAGAAATCTGGAAATCTTTGTATTCCACATGCAGAGAATTAGTTCTGCATGTATCACTATCATTAGAATAACCTTCTCTACTAGTGAGCTATGACGTTTTTGTGCGAGTCTCACTTTTTTCCAAGCAATTATTCCATATTTTACTGTGTTAAAATAGTTCTGGAGCTCTGTTTGTCCTCTGGTTGCTTTCTCCACATAAATGTTTCTCCATAAAATACGTCACCTCAATCTAATCCTTCTCATGTGGTGAAAGAAGGGATGTTATACTGATACACAGTGTGCCAAACACACTCCTTCATTTGGCTCAGACACAGAGGAAAGACTGCAGTCAAAAGTAATTATAGTGGCTCAAATGCAAGGTGATCTTTTGCAAAATTTGCAGTGCTGACGGCAGATGTTCAAAAAGTAAAAGCGGCTGAAAACAATGTATCTGATTAAGTTTTTGCCAACAAGCAGCTGGTGTGGTCGACTGACTGGTTCGGCTTTTGACTCCATGAACTTTTGGTTTACTTTCCCAGAATTTAAATATTTAAAGCAGAGAAACGATTTTTGTTGGCTGAGGGTAAATCTTTGCTCTTCACAGTTTTACCTCCTCTGTCTTTGTAGCAAAGGTTCTTACAATGCCACACATCAGTTCGCCGTATATTGTGCTACACACCCCTTCCCACACTCTGTTGTTTTGGTTTGCAGGTCTGCCATAATCGTTTTATTTTCCCAATTTAAACATTTTATGTTCTATAAGAATTCACGTAAGGAAGATCTGGATTTTGTTGGTGTGAAGAAGTAAATTCAAAACCACACTTCTGTTTTTTGGGGAGAAACCTTTAAAAATGATAAAATTATATTCCCCCTGATGGCTATCTTGATAGTAAACCCTCTATTTAAAAATGCCTCCCTTCTCCAGTTTGTGCTGTATAAATTTGGGACACAGCTCTGCATCTCTTCTTAAAAGGACGCTGCACTGTTTTTGTATGATGACAGAAACGGAAAGATTCTTTTTTTTATGCACGCTTTGAGAACTTTTTTTCTGTTTTTATCAAACCAGACACACTTAAAACGCATCGTACAGCTGTTATTTGTTTTTGCCACATCGTACAGAAAGGGGAGGTTTTCTGATTGTTTTCTTTAAAATGCGTCTGAATCGCTTTGTTCTCGTTTTTACCGACCGTCTCCTCTGGAGGCCTCAGGCTGCTGGAACGGTGACATTTCGACGTGTTGTTGCACTTCGCCTAAAACTGCATTGTGTGCTTTTGGATTCTCATTAGCACGGAGAGGACAGAGTCCAGATTAAGCCTTAATGTGATGTACTTTTACTTTTCCTCATGTGATAAGTTTTTCCTTGAACCGGATGGAAATGTTACTTTTCCGACTGCGGTTTTCCCTGAACACTTTTCTTTTGATGCAGTCTCCGATTTGTCCCCGCTCACCTTCAGAGTTTACATTTTTACATTTTGTTCTGTTGTACCACCTCTAAATATACTCCTAAACAAAACAGCCATGTTTGTGTGTGACGTTTTTATGAACTCCTGTGTTCATGTTTAAAATAAATTGGAGGGGGGGGGGTTCTCCAAAGGAGTCAGGTGAGTGCAAACTGAACCACTTGATGGCAGCATTCACCTTTGACTGCAGATCCGCATGAAGAATGACTTCATCCTCAGCTGGTGTGTTTGGGAAGAATGCTGGGAAATTTTCCTCGTGACATTCCTGATCTGAAAAGAAGACTGCAGCTCGGATAAATTTGGGAGCTTTTAAAGGAGTGTGTTGACATGTTTTAAGTTTTTATTGACCAGATTTTCTTATTGTCTGAAAAAGTTTGGAGTTTAAATACTTTCCAGATCTGGATGAATACGGAAGAAGAAAACTGAATGTGAAAAACTTTTAGACTGGTTTTTTTCTTAATCTCTTTTTAAAAAAAACAAAAAAAAAAAAAACGTGTCTGCATCTCCCTGAGATCCGTTCTCTCAGGGAGAGAAGTTTCAGAATAACTCGAGTCCTGGAGTTTCAAAGTTTCGTCCTTCCATCATTGTGTCCTTCCTCCCTTTTCACATCAATCCATCAGTTTCTTTCATTCTTGCTTCTACTTATCCTTCACCCATCAACTTTTCTGGCCAGATGTCCATCAGTTTCTTACATCTGTCTGTTGGTGAGTTTCTAATATTTGTCCTTCATCCCTCCTCATATTCATCCATACTTCCTGTCATGTTTTTTTTTTTTTAACCTCTACACTTTGTTTTCTGAAATGGATTGTGAAATATATTGTTTAGATTTGTTTTGACCTGAAAAGTGTGTGGCAAGTTTTATAATTGTGTTCTCCTTTTCTGTTTTTATTCATGATTTTATTATGGATTTGCAGAAACAAGTGTGCATGCTTTTATTTTGAAAATATATTTTTTCTTATTCAGCGTTGAAAATGATGGTAAATCACTGAACCTGAGTCTCCTGCGTGTTTCAGACGTCTCTGCTCTCACCCCCGATTTAAAGGATCTGATTGGCTCCACAGTTAATTATCTACAGAAATCAGGTGTGGTGAATCATGGGAGAACTGGAGAAAGGGCTGTAAAGCAATCGGGGAGGTTTGTGGTCTGCAGGTCGGAGGTAAAGCATCGATCTCGCTCTGCTTTCATGTTTCTTGGGGTTTTCAGCAGATGAAACTGAAATCTGGCTTCACTGGTGGAAGCCGACGTCATTTCAGGCTTGAGTCTAATTTGTAACCCAGCTTTCATCAGTCAGAGATGATCAGATGTTCTATTGATTTCATGTGAAGATGTCATAACCTCTTTCTTTTCATCAGCATCAGAGCCTCTGCTGGTTGCCATGGAAAACACCAAACATCTTGTTGCAACTCGCCGTCCTGCTGTGTAACTCGGCCTCCCCTGCAGAAGATCTGCAGGGACGAATCCCACTGAAGGTTCCGCATGACCTTTGACCTCCAGCCTTCCCCTCCTGTTGTCCACGCCCCGTCAGGTAAGAGGAGATTTGTTACTACAGGGAGTTTTTCGCTGTTGTAGCATCCATGTGTAGGTTTGAGCAGAGAGATTTTATTGCAACACTTTTAATGTGACAATCTTTAATTCTGAACTGATGGAGGAGTTTTAATCCAGAGATGAGCCGACATTTAGTTAGAAAACCTTTTACACTTTTATCACAAGCTATAATGTATCTTAGTGGGATTTTACGTCATACATGAAGACAAAGTAGTGTGTAGTTGTGCACATTTTTTTAATGAGCAAGATTTGCCCGTTTTTATTTGCAAAAGAGGTTCAGTTAGAATATATAGAGCATCTAAAACGGCCTCACCAAAGTTTCTCCATTGTATTTAGATCTGAACTTTAACTGGGTCATTTCAACACAAATATTTGCTGTCATCTAAACCAAGGTCCTCAGCTGCAGCCCTGCAACTTTTAGATGTGTCCCTTATCCTTGATGCTCACATTAAAGAGAGTCCTGCTAATGACCTAATATTAAAGCAGAAACTTGCTGGAAACCAGAACTCTGGGCCTGGAGATTTGAAATCTCTGATCCAAGTAGATTTAGGTATCTGTTTATCCTCCACCTGTTCATCCCTTTTTTTCTACTTAAACTTCACAATCTCTTCTTTCTGTTTCAAGCTCATATACTTGAACCACAATGTGTTTTCCCCCCCCATTAATATTAGAAATAAATTATGAGAAAGCCTGACTCCAACTTATAGTTTAATTTGTCTAAGCAATTTTATTCGGTTGCATTTTAACACCATTTAACCAAGAATCTGACCTTTGCTGCCTCCTGCTGGCAGAATATTTATTAGTCATTTAGCAACATTTCCCACAAACTTTGATCCTGAGCTGAATATAGGAAATGACCTCAGGCTATTTCTTATCCGAGAGGGTGGGACATGTCCCTCTCTGGTGGGTGTTAATAAAAACAGAGATTTACTTTCAAACGTTTTGAAACAACAGACATCTGGTGAACCTCTGGCCCAGTGTTTGGCCCGTCTGATTTACTTCAGTTCATTAACTCTGACCAGCTTCTCCGTCTCTACTGAGGGAAAACATCCCATATTTGTCCCTACATGCTTGTATCAAACTGCAGAGAGGGATACCTGCAGCTCAGATCTAATGCTTGTCCTGATCAGTGGATCTTGGCTGCTTCTTTAATTAAAACTCTCCGGACTTCTCCACAACTTTCTCCCTGATTTGTTCCCCAATGTTCTCGGGCAAACCTCTGAGACCTTCATAGCGGGATTTATTAGATTACATCACACACAGATGGTTTCTAATTACAACAAGACATCTAAAGGCAATTAGTGGCCCTGCAGTTGATTTAGGGTTATTGTAGCAAAGCGAGCTGAATTCAAATGCACGATGCACTTTTCAGACTTTTATTGTTTCACTCTCCTTCCACTCAACAGATGCACACTGCTTGGAGTTGGTCTGTTACACAAAAATCCCAATAAAGTGCATTTAAAGTTTGTAAAGTGACAATTAACATGTATCTCGAATTAATCAGAGCAAATAATCAAATTTAGGACTCCTGCACATTTTTTTATGTAAAATTTCCATCCTGTCCTTCCAGTTCATTTTAAAAGTGACCCATTATGCTCAATTGAACAAGTTAGGATATGTGTGAACTACACAAAACATTCTCATATTTTTTTGAACAAAACCATTCTTAGATAATAAGATTTTGGTTTGCCTTTTTTTCTTTTCCAGAATGACTTGTTTTACAGCATCTTGTCACTTTAAATCCAAATAAAGTGCTTCTGGCCACGCCCCCCCCAACTCAACATTTCCATTCACACGTAAATGGTTGAAAACGGATGCGCAATGTACAACCGTACATCTTTGAAAAGCAGAAGGGGAGCCTCCTGCCCAACAAACAAGAAGTTTCTGAAAGGTAAGCAAACAATAAAACTCTTGTCTTTTCCAGCAGCCACTGACAACACAGAGAGGTAAAACCAGCTCACCTAATGTGCTGGGTTGCTAGGTAACGGCACAGTGCCCATTGTTTGTCACCAACTAATCAGGATACGGCTCATTTTTCAAAACCGAAAACACTAACTTATCGTGAAAAACACCTGCATGTTTGAACCAGTAGAGACCCAAATAGAAACATAAAAATGTGCAAAATGTGAATTTTTCATAATAGGGTCCCTTTAAAATGCTTTATTTTATCTTCTATTTGTGGCGGAAAGAAAGCCATGAGCTGAGATACCAGAAAATTAAAGATTATGAGACATTTCTTTGTTGTTCTCAACTCCATCGTCACAGCAAGAAAGAAACAATCCGAGTGTTTAAATCCTTAGTTTTATTTTAGAACATCTGGAAGTTGGCCACTTGGTTTGTCTCCTGTGAGTAGTACTAACCAGTACATCTCCTCTCCCCTGTGGTTGGTGGAGTCGATCCTCTCATCTTCAGAGGCAGCCTTCCAGCAAACTCCTCTCCCCCTCCAGAGTTTCTGCAAACTGCCTCATCCATATTAACACGGCAACCTAAGGAGAAGCATAAACTGGAGCAGGCTGGGCGTTTGAGGGGCTGCTGCCTAATTACACCAGTGTCATCTTGGGGTTACAGATACAAAACAGACGCAGTGGACCCAGGAGCTCTGAGCCACAAACGAACCAGAATTACAGTTTGTAGCAAAAACATGAGGTAGTAATGGAAATATTCTGTTTGGCAGCTGATTTTCATCCACTGAGTGAGACGTTGCTGAATGAAGATTTAGGGGGAAAAACAGGTGAAAACATGTTGAATCAGTCAATACAATTACGGTGAGGAATATTAAAATGTGGCCAGATACATTCAGAGTGCAGACGAAAACACTGTAATAATATAGACTATGATATAACGTCGTACATTTAAATCTCTTCTTTCAATAGGGTTAGATTTCTGTAAAGCTCAGAGAGGTAAAAGCCACTGTGACGTATAAAATAGTTAATTTTTCTCTGGTAAAAGTGCTTCATTAACAAAGTCATTTACAGCTACAGTGTGGTGTGTTACAGAAGACTTGATCGGGTCTAAAGCTTCAACACTGATGACCAGTCAAACTAATACAAGTGCTAAATGTCGTCACTGTGGGAAAGAAAAGGCCTTAGCAAAGTGAAAAATAGAAATATTCTACTGTAAGCAGTAAGACTATAAAAGTGTTCTTCGGTCCCGGGGGTCCAAAGGCTCACTCTGTTGGTTCCAACTGAGGAAATCCCTTTGGCACCTCGCTTGCTTCATGTTTCTCTCCACCGTCTGTGAATCTGAAGGTCCGTGGAGGACGGCGCCGCTTCGCTTTGAGACCAGGCCTCGGCGTGGAGGACGGGGTTTTTATCCGCAGGAGGCGCGTTGTTCCGCTGTCAGGTCGACTTCCACAGCGGGTTGTTGTAGATCCAACCGTCTCCCTGCACAAAGCACAACTTATGTTAGCGCATCAGCAATAAAAATTAGATAGTTACACACAATGTACACAACTAGAACCTTCCCCTTCATTGTTTCATTACCTTAGAATTAGAGAAACTCCTGTTAGTATGAATTGTGGATTACTTGGCGACCCAGAAGAAGAATCAAACATGGAGAACCAACATTTATATCATACTAACAAACTTAGAAAATACTATCTACTTAGCTTCTGTTGTACTTGTGTTTTTGTTTTTCTTCTGATTTAGGTAAAACACTTGGAAGTGCTGCATAAATAAAACTTCTTCTGAAATTAGAAGTCTAGATACATTTCTTAAGTTTGCTAAAAATGTTTTCAGTTTTCTGAACCTGATCATCAAACTTGACTGTAGATGGTCAGGTTTATAGATTATGTTGCTGCCTCTTCCTACAAACTCAAAATCACAGACTTTGCTGTCCTTGAAGCTGCCGTATGTAACTTTTATAAAAATAAATATATATATATTTTTTTACATATTTGTTAAAATTGTCACCTAAGACAGAATCAGTAAAAATCAAGCTTCTCTCAGTACTTTCTGCATAAATACTCCACAGTCAGAAACAACCAATCACAGCCAGGAAGAGAGTCTTTGTGCTGTCAGTTATGGTTGTGTATGCTCTGCTCCCTCCCAGCTCAGCCTTTAATCTGTACCTCTTTAGTGAAGTATTTTGGTGTCCAGGGTTTGTTATCCGCTGCTCTCTTCCTCTTCTCCACCCGCTGACTCTCCTCCAGCCTGTGTTTGTGCTCCGTGGCTTCTTCCATGTTTCCTTCCTTCAGAGACTTGGTGACGTGTTGCCAAAGCCGCCTGCAAACCAAAAAACAAACAAGGCAAAATTATGAACTCTGACCTAACTGTACTTAACTTTCTAAGGTAGCTCTAAATGTTGAAGAATAAAGTTTAAAAAAAGATTGTTTGTAGAAAAGCTTGACTTCAGAGATCTAAATCATACACAACTCCATGCTCAACGAACTCCGTCACACATTTTGGTTTTTCTGACTCAGAATAGTGAGATCTTTTTACTGCTTTGTGTTTAAATTAGTGCCGTCCATCAATCTAGTCAGCTCAATCACACAATGCACATCGTCCTAAAAATTTTGTTTTAGTGGAATGAACTGGCTTTATTTATGATTCAAACTACCACCGTATTTTTATTTATGGTTCAAACTCCCACCGTATTTTTATTTATGGTTCAAACTCCCACCGTATTTTTATTTATGGTTCAAACTCCCACCGTATTTTTATTTATGGTTCAAACTACCACCGTATTTTTATTTATGGTTCAAACTCCCACCGTATTTTTATTTATGGTTCAAACTCCCACCGTATTTTTATTTATGGTTCAAACTACCAATGTATTTTTATTTATGGTTCAAACTACCAATGTATTTTTATTTATGGCTCAAACTCCCACCGTATTTTTATTTATGGTTCAAACTCCCACCGTATTTTTATTTATGGTTCAAACTACCAATGTATTTTTATTTATGGTTTAAACTACCACCGTATTTTTATTTATGGTTCAAACTACCAATGTATTTTTATTTATGGTTCAAACTACCAATGTATTTTTATTTATGGCTCAAACTCCCACCGTATTTTTATTTATGGTTCAAACTACCAACGTATTTTTATTTATGGTTCAAACTACCAACGTATTTTTATTTATGGTTCAAACTACCAACGTATTTTTATTTATGGTTCAAACTACCAACGTATTTTTATTTATGGTTCAAACTACCAACGTATTTTTATTTTTCACACTTTGTAGTTGAAAGTTGGACAGAGTTTTGACTTCATTCAAAAAGTCACCATGCACAATCCAAATATAAAGCATTAATTGTTTCAAGTTTAGAATAAAACTTGTATTTTAAATAATTCTAACTATTAAAATCTTCAGTGCCTGGATGTTTGTTTTCACCTGGACTCCATCTTGCCCTGCCTCTCTACGGGTCGCAGCTTCTTCCTGATGACAGGAAGTTTGCACGTGTCGATCACTTTGGTTTCCCCGCTGCTGTAGGTGAACTCCAGCGTGCCGTTCCACTCGCCCTGTGCTTTGCACACGATGGTGTTGGTTGGGTTGTGTTTCACCTCCGCTGTCACCCTGTAGGTTAAATTAAGGAAGAAACGATTCTCAACTCCTTTTCTTTTCGTTTAATGCTCCTTTAAGCTCCAGAAACAAACAGAAATGACCAGAAGCGATAATTTAATAAGATGTCAGAAGATTTTCTGGGTCACAGAACTCATCTCATGTTGACTGGACATATTCATGCTGTTTATACTTAATAAAACATCATTTAAACAGATGAATATGGGACCTTCAGGCATCTGGACACAAATATGAACAACGCCTAATGTATTTATTGATTTTCCATGAAATCACAGCCTGTAAATGTACTTTACTGCTGTTCTTTCATTTGTTTTTCAATTATCTTTGTATATAACTTTGTTTAATAAAGTCAAACTCAATTCAAATGAAACTAAATTAACTCAAATGTTATACACTGTCAGTAAAAAGCCATTGCAGTCTTGGTCCACAGCTCTGGAAAACATTAAGAGACCATTTTAAATGATCAGTTTCTCTGATTTTACTCTTTACAGGTTTATGTTTGAGTAAAGTGAACATTATTCTTTTACTCTATGAACTACTGACAAGATGCCTCTGAAACTCCAAGCAAAAATTTTGTTTTCATTTGCAGAAAATTAGAAATGGTCAAAATAATGAAAAAGATGCATTGCTTTCTGACCTCAATGTAAAGAAAACAAGTTTATATTTATTTAGAAACAATAATACTAATGTTTTAACTCAGGGAGAGTTTAGAAATCAGTATTTGGTGGAATAACCAGGAGTTTTTCAATGGGGTTCAGTGCAGAGGGCTTTATGTTGAGTTCTGAAAAATCTTATTTTTTATTGTTCTATAGCTTCAGGGTTTGTTATCATAAAGTAGTTTAACTGCTCTGTGTTTTATTAGGTGTATTGTTTTTGTAAGAATATAACATTTTTAGTAGAAAAATTGCTGAGGAAAACAGTATTAGATGTTCTAATGAATTTTAATTTAGTTGTGTTCTGTGACCTCTTAAATAAATAAAACCATCGAATTTTAGAAAATTAAAGTAAAGCCTGAACAATGGAGAATCAGCAGGGGAAAATAGACTCTATTCATAATGCCGCTGTCAGTCTGCAACCTCCATTACCACAGAAGAAGACGGGCATAAATTAAAAAGTCAGACAGCTTCACAAAGGAATAATCTTCCCCGGCGTGTGAAGCTTTTATGAATGAAGTGTCAGAGAAGAGAAGCAGCAGCCTGGAGTCCTTTCTCAGAGTATAGAAGCTGTCAAAGCTGATAATAATAATAATAATAATAATAAAAACGTCTCACCTGTGCACCTTCCCTCCATAGAAAGGCTTTGTGTGAAAGGTCACCGTGGCTGAGTAGCCGCTCTTGATGCAGTTGATGGAGACTTTTCCCCCCAGCTCCACCCAGGGGACGGTGAGGATGGAGCGGGCGTAGGCGCAGGGCAGCGTGAAGACGTACTCCTCGTCGTGCTCCAGGAGACACAGGACTCCTGGGAGGAAGACGGGAAGATAGGATTAGATTCAACTAGATTCATGTGAGAGGAAACCGCTTTTTATTTTTATTTGTTAAAAGTTCGAACCAGAGGAGGAGCGTTGACATCGACACACATATTTAATTTATTTCTATTACTAAACGCAAAATTCAGCTCAGGTTTATGCAATCAAGGACAGTGAACAACGTTACATCTACGAAGGTTTTCTAGCCGTAGGCTAATTTACAAACCTAGTCTTTGGTTGGACCTTTTTTTTTTAAAAATTAAATAAACAAAAAAATCCAGCAAAATTAGAAAACAGGGATTCCCATCACACACACATTCATAACAACGGTCAACAGCCAAAACATTGTCTGGGGTTTTTCAGCTGTTTGAGTCATTTTGATGAGCTGAATCCAAAAATCAGATTGGTTTTGCTTAATCAGGTCAACTTCCTGAACTATGGAGCAACATGAGTGTCAAAATGCACGACTTGTTCTCACATCTGGAGAATCTGGGATCTATGAGCGACGATGAGAAGAGATTCTATCAGGACAGATAAGAGATGGAGAATTTGGCACAATGAAGACAAAATGTTCAATTTGCCGTACATGCCCTTCCCTTATCAGTGTTTATTATTCAATTGACAGAAATCCAGGTTTGTAACATTTAATTGATATACTCTTTTAGAAAACAGAAAAAACTTTTTTTGGATGAGAAATATTAATGAGAATGAAGTGATAATGTCACAAAAATGTTATCAATTTAGTCAGAAGTTCAGATTTCTCTAAATCAAATTAGAATAAAAACCTAATTTGAAAAATGCGAAAAATGGATTACCGGTACAAACCTTTGTAATTCAGTTGAAAAAGCATAGAAAACAACTTCTAAAACATTTTCTTTTCTTTTTTTTTTTTTTTGTAACTTGGTGTAATAGCAGGGCCTAGTCCAAGTCCAAACCTCAAACGATGGTTACAGATTCTCTCCGTTGAATCTGACTGAGCTTAAGCTCACTTGATGGTTTTTCACTACTTATTGTTTCTAATAATCCCAACAAATACATTGAAGTTCATGGACAGAAATCTTACAGAAACAGATTTAATTCCTAGTAAAGGCTAAATTGGTTTTTATCCTGTATAAATCACCTCCTTTTGTTTTAAAACTTTCTTTGCACACAGCTGCTATCTGCTATCTATTCCCTGCCTGCCTGTCTGCAGAGTTTCTGATAGAAAACTCTCCACATGTGACTGGAGAATCACAGAGTTATTCTGCAATAAACAAACTCTCTCTGCTTTATGAATAGTTTTCTGTTCTTGCTTGGTTACAGGAAACCACTTGTGAGGCTGCGCTTTGCTGCCGGAGAGGAAATGTGCATGTGGTGCCACAGCGAGCAGAAAACAACAGAGGGGATTTGTTAGAGATAAAACTGTTCAGTGTTAACAACGGCCTGAAGCCCTGGGATTAAAAATACACGAGAACGGCCCGGGTACGGTAGATAAAATGCAACTAAAACTCATTTTCAGCCAATCAGTGCACCTGGTCATTTTCAGAGGAAGTTTTTTGCTTAAGCCTCTTAAATCTGAATTATAAATCATTCAAACTTTAAAGTAAGGCTCTGAAATGAGCTGATATTTGCTTTTTCTGCTTCCTAAAGACAGATTTTTCAGCTCGTTTCTTCTGACCTCCACTTATCACTTCAATCTTTCAAGCATGAAGCATAGTGAGGTGAAATGACTGGATAGAAAAGGAGAAAGCAGCAGATACAGCACTTCACCACTCTGCTGGCTCTCTGGTCTATAATTATTGATCTGGCTCTCATATTTGCTTGCAAATCTTTTTTTTAAATTCAGTCAGAGACCACCTGTGTTATCTCAAATAAAAGTTATTTTACATTCCTTTTTTTAATCTAACCATATGTTTGACATAAAATATTAATTTAGATAAATGAAATGTGAAAGTCTTATTTTTGTTCTGGTTTCTTAAACCACCTTTTACTCAAAAATTGTTCTAAACTCGGTGATTATGTTCGTACACAAAACATAAGACTTAAATAACCAATTTTCATTTTAGACTTTGAACAGTATCTCACTAAAACAACTTTTGTTTTCATTTATATAAATCAAAATGAAGGCTGATGGACCTTAATTTCAACTGGATGTTTTCCTTTTATTTATTTTCTCTTCCATCCTCGGATATTAATCAAAAGTTTATTTTTGGATTTTAATAGGTCCAAGAACCCGTTCAAAAATAAGTGGAAAGACTTTCAAACGGCAAAAATGAAGAAGTCTTTTTTTATTTAGAAGGGAAACACTAAATGGAAAGATTATATAAAAGAGCTCTGATTAAATAAGTCATCAAATAATTGTTGCATTTATACTTAGACAAGAAATATGTACGCATTACCTTTTTTTATTTATTTTTTTTTTCAAATATCAAAAAGAGAAAAGAAATCACAAACCATACAGTCTGCTGATTAGCGCTGTGTGATTTCAAACCATTTTGCTATAATTGAAAATGGTAACAATGTTGATTGTGACAAACTTATCCTCTCCAAATCTTTTCTTGTTTCTTCATCACAACGTTTCCACTGCTCTGTGACCTTCAGCTTCTCAGGCACCAAAAATATCCAAACCAGAGCATCAGCTGTGAAGCCCATCAAACAGGCCAAATAAACTGTATTATTACCATCCACAATTTGCACGAATGGCACTTCAACTTTAATATGCTACTAAGAAGGATTAAAGGACTAATGTCTCAGCCAGATCTAGAGAAACTCATCCATGCGTTTATCTTCAGTCGTATTGATTATTGTAACGGCGTCTTCACAGGCCTGTCCAACAAATCAATCAAACAGCTACAGCTGATCCAGAATGCTGCTGCTGGCGTTCTCACTAAAACCAGGAAGATAGAGCACATAACACCAGTTTTAAAGTCTCTCCACTGGCTACCTGTAGCTCAAAGAATACACTTTAAAATACTGTTGTTAGTTTATAAATCACTGAATGGTTTAGCACCACAATACATTAAAAATTTGCTGCTGTTGTATCAACCTTCCAGACCTCTCAGGTTCTGGTTCTGGTTCTGCTCTGCACCACCAGAACCAGAACCAAACGAGGAGAAGCGGCATTTAGCATCTATGCACCAAAAATCTGGAACAAACTTCCAGAAAACTGTAAGACAGCTGAAACACTGACTTCCTTTAAATCTCAACTAAAAACCCACTTGTTTAGAGTTGTATTTGAAACATAATCAATTGCAAATTTATTGACGAAATCTGACTATGTTGTGCTTTTATTGTTGATTCTATGTTGCATTGTATCTTTGTGTTTGATTTGATGTAAAGCACTGAAATGCCTTGCTGCTGAAATGTGCTATACAAATAAAATTTGATTGATTGATTGATTGAAAGTCATCCAAGCAGCCCTCTGCCAATATGATAATCAGATATTGACATGGAGATGATTGGGATTCAATGTGTTTCATGCAGCCCAGCCAGACCACAGAACTATTTATCAGGACCAAAGATTCAAAACGTCCGTTGTATTTTCTTGTCTCAGGATGAATGTTGATGTTCAGTCCTGTAAAAAAATTAAGTATGTTTAAGATCATTCATGTTTAAGGAAGTGTGTGTCATATGATGCAGCCCTGATGTTTGGTAGAAAATTTTAAATGAATAAATTTGCTCTGATAATGATGTCAGTCTTTTGATCATCTCTAAACAATTTAAAGATAAAAAAACCCTGCTTTGATTTGACTAATAAAATAAGATTTAAGCACACGGCTGTTATCTTGGAGGTTTATGTATGTGGCCCTCTCGAGTCCAGATGGCCGCTTAATGTCTTTCGCTGGACCAGATTTGGCCCCCGCGCCTAAAGTTTGACAAATGACACTTTTTTTTTTTTTTACTTTTTTTTCTCCGAAGAGTTTTTGCGGCACTAGTGGCTCGTATTTTTTGCAACAGAAGGCAGACAGGAAAGAGGGCGAGGAGAGGGGGGAAGACAAGCGGCAAAGGTCGTCGGGACCGGGAGTCGAACCCGCGACGTCCGCGTCGAGGACTGAGGCCTCCAAACGTGGGGCGTGACTCCTGGTATAACTTGACAGAACTGGAAAAAGCCGAGTGGTATGAATACTTTTTCAGCCAAGACATTCTTGCTCCATATCCATATTTCCCTCGACTGGTTCTCAACTTTTTTCCCTCTAAAGTTCAGTTTAATCCACGTCAGATTAAATCAGACTTTCTTCCTGCTGACTCACTGCTCATCAATGAGTCTGCAATAATCAGAGGCAGTTAGAGAACAAACAGCGATCAATAAGTCGTGAGGTGAATGTCACCAGGAGTCACAAGCTGCCAACAGGTGAGCTGAGCTCTGAGCCAATCTGTCCAGGCGCCGCAGCCGAACTCAAGGACTTCCTGTTCTCCGTCTGCAGGTGATTCATCACAAGCAGGTGGGTGAACACACGGGGCGTTCAGGGGCTGACGGAGAGGTCGGGATTGTTGCTTTGTGTGGTGTCGTCACGTTTAAAACGGAAAGGGTTGCAGCAAAAACAACATTCTGATTTTAAAGGGTCTGAGATTTATAATCTCATTTCTTACTATTAGCTAAATATTTATAGTTTGTGTTTTGATTTACCTCTAAATGACATCATCATGTTTAAGACTTTTTGATTTCTGACATTTTCTTAGGACGGCATGAAGCAAACTGCAGGTTTGAGTGAATGAGTAATCTCACTAATCAGCAAACTAAATGTTAAAAATGTGGGCATATGCAGTACATTAATTTATTTATGAATCCTTTATCATTATGCATTATGTAGATGTATTTCAAACACATGGATGTTTGAAACCCTTCCTGTTAGTTATGATTTGCCCCTGAAAGGAAACAAAATTTCAGTAAAAAATATTTTTAAAACCAGGATAAAATAAAACAGAAATAAAAACAACATAAATATTAAGTTTTGAAAGAGGAAGTTGGGACTTTATTTACTTCAGGAAGAAATCTGCTACAAAAATATTAATAATTAATTTGGAAAGCGTTGCTGCAGAAGATCTTTCCTTTTGATTTTGAATCGAATTAGGGCCGTTTGTGAAACAAAACAAACATGAAAATAAGTCGAAATGTTTAAAATATTAGACATGTGTCTATTTAAACTGAAATAGTGAGCTTTTAGGTCATTTAGCTGAATTTGAACCATAACAAAATGGTTATATGCAACTATTGCTTTACCTTATTCCAAGCCAAACTCCAGTTCCTGTCGGTGTGAGTGAGGAATAAACTGAATGCCTTTTTCCCAGGTGTGTTCTGGGGCTTTGTTTTTGTTTTGTACAGAAGCAGCTGGAATCAGGAGACGCAACATGGTGGCGCTTTTGTGCTGCAGTTTTATTATGTGAGGACGTTTGTCCCTGAAATGCAGCAGGCGGGGTGCCGAGTCCTCCGTCACAAAACTGCGTCTTCTCTGCTGAGGCTGCGATTTTTGACCACCTTTTATTTTTCAAACCTACGAAAACCTTTGCTAGAAAGACAAATCTGCACCGACCCCAGGGAAGTTTTACAAAACCCAGCAAAAGGGGGATGAGACTTTATTTAGACAACTTTTCCAAACTGGCTGTCAGAAGTAAAATATTTTAACAAAATACACTGGCATTTGTTGTTTCTGCAAACCTTTGTAGCAAAATTAGATATTTTTTTTTTTCACAAAGTATCAGTTTGATTCCTTTACAGAATCAAAAAGGTTGTTTGACTGTTCATTAAAGATTAAAAAAAGAAACTTTCTTTGTAAATATGTTCGATCCAAAACTCCTCCAGTAGCATATTAGTAGTTTGAGCTTCATCTGGTTCAAATTCACAGAAGGAATACAATGTTACTGCATTTAGGCAAGAAAATGTTTATTTTCTTATTTAAAAGATAAATTTTATTATTTGTACATTTACATGTTGTAATGTATTTCTACTTTTGTATAAAAAGCTTAAGAAGTTGAATGGAAAATCAGCAGAATGTGATGATTTTTTATTTTTTTTAAATCTGATTAATCAATTAATCAGCAGAATAATCGATAAAATTACCGTTAGTTGCAGTCCTGCTGCATATAAATCGCAGCCATAATTTCTGTAACCCGTTCCTCCATTTTTAACCGGATTGTTGTGGCGTTGTGACTCACCTTCTCCCACCATGGACACGCCCACAGACATGCCCATGAACTTGCTCTTGGTCCACACGTGAGCGTTGATGCACATCTGCCGCTCCCGGCACTCGCAGTAAAACCCAGAAACAGGTGGATGATGGGACACCTGCTCTGCGACAAACCGGACTCTGTAAGAGCCGTCGGGCGAATCTTCCCCTTGCTGCGAGTTGTTGGATCCTCTGCCGGGTTCCCGCGCCGGCCCTTGGTTTGATCTGACCAAAGGTTTGACTTTGTCCCGAGGAACTTCCCAGGAACAGTGGAACGTCTCCCCCAGAACCGGGTTGTAGGGCTTCTTGGCCACCGCGCCTTTCCGTCCCTCGTGAAACGCGGTCAGGTAATACTCCACGAAGCGCACGATTCTGTCCTCGGCGGTGGCCCCGGCTGTGATGGACAGGAACATGTCGGGGTGGGCCATGAAGTTGGCGTACATCTCTAGCAGGGATCGCTTTTCCAAAATGAACGTGGGCAGCACCACCTGCGGAGGAGAGACGGGTAACGCGCGCTGCAGAGTCGCAGCTGTAACGGTGAGGAAGCGGGAGGAGGCTCACCCGCGTGAGGTCCATCCCCAGTTTGAGTTGGGACAGCAGGTGAAGGATGACGCTGCGCTGGTCGTCCAGGACGCCCAGATCCTCCTCATCGTTGTCCTCCGTGTCCGTCACCTCCTCACTGGGACTGATGTCCTCCAGCCCGAGGTGCTGCTGCCAAAACACGAACAAAAACACAAACTATTACCTTTCCAATCTTAACCTGACTTAACTTCTTTTTTGTTTCCGAGATGCCAAACACTTCTGTAACGTGACAAGATCTTGATCAGTCGTTTGTGGAAAACATTTAAAGTTTTTCTTTGGACTTGATTTTTTTTCAACATTTCCTGATCTAAAGGAAGGTGAGAAAAGATCAGAAACAGATTTACATGCTGGAAATTCACACATGAATTTTAAAATGGTCTTGGTCAAGTTTCTAGTGAAAATATCTTAGTACACTTGGAATAAGACAAAACCTAACATAAGTAACTTTTCAGCAAGATATAGGAGTTTGTTTCAAGTCGATAAGTTTTAAGTACTGATGAAAAATTATTAGATTATTTAATTTATAAAAGATATTTGTTTCTTAAACTATGTTTCTTGTTTCTTTTCCTCTGAGGCCTCAAAATGGTCAACACTTCTTTCTCTTACTCATCACCATTTCAAACACCTGAGTTGCATTAAACTGAAATATTTCAAATTGGATCATAAATGACGTGACTTTTTTAGTTTGGCGTTTTTGTGGATATTTACGAATAAAGCCCCTGCAGAATTATTTGTCATAAAAAGAAAACATAAATCAGCCATTTTAATAATGCCGTTTAATTCTTTCACATCTGTGACAGCTGCAGCCTGAGGCGCCGCGTTCGGGAAAAGCCCTCTGGGAATGTATTTACATCTGCCACAAATGTTCGCTGTGACATCCTAAAACGAGTTTTTAGCTGTAAATAAAAAATGCTGACATGATTTAAAGCAAAGTGTTGCCGAAACGCCCCTTGACATGATCAGGTTTTGTGCACAAATTGTTAAAAGTAAGAAGTGGAGGAGGAACACCATTCCACTGTGTTAAAATATACTAAATATTTCTAATGTAAATTTGCAAAGAAATTAGTTATTTCTACATGAATCCCAAGAGTGCAGATTAAACTAAAGTCTTTTTTTGTTATGATAAACACAAAACACCCAGATGTACCTCTAATTAGTCAGGTACTCGTATTTGCCGTCTTGTTTTATCCACTCAGCCGTGTTTTCCCTCCACAGACGAGGCCGTCAGTATTTTATCATCAACCAGAATCTCGAGGTTCTTTCCGTCTCCCAGGTGGGATGTTTTCTCTCCACCCGCAACAAGCTTTACCAATCACAATTTACGAACTAGTCAAAGCAGACAGAAGCTGCTTCCTTCGGTTTTGCTCTGTCATTCATCAGAAAACTGCTCCAGTTGAGGTTAAAGGAAAGTTGCTGGTTTTGTTTTCTGCTTTAGCAACCTGAGGCAGGAAAGTATGGAAGAAAAACAACAAGAAAGAGGTTGATGCACAAGAAGTGCCCCAAAGCCTGCGAGCAACAACTCTCTGCTCTTCTTTCTCTACTTCTGTGTTTTCCAAGCAGTTCCGGTTATGACAAAGTGTGCAAAAGTCTTGAATCGTCGCCTTGTTTTTCTATTCAAAAGCATTTTTCCCCATCTGTCTGCTCTGTATTTTCACCTTGCAGTTACAAACTTTTTTGTAACAGAACATTTTCCATTATTTTTAAAATAGTGATATCATCTGTCAAAATGACATTAAAGTTCATGTGTCAGAATGGCCTAGTCAAAGTCCAGCATTGAATCTAACAGTCACCAACACTTTCCCATTACATCTGCACTAATTTGCAAAGAAAAGGCAAAAACTTCAGCTGTTGTATTTAAAGATGAATCTAGAAAGTAGACTGAATGAAAAGTCTACAATAATAAAACCTTTTTATGAAACGGTTTCAGGCGCTACTTTATGTTTGTCTGTCACATTAAAACAAATAAAACCTGTGGTTATAAAAGCTTGAAATGTATGAATACCTTTGTAGGAAACTGTGTTTTACTTTGAGGAAGCCAAACTTCCTTGTATTTTTTTTTATGACTCCAGCTTTTGAAGATATTTGAAAGGTTTTCTCGTGTCCTCAGCTGGACTCGTGTGATTGGTTTTTAACTGATGATTGGTGCATGTTTGAAGTCTCGTATCAGATTCCTTTGACTTTCAGATATCATTGATCTGCTACAGATGCATTTTAATTCAATGCCACTTCATAGAGCACACACTGCATAATATAAAGCCGTGCATAATGAAGTACAAGGTGCAGAGCAGAAAAGAGCCAGAAGGTCTTTAAATGAGACCTTCCATTGAATGAAATATTGCTAAAGACCATTTTAAAAGATTATAAGAAACAAAACAGGGTAATCTTTAACACTGTACTGAATGGGGCCCCATCACACGGTTTCATTTTAGGAAAACTGCTCCAAGGACGTAGTGGAAAAACTCCCAGCATCATGGCTGCATGGAACAGAAGGAGAACGACAGAGATTTCTGACTGTCACCTGAATATTTTATTCAGCACAGACATCTGTGCAGCTTCACATAACCACTCAATGATGCACACGCTGGGAACACTCTGCACCAAAAACATTATGTGCAAAACACACATGAACACACACCCTGTACAGGACGGAGCTCGCTCCAAACACACACACCTACACGAGTCCCTGGAGCTGAAGCAGAGTGATATATATATAGAAGTGAAGCAGAGTGGGAAGATGGAGAGGAGGGGGAGGTTTGTTATGACTTCACTGCTTTTGACTAGAAGAGGCTCCTGACAGCAAGAGGGAACCACAGCTGAGTTGGTCTGAGCAGCTCTGCATGGAGCGAGCTTCCTGCTGAACATGTTGGTGAATTAGTAACGTCTGGATCCGGAAAGACAGCATGACGACGAGCCGTCTGCTGTCCAAAAGCCTCCATAATTATCAGCTCTAATCTTCCAGAGCATCTTTGGCTTCGTGGATGTGCAGCCAGGAAAACTTTAGCAACTGTCTCATGAGGCCACATCAATGTGGACCAAAATATCTGCAGAAAGATTCAAGACAGAAAGATTGAATCTGAGGCATCAGAACTGGGCAGCTCTGGAATCAAAACGGTGTTAAAACCCGGAGCTGCACACGAGAATAAACAATTAACCGCATGATGAATCAAAATGAGCTCCATTCTAAAGAGAAACACTTTTTTGCCTGATGAAGGCATGTTATCTCTCAAAGCTTTAGGAGATTTTAGATGTTCTGTTAGGATTTAATCTTTGGGAGAAAATACCTTTTCTTACAACCCAACTTTCTGAAAATACAGGAAATGGTGGGTGAGCACACTTATGTAACCAGGTTCCTCCAAAATAAGATGACAATAAATGTGGGGGCATGTTTGTACACTTAGTAGCTATTGAAGGAATTTCAAAGCCGTTTATTGCCTTTAATTTACAGTTGGTTGCACAACAATCATGTAGATTATGTCTACTTTGTCAAATATTTTCAATCTGCATTAAATCTCAGAGATTAAGCAAAATATCCAGCAACACTTTTCTCTTAAACTCAACTGAATATAATGCAAATAGATAAGAAGTTACATTCTTCCACCGCAAGAAAAAAACAGAAAAGTTTTACTGTATCAACTTAGAATATTACAATATTTATCAATATTTAGAAACTAGATATAAATTAAATAATCATCCAGTGGAAAAAGACATTTGTCCTGTATTATGAGTTGAAATGTCTTGTCCAACGGGGAGATTGTTTCATAAATAGCGAGAACATTTTCATTAATATTAAGGAGTCATAGCTCCCATATATTGCTGAAAAGTTACTTTTACTTAGTTTTGTCTTATTTCAAAAGTACAAAGATATTTTCACAATAAACTAGAGCATAAATAGTTGTTAAGATATTGAACAGAAAACTTGTTCAGTTATGTTTCTTCTCCTTGTGCGCCCCCCAACCCCTCTCACTAATGACGCCCCGGTCATCCACCAGGATGGCCCAAATCAAAAACTGCCACCAGTAGTGTGTAAAAGTGAGAAAATGTTGTCATTTCCTTCTTTTCAATGTTTCATAAAACACTTTGTAAATATTTCAGCTGTTTAATGCGTTTACCACAACAACAAACCTGCAGTCTGGTTTGTTCAATAATTTATGAAGACTGCATCAGTGCTCAGTGTTGAACAAGCTCTGTACTTTCCATTTCCGATCAGTGCTGCTAAACGCTAATGTACTCTGGAAATGCTGGATAAGCATTTCAGTCTGTGGTTAAAGCAGATGTGAACAGTGATCAAACACTCACGCTGCACTGATGTGACGCTACAGGCTTGACCTGCATGAAGCTGGATCTCATCTCCAATCAAAGGAAAAAGTACCGGCGTGTTTGAACGCCACAGACTGTTCAATCCACCAAGAGGAGGGGAAGTGGTCCGCAAACAGGAAAGCTGCTGGGTAAAAGCTCCAGTTAGCATCAAATCCTGTTAAAGAGCCGGCGGTCTCTCAGCAGGACGCCTGTCCAGGTCGGAGTCATTTAACGAGTTTGAAGGTCTGATGGGACCCCGAGGAAAACAAATAACACACACTTCCTCCTCTTCATCTGAATTTGCTGACTTGGTGGGCAGCCGTCTGAAAGGAGTCCTGCTCTTCCCCACAGAGAGGTGCTGAGAGACGGTGCTGAGCTGCTGTGCGTGACTGCCTCTCTGCCCACCACCCACTCTGAAAAAAGGAAGGGGAGCAGAGGGAAAGTCCCGGTGACGTCATAAACCGTTCCCTCCCATCCTCCAGCTGCTCCCGTTTTAATCCTGCGCTCTCCTCCAGTTGCTCCTCTGCTCACGTGACCTCCGAGCTTTTATCTCCCCACTGAACATCTCCACCTCTGTGAGGAGTTTGCAGATGATCAAATAATCGTCTTTACTGTCAAAGTAACAAATCAGCAGTCGTGCTACAAACAGGATAAGTTCTTTATCTGGAATTTATCTCACACCGCTTCTCATATCAACATTTAATTTGTGGATGGTTTATCACCGCAGCTCATCACCTCATAAACACTGATGTATATGGCTTATCAGTGCGCTCTCTTTTGACATTCATGTAAATACAATACTTCCAAAAGTCAAATTAAGACTCAGTTTTCCTTTATCGCAAAGCAGTTTGGTAAAAAATGACAATATTCATCTACAAATCTGCTTCTAGTCCATGATGTCATCCATCACTCTGCCACCTGTTTTCTTTCTATTGCCACCATGTCATCTATACTCACCTGTAAACTGGTCATCTCTCCATTCACACGTCTGTAAATCCATAATTGGTAAATACCTTCGCTCATTCATCAATACTTCCAACAATACTCACATTTTACGTTCCAGTAAACTCACCGTCATCTTTGAGCTAATCCTCAGTTAAAAAAAACAAACCCAAAGCTCAGTATGTAACTTCAATATTAATCTTTCTCTACTTAGTAAAATCTATAGCACATGATCAATGTACCCGCATTTAAGACTGCTGACTTATGATGTGTATTATTTTATTTTCTCTATTTTATGCTATTCTTCTGTTTTCTACTGTATGATGGTTTAATGTTTTCTGAACAGGTCGTCGTTTGAAATTATAGTTTATTCTTAGAAACTCATTACTTGTACAAATTTAGAGCATACTTTTCTGCACCCAATGACTGGAACAGTCGGCAAACCAGATTACATAAACATTAAAAAAATTAAAAACTGTAAAACTTGTAACATTAATAAATTTGAAGCAGGAGAAGAGAGGCTCATTCTTTCAACAGAATCACCTGTTAAAGGTTTTACAACGAGACAGTAATAAGGAATTACATATTAATCATAAAAAAGTATATAAAAATGATACAACTTGATAAAACTTTGGGCATTCTTCAATATAAAGAGCAGTTTAGTTTAGAGCCTGAAAGAGTATTTTTATAAAATACTCATGAAGATTCTGCCCTGAAAATAAAAGTTTAATTCCTAAAAACAGAAATCACAAAGAGAAGATTAGTGCTTGACTTCATGACGTCTCCTTTTTATGCAGAACTGAGCTGGATTCTTTCAGAACAAATGAAGACATATTTTAGCTACAGAAAATTTTTGTTTTTTTTCTCAAGCAAATGCTCAGTTGGAAAGTGTCAAAAGAAATTTTTGATTTTCTGATTAGACCTCTTCTTGAGGTTACTACTCGTTTTCTCTGCAGCAGTCAGACTGGGTCCTATTTCCCATATTCTTCATCATTTTTGCCTCCTTGTCTTTTTGTTCAGACGATCAGCTATTCCGTTTCATCAGCTCTCCATCTCAGCCTCCTGGGCGCTGAAGGAAGACCGAGTCTCTTCAAGCTGCTGCTTCAAAGTCTTATTATAGTTTCAAAAAGCTACAAGTTTGAGCTGGTTGTCTTTCTGGATTTTCCTCATGGTGACTTCCACCTTTTCTCCATTAGTGAAAACAGATATGTCAGACAGACGATGTCCTCTTCTAGTCTTCCTTCAGCCTGAATGGATTCCCTCATTCAGGTTCTCTGGAAAAACTTCATGCAGATTTTTAATCACATTCAAATCGGTATTTAGCTCACGCTTCGTTTTTGCACCGACGTACTTTAATATAATTAACTGTAAACTCAGGAGAAGCCCGGTCGTCCAAACGGCAAGCAAAAGTTCAAGTAAGACACCAGAACCGTCCAAGTTTCCACACAAAGGAGCAGCCTCTTCCCTCTGCACCTCACAGCAGAAACCAATTGCAGCTGCATGCATCCATAACCTCGTCCTTTCAGTCACTTAAAGAGCCTGTGACCACGGGGGGCGAGGGGTTGGATTGTACATCGACCGGTAAATCGAAAGCTTTGCCCTGAAGCTCAGCCTCCGTCTGAACCTTCAGGGTCCAAAGCTGCTCCTGCTTTGCTGCCGGACTCAGCCGGCCTTGTGCTTCTTTCTGCCTTCGGCTTTGAGAAATATTAAAGGTTGCTTAGGGTAGAAAGCTCCTCCAACAAGGAATGTTAACGATTCCACCTCTTCAGAAATATCAGCCGTAATTGTTTACAGGAGAGACTGGAGTAAGAGGATCCATTTTTCATATTTAGGATCAATGAGACTTTAGTTTGGTCACTAACCTAAAAGTCCTTCATCTCACATTTTCCATGTCTTCAGTTTATTTAAACTATTAATTTCCACAGGCTATGTTCCTTTTTAAACTGATCCATGCAGGATCACATGTTGATGTTACAATCTTCTGCATGCAGAGACTTCTTCATATTTAATTCCAGTTTCATGTACATTTAGTTTTGACCTGATGATTCTGATTCCTCCACAAGTGCAACAACATTTTCATGTCTATATTTCATGATTTTAGCTGAAATCAAACATTTTAAAAAAAGATACAAGTTGATGGATGGTTAACTACAATCTACCTTTTGTACTGATACACACAGAAATCAATGCAAATCAAACATCATAAAATGAGTCGATATAAAAACAAAAAACAATTCCTGCAAAAGACAAACTTTGATTTTAGATTGAAACTTAAAGAGTTTTACTGTCAAATTTCATGAGACATTTTACTTTATTGCTTTTTTGTTTTTATCTCCAAACCATTGACGCTCAGTTCAAATTTTTCCATATTTTCACATTTACTGTATTCCTGCCTCCTCCTGCATATGGCTGAGTGAATTAAAAATATACTCTTAACCTCTGACCCCTATCTCTACTTTCCTGGCATTTTCTATGAAACTCTGCAGGTGAGTAGATCTGTTTTCTCAGGCAGCCACATTAAACACACTTCACCCGCTTTATTGTTTGACATTTAGCCACACAATCAGTGAACTTCGTCTCTGTGCACTTTCCAATAAATAAGGCTTGCAGGCTGAAAGAGCGAGCTATTTGAACACACTGACCGATTCAGTTACTGTGTGTTTTTGTTTTTTTGGACACGTTTTCCAAGTTAAATGTCAGAGATGCTTTGAAAGTCAGCAACCAGGCCGATAGTGAAGAGCTTCCGGTCCGTGCTTCTGTTTGGCATTTGAATCAAAGGAAGTTGGAACTGAAGCTTTCTGCAGTTTACACAGAGTCGTGTAAAACATTTTAATACAACAACCATTCATATCTTGAAGAAATTTTCAGCTAGTCTAATGCATCCGTTACCTCTGGAAAAAAGATTTAATTGCATAACCGTATTTTTCAGACTATAAGCCGCTACTTTTTTCCAACGCTTTGAACCATGCGGCTTATCCCAACTATAGGTGAAATAATCTGCCAGTGGAACCAGTATGAAGGAGTTCTCAGTCTTTACTGTTAAATCTCGTTCTTGGGTGAAGTTAAAGGTCCCAAAATAATAAACCTATTTCACTTACCACTTCCTGTGACCCTGAGCTGTTCTGATTTTTGACAATAAAGTAAAAAACACACTCAATTTTATACTTGACCAGGTGAATTGCTTGTGGAGTTTTAAGAAAGAAATTTCCTTTCTTCTGTAAAAAAAAAAATAAAAAAAAAAAAAATGTGCATAAAATCACTTCACCCATAAAATACAAAGTAGCCTTGAGTGTAAAATGGCACAATCTGATTTTGTTGAGCTGCCTAAACTTTAGAAGAATGCATGTATTTTTTCTTTAGCTTTTCAATACATTGGATTTTAACAGAAAAAAAGATTCTGTAGAAATATGTCTGTTATCTCCAGCATGCTTAAGCTCTCTCTTGCATAGATCTGTTATTTCCCATCCTTTACGCTCTAATAACATTTTTCTTTTGCACGTTCCACATGTTCAAACTGAAATGGGGAAGCAAGCATTCAGTGTGATGCTCCTACAGCCTGGAATCAGCTCCAGTCTGAACTCAAGATGTCAGAACTGATTTCAGTGGATTTATTTCGAGCGGTTCTTAAAAACAGGCAACGAGATTCTATTAGACAATGTCACTGCTTTTAAATTGTTTTCTGTTGTTTCACACTTGTGCATTTGTATTAATTAGCTTTATTTTGTAACCAGGTTGCTGTTTATTGCAGACTTCTGCCCAGGTTCCTCTTGAAAATGAGATCTAGATCTCAACTGGGTTCGCCTGGTTAAATAAATTAAAAATTGAAAAAAGAACAAAGTAAGTTTGCAGTGACTAACATTTCTGCCTTAACTATAATGGAAATGTTTTCAACAATTTTGTGCAGTGCAATGATTAAAACATTAACTTTTTTCAGTGTTAATGTGACTAGAAGGGGAAAAGATCATGAGGAAACGTGTTAAACAGAAAAGTGTTTGATTTAAGGCTGAACAAAGGAAGGACTAAAGACCAAAGTGAGTCATGAATCCACATTCAGATGATGAACTTCTAGTTTGATGTCGCTATAAAAGTATCTAAAAATATTCCTATGCACTTCAATTTAAGTTTTTACTAATCCTTTATCGTATTTACTGAAACATGAAGTGGAAATAGACAAAACAAAAAGGCGGGGATTACTCTGCTGCCCCCTGCTGGTGACAGAAAAAACATTTAGGAATCCATCAGGGGATTCTAAAATATTTTGAGTTTCTTACTTCTGTCAGGCTATATTACACTTTAGCTATGTTTCATGTTAGCTCCTTCTGGATGTTATAACTCTAATCTATCCTGACATTGTTTTTTTTTTTTCCATTCATATAGCCAATTCCACATTAAACTGTAGACGTTAGGGTAGATTTTTAATAAAAATGAAAGGTGTGCACTCAGTTTATCAATGTCAGTGAAGGTGACTCAGAATGTTTATTTGTGCTGCACTGAATCAGCTCATAACTATGGAAAGACAGCCTGAATATATTGTAAGTAAATGCTCTGGTGCTGTTGCTCATGCATAGAGCCAACAGATTTCTGCAAGGGGCAGCAATTTTCTCTCCATTTTCTCCACAGTCACGCAGCAGCCCTCATCTCCCTTTCCGCTGGCTGCATACTTAGACTGAATATGAAAAGCCACAGCGGTGCTACATAATTCAAACAGGAAACCTTCATTATTCTGAGGTAATGCACTTTAGGCCTTGACGTCGTGGCGGCTCATCAGATTAGAGGATAAACACTTTACTGACAGACAGGGAAGATTGTCACCTAGTTACATTGAGCAGACAAGGGAATTATGCAAGAAATTTTATAAGAATTCAACAATTAGATACTTAATTTTATTGTTTGCAGTTATAGCATTCATGAAACTCTCAGAAAATTAAATTTTTTATTTCATCTGCATTATTTTTCATCACCACAAGATGGCAAACTTACTTCTCCAAGTTTGTGTAGCAAACTTTAAATAAATCACTCCAGAACTCTGGACTTTGCTCGTTTTTATCTAAGCATCATCTTGATGAATTAAGCTGCAGCTGAAGAAAGTTTGCTCTCATCTCTCCTTTCTGTGCCCGTCACACAGGGCTAAACTTCAGATAACTCGCACTGGACATCAGTTATTCATATGGATGACGGCTAAAACAAAAAAATCCCACTTTGAAAGTTAAACATCCGTGTCAAGGTGGAGTAATGTCTGCAACGCACCTCACTCATCTCAGGGTCATTTCTCCTGACAGCAATGAAGTCAGATATTACAGAGGCATGATTTAAATTTAGTTACAGTTACGGTAAAAAAAGAGAAGAGAAGAGAATACATTCACCTTCAGCGCTATGACTTTATGTATTAATAACAAAAACAATCTGAACTTTAGCAGGATCCAAGACTTAAACTTTATCTACACTTGACACTAAAAGAATATTTCCTCCGTCACAGAAGGAAAACAAACCACTCAGAATATTATCAAAAATTTTTAATAACCTTTAAAAACCTAATTTGCAGCGCAATTTCAGAATATGGGAATGGGAATAAATGTGGGTTAACTGCAATTAAGACAAGTCTTAGATAGTCAATGCAAATTTTACAAGTAACTCTTTAATCATTCACTCATAAATCTATTAGACTAAATCTGTAATAGCACATAATGTCTGAAACATGATTAATAAAATACACATTCTTTACGTCTACAGATGAATCCAGTCAGCCACATGAACTCTTCTTGTATCTCTCGTTTTGTCTCGGACGTCAACAGAAATTGATCACAAAAGGAAGAGAATGTTGCTCCAATTTTGATCGCTGTGGGTTCAGATTATCTGTTTTCAGCAGTAAAGCAGATTTCCATCCCACAGTAAGGATTAAATGTTCCTCCGTCGCTTATCTAATTTATTTTGCAGTTAGACTGAAATGAGTGTCAGCACATCTGACAACAGCATCCGTCAGGCTTTGACAATTGATGAACGAAGCGTAACATTTGACCAAGAGGACGTTCAGAGCAACCTAGCAGCAAAATGCTGACTTGTCGCCCATAAATCTCTCTCTCATGACAAGAAAAAAAGTTAAATATCTTTCTTTATGGGGATTTTCCTCCGGGATTCATGAAGTATAGTCATGCATTGAATATACTTTATGTAGGATGTTATAAAGTGTCATGAAAAAACATTTGTCCTTTGAGAAATTTACACACTTTTAATGTTTCAGATGATCAAACTATACAGAAAAAGACGACTGGAGTAAATGCAAACTGGATTTATCAGATGTTCTCATTAATTCAAGAAGAAAAGTCTGTCCAGAACAACCTTTCACTGTGAGGAACAACCTTGGCAGCGACAGCTGGGATCCAGACTTTAACTAGACCACTACAGATTTTTGAGCCATTCACAGGTGAACTCAAAGGTGTATTTTGGATTATTGTCCTACTGATGACCCAAGTTGAATCTGAGGGTTGGAAAATCTAACAAACCACTGCGAGTAAGATTTTCTTTTTCTGAACTGTTACCTTAATTTTATTAACGTATCATTTCAGTCCACAGAATATTTTCCTCAAAGTTTTAGTAGCGTAATTTTGTTTCTAAGTTCTTCATTTCAGGACATAACGGGTCGGTCGTCAAACAGGTTCTATTTAAGGGATTCCTTGACTTGGCAGAAATCAGTCATGAATGCAGCTTATTAAACTGAACCAAAGAATGTGGTTAGTCACAAGAAATTCATGATTTAACAAGGGAGGCAATTATATTTTCACACCAGGCTGGGTGGACCAGGTTGGCTTGAAAAGCTTTTTATCCTTCAATTAAATCATCATAATCTATTAAATGTGATTTCTGCACCAATTAGAGTTTATAGCTGAAATAAGACAGCGATTTCCATTATGCTAAATTGTGACTAATTTGCCACTCAGCACAGGTGGTTTTTGTCCAATTAGGAGCAACAATAGACCAGGTTCTGGTCGGCATTCATTAATTTTCTGCTTGAATGAGGCAACAAATATCCTCTCTGAAGACTGAAAAATGCTGATGGCCAGCGGCTCTTAGTCAAGTGTCTGTAAGAGTCAATTCATTTATTTCAGTGACTTGAATTGTCACATTTAATTCTTGGTTATAAAAGAACCTTTAATGATAAAACCATCACAAAAAAGCAAAATCATCAATGCACAATTAAATTAGGGCTTCACTATGATTTAAGATTTTTTAAAATAATTTTAGAACCATTATGATTTAAATTTAAGACCTGTATCAGGACAGTAAAGTAATAGTGCCAAGACTTTTTGTACAGAATAAATGTAGCATCGTATGAGTTAGCACCAGACGTGAGACAAATGTCGTCTCACAAACTGGTTATAATTTACACTTATCAAACACTGGCTACATAGCAAGAGTAACAAGAGTATATTATCATCTATAATTATTATTATAGCCTCAAACACAATGAAGGTGTCTGCATGGGACTCAAAGATTTGTCTGAAAAATATTAACTACATAGAATATGAGCTTAAATAGTCCTACAACCACAAAATTTAAGACCTGTGATCAACTTATTTAAGGCCAACTTACTTTTTTTAAAAATGGATTTAAGATATTTTAATGCTTTAATTTTAGATATGTTGATTTAAGACTTTTAAAGGACATCCTGCAAATTAAAGTCAAATTACAGACACAATATTAAATGATTAAAAAGATTAAATTATGTCACATTGAAGCTGTAAATCACAACAGGATTTTTCAGCACATCAATCACTGACTAAACTAAACACTTACAGAGGAAAATAGAAGTCAGTGCATTAACGTAAACATGATCAGGCATAAATGTGTAAAACCATCTTTTACAGATGTCACTTTAGTATGTGGCTGGTTATGAAGCTAAAGGAGGACATCAAGCTTTCAACAGCTGTCACTGTGTTCTGATGGCGACCCAGGATGGTCCGGACTGTGACAGTCCATTTCTGCAGCAGACAGTGAGGGAGGGACGTGCGAGGACCTCCTGGGATCAGCGCAGTCCCACCTCTCTACTGTGTGACCCACTTCCCTGACAGCAGCTCTGCTAAAACGTCCACAGCAGATGAGTGCTCCTCTCACTGGGCAGCAACCGTAACCACAAGAGATGGAAAGAAATCCTTTCCTCCTCAAAACTGTCAGATTTGTTCAACCGGAACATTTTAAATCTTAAAAGTTGTTTTTATGTTATAATTTCTGTAGGAAAACCTGATGGTTCTTAAAACGGCTCTGTAAACTTAAATAGCCTTCTTATATAAATCTGGACATGGCAAAACATCAAATGCAAGCAACAACTTTAAAGGTGACCCATCGTGCTTCCTTGAACAGGCTAGAATATGTCTGTGCTCTACATTTATGCACAAAATCGTTCTTAGATAATTGAGATCATTTCAGAATCCAAACAAACTGCTGCTGGTCGCGCCCCCTCCCAATTAAGCGTTTATACTCGCACATGAAAATGGACGCAAACAAATAAACAATTATTACATCTTTGAAAAGTAGAAGTGGAGCCTCATGCACAGCCAACAAGAAGGCAGCAAGTGGTATCCGAATGGTAAGTCAACAACAAAACACTTCTCTTTTCTAGCAGCCATTGTACAGCGAATACAGCGGTAAAACCAGCTGAGCAAATATGCTGGACCATTGCTTAGGTTGCTAGGTAATGGGGTTGGCGTTGCTAGGTTAGAGCAAAGTGCATCTGTCAACAGTGACTCAATATTCAGAAAGTTTTTGAAGCAACTCGTTTTCCAGACACCAAAAAGTGTTTACTTACTGCCAGAAAACAGCTGGACGTTTTTTTTAGGAGCCTGGACTGTTTTTAGAAACAGAACATAAGAAGATTGAAAATGTGACTTTTGCATAATGTGTAAAAGTCTGTCTTCCTTTATGTTTTTGAACAGCCAGGAATGGAATAAAGAACAAAAAATAATAATATTAGCTTCTCATTTTAGTCTAGGAAGTAAGGAAATCCAAACTTTCTTGCATGTAATGTTCAATCTAAAATAAAAACTTTGGTATATAAGCAAACTTCACATTTCAAGAGCTCCCATATCCATATTTTAAGATTAAAGCGTCCAATCTAGACAATGGATGGATGGATAAGGTGTGATGAATAATGGATGAGGAAGACCTGGCCCTAATAAACAATAAACACAAATTTTAGATTCTGATACAGAAACTGATCTTTACTGCTGCGTTTTCAATCTCCAACTACACAAGAAAACTTCAACAGGGCAAGATGGCACAATAACAACATCCATAAAATCCTGCATCAGATTTTTTCCCCAATTTAGATTTCAAAAGCGACAGAGAAATGATTTCCTTTGACAACTGTTTTCACAGAAGGTAATTTGGCAGCAGCTCTAGACAATACGTGCCACACCAAGATGACAGACTAAATCCAGAGGTGAGAAAGTGAAAGTGGAGCATCGTGATTCTCACCTCAGCACCAGGGGACAGACTCCTTTTCCTGAGAGCCGGGGAGTGCTCGGCTGATTGTAGAGGAGTCAGACCTCCGTTCTTCAGCTGCTCGCCTGAGGGCGACTTTGGTACAATCCACACAGGAACACCATCTGCATCAAAAAAAAAAAAAAAGAAACAAAGAGAGAGACCCAGAAAAGCAGCATCAGAACCTGCTGTTGAGCTACTGAATCACAAAAGAAGGACAAAAATTCACGGCTGGTTTTGCACTGAAGGAATCATAACGGAGAAAACGCATATCGCTATCTTCCATTTGCATCTGACACTCGGGATTAAAAATTGAGGTGTGGGATGAGTGATGGAGCTCAGACACCAGGAAATTATTTGCAAAATTGTTTGTTTCATTTTTGATATTAGACTGACTTGGTGGCACAGAGTCATACCTGTTACTGTGACTCAGCAGAACGTCTGCAAATTTAACTTCAGTCCAGCAATAATGAAACAGTGCCTTGCAAAAGTACATCTTTTGAGGTTTTTCACGTTACAACCAAAACCAAAAACTTTATGGATAATTGACACATGAAGATGAAGCAAAGAGAGAATGGACATATTATTTTTCATTTACTTTACAAATATTAATCTAAAACAATGCAGTATGCATAATGTAGGCCTGTCACAATAACACATTTTGCTGGACGATTAATTGTCCCAGTAATTATTGCAATAAACAATAATATTGTTGTTTTGAGACCATTTTAAAGTAACATAATGGTAATGGGATAGTAATGCTAGGCCACCTTATTAAAGATCAATAAACTTTGATTTGTACACTTAATACTGGAACTGGCAGATGTAAAACACAAAAAAACAAAAATAATAAAGAAATAAAACCACACACAATCAAAACTAGAAATAAAATGGATTGGAAGGTCTCTAAACAAAACTGCTCGTCCAAATGGAAATTATATTTTAATTCATAACGTGATTAACCCATTAATTGCAACAGGGTTATGTGTGTGTATATCTCGCTCCTATTACTTTGACATTGCCAAATAAACTCCCTTAAATGTCAAGTAACTATTAAAACTATCAAGTAACTATTAAAAAGAGTCCAACTGTTTGCAATTTAATTTCTCTATAATTTCTTCAGCTGTTCAGATGTTTCTTAGATTAAAAACATCTGTAAACAATTAGCATCATGGAGAGCAAGAAACCCTGCAGACAGGTCAAAAGTAAACACAAAAAGAAGAAGAATAAAAGTTTAGATTATAAAATATCCTCACAGAGCTCCGTTCACTACATCGTCTGAAAATGGAACAAGGGTGGCTCACCTACAAACCTGCATGTCTGCCTTGTGTTTCTGGACAAGGAGAACAATCAAAAGAGGAGAGGATGTATGGAGGTAAACACAATCTTTTTATGTACTACAATGGCCTAGTCAAAGTCCATATCCAGAACAAATTGAGAATCTGGGGCAGGACTTGAAAATGTTGCTGATCAGAACTTCTTTCCATCTAATCTGACTGAGTTTGAGCTGATTTGTGAAGAATGAGCAAAACTTTCAGTTCTTATGAGTAAAGCAAAGTAGTATTGACTCAGTAGAATTAAAAATAAATGCATGCCACATTTTTCAGACATCTTTTGTAAATAAAGAAGTATTATTTCTGACATAACGTAAAAAAGTTCTTTTGCAAGGCTTTGTAATTCATTCTTGAGGCAACGTGCGACTAGAACTGTAACAAAATGTGAGAATATTTCAGAGTAAATGATGCGTTTATGTTGGGAATTATGTCAGGATCCTTCTGGAAAAATCTGAAGCAAAAGTCTGAGATGAAAAGGCAGCGATTCTGTAATCATGTTGGAAAAGCTTGCAAGTAAGGAAAAGGCTTCATTGAACGTCTCTAGAAGCAGCAGTGCACAGCAGGCGCAGCAGAATGCATTTGCTCTGAAGCAAATGGGATTTTTTAAAAATGTGGTGACCTTTAAAATGTCATGGCATGAAAACAAAGAAGCTTGTATAAACACTATTAAGAAAAAAGCAACAATGTAAACCCAAACATGAAGTCTGTGTTTAAAAAGGGAGAACAGAAACAATGAGGCTATGCAAAACACAAAAAATAATTTTCTTTTTGTGTTTAAGATGTTTGCTGTTTTGTTGCACATTTATTGTTTAACACTGCTATCTTTTCAAGATGATTTTTCCTACCTTCATGCGTCACACACATGCTGGTATTCATCTACTTTGGGTTGGATGCACCACAGCAGCTTCGTCTGCCTGACGCATCTTGAATTTCAGAAATAATTGCTTGTTGTGTGTTGTAAACACACGGTGCACGTGCTTAAAAAGCGTGTTTGTTCTGTGTAAAGACTCCCCGATGTGGTCAAAATGGTAAATTTAAATGACATTTTCTCTGTGGTTCTGCATCGGCGGAGCAGTTCTGACACCATATAGCAGCTCTCTGTATTGTTGATGCACTGTTTCCTTTATTTTTAGTAGAATAAGGCCAATTTTGAAGAAAATGCAAGAGATTATGATTGTTTTTATTCTCATGATATATTTGTTCCATTTGTGGTTGGAATAAACTTGCACACAAGGTTAAGAAATTTGGCATTAAAGTAAACAAAACGGAAAACTTTTTTTACCAAGATGATTAAAATAAGGGCCTATTGGTTTACAAACTTACAAGCTACTTCACTAGCTAGCTTTTATAACTCTTTTTAGGGTTTTGAAGCAGCTTTTGGCTTCAAAACTGCCTCAATTATTCATAACACTTTTCAAAGATTTTAGCATCACACACCTACTGCATATAGAGCTTTCAGCTCCACTGGACTGAGATCTGAAGAAGAATACCATCATGTTCAAGAGAGTCTAAAATTGCACCAGAAATTATTCCCCATATTATTAGAGCATCCAGACCTATAAAGATGAACAAAAAGTCTCAATTAAAAAAAAATAAAATTTATTGCATCCCTATGAATGCTGAAATATGGGTTTAAAAATTAATCCTTACACTCTTAAATCACTGGAGGTTAAAAGTTGTCAAAGAGTTGACTCTTAAGTGAACGTAAAGACAAATGTTAAAACTTTAATTCGTAGTTATGAAACATATTGGTGTAATCTGTGTAATTTTTTTATTTTTGTTCTCCTTCGTTGCATTTTGTTTAGCTTTGTTGGATAATCTGACAGGCTGATGGGATATCGTTTGTATTGTTGTTAGATTCTGGGGTGAGGATTTTTTTTAAGTGAGTTCAGTGACATATTAGCGTAACAAGGAGAAAAGTCAGGAGTTTTAGTATTGGAGTGGAATAATGGATAAATTTAGTGACAAAGGTTAGATTACAGACATACTGCTGTGTAATTAGTATCCAGCTATTGTAGCGTGAACCTAAAACTCTCATCTAAATTCATTTGACTTGGTTAAAACAATTATTTAGTGTCTTCTGTATGAAACAGAATCCACAATGATCCATTTAAGATCCTTCAATCCACATTTGACTTAAATATAATCTAAATACTTCTCATTTTAAAGCTTTGTCGCCACATCACAGGATTTATTTTATTTAAAAGCCCTTCTCATGTCCACATCATTCACTCAGATTGTGTTAAAGGTGTAATGCATGATGCGGTCCCTCTCCTGATATCCGTCAGTGCAAACCAAGTGGTGTTGACACGCCGGTCAGCTGAACTGAGACGTGTGAAGAAGCTCCTGATAGTGATTCTGCTGTCAGGTCAAAGTAAGGCACGAACAGAAAGCTGTGCAGGAACACGAGTGAAAAGTTAAAGAGTTCAAGACGTCATTTATATTTATTCCTTTTTTGTAAAAAAAAAAAAAAAAAGGTTATTTGTGATATTTGGAGCTTTAAATTCAGCAATAGTTAATAGAAGATGTTTGAGATTAGTTTTTATGACAGGCTTTTAGTTACTAGTCTAATGAGAAGTTTATATTTTGAGGAACTTTTAGGGTGAAATATTATTTTGGAAGCAAATTGGACACAAGTGTTTGTATTTATTGTGTATTTTCTGTTGTTGCTCAACTGATCGCCATCAGCTGGCGACCAGATGAGCTACAACCATTTTTTTTTCTTCTAACAAACATTAGCAATGCACAGAAAAAAGTAAGATAACAATTAAATTAAACAAAGCTGTAGGTTCTCAGGGCTGAAAAATAAATTTGATAACTTCTGCCTATTGTCTCTCAATAACGCAAAGATGAGAATAGAAAACATCGATTTTCTAGTAACACACCTTGAAATGTTGTCAACTGCCACAATAATAAACTGAATTGTTCATCGTTTTAAACTGTGTGATTGTGAGTGTGAGTGGGAATAAAAATAGCAATAGGTATTTTGTTCCATATAACACAGTAGGAGTGTAACAGGTAAACCTTAATGGATGCAAACTCGACTAAAAACCAACCTGTTTAGGATTGCATTTAAAAAGTAATCAATTACAAATTGAACTTTGAAATGCCTTGCTGCTGAAATGTGCTATACAAATAAAATTTGATTGATTGAATTGAAATCAATTGCAATAATTACTTTTAGTTGAATAATTCAATCAAAATTAGTAATAAATGTATACTTTGTTAGGTCCTCCTCATTACATCTGCATAACACAAACGTAAAAAAACAAACATATACAGCTCTGGAAAATATTAAGAGACCAACTTAAAATGATCAGTTTCTCTGATTTTACTTTTCATAGGTTTATGTTTGAGTAAAATGAACATTGTTCTTCTATCTTATGAACTACTGACAACATATTCCAAGCAAAAATTTTGTATTTGCAGAACATGAGAAATGGTCAAAATATGAAGTGCTTTCAGATGTCAAAAAATCCAAGGAAAACAAGAAATATTCATTTAGAAACAACAACACTAATGTTTTAGCTCAGGAAGAGATCAGAGATCAATATTTGGTGGAACAACCAGGAGGTTATTGAAGTGAACTCTTCATTATTCCAGATCTGTATTTTCAGCTTTTCCCCTTCTCTTTATCTGTGCAAGCTTTAAAATAGACAGAAGCTTAAATATAATATGACAGAAAAACATTAAGTGCTTATGTGAAGTAGGTCTCAAATGTAACAATACAAAATGAATCACCTGTGGTTACTTTATCAGATTTAACACATTCTGACAGCATTAAAGTGACATGAGCATCTTTATCTCGACCTGAAGGGTCAGTGATGTTTATCTGCCTTATTGCATTTTGCCAACATGTACAACAATACATTCACTTAACATGAATGATCAGGGATCATACGCATTTATAATCTTCTCCTACACTCAGATTTCTGTTTTTAGACAGACTTTATAGAACATCCTGGATCTTTGGGTATAAAATATTCGCCTTTAGCTGGTTAAATGGTAACTGGAGCTCATTATCCGTAGGCTTCCCAAATCATCAAAACAAATGAAGCTGAAATACGTTTCTGATTTTCCGATTCTCTTCTCAAATCTTTTTTAATTCAAAACATAAAACTCTTGGCCTTGTAAATAAGACTAGATGCAGATTCTCTGAAGCTGCGGTTCTCATTCCTGGTCCCACCATCCTTCATGTTTTAGACGCGACTCTGCTCCAGCACAGCTACTTCAGATGATTGCATTTTATCCTTGTTATGCATTTGAGTGCTGCAGAAGCCGTCAATCACCTTTTTGTTTTGTTTTTAAAGTCAAGTGTGTGGCAGCAGGAAAACATCTAAAAACATGCAGCAGAGTGTTGAAAACCACTGAGGAGAGTTTTGTGAACATTTGTACCATTTTATAAAGAAACAGAACGCAGCACGGTTTCGTTTGGCCCACTGAAAAGATTTGCCTAGAGTTGTTCAGACTGCAAACATTGTAGAGACAAACATTTTTGGATTTTTTTTTTTTTTTTTGGAGTGTGAAATTTGCAAGTCAAAAATCAAAATACTGACAATATAAAAAATTTTGTGATATGATAAATCAAAACTGAAGTATGTCATTTAAATATAATTAAAACAACCCTAATTTAATAAGCATTATGAGAGTTTTATTATATAAAAAAGGGGAAGATTTTCTGAAAGACAATATTTGAAAATATTTTCCAGACCTAAATTGTACAACATATAAAATTAAATTCCAGATTTTTCAACTATTTCAATAAATCCTGCAAGTGCCTTTTGAATATGCATCGATTCCTCTCCTGTTAAATGTTTGCTCAGAAACAACAGTACCATCTAAGTGTTAAAAACCTGCAATATATTAACAAGTCATTGGCAGGAATTCTCTTTAAAAACACAGTTTGTGATTTATAAAACCTTCACTTGTGAAAACAAAAACATGCTGCACTTGGTTTTCTCTTAAATTTGCTAAAGTTTAGTCTCATTCTTGTGAGCTTCATGCATTGTTGCTGGAACGTAGTCAGTTTCCGATTTTTAATCAGTTTAATTGAAATCAGGGATAAAACATCTTGACTGGGACGTCTGTAAGTCACCATGAAGCACCAGAGTTATTGATGAGCAGGAGCTATCCAATGTTATTGTTGGATAGAGGCATGCAAGTGGACAAAAAGCCTAACAAATCAAACAATGCAGTGAAATTGCCATGCACTAAATCTCTCCAATTGTTTTTATCTTCCATTTCTGGCCAGTGATTGCGGGTCAGAGTATGTGATCCTGTAACTGCAAAGTTACTTTCCTAGGAAATGACTTTATGAAGAGAAATTCTCCTTTGAGTTTGTCAGGTTGCAACAGGGACAGGTTTGCAAAGTAAAGTAGATTTGCTTTATGGATTGTCAAAGGAAAATGCTCTGTGTGCTGGTGGAAGTGGGGGAGGGCGTTGCATCAAGCTCTTTTCAGCATTGGCAGAAAGAAAACCGGACCGATCCGAAAGAGCTAGAGGGAGCAGCGAAGATCCTCCGCTGCATTACCTTAACATCTGCTCTCTGCTTTTTGACTGGCAGGTTTATTTTTATGTTTTTGCAAATTTGGTTCTCTACTCTTTGACACAACTAGAGCTGAGTCCAATGGGTTGATTTGCTTGTCGAAGGAGCAACAGGTGATCTGAGGAGCCAACGTGCCAGCCAAACTCAGTGCAACCTCATGCTTGGGAATGCTTTCCTGCGTGAACCATTTGCCCCTCTTGCAATTCCCGCCATCAGCTGCATGGAGTCAGGATGCAGCCCATGCTGGTGAAGCACGCCACCGATAACTCGCAAAATTGAGGATCCTAACAAGGTACTCTTCACTGATGTGTGGAGGGTACATGCCGAAAATGGGGAGCAGCCAGACCCCCTCGGGACTCATCAGCAGGGCAGCGGAAGGAAGAAAGAGGTTTGTACTTGCGGCCCGGCGGTCCCACTCCACACAACCCCCTGCAGGGCACGGCAACGGCTGGTGCAAAAAGAAGACCAGGAGACAGTGAGGAAGGGCAGATTCAGGGCAGGAACCTTCCCCACCGCCTAAACACAGATGCAAGATTACCTTCCTGAGGTCAGAGACAAAGGTGAACAACTTTCTGGTTTGGGGATTCAAAAGAAGAATTTCTGCAGAAACTTCTCCGTTTACACTTTGTTTGGGTAAACATCTTAGATTCACAACAATTCAATTTGATTCTTAATACGAGTCATGAAAATATCAGTGTTTGACTTATTTGATAAGATAAAACGGTAAATGCTTCATCAAAATATTGCGATTACTTTTCATTCAAAACATTTTAAAACATTTTCTTAACCAGAATCCAGTCAAAATTGACAAAAAGTACATTTTCATCTATGAGCTTACAGTCGGACAACAATAAAGCCAACTTTGGCAACTTTCAAACCTTATTCCAAACCATTTTTAGCTTCTGTCTGCACCAGGAAAGTGACCAGTTTAAAAACACAAATTAAACACAAAAAAGTGTTTAAATATCCAGAGAGATTGGACTTTTTGATGGCTACAAAATGACTGTGGTCAAGGTGTGGTTTGCTAGTCAAACATGGGGGGAGATAAATCAACCAATAAATTCCAATCTGTGCACCAAATTGTTATTTTTAAAACTCAGAGTTGCTTGTTGTCTGATTGTTTCACACTGGAATTAGAACTTCAATACATAAAAGCCCAAAAATGGATATCGAATCAAAGCCAATAATCAGTTTATGAAGGTGAACTGCAAAACCATTTCCTATGAAATTTGAAACTGAAGCATCAAACAAATTTCTTAAATGCTACTCCAAAGCAACTCAGGAGATCTGCATGTAATCAAATCCTTTTTACTAAGAAAAAGAAACATTTTTGTGTCTTTTTCTACAGAAGCCTGACCACCATAACTGGATTATAAATGTGCATTTTTTTCTTGGGGAAAACAGGATTAGTCCACAGCAGCTGATTAACTTTATAGAAGTCCTGCCAGATACTTATTTTAATTATTATTGCCAAATAGAACCACCCTCAGGCTTCAGATGATTCAAAACATCTTTATTAGACCAGGCACAGAGCGGGTTAAACATGGTGGAGGGCTGACATGTGAGGCACCAGAGTGGATTGTTTTGGCAAAGATTTAATCCTTTAAGGAGATTTAAAAGTGCATATATTTTTATTTCAAGTATACCCGTTCACAGGCGGCCATTTTTCTCTCCTGACATGCAGGTTGACATGCTTAAAGGGGTTCTGTGAACAACCCTTTCATACACACTCCTCTTTCATGCTTGAACTTGGTACCACTTGAAGAATTTTTGGCATTTCAATGGGACTGATGACACTGACGAAACAAAAACCAACAAAACATGACAACCACAGACAAAACGTGACAAACAGAAATGGTACAAAGTGAACATATTCAAACACAAAGGGTGCGACATTCAACAGCATTTACTGCAAACGTTTAAGTTCATCGAACCCATCAGGCATGGACACGAGCCACAGTCTAGCTGCCCCAGCTTGGCTTTGCCGCCGTAGCTGGGCTCAGGTGGTGAAGACTGAAACGATAAGGGGGAAAGGGTGGCTGGAGCCGTGGGGGGCTCCAGTAACAGAACCGGAATGGGTCCCGTGGCGGACTCACCAGAGAGGGTTCCCCGGTTACGCTGGGAGGCGTGGGACTGAGGCGGCGCTTGGCTGCTGTGGCTCTGAGTCTGCTGCAGGATGTTCAGGCACTCTCCCAGGCAGCTGAGCGTGGCAGCAGACGTGGCTTTGAGCAGCAGCAGGTCCTGGTCCAAACAGGACAGCGGGCCTTTGGTGGGCAGAGAGTCGATGGAGTGGACAAGGTCCTTCTGTTGGCCCTCTGCTTGGGACATCACCTGAAATAGAACAAAGAATATTTACAGTCGTCATTGCTACATTTTCTTGTCTCTTGTAACCATCTTGTCTATGTAATATAATTTATTGTTGGCTCTTTGGTACAGCATATTGAACCATTTTATTTGATCCAGTTAAAAGTCTTACAGCACAGTTTTGGAGCAAGTAAAAGTGAATAACTGTTTTAATGAGAGGAAATTTCCATCTCATGTTCCTTATTTTTTAATGATAAATATATTCATGCAAGCTGTGAGGGAACATCAAGAGATTAATTGTTCAAAAACACCTAAATTCCTGATGTTTGAATTTAAACGTCCAATCTGTTGCCTGATCAGATAACCTTTGACCTCAAACATCCCATCTTCTCAGAGCTCAGCTGTTCCACTTTCAGTGAACCTTTAAACTTTTATTGTCTTCCTGAGCCTGGTAACCATTAATGTCGCTTTGCAGCAGCCAATGATTCACAACAACCAAGCAGTTTATTTCAAAACAATCTCCAAGATTTCACTGAGCCTGAATGACAAATCCAATCATGTTTGACTTGCTTTGTGAATATTTATTTCTTCAGTTGTGGTCTTTAGAGGTCACGTTTTGATTATTGAAGGCGTTTGCTGACGACAAGAAACAAAACAAAATTAGTTTTGGCTCTAATGCCCGTTTTCACTGCTGACTCATGAATTGTAGATGTAATCAGTTGTTGGTCTGGAGTTTCATTGTGATTAGATGAGTCATCAAATCCTGCACATAAAAAATAAAAAATGCAATCTGAATGTTAAAATACAAAAGAATATTTTTTTTTTTCTTCATTTATTTTGGAGGGCTAATGTTAAAGCCGATAATGAATTCCAATCTAAATGGAAATTTTTATTCACTCGGGACAGAGTGGGTTATAGCCTCACCAGTAAAGCTGGGAGCTGCTCTGCTTTTTACCCCCTGCTGCTGTTCATCCGATTTTCATTAAACATGCAATAAATACAAAAATGTTTTCACTATGATGTTTTAGACAAAATTATCTTTCGTTGTCACATCAGTTGGTGCTATAATGAAACAGCAAAGGGCTGGTCTCATCTTTGACTGGTTGATTGTCTCCCGCAAGCTTTTTCTCAGTAACGGCCCCAGTATTGTCCTCTGGTGTGTATGTGTGTTAGCTTTGTTCATCAGACTCACTCCTGGAGACTCACAGCTGCAAGTCACCATCACTGTGAAACATTTTCTGTTCTTTCATACAGAATTGAGCAACGCGACATCATCTCTGAGAAACTTGTGAAATATTACTGAATCTGCTCTCTAGTGCCGTCTTTAGTTTGATTTTTAACAGCTGGTGTGCAGTTTCAAAATATTTCCTCCTTCCTCATGAATGCTATGAATGTTTGATTTGTACAGTTCAGTTTCATGATTATTGAAGCATGCACTTCCAGACTGACAGCTGCAGGAGCCTGCTGTGGGTCTTTTAAGGGCAGTGGTGTTCAAAGTTTGCAGTAAATTTTTAAAGTCAAAGGGACACAGCAATTAGATTAAAAAAAAAAAAAAAAACAGTAAATTGGAAAAATACATTTCTTATTCTTATTAAATATGGGGAACCAATGTGTAGTTTTATAATTTTTTGTTTGGTTTATTGTTTTTTTTGTATTTCCTTTTAATTCATGTAAAGAACTTTGAACTGCCTTGTTGCTGAAAATGTGCTCTATGAATAAAATTACCTTATCTTCTTTACATTTTTTAATGATCAATTAAACTAGAGTGGAAGACTTTAAACAAATCTTACTAGTTGTCTACAAGGAATAAGTAAATCGATGATCCAAAAACACAAAGCATATAATGTCATCACTCCAGTGAAAAAGTTAAATGTATGCAACTTGATGTAGACAAAATGTGGATTATCTGTTCAGTCTGTTGAAAGTTAAACAGAATAAAAATGAATTGCAATTAAATGGGTAAAAACAGAACAAAACAGGATTTGTTTTGACATCGTTAGTCAAAATGACAGACAGCAAAAAAAGTCTAGCGCGACCTCTGGACTAACCCTTCTCTCTCTGCCCTTCTTCCTGTTCAGCTACTAATGAATAACAGCCACTAGAAACACAAAAAAACCAAAAAAAATATTTCCTCATCTAAAAAAAACTGCAGGCAAAGGCTTAAAAACAACGAACAGAGGTCATATTACTCAGAGACAGCTCACCGGCTTTGGGCGAAATTTAACAAGTCTGGTTGCCTCCCTGTAGAAAAGGCTTTTCTACAAGCACTTCCCAATCTTTAGTTATGATTTAGACAATCATAACTAAAGATTGACGGAAGAACGCTGAATTGAGATAAAAACAATCTGTGAACGATGAACAATTAAAGACGTAAAAATACCGGTTTATTTTGTCATGTTGTTCAGAGAAGAAGGTTAAATGTAAAAAAAAAAAACAAAAAAAAAAAAACACTACTAGATACTGAAAGAGATCTAAAAATAGAAAACCTACAATAAAGACATAAATAAATGTCACAGTTTCTTCCTTCAACATCCAACACATCCACAGTGTTAGTATTGTGTAGGCAGTGACACAACTGAGCAATAAATCCAGTAACATCGTCTCCATCTCAGCTGCAGGCAACAAGTCTGCACCATAAAGAAACGGCTGTGAGACGACGGCGCTAAAAAAAGAACCAAACAAAACTTTTCTGAACAGAAAACTTTCTCCAGAAACAGAGATTTCTCCCAGGGAGAATTATTCCAGTCTGACTCACTTATCAGAGTCTAAATGCATCTCAAAGGGAAGGAGACAACGCTCGTTCTCACTCACAGGTAATCAGCTTCTCTCAGGGATAATAAATCTAGGTTGTTTATCAGTTCGGAAATGTTCTGTTCATTAATATTGTATTGCTTCACAAACACTTGTTTCCCCACACAAACCTCAGGAACTCGTATGATCCTGCATCAGATCACACAGCTGTTCAAGTCCCAGAGAAAAAGAAGCTTTTCATTAATTTAAAGTAACGTGTATGAACACTTTTCCCCCCCTTTTCAATTTTCAGAAAATATTAAAAGATTCTCTTTTCTTAAATTGACAGTAAACATCCAAAATCAAAGCAAACGGTGTGATATCGTTTTACATCTCCCTCCAACATCAGTCAAATTTCTCTTGTTGTGCCTTTAGAAAAATAATTATTCACTCAATAGAGGAGTGCTGTATTACAGGAAGATGTACCCTAGAATAAAAATAATTTAAGAGCGGCAAAAATGGAGCAGAAAAAGTGATGCAAAAAAAAAAAAAAAAAAAAAAAAAAAAAACATTCAGAAGTGTAATTGAATCTATGTGACACTAATAATGCAGTAAATCAGAACCTGCCTTAAGGTCCATTACTCACTGAAAGGGTCATTAGTGTGTGGCAATGCAAGTTGGAGAACAAATTTGTTGCTATGCAACAATAAGAATTGCAGGGGAAAACAAACCTTGCTCTGATATAACAGCTCACTGGGTTTTATAGTGCTCAGTAAAATGAAGCCACTTTTCTTGATGCAAGCAAAACATGACAGTTTTACACATAGCAGGGAAAAAAGGATTATTATTATTATTACTAAGCTTTGAGCCAAAGGGGACAAAAATATAGTACGCACATAAAAGATTTAAAGAGGGAGGGAAAATAAATTGGAGATGCAGGCGATTTTAAACAATGATATAACTTGACTGAGCAAAGCATGAGAAAGTAGGTAGTGCTGAAAGGATCCAAGTGCAAAAAGACAATAGGCAAATTTAGGATCAGATGAAGTTTTAAATAAAATACATAAAAAGGAACAGGTCAGGGCAGCAAATACAGATCAAAATAATTAAGGCTTCAGAAAACTGAAGGAAAACATAATGCGGTATCTAAATGGAGAAAAGGAGAGCTGATTATCTGCAAGAATGTCGTTCATTTCTGCAACCCTGGAAAAAAAATATTTCTCTGTTCTTGAGGACTAAGAAAATAACATTAAAAGGAACACATTGTATAAAATTCCCAATTTTCCCGTTAGTGTTCTTCCATTTGTACACTTAAAAATAAAAGTGCTTAAAAAGTACTTTAAAAAAGACCCAGTCGTTTCTTGGCTGTGAGTTAATATTTGGTTTCTGGAAAATGACCCGTTTCAAAAACCATCAGAATGTATTGTCAGAAATAGAAACCCGCACAAAGCCCAGCCCGTCACCTAGCAACCCAAGCTGAATTTCAGGACATTTGACCAGCTGGTTTTACCTATGTGTGTGCTGCACAACGGCTACTGGAAAAGACAAGTATTTTTCTGTTGACTTACCATCCAGAAACCACTTCCTGCATTCTGATTGTTGTGCAAAAGGCTCTATTTCTGCTTTTCTAAGATGTACGGTTGTATAACGGCATATATAAGAATGATTTTGTTCAAAAAATTTAACAAACATATTTAGCATATCTCATAGACCTTTCTGTTCAAGGAATCATAATAACGGGATGAATGAACTGTGTTCTCTCCCACTGATGCAAGAAAAGACATTCAACAGATTAATTTTGAATTTATCTTAAGAGGGAAATGTCAGATTGGTTAGAAATGTGAAGTGGGTCTATGAGGGCTCAAATATTCACCGTTTTAATGTCCAGACCAAAGACTGAGATTGTGACTTGCTCAGATTGAACAGGTTCACAGCACAGGCAAATCCCGCTGCTTTTCTAAACACTTTTCATTAACGCAGCGCTCTCTGGAGACAACAAGGCTGCTGATGTTTCCAGAAATAGAAGAGACCCAATCATCTGTCTCTGCTGCGGTGGAGCGAGGACTGAAGTATTGGACGACTCCACGTCAAGCTGGCTGAGGAGAGACGGTCATGTGATCTGACTCCCAGCATCTCACATCGAGCAGGGAGACAGACGGATGGAAGGTGACAGCATGACGGAGCCCTCAACACTCAACGCCAGGCCGCTCTGATGCGTTGTTACGTCAATGCTTCTTCCAGAGGTTTTAGCACCACATTGATTGTCAGGTTTAAAATTTTAAACCCTAACTGGACCTGCACCCTGAGGTACTTTATTTATTTATTTTGAACAGATAAAAAGTAAAATCAGAAAAAAATAAAATAAAATTATGCCCATTGACATGCAATCTTGCATAATTTTGTTTGAAAAGGAACAGGTGGAAGATTCAAGATCTTATGATTTTCTGTCCCTCTAATACTCAAATATTATGATTATATTACAAAGTTATACATATATTTATTAAATATGAATTAGGAGCATTTTATCCCTGAATGATGTAGAAAAAAAAATGTATTCATTATTTCTAAGATTCTTGAATTTAACTCTTATTTAAATCCTGATTTATAATGCTGCCAAGTGTCATTCTCTTACTTACAAAGTTAAATGTAGTTTAATGTATTAAATTGAAAGTTATATTACAAAAATAAGCAATAGTGGGCTATTGTTTAGTAATATTTGTGAAAATCCTGAATAAACACAATGGTAAACTTGCACAAGTCACCTCTTTAACATTACAAAATTATAATATTAATTATGCTTAAACATTAAGTCTGAAATTCAGCATCTGGGGTCGCCTGGTGATTTATTTAATGGTAGTTTTAAACAATCAGGTTTCCAAAGAGTATGATTATATGACCAGTTGGCTTGCCATACTGGATTATTATATTACCACCAGGCTTGCCAACTGTAGAAACAACTCCCTACAACGCTGTTTAAAACCAACAAAGTGGGTTTTTAAGCTTCTTTTTGTCATCAAACCAAGTCATTTCTGCACTGCTTTGGTGTGGAGAGCTTTGGTTAAAACCAACCGTTCGTTTCTTCTGCTCATTTTTTGTTGTGAAACTTACTAATAAGTAAAATTTATGAATTAAAACAATGAATACATGCACCATCACCCCCCGAAAAAAAGTTACAGGATTTTTTAAAACCTAGATAACAAAACATGGTATTGTATCTTTACAACAAAATCAGCAGGTCTGATAGTCCACTGGTTGGGGCTGCATCATTTGTTTTCATAGAGAGCTGATAATGGATGCAACTATTCTGAATGCATGTAGTCAGTTCTGAATGCTTAAAGTTATCGAGTTGCAACCAAACCAGCCAGAACAAATATTTATTCAAGGTCTGACAATTGCCTCAACAGTCTTGATATGCAGCTGCAATAAATACAAACATTCAACAGCAAAGTGTTGTTTCAAGATATTATCAGCCACAAAACAGGATGCAAAATACATTTGTGATGCAGCTGATAAGATCACGAATCCACTGCATGATCAACAAAGCACAGATTTCTGGTCTCCACCAAGTGTAGCTCTGCATATATCAGTGCATAAAGGCTCCACTGATTCTGTTAAACTTGTCAGGAAAGTTTATAGGGCTTGTAAGAACAGAGGAAGAAAAAAAATCAAATGACAAGGAGTAGGAGGTAAGGAGAGAGGAAGTTAAATGACGGGGGAGTTGAATCAGGTCACAGTGAGTGGCGACCCAGTTCTTCTGAACCAAAACAGAGAGAACATAAATCACACAGAGCCACGATTCGTCTGTCTTCGGAGGAGCCCAGCACACCAAAGTAGAGCTTGTTTTGCGTAGTGATTACACGTTCTGCATGCCGTTTATTAAAACTGTCCGCTCTTGAGAACTTGGACGTGTTCTTTACTCATGTTGATCACTAGTTTCTTTCTTTCTGTCATTTAGTGAATCATTTAGGTAAGATATTTTAAGCAGAGCAAGATGGAGCTGCAGAAGATTAATAACTTCCGCTCAGCCAGAAAAAGAAGTGAAAAAAATTTAAGTTTGCTTGAAATAAAGGATTCTTTAAAAGACTATCTAGTTGTGTTCTTCAATAAAAAGGCAACAGTGAAGGTGTACAGATCCTACAGAGTTGTCTCTTTTCCTCAAGAATAATGCCTGATTCTGTTCAGATCAAACAAAGATACTTTGTTCCTGCATAAAACCAAAGGAAGCGATTGGTCTGATATGTGTAGATAAGAGTTTTTGACTGTGTCAGGCTAAAAACTTTGCTTGCACCATGCAAAAACACCAAGATATAAAGATAACTGTGATGAAAAGTTGTAATGTTTTACAGCTGAAGTTCATATTTTCCTTTTTCAGCTCAATTTAGTTTATTTATAGTGCCAATTCCCATCATATCATCTCAAGGTATCGCAAACAAAACTTTATTTCAATCCAATAGCACTTACATTAAAAAAATAATAATTTATCAGACAGTGCAGTTCATTATTGAAATTAGTTTGACAAGTTTTCTATCTAAGGAAACTCAGCAGATTGCATCGAGTTATTGACTTCCAGCATTCATTCCTCTTGGATGAGAATATAGCAACAGTAAACAATCGTATGGATTGTTTTCTGACTTTACACCAACAGAGCATGCATGTGGCGACAGTGGACAGGAAAAACTCTCCTTTAGCAGTAAGACACCTCTATCAGATCCTGTTACAAGAAACTGACTTGTGCCTGGGAAGGACAACGTCAGCAGTTCCCCTTGTCGAAAGGGAAAAGATAAAAATAAATCAAAACAACTTCATGGCTCTTCTTTTATAGACATGCCAAGGTAGCATTACTCTCGTAAAGCATTAAAAAAAAAATACAAAATAAGTTTTTGCTCATTAGTTTTCCATCATCTGTACCTCACCATGACTTTATATAGTGCGGATTTCCTTAAGGAAATTTGGAAAGTACAAAAACGGAGAAGCAAAGAAGAAGTGATGGCCTTAAAAAAAAAAAAAAAAAAAGTTTCCAAAGTCATGTTGGTACAAAGGGTCCAAGTTCTCTAAATGCCTGACAGCTCAGAGAAAAAAAACTTTTCTTTTTAAAACTTGGCTGTTTGTGGACTGCAGACAGCACTGTTAATTTATTCAGATAGGAGTGTTTTTATGACTGAATTATTTATAATTGAGGTAGATAAAAAGAACAACAATAGAAACAAATCCTCAGAAAAATGTAAATTATAGAAAGGCTGGAGTATTATTGTCGAGGACCACTTTTAAAAAAATCACAATAAAGTCTCACTGTTTAAATATAAGGACAAGAGATATGACACCGTTCTTTCAGGAATGTTAAAGGCTTGATCAACTCTACTTAAACACCAAGAATCACAACATTGACCTTTTTTTAAGACAATAAAAATATTCCTAAGCATGCATAAGCAACATCTTTCAGGTCAAATGATCTCTACAGTTTGATATTATGCACAACTACATGGTAAATTTAAAACTTTTAAAACTCAACAACAACAAGATGTCAAAAAATATCTGGTGGGAATTTGATGCTTTCCATTCAGGTTCAATACATCTCCACAAGTACGTCACATTAAAAAGCCTGTTGTCCATGTTTTCCCTTCCTTCCCGACTGCTCAGTCATCTTATCACTATTATTCAACAGCCTGGCGATAATCCAAAAAGCCCACTGTGTCTCCAAACAATAGACTGAAAGCAAAAAAAGAAGAAAAAAAAAAGTTTTTTGGTTTATTTACGAATGTGTCATCATTTTCACTTCATAAAACCAAACAACGTATCGCAATTAATCACCTTAAACTGACTCAAGACAGCTCATTAAGAAGTGACAGAGAAAACAATCTTCTCCAAGAAGATAAGCAGAAAAGGAAGAATGACTCGTCAGCGCGACCAAAGATTCATCAGCAGCCGGAACCGACGAGTCCAACGACAGACGGAGAAAAGAAAATTGATGAGGATTCAAAGTTCCAAGTTTGTTCAATCTAATAAACTCCAACTTCTAAGAGGCTTGCAAATGTTTGCATCTATCCTCTAAAATGGTGCAAAAGTCAATAAAATGGAGAAAGACTGAATATTTCATGCATTCAAGGATAATCTGGGGAAATTATCATCGTCACCTCGGCTTAGTAAATAATGAGATTTTCTCAGTGAGGGAAAAATACCTTGTTTTCATTGCATCACAGTGTTCTACGTGAACCATGATCCAATGGATTTCATTAACATAACTATTAGCCTCTAGCTCATAGTTTTAAGATAAACATCAACTTAAAGGGCAAAAAATAATCTTCTACCAAAGCAGATAGATATTAAAAACTTTTGGAGAAAAAAACCCTTTGAGTCATGAGCACTAAAATAAAACAGCACTACGATATTAAACAAGATGCATGCAAAGGCTCTGTCTGGAACTGTGATTATAGGAAACACAGGTTTCTTTATTAAAAAATATTTGTTAACAGAATTATTTAAATGCTTCTGGAATCACCTACCGGTGAATAAACATAATGGAGAGACACATCTTTGCTACAAAGATCACCTACGTTGGTAAACTCAGACGAACAGGATGGATTTCTACACACCCACAAACATTGCTCCAAAATTCATAAGACAACTGATGCCTTGGATCCAAGAGAAATAAATCCTAAAGTTGAAGAAATAGGACATAATTTATGTTATGGCAGAAAAATCAAGCTGGGGAGTCAACAGCCAGACCATAGAGGAAACTGGAGATGGAGAGAATAAAATTTTAAACAGAATTTTACTCTTCTCTTTTTGCCAAAGCAATCGTTCACCACTGTGATGATTTACAGGCAGACCAGGTTTAGCACAACCGTTTTAAATTTCTTTTAATAGGCTGCTGGTTTGTCCTGATCTCGGACTAAAGCTCTGCATTCCTGCTTTCCCCTCAATAAACAGCCACATAAATCTAGAGTTTGTAAACTTAAACTCAGGCTGAGGATTTCGCCATTACTAATTTTATAGTTCTGTAGTTCAGATGAGGCTCAGGTTGGGCATTTCAACAGTGACGTCATCACTCTTCATCATCAACTTGGCTGCCTGGCAGTCACTTTTTCATCTCACGCTTCATTAAAATATTTTTCAACTTCAGACAAAGAAATTAATACAACTACAAGCCAGAACTTTGTCGAAAATTAAAACCTTACTAGTCACAAAGCCATGGAACACAGTAGTCTTCTTTCAGCCAGCTGATCGGCAGTGGAAGCGTACATGACTTTGAAGAGATTCCTCCAGCCATTTTGGCACTCTCTTTGTATTTCTAAGGTCTCTAAATGGTTGAAATCATAAAACAGAAATGTTTTAATTAAACATTTTGAAACAATACTGACGTCACTGATCATTTCCACCGAAAAAACAATCCAGCAGCTCTTTTTATTATTCATATTCATTTGACTTTTTTAATGTATATGACTGGTGTCTTTGTCAGGGCTTCCAGGGAACTATAAAACGCTAATGAATTTACCTAAAAAGTATTTTCAAAGATCCGAGAAAAAACAACAACTTTAACTATAAGTCTGCACTGTACCAAGACCCTCATAGTCTAATATAAAATCAAAGCATTGCCAGGTGTTATCTGATCACATGGAGGAAAGGACCAGCTGCCAAAACTCTGAACGAAGCAGGAAATACCATTCACACCAGGGTAGAGGGATTCTGCTCTCTAATAACAACGTGGCTTCACTTCTGTCCTCTTATCTCACTTCCTAAAGAACACATCCTAATTCGCTCTGTTCTCATCGTCTTCTCGTATGTCAGACTTTCTCAGCATGAGAGGACGACAAAAATGAAAAGGAGGGAAGAGGTAAACAGATATTTATGAAATTAATCAATTCAATTTAATAGTATAATCTCAGTTTCTTATAGAAAAATCCAGGCATGTTCTATCGTTTTCTCCAAGCTGAACAATGCATAGCAAAATCAAGTGAGCAAAAACAAAAAGTCAAATTTTCCACCATCTAAAACAATAATAAAGAAGCTCTATGTGAAAAATACTAAAAGCAAAATCTAAGTAGGTCCAATGATCATTAATGAAACATTAATTTGAACCTGAAGTTTGATTTGTGACTAATTAGACAAATTGTGGTTGAATGTCAACCCCTTGTTTTTACATCCCAGATTTTCAGATTTCTGGACCTCAAGGAGTACTTTCTGGAAAATCCACTTCCAGGAAGAGAAGCGGCGACTTTAAATGAATTTATAAATGATCCCTAGTAGAGTAATGGGCTTAAAACTGTTTAGAAATGTTCTTTTAACATTTCAAAATAGACCGACAGTAGAAGTTACTTCTCTGATTCTCTGAGATTAGACCTGACATGGTGTCAAAACGCCCACACACACACACACACACACACACAGAGCTGTTTTAGAGAGGTGGTCACATTGCTCGTTTTTAATTAATCATTTGCATTTTATCAACATAATCTGACTGCTACTGTCCTTTGCAGATCTGATAAAAGTAGCGAGAATGTTCTCAGTTTTTCACACACATACTTTCTATTTTTGAGTAACACAAACTGTTGTCGTTTTGAAAACATACGTAGAATATGTAGAAGTTTAATACTTTAAACCCTAGAGTTAAAATGAGTGCAGTTTTTTCTCCATGCCTGTATATCATTGTGTTCTTTTCTTAAACTACGTTTTTAAACTCTTATTGCAGAGTTTGAACAGGAAATAGAAAAGCACTTCTTTTTTTTTTTAATGTGTGAGAATGGGTGGTTGTTTTTGTACTAAAATGGTCATAGTGGAACAGAAAGTTAATCCAGAAAGTCCACATAAAAACAGCTGACCGAGAGATGGATCAAGACTGAAAAACAGATAATTAGGGATGATTGCGTTGATTTTCTGCCTGTAGCTTTAGCAACAATGGTGGTGAAGTATAAAATATAAAGCATGTTCCAACCAGCTCATTTTATAGCCTGCTGAATTACTGTAGTGTCTCTACTGACAGAATTAGTCAAAATGTATCAAAAACAACAAAATGTTGCTGCTTTTAATTCCATTTGAACCATAAACAATCACAAACTGCAATCAGAAATACTAAAATGAAGCTACGGAAGCTTAAACCTAAAATTAACATCAGTAAGTCTCTGGCGTGGAGCGTCACATGACTCAGTGGTAGAGCTGCTGCACCAAATGCAGAGGCTACAGTCCTCAAAACAATTGCAAACAATCCGATTCCTAGACCACTTGCTGCATGTCTTATCCTTCTCTCTCTTTAACAATAAATAAAGGCCATTACTGTTTAAAAACCCCAACAATAACCTGAATACAAAATTGTGGCAAGGGGAAAATCACTAAAAAAAAATAAGCAGCAGACCTGACAGGTTGATTTGTAAATAAAAAGCATAAGTAATTACAATACCACAATAACAACAAACTGTTTAGTCAGGCGTCATAAATTGATTCTCTGCACGTGGAGGACATTTTTAATCACTTGAATTGACTAACAGACTAAGTCTGCCTACATTTAATCCATATTTTCAGTAATTTGCAAATGATGGGGACATTGTATTAAAGAAAGAAGAAAGTCAGGAAAAAGTGGATGGATAAAATCTAAATCTCATGACAGTTTTCAGCAATATCATCAATATTTTTATGATATCATATAGCTTTATTGAAATTCAGTTAGTTCTGCTGTACAGTCAGCATGTTTGGTATATGTCAAGCAAAGATCTCACCTTAAACTTGACATGTTCATTCTGTAATACAAATCTATTGATCATTTAATTATTGTGAAATTTATTTCCATGTAGAATCTTTAAAATCTTAAACTCCCTATGTAATCGTGTGAATGAGACAGCTTTTAAATTAGTACAGCTTGGAAGAAATATCACAAAGGAACTGAAAAACTGCTGACTTGTGGCTCTTCATCCACCTGATTTTTTATTTTCAGCCGTCTTTACCCGTTGTTCTAAAATAAAACCTTTGAATGTGCTTTGCCGTCGTCACCCACCTCCTTGACCTCCAGCAGCTGTCCTGGATACTGACTCCTGGACCGGCGAGCTGCAGCTGGGGACTTGTGGTGGGTGATGGTGACGATGTTGCTGGGCGCGGCCGACTGGCCCTGGTGCCTCTGGGAGTTCGGGGATGAAGATGGAGTTAGGTGTGGGAGGAGGGAGAAGCTACGTGTCCGACCAGATGATGAGGAGCCCTGGGGGAGGAGGAAGAGGAGGCGGGAGACGACACAGGAAGGGAGAGTATGAGTCATGTAGGAATTTATGAGTGCCAGGAAGTTTTGAATAAATTTAAAGTTTGCTTCAGGTCCAGTTTGTCCTGGAAGCCAAAAGTTTCTCAAAAAACAAAACATGGAAAAGCATCTCTACTCATATTTCTACTTGGACAAACTTTTTACTTGGTAATTAATATTTTGGGGATTAAAAATACAAACTTTTTTTAAAAAAATAAGTAAAAGCTCACTCATATGAAAAGTTTGATTTGGTAACAAGCATCTTAATTCCTTTTGCTATGGCAGAGGGAAACATGGATGATGGGATGTTGAGGGGATTTTCCCTATGATCAGTCAGACTGAAGCCGATGTAAAAGCACAACTTTTCATTAAATGAATCAATATCAGTGATCCCTACATGTAGACTAAATGTACAGTCTTAAGTGGGACACAGTGTCGTAGTCAAGGCCACCAAACCCAGAGTGTATCGAGACAAGGCCACCAAACCCAGAGTGTATCGAGACAAGGCCACCAAACCCAGAGTGTATCGAGACAAGGCCACCAAACCCAGAGTGTATCGAGACAAGGCCACCAAACCCAGAGTGTATCGAGACAAGGCCACCAAACCCAGAGTGTATCGAGACAAGGCCACCAAACCCAGAGTGTATCGAGACAAGGCCACCAAACCCAGAGTGTATCGAGACAAGGCCACCAAACCCAGAGTGTATCGAGACAAGGCCACCAAACCCAGAGTGTATCGAGACAAGGCCACCAAACCCAGAGTGTATCGAGACAAGGCCACCAAACCCAGAGTGTATCGAGACAAGGCCACCAAACCCAGAGTGTATCGAGACAAGGCCACCAAACCCAGAGTGTATCGAGACAAGGCCACCAAACCCAGAGTGTATCGAGACAAGGCCACCAAACCCAGAGTGTATCGAGACAAGGCCACCAAACCCAGAGTGTATCGAGACAAGGCCACCAAACCCAGAGTGTATCGAGACAAGGCCACCAAACCCAGAGTGTATCGAGACAAGGCCACCAAACCCAGAGTGTATCGAGACAAGGCCACCAAACCCAGAGTGTATCGAGACAAGACCAAGACCGAGGGACGCAGATGCATGATTATATAACTGTACTTCTTTGAAAAGCATAAGTAGAGCTTCCTGCACAACCAGCAAGAATGTAACAAGTGGTTTATGAATGGTATGTCAACAACACTGTAAGGCACATACAGCGGTAAGACCAGCTGACCAAACGTGCTGGAGCTCCGCTTGGGTTAGCAGGCAACATGCTGGGCATTGCAGGAGTTGCAAGTTGAGAGTCGGAGCCTGCTGATTTGTGACATTGCATTCAGGAGGATTTTGAAACGGATAATTTTCCAGACACTAAAATCACAGTAACTTGTTTTTAGAAGCAGCAGAGACCCAAATGGAAAAAGTGCAAAATACATTAAGGCACAAACAATAAGGACAATTTGTAAAATAAAATAAAAACTTTCCTGGGTGAGGAAGCCAGCAAACTGAGCTGCATCTCATTTACATTCAGTCCTTGTGTCCTCATCATGTTCAAAGTGTCAGGTGACAGTCGATGGGAAAACTTCCCTTTAAACAGGAAGAGACGAGGAAAATCATCCACCAGAACAGCAAAACTGAGTTTGTACCACATACTCCGTTTCACCATACAAATCCAGTACTTATTGTCCTTGCTGATCTGTTTTTTGTAATTATTTACAACGAGGCTCTATGCAAATGCATAGTCGGGCTTTTTTTCCTCTCTCTCTGCAGGGAAGTCACATCACATCCTTCATGCTGACGCTTCAGCCTCTTCCCCTCCTGAATCCTCAGTTGGCTGACCTCTGTGCTCACACAGGCAGCAAAAGTCAGATTGCTATCTTGTCTGCTCTTTCTTTACTGTCCATTAGTTAAAGCAGCACACCGAGAACAAGGCACCATAGATTTATCCCTCAGAGGAGCACAGGGGGCCTGGTCACTGCAGCGGTGAAAAACACCACAGATCAAATTAACAACTCCCCCCCCCAGAGCACCCTGACTGGGAGGGAAAACAACAAGCCTTTGTTTTGAAGAGGAGCTGCTCGCTCTTAAGAAAAACCAGCAGATCAAACAAGAACACATGGTCAGTACAAACAGTGTCCTCCATATTTATAGGCATTTCTGGCAACAATGAGTAAAGAAACATTTAAAATAGCATCAGTTTTTATTACAGCTGGACAGGAATTATTTTAATCACATAAAGATTGAAAAGAGCTGTAAAACGTACGAGCCTGTAAGAAAAAAGTCAACTGGTTTACATACCAAGTTGCCAGAAGTATTCACTCACCCCTCAGAATAATTAAATTCAGATGTTTGGATCACTCCTATCTCCATATGTGTATAAAATCCAGGCATGCTTCGACAAAACCCAATTCAAGAATGGGTCGCTGAGTACTTCAGTTAAATCCAGGATAAGACAGGTCAGCCGTGCAATAAGTCTGATTCAAAATGTCCACCTTTTAGTGGCTTATAGCAAAGTATGCCAGGTAGCTGAGTGGATGCAGAACAAGTCAGCTTTCAACATCTGCAGCGCTCCAAAATTAGGCAACCTTCAAATTAGCAGAGGAGCAGTGCATAGGGAGCTTTATTTAATAGTTTCTACGTCAAGCAGCTGCATCCGAACCTCATCACCGAGTGGAAGGCAAAGAGTTGGAAACCCACCACTGCTGGACTCTGGAGCAGTGGATTCATGTTCTCTGGAGGAATAAATCATCCTTCGCTTTCTGACAAATAAACAGAAGAGTCAAGGTTACGCAGTTGCCAGGGGAACGACATTTGCCTGACTGCTTTGTGTCAGTATTAAGTTTGGTCCAGAGGGATAAAATCCTCAGCGCCAAAGAGCAGATCTTGTTTTCAAGAGTTGGATTAGGTCTCAGTGATCAGTGAGAAAACTGCAATCGGTGTGCCGTGACGGCACACCGATTGCAGAACATCATCGACATACCAATCGATTATTTGGAAGTCATACCAGAAAAAAAATATATATCCTATTATAACAAACAAAAACTTGGAGTAAGCAAAACACTGCTGGGACTTTAGCTGGAGCTGTGTGTTCCTGGCAGTATAACGATTAAAAACGTGCTCTAATGAACACACCGATGGTTCCCCACGGATTAAAAAACGTAGAGAAAATGGACCTTCCCAAATCTCCAGACCTGAAACTTTTAGGAAGCCTCCTCAATGAGCTAAAGACAACAAAACACCCAGACTTGTAACACAAAAGAGAAAACAAAACTATGAACAGCAGGAGTACCAATTATTTTCTTTTCCCCCCAATAACATTTTCAGTTTAGGGTTATGCTCCTCCTGTTAAAAGATACATTTACTTTCAAACATATTAAACATCAATTCCAGGGTCACATGTCTGTTTTAGTTTTTTTACAAGACTGTTTTATAATTGTGCGTACGCTTTTCTTTGACTCAGGCAATCACACTTTATAGTATGAATCCTCTAAGAATTGTGAAAGACGAGCTGAAAGAGGAGATAAAAGCTTTCAATATGTGACAGACAGAAACATTGAAGTTTTCCCCTCCAAGTATGTATCTAAACTCATTAAATTTAGGAACAACTGCAGCTCTTCTTACAGTCCAGATGCTTACATACTGAAATTAAGAAAATGACAATAATGACCGTCTGTAACTTTGGCTTCCTGATTATTCTCCATCAGTTTCAGCTTCCAGTAAACAAAGTAAAAATTTTAATCACCTCACAGGTGCGCCGCCGTCTAACGACGGTGGGCAGATTGCTCCCGAGTGAGGCGGTAAACAGTCGGCTGCAGACATCTCCTTTTCTGCACCACAGGAAAAAACTAATTGCTCACATTTACTTATTAAGCAATAACTTAGCCCAGAGGTTTAAATATAGTTTGATTTTACTATCTCTTTTAATAGTCCAGTGGAATTAACAATTGAAGAAAGTGTTTAATCGTGAATATTACAGTTTTCATTTTATTTGCTCAGTTTGAATGTTTCACCCAAAATGTGACTGAGCATTTTATAAGTTGAGAATTATCAGACTTCTGGGTAGAAGTTGCAGCTACAACTGAACCTCGTTAAATTACGTAATGACCAACACATGAATTTATTCAAGTAATTTCATTCAAATTTTATTCTATGAACAAAAAAATAAATAAATAAATAAATTGTGGAGGGCCCCTCTGTTGGTCAGGGGTCCTCAGAATTGTCCTAACTTTTCTCCCCTAAACGGCGCCCCTGCAAACGTGACTTGGGTCCCTGAGGCAAGGGCGTAGGTTTGGTCTAAGTTTTGGTGGGACCTTACAACTTACTGACCGACCCCCCCCCCCCCCCCACACACACACACACACACACACACACACTGGGGGGGGGAGCACCACATTGGCTTAATAACCCCCTCCCCCCAACCATAACTTGATCATACATCTTGCGTATACAACCAGATATAGTCATACTCAGCAGATCAGTTCAAGAACACTTTACTTTTTCCTTTTCCTTTTTCCTCACCTGGAGCCCTGAAGCTCCAGCCACCTCTCCATCGTTCTGCTCTGCCCCTTGCTCTGCTGTCCGAGCATCCTATGTGAAAAAATATTACATAATTAACAGACCTATTCTACCTCACATTCAGTGCTGACCTTACTAAACACCGGACTTTACAACAAATGCGTTGCGTGATAGATATCTAACTTATGGGTCCACTCACTGTACTCACAGCCGAGGTAGCGAAATAACTTCTAATGTCTGTCGTCCTTTTCTTTTTTGGTGGCGACATGGTCTCGGAGACTCATAATAACTGTCAAACTCAGAAGGAGACGCGTTCACTTTCAGCACCATGGACCAAGCTTCCGTTCCGCGTGTGGCCAGCTGGCCGCCGCCTGTTGCAGCCAATCAAAGAAGTAGATCCACGTTCTTTGAGCCAATAGCGGCATGGGTCGTCATAGTTCATAACAGCGAATTTTAAAATGAATGCTACCACTGCGTAGTATATTGAAATATTAAACTAATCAATGTAGATTTTCGTTTATTTATTTTTTTTTTGTTAAAAAATACATATGGTTGGGTTTTTTTCATTAATATGGCAAAAATTGGTCGGGACTATTTTATATCCCTTGAATATTGGTCGTGACATGTCACGACCGTCCATACCCAAACCTACGCCCATGCGCTGAGGTCATACTCTGCCTCCCAGCGGGGGGCCCCTCTAGGCCCCTGAAGCCCCGCCACTGCCCACATTCCAAGCCCGCTCTGCATAATATGCGGTGACCGGTTCGCTAATGAGGCAATGAAGCCTTCAAACTGCTTCGCCACGTAGAGACAAAGCCCCCTGTGCATAAGCAACACTTCAGGTGTCATTGTCTCTCATCACTCCGTCTCGTTGCAGAGAAACAAGCTCAGGGCTCCCATTAGTTGTTATCGTGAGTTAAAATTTTCACGAAAGTAAAATGTTCGTTTTTGTGGCACATCTGTATCTTATTTTGAAGGGATACGGAAACGTTGCCATAGCGACCAGCGTCAGAGAGCGTTAGGGCAGTGGTCGAGACGAGATGAGAGGAGCAGAGCTTGTGAGTCTTAAGTCTGCTTCACAGCGGCATGATTTCAGGATTGTAGACCGATTTTCCAAACTTGTGACCACACACACGACACGAGCCGATAAAAGTCCAACAGGTTCGATCGGATCGTGTGTCCACACACGGCAGAAGCCACACGAACCGAACCGCTCTATTTGCTGCACTATGATTTGGAGGCGAGTTATGTTTTATCGTAGTTAACATTTTTTAACTGACTAAATATAACCACATATAAAAATGACCTTTACATATAGTAATAAACATTTCCACACATCACCTCCGATGTCCACCGGACTCTCTGTTGCGCCATGTCAACTGTTTGGGAGTCCCCTCCGTTCTTACGTCACCTCGCTTTCTGATTGGCTACCTGTCACATGTTTTCGCTCCCAGTCAGGGAAAACCCCACAGGCTGCGATAATCGGGCCAAGACAATGTTGATCTAAAATCGAGCATATTAGATCGGGCTTTAGCGGGAACACCAACATGCAGAATCATTTTCTGACGGTTCCCCACGTTCCTCACGTTTTTTGATTAATAATTTTGAGCTAGCAGAAGGGAGTTTTCCAGCTCCATCAAAATTTGTATATTTCACAAAACTGCAATGGAAACTCTTTTTATGCAAGTCAACCAGATGCAAGTACTAGCAGAAAAGAGGAAGAATAGAAGAATGACAGTGCAGCATGTATTTTAATGATTTATCAAACTTATTCACGTGTGATTTTTACTGCACTTCTTAAGTAATGGAAACACTGTAATTGTGGAATTGTTGGGGTTTTACATTATAGTACAATATCAAAATTTTGCACACATTTGTAATAGAAACACAGCTGCTATGTCACAGAGGTCATTGTAATCAAAGACTGTAAAACTATTTATCAGGGGTTTGGCTGCCTTAACGTTCCCCTCGGATACAAAACGCATTTTAGTTTATATTTTTTGGCTGAGTAAAACAAGCTTCATTTCTTTTGTGCAAGTGCAACTAAATCACTTTCTTTTCCAAACATGAAGTAACAGAAATTTGTGAACAATTCTTCATGGAGGAGATGTCTTCAGTTTCATTTTAAATAATTTTTTTTACCAAACTATTTTATTTTACTATATTAAGCCACAATTTTGTACAAGCATCAAAAAGTAAGGATGATGATCAATCCCTCATTTATTTTGCTAAGAAAAGCTTGAATGATAGCCCACTTTCATAAATGCAAAAAAGAAGAAATCTTAATACGTATTTTAAACGGCAACATTACAACCATGCAATTGACTCCATAGTCAATACCATGTTAGTTTCCAGCAATGACAAGCTGATTTTTATTTAAAAACTCACACGGTTTTGGCATCAGCAACATATCTAGTTATTATTCATTCAACAAACACACAGTTAATCAAAGTAATATGAAAAGAAACATATTTACCAGTTCATTTCTGACTTTTCCTCCTTTCTGTCTCTTTGTGTCCAGTTTGAGCGAGTTAAAATTCACCACCTGGTTAATCAGGCAGCTAATCAGCTTTATGAGGCACAGCTGTGCTCCCAGCCTGCTTTTCCAGCAGCAGCGGCCACCATTTACAACCTCGCTGCTGCGGATGCAACTGCCGGCGTTCTGACCCAACAACGCAAACCTCCTCTGGAAAACGCAAGGGGGAATTTGTGCAGATGTAAATAAAAACATATAAAAATGGATGTTTTATTTAACCGTTTCAGTTTCAGGCTCCCTCGGGTTTCACAAAACTGGTGAAGATCTTAGTTTAAAATGTAACGCGTTAAAATCTCTTGATTTTAGAGTTAAAGTCTGAAAGTAGGGCAGAAAGTTTAAGCTACTGGGAAACAAAAACCGGCCTACTGAGTTGAAGAGCTGCAGCCTCTGGCAGGAAAGAGGCACTAAAAGAAATGAACGAAATCTTTTGGGGTCACATGCGAGTCAATAGGCCTCAATGTGGCAAACAGAAGAGAGTCAGCCATTAACAGGAGTTACTTTATACTTTATTGAGTTTGGAAGACTCTGAAAGCAGAGATCAGTGTGAGATTTATATGGCATGATAACCAAATTTTAATATGTTTTTACTCAAGTAAAAGTAAAAAGTAGTTGTCCATGAAACTACTCAAGAATAAAAGTATTTAAGTTACTTAAGTAAAGAGTAAATTATGTTGTCAGAGAGAAAAATACAATTTTACATGCAAATCCTAGTATTTTAAAGCCTAAAATATAACATACCTACAAAATAAATTCAGACAGAAAAAAAATCTGATCCAAATTATTTAAATACAATTTCAACATAAACTGTGTGTGTTTGGTGCATTTTTGGTTGTTCCTCATGCAGTAAAGTTTCTCACAGTAAGTAGAGTAACCAGAACATTTATTCACATCATAATATCAATACTTCATTTATGTTACTTACATAAAAGTTAATAATGCTCATTCTTTAAAACACAATATTTTGTTTCTTTTTCTTTGTTTTTGTGCTTTTTTTATTTCTATTTTATTTCATTAATGTAATGTACTACACCATGTATTTTCTACTCTGATGTTAAATACATTTCTGAAGATAATAATAATAATAATAATAATAATAATAATAATAATAATAATAATAATAATAATAATAATAATAATAATAATAATAATAAAATAAAAGTAAAAACTAAAATGTTGTCAAAATATTCCTAAAAGTAATTTTTCTTAAAAAGTTACTCAAGTAAATTTAACACTTTAACAACCCACCTCTGATGACAATGTCCAGAAAAAACTCCAGTTTTGTGTTATTTTTACCAAAACGCCAAATCAAAGGAGGATATCACTTTAAAACAGAGCCTAGATGGACCATCAGTGTAGAAGAAATTACTTTGTAGGAACTTTCCACTTGGCTTATTTACATTTTTGGGTACTTTCCTATAACTTAACATATATTTATCAGTTTCTTGGATCTTTCCAGGAACTCTACCGGATCTTCTCCAGTACTTTCTGCCAACTTGTCAGAAACTTTCCTGGACTTTTCTTGCAGCTTACAGTATCTGCTAAGTTTCAATCATTTCCAGTACAATATTATAACTAAAAACTTGGATGAGGATTATTGGGATTTTAGGTGTTCATCTAACAAAAGGCCACTCATGGAGATGAAGTGGAAGGAAAAAGAAATAATAATAATATGGCATCCTATGCCTCCCCTCTGGATCTTAATATGCAAACATGCTGATGGATTGGAGTGGTCCAGTCAAAGTTTGGATCTAAACCAAATTAATAATCTGTAGCAAACTCTAAATGAGTTTGAGCTTTTCAGAAAAAGAAATAAATAAATAGTGAGAAGTGCTGTGATTGCAGCAAAAGGTAAATTATTGACTCCAGGGGGCTCAATAAAAAAGCACGCCACACATATCAGATTTTAATTAGTGGATCATTTTGTTTATTCTTTTCCGCTAGATCCGCTAGTTGGACTAATAGTCAAACATCTGATAGCTTTTCTTTTTTTACATGAACACTGAGACAGAGTAAAACCGATTCCCTTTTCCTTGCAGTAAATAAATCCTGCCTCCGATTCTCTGCCAAACAGGTCTGTTATCAGAGAGTCAGCCGAGCCTCCGCTGACGGCTGCCTCATCAGCAGAGTGGATGTGATAACGATCTTAGTGGCACTGCAGCTCTGGGAAGGATTAGCCCACGGCGGCAGCTACCATTGTGGCAACTGCAGCCGTGGAAATGTCTCACAGTCACCGAACAGAAACAAAACAGAAACCTTTCTCTGCTAGGGGGGAAAAAACTGGCTCCCAGCTCCATCCATTTTTCCTCGCTTATCTAATTTTCTTTCTTCTTTTGATTACTTTTCTCAACACTGCTGCGCAGAGTAATTTTACTTCTTCCATCCTCCAGCTGTGGTGCAGTTTGGTGCGCTGAAGAGGAACAATGGGGCCGCCAATGAGGCAGCACGGCGAGTCTGGAGTGTTAATCGCTTAATTGGCAGGTGATGAAAAATAAATCTTGAGTATGAAACTCACATCTTGTCCCCCTCCCGCTCGGTCAACACTCAGGTGTTCATCTGAGCTCTTCAGCTTCCTCCCCTGACAGAAAATAAGAGAAAATGAAGGATGAACAGTTTTTACAAACGAAAGCTTTTCCACGTAATTCCTGAGAAAGTAACGACCATGAAATGACACACAATATACATTACCTTGCAGCAATATTTCTAACCATTTATCTTCAGCACATTTTATTATAATTTTATGTGAACACAATGTCATGCATTCTCCAGAAGTGGATGGAAAATGATACACTGTTTTAAACATTTTTGAAAAATAAAAATCTGACAGTATGTTAGGGCCGTTGAAGATAGAAAAAAAAGTGGATTAAATTTCTGCCAAATAAAAATGAAAATTTTCTGAGTTTGAAAAGTTTAATATTTTTCACTTTAGAAACTCAAGTGTTTTTCTTTAACTTTCTCAGATTATCCTCAAAATGTCTGAGATTTTCTTGCAAATCTTTAGACTTTTCAAACTCAGAAAATTTCCTTGTTTTCTTTCTTTCTGGTTTATAGTTTTTTTATTTATGCTTTCTTCCTTTGCTCTAATATGCAGTCATAGAAAAGTGTGGCATTGATTTGTATTATTCAACTCAATTTGTTCATAAATTACTAATTCACAACAGATTTAATTTCAAGACACTCAAAATTCACAAAGCTTTGCTAAGAAAAAGACAGGATTCCCCAAAATAGCAGGTTCATCATACAAGAAGAAATAATTTATTCTATTTTATTTTATTTGAAAAGCCGTGTGCTTTTCAAATAAATGTTAAAATAAAAAATAATTAATTTAGCAGATTATATTCTTCCCAATCTCAGTTTCAGAGGTGACTCTGGTCTTTTCAGCATTTTGTTCCAGCTGCAGTTTACATAAAAATACACAAATAACTTCAGATCTCCAACCCAATAATGGCATAAAGTCACACTTACATGTAAGTGAACATCAGTGGAGTTAATAAACTAACAAATATGCATTTCTCTTTTCTTGTGAAGAACTTTTAAAAGGCGTCTATAAAAAATAATTTGTTTTAAGAAAGAAATCTTAGTGCAGCAAGACTATTAGAATTAAATATAAAATTGAAAAAACTCTGGGTTTTGTAAATATTTCATTTTGAAAAACCTGTTTTAGTATTTCTGTGAAATTTACTTCTGCTTCTAAAGGCCGAACTCATCCGTCCGTGGTGTCAGGGATGAGTCATGCTTTTTCATATGAGGAAAGTCAAACTTTAATACCAAAAGTTTGAAAAATAAATAATAAACTTCAGGATAATTCTCACTTCCATGCACTGCTGATTTTCACACAGTCACCACCGGCAGTGGAGCTCCAGCAGGAGCTCGATAACAAAGTTTCAGTCTCCATTGGATCAGTCGACAGAGAAATTGTCAGCGCACAAATATCTGAGGAACTTCTTGCACCATATTAAAGATGTCCATGCTGATTTATTAACCCATGAAGCCTTATATTTTAAAAAAAGCTGAAATTCCCCAACCAGTGAAGTCTCATTTACCCACAAAGCAATGAAAAAAGTTAATCAGCTATGCAATTAAATAATAGCTTATATTATTTTAAGTAATCAAACTCTTTATTTAAGCTTTTAAAATATCTCCACTGGTGTTTTTGACCATCTTTTTTTCTTGAGTGTTAAGTCTTTGAGGTTGGAAAGCCTCCATGCAATCACCCCAATCTTTAGCTCCCTCCCTGGATTCTCTGTTAACTTTGAACCAAGATCTGCCAGGCGTATGAATACTTTGGGGTTTAAATGAGCGACCAAATATGTTCTTTTTTTTAATCAATATATTAAAATAAAAACACTTATTTAAAAAAAATAACTGTGATATACTCTGAAGAGGTACAGTTAGATCATGTTGAGCATTTTTAAATATTTGTGTACATTTTTTAAAATATTTTCACAAATATTTAAATATTTACTTGTGCAAATATTGTTACTTACACAAATAAAAATATTTTACACAGATACTTTTGTGAATCTATTCTATGATAGAATATCTATTCTAGGTTATCATATTTTGGGAATCTCTCTTATCAGAAATATTAGACTATTTTATTTAAGAGGAAATAAATACATTTTTTTGTTTAAATAATTTTCCTGCCATAATTCATTTAATTTTTTTTTATGTAATCATGTTTCTCATTCGTTATGGTGAGAAAGTCAGCAGCGAATCTGTCTGCAGAGGTTTGGCATTTCTCTGGACAACTTTCATCGTTGTCTGCAGCTGCACATTAGCTTGCTCTGATTAGCAGAAACACTGAAAGGAGCAAGGAGAGAAGCTGTGGTGAAGCTTTGTTTTTACTACTTAAACTTATTTCAACATTGTGGAAGGTAGTTGATTTATTCTAGGATACAAAAACATTTGCTGCCCATCGGAAAAACTGAATAATACACTTTGATATTTAAAATCTCTGCAATTATTGAGGGTTGTGTGTTTGTGTTTATTATGTATAATATATGTTTATAAAAAACTAAAAGAGTAAAACTAGAAACCAGAGTAAAACTAAATCCGGAGTCATCAGAGAGTTTTTGATGAGGAGGGCAGCAGCTTGTGTTTGTAGCTTTATGGTAGGAAAACAGTGATATTTAAAAAAAAAAAAAAAAAAAAAAACAGAATCGCCCAGATAAATGTCAAGACTCTCCACCTTTTCTCTTCCTGATGAACAGAAACCCAGAATTTGAACCAACCAGCATCTAGTAAATAACTCTGTGATGTACTGTGAGGAGAGTAGAATGCGGTTTCTACCTTGGCACTGCTGTCAGAGTGGCGTCTGGCACAAGCTTGGAGCTGATTGATCCAAAACTGCTGCTCCTTAGTGTCAGACGCTGCAAAATGCACAGAGAGACAACATTACTGCAACTCATCCTGAACACTCAGGCCATTAGGAATCCTTTATTAACCCTTATGTGAGTTCACATGGAGGTCGGCGTGTAGCAGTAAGGAAGTCATCTTCCTTAAGATGGCCGCCACTCGCTTTTTATTGCCGTTCCAGTTGCAACAGTTTAATTTTTAAATTGACCTGAGTCTTAAACAGCAGCAAAAGCAGCAACATTCTTCCAGACATGGTGGTTATTTTAAAGTAGAGACCTGGAACAACTTATAGATAAATAAGTTGTTCTATATTCAGATTCACTACATCAAGGCAACCTTAGTTTGGTCGCTAACTTATCTATCAAGATATCGTATATCCCTTCAAACAATCAAAATTGTTTCAATAATATGGCACGTCCAAAAAATGTTTTCTCATGGCACAACGTACTATAAATTGAGCCTCTGGCAGCCATTTTGACTGAAATGCTAACTTTCATCTTCAGTTTATGACCTCATGTTGTAGCTCATAAACAGCAAAAATTGATATATAAGACAAATGTAAAAATATATATATTATGGTCTAAACACATAACATTCTTCTGAAACTTATGATACACTAAATTCACTTTCACGAGTGAAAAATGTTTGCGAAACAAAAGTCTAACCTCTTTACCCAAGAGGCTCTTATTGAAGGTAAATATTTTAAAATAGTTGCTTGAAAATTCTGTCATTTTCCTTACATTTCAGAAATAAGTTTTACTTTCTTTGGGTTTGCTGCAAAGAAACATCCTGACAGGTGATCCTGAGGAAGAGCTGTTCCTCTTTAGGGCAAAATGTGGCACAAACCTTCCTGTTCTCATTTTACTGACTAATTATTGGAGAGAAATGTCTTTGATAAAACAGATAAGTGAAGTTCAAGCAGCAGGTTTGAAACCATAATAAATAACTGTTAATTAAAATTATATACAGCACAAACATTTTTATTTATGCTTTTCTTCCTTAGATGCAGAGTTCCCCGCAATACGTCTTAATTTCAGACTTTCATGAAGGTCTTTCAAGGGTTTTCTCTGGTCTTCGGCTGCAGCCAATTCCAATTTATTTTTAATCAGTTTGAATGTTTTAGCTTTTGAGCTTAAATCAAATGTGCTGAATTGGGGCTTAGTCAGAAACAGACATGAAAACAAGCAATGCAAAAATCCTTCGGGGAGTTAATGATAGATTTTCAGATGACGTGTGCAGCAGAGAGCCACTTTAAAAACCATCTACATGCACAGTCTTCATAGATGATGTCAAAATTTTGCGAAATTACTAGACTGTCTACCCACCCATCTCTCAGTCTATTCATCCATTTGTCCATCATCTATCCATCAGTTTGTGCATCCATCCTTCAGTCTAACCTGTCATCCATTCATACTCCTATCAGTCTGTTCACCAGTGAATTGTGGCCTTTGTTTACTTAGTACAAATTACCTGTAAGCCAGCGATAAGTATCATTAAGAACAAACACCACACCTCCTCTCTCATCCCTGTAAAACTCATGAACAAGGTTTAAACAGAAACCTGTTTGATCAGGTCAATACTTCTCCAACCTGGAGTCAATAATGACTCTTCAGGTCTAACAGGAAAAACTGAACACAAAGAGTTACAGAAAGTCGGGAGCATCTTCAGTATTTATGACCTAACCCAAGAATTTAGACACATTGGCGGAGGATGCTTCGCTGCGAAGAGAAGTAATTTTGCAGCCGTCAGTCACTTTCAGTGCCGACTTTAAAATACCAACAAAGAGCCTCTGAGTGAAGAGGCATTTCTGCAAAAAATATATAAAAAATGAGACAAGTGCACCAGGAAAGATGTTTTTCTCCCACTGAGAGTGGCTGCTCGGCTCTGCAGGAGAGCAGCTTTCGTACAGAAACACCTGCTCCGAGCCATCTTTCTGCAATAACATCCAGTAACAAGCTTCTGACTTTTTGTCTTGTCGTCATCATCCACAGGCAACGCTCACCCTCTGAATCTCATCCAGGAAAACTTCTGCCTGTGATGTGCACAAGCTCTGCTGTAATTAGAAATAATTAGTCAGCTATAGAGAGGAAAGCAGCCTCCGGGTGCATCTATGCTAATGTGCACCTGTTCATAAGGTGGCATACAGTACAGTGCAGAAATCATCTTCATTTCTTTACATTATGCTCAGCCTCACTTCCACCTTTCCTGCTCTGCAATATCACCAAATGCAATTTGGCTAAAAACAATGAAGCAGCTTAGTCCTTCAGTCATGATATAAAAAGAAAATTTACCAAATTAGGACAAAAAAAATACTCAAATGAAAATACTAGAATAAAGTCATGTGAGAATTTAGCCAGAACAATGTGTGAATAATGTCATAAAATTTCAAGATTAAAGTTACAGTAATACAAAGTTGTAACACTATGAGAATAAAGTTTAGAGTATGAGAATAACGTTAAAAACCATGACAAAAAGTTGTAATATTTCAGGAATAAAGTCACAATATTATAATTTTATTCAAGAATAAACATAATATTATAACTTTATAATATTACATAGCCATATTTATGTCATAAATACGACATAAAGTCATACTTATATAAGACTTTATAAAAATATATTATAAAGTGTAGAATGTATACAAATATATTCTATACTTATAAATATATTACAAGTCATATATAAGGCTATATATATATATATATATATATATATATATATATATATATATATATATATATATATATATATATATATATATATATATAAGTCATATTTATGTCATAATATTATGACTTTATTCTCGTAATTTTATAACTTCATTCTTGTATTTTTTTAATTTCATGATTATTTAGCTTTCTTGTAGCTAATGCTTCACTGTACAAGAGATTTAATGTCTTAGGAAATCTTTTAAAAATGTGTTCTTTACTTTGCAATAATTAAAATACAGGCTCAAAAACAAAAACACACAATATATTTCACATTTTTAGCTCTGCAGGCAGTAAATTACATCCTTCCAGGTCAAATCCGATGGGTTTTATTTGGCACCTTTTCTATGTACATATTCATAATACACATATTATACATCATCCACAAAGAAGTAACTATACAACTGCTACTTGAGACCACTTTAAAAGGTAACCGAGATGGTTTAAAACTTTTGCACACCAGACTCTACACCAGAAACATCGACCAGTCATGCTGTCGCTAAGGGCAACTGAACAAAAAAAGATGTGAAACCACTTTTTAGTAAGAAGGAGTGGAGAGTAGAAACACTGACAGCTCAATTTATTTAACAAGCAGAAGTTCGAACTGGAAGCTGATGCCAAAATCAGCAGCAATGACAGACGCTTGTCCTGATATTTAAATCCCAGCATCCATCTTGACAGCAAGGAGAACGATACGTAAAAGCTTCAGGATGGCCGACAGCGAAACCTCGTCCTCCTCGGTCAATTAAAACCACCTAATTACAGCCACTTTAATCCCAGCCCTATGAAAGATGTTATTGGTTATGATAATGTCGAATGTGAAGATTAATGCTTAGACCAACAGTTTGATCTGATGAAAGCAAATGCAGATTTTAAAAAGCGCTACACTGAAGACATATTTTAAACTAAATGGACAAACTGACAAGAGGTAAAATGGCTACCTGCAATTACGGTAAGCAGCCCATAAAAGCATCACAGTGATGCTTCACATAAACCCCAAGCATACTCTTACTTAAAGCTCTGACACCATATCATACACTGAAAGTTAATTTGTTGTAATTACAGGTTTAACTGCTTTTCTAATTGGCATTTAGACCTTGATCTAATTTGTACAGCAAACTCCATTATGGTACGAGTTAGTGTGGAGCGGTGAATTTCAAACTTACATGCACGACAACGTGGATGTCAGATTTAAACAGAATAATTGGGCTTTATTTAAGCAAACGCCACAGTGATCAAGTCGGAGACTGAATCCTCCGTGTGTGGCTCCCAACTAAAGCTATTAGTGAAGGCAGTGTGAAAGAATGAAAACGTCTAATAATGAGAATATGAAGGGTTTTGGTGTCCTAAAAGAGGAGATAGAGAATACTTATGACTCAAAGTCAGATCTTCCTTTAGATAACGACTTTGATACTAAAGAGAGACCAGCCTTATTCTTTCAAAGTAGTAATGTGAATCATTTGTTACTTTTCCCAAAAATATCAGAAATGGACATGAAAAGCCTTTATTTGGTATACTTAGTATTAGAGTAGATGGGACTAACAATTTCTGTGACTTACATGGGTTTTATAAGTAATTTTGCTCATTTTCATGTTGTTCGTTTTCCACTAGGAGGCATAAATACTTAGGCTGTGTTCACACTGCAGAACGAACCGACTCAATTCCAATTTATTCACCTTAATGAGATATCTTACCTTTTCATGACAGTCTGAACAACACAGGTTGAATTTTTGTGTTTGACTCAGGCCACTTGGATTTCCAATACATATCCGATCTTAAAGTGACCTGATTCTGAACGTCCAGGTCGCGGTCATCCGACCTGAACATCATTAATACTAGACAAATGTCTAGTATATATCTATATCTATATACTAGACATTTATTTACGTCATATATGTCTGGAATAGACAAATGTCACTATTCAGCGTCCTGATAAGCAGGAAGAAAATCAACAACTTTCTTCCTGCGATAATGAGGATTAAGTTGTTAATTTGTTGCTCCGGTCGGACAACAACTTTAAAATCATAAGCTATTCTCCACCGTTAGCATCCATGTTTACTTCTTCTTCTTCTTCTTTTTTATATCAAATGGCAACTAAACTGAGCCCGCTCTCTACGTGTGACGTTATTGCGCCCTCTACTGCGCATGCGGGACACTTCCAGGTCTAAAAGTGTCCCGCACTTTTAATCCTTATTTTATTATCTTCTTGTTGAATGTTGTTTTTACCTTTTTTGTGCAAGCACTTTGAATTGTCTCTGGCTGAAAGGTGCTAAGATAAATAAAGCTGCCTTGCCTTGCCTCACTGGAGATCGCATATATTTGGGAAAATATGGGAATTGGATCACTGCTGCAGTGTGAACAAAGCCTTAATTTCACATTTCAGATGTTAGTAAATCTATGTTTAAGGTGACAGATCCAGAAAAATCACTTCATTCTGGAGATGTTAGTAAAATTCAGAACATTACAGAAGCATCCTCTTCATGAGACTGTCACACAAAGTAGCATCTTCCTCAGTATCTGAATCAGAGGCTTCCTCACATCTGCTGCAACACTGACTTCTACAGGAGATTCTTCCAGCCCACAGCCATCACCATTCACAACTTGGATAATATGAGTTACAGCAGTCCAACTACTTTTGTGGTTAAAAAAGTACTTCAGAACTTAATTGGACTGAACTGAAACTAACTGAAGTTCAAATCCTACAAGTAAACAAGAGGCAAGAATTATTTATCACTTATAGGGAACCACTAAACATTTCATTTAAGGAATTATTTCTACAAAAACACTTGCAGACACAATATGCTGGAGCAGAGCATCTTTAATGAGCACAGGATAAAAATGTCAGCTTTTAAAAAAAAATAATAATAATAAAGTAAGTTGTCCTGTGAATAGAAATGAAATTAATTTAACCAGAAGCTTTACAAATAAAAAAATAAACAGTTATAAATTTGTTTTTTAAATAGTTTTCTTATAATTGGCTCCATTACGTACCAGATAAAGAAAATTAATTGTGTAAACAAAGTTTTTTTTATGGACAGAATCCATGAATAATTTTGAGATAGGGGATTCCTGCAGAACCGCCTGCTGACTATTAAATGTTGTAACAGGAAATAAAGTGAAGTGTCTCTGTCCACACTAACAGGAAGTCAATAAAACCTCAAATTAAAGTTGATAACACCCCAGGCCACATAACTCACTGGATGCTGAGCTGGGAATCCATCTTAATGACTCCTGGCACTTAAATTACTGCATTTTAATTATTTGGACCCATACTGGAGGCTTCCTGATGAGCCGGTTTGCATCCTGCTGAACAGAATCTCGCTGCCTCAGTGTCAGGCAGAAGCTTCATATGATTTATAGCTTCGTTTTCCATCACAGAACTCAGCCGTACAAAGACTCTAAATACTATTCATCTTTGTTCTGCAACAAAAACAAAAAGCCCCACAGATTCACATATTAGGTGCGACAATAAAAGCACTGTGCTCGACTGATTCAGAGCTTAAAAGCATCATGTTTCATTCCTGCAGGCTGTGGTGCCTTGCACAGATTAGCAGAACTTGATCAAATCACTTTAAAAAAAAAACATTACTTTAAGAACAAAGATGCCTTCCAAAGGTTCATTACTTGATAAGATTTTAACCCTTTCATGCATGAATCCTTCATGTCAGGATTTTTTCCAAGCTGTTTTTGATGTTCTTAGCGCATAAAAATGGTGGGAAAAAATGTTTTGTAAAACAACATTTTGCTTACAATATTTTTCTAGGACTTTTTTCTGGGTGATTAGTTGTAATTTTCTCCAAATACAAAGTTGTTATTTGGAAAATACATCAGTAGTACTGGTGTTTAGGGGTTACTTGATGTCATAAAAAATTTTCCTGCAAGAGTTTCTACAGAAGGAGGGACTGGATATTCCTAATTTACTTGCACTTGCAGTGGATGGCCAATAGTTGGCAGTGTTCCGCATGATGCACTAGTGTCCACTTCAGTGGTCTGTGTGAATTTATAATATAAAAATTCACAAGAAACAGAAAAAAACAAGTGACCACTATGCATGAAAGGGTTAACATTTTTTGTATTCACTCAGTTCATTTTTGACAATAAACTGTATTTATTTATCTGAAATGTTTTAATGTAACAAGCTAATGTTTATTTCTTTACTTAATGCAGAGCTAATCTGATTTCTTTCCACAAAATCTGAGCTTTAATTCTACTTGACTGTAAACTTATTATTTGGATTTCTCACAAAAAAGTCACCAGAACTGGAACTTCCTCTTCCACCTGAGCCACAGAACAGAACCAGGACTTTTCTGGATCATTTTCTCAGCTTAGCTCAATTCACTGGATCACGGAGTTATTCACGGAAAATAGGCCAAGTTATTCTGATATCCTTCCCCTGGAGGCTGCAAGGGGCATTCCAGCGGCTCAAACGGAGCAACAGCAAAAAGGAGTTCCTCCCGCTTCAGTGAATACAGGTCACAGACAGAGCAGAGGCCGTCAGCGCAGTCACCAGCTGCAGACTCCTGCTGGAGCATTTCACCAAACAGAAATCTGCTTTTAAGCAGATTACTTCCTTGTTAGCCTTATATTAACAGAGACAAGAATGATTATTATTTACGCCCTATTTGTTGGATTGCATTACCAACTGAATGTCATGGAGAGCACATCAGTAACAAAGTGGTGTGATGATGTTATGGTCTGTGGGAGGTAATGCAGAGCTCTTTGGTGGTGAATTTTAGAATCAGTGCTCGCTCCATTACACATGATGAAGCATGAGAGTCCCCCGACTTATTTGAACTTGAATACTTTCATTATTGTGGCAGAATGTCTTTATCCAAAGTGCAGCATAAAGAAGCTTGATAGAAGCAACTGCATCCACAGTGTACGGCACTTAACAGTTCTCGTAATTGGTGGTTGAACTAAATGGATTTTAACCCAAAGACGAAAAAGAAATTTCCCATGCTAAGGCTCCTTAAACATCTCTATGTATCACATGAAATATGGCTTTGAAACAGGCAGCAGCGCAAACCCCTTCAAATTTCACATATGGATAATTTGCTTGAAAGTGGTCAGTTCTTCAGAAGCTTCAGAAGAAAACTTATTTGCAGAAAATTAGAAATGTTCAAAACAACAAAAATGATGCAGTGCTTTCAGACCTCAAATAAAGCAAAGAAAACAAGTTCATATTTATTTAGAACCAATAATACTAATGTTTTAACTCAGGAAGAGTTCAGAAATCAATATTTGGTGGAATAACCAGGAGGTTTTCTGTTTTGTGTGCATATATGTAATGTAAATATGTGCTGTATAGACAGGACCAGTCAGAGCTGTGAATTAGCTTTATCTATCAACTATTTGTGCATCATCTGCAGGCGCTGCTCTGTTAATTTGTTTGCCTGAATTTTCTCATTCACAGTGAGGCTGAAACTGATGGTGGAGTTGCAGAAACTCCCAAGGACTTTCATAGGAATAAAAAAAAGTTGCTTTAGTTGTTTGGATTTTTCTTTGTAGTTTGACAAAGGCACACATTTACTTGGTCAGTTCTACATAATCCATGGCAGCCAAGCTCAGTTTGAGGTCATACCTTTAAGTTTGTAAAGCTCCCCGTTGACGGAGTGAACGATGAACATGTAGGGCGCCTCGTCGCTCGTGGTTACAGAGGCACCGATGAGGGGCAGCGACCCTCGAGGCTTCTGGGTTTTCCCCTGCTCATTGATGAAGTACTGCAGCTGGCCGAGCTCAGGATCCAACACAAAGTACCTGCAGGAACACCGAGACAAAAACAGAAGGGAGTTAAGAGATTAATGAACCAGAGCAAAAGAGAGCCGAGAGGGAAATAGAAAACGCACCATTACTGTTATCATCGCTATCATTTTACTTTATGTTCACACTATGATTGTGAAACTTTTTAATCTTCCTGCTGCACAAACTTTTTAAGTTGTGGCAGAGTGTAAAAGATAAAAGGAATGAGAGAAGGAGGGAGAACATGAATGAAAGTGAGATTAAGCAGAAATAGAAACAACACCTTATATTTTTCACCTCCCAAGCAGAATATCTTTAACCACTGCTCCCTCAGATGCATATTTTGCATCTGCTTTGACAAAGATGGAGCCACCATCCTGTTAGCAGAATCCAGAAGTGGAGTGCTGGAGGACGATCCCCACACCTTCCTGTCTGTGATTAACAAATCAAACAGAGCTCCAATGTAACTGAATCTCTCCCTCATCCGTCTCTGACCGGGAGTTCCAGACCCACTAAGACACATAACCTATAAGACACTGATAGGAAGATGCATCTTACTGCCTGTGGTCTGAAAGGATGCGATATAACATTCAATAAGCTGACCGATCTGCACCGCCTAACGATTTGTTCTGGTCGTTAGAGTTAGAAACAGTCCAGCGTGCGCAGCGGCCTGAGGTAGGGAGCCGTTATGGTTGACCTGCACCATCATTTCTGCAACCAGATAAACTTTCCATCAATTGCTGCACCACCTGCTGCTTTCATTCACAATTCTGCAAATTCTTTTTTTATTTTATTTCCAAGTTAAGCTAGAAGAGGGAAAACAATGGGGACAAAGTTTTTTTGTGGAAATGTGTGGATGTTTCTGTCTGTATAACCCGCAGAAACTAGAGTTCACCCGTCGCCTCCTTTTACGCTGTGTGCCGGTAATGCTACATCAGTCAAGCTAACTGGATGTATAAGCAATTACTGGGTTGCTGGGCAATAAATTAATTGTATCATTTAATTTAACTTTTGCTTTTTAAAATTTAATTTTTTTAAATTCTGGATTATCTTTTTCACCTATGCACTCCTTGGGTTTCCAAATATAACAATCAGGCTTAGAATGTATTTTTCTTTTCTCATTACAAGGATAAAGTCATAATATTTCAGGGATAAAGTCGTAACAATGCAAGAGTAAAAATGTATGACAATAAAGTCTAAATGATATGAGAATACAGTCCTGATATTACCAGAATAAAGACGTAACTTCAGGAGAATAAAGTGGTAATTTTATGCTTACATACTAGCTTGGAAGAGCAGCAAAACTGATTTTGTGCAAAAAATGTGAAAAATAACTTTGTTACAGCCTATAGACCAAAACTAACATGTTAAAAAAAAAACACAATAGGACACCCACTGTAAAACATTTAAAGGTGGTTTAACTTGAAAATGAATAATCTAATTGCCGCCTTAAAAATGCAATTTAAGTCAACAAGAAAATTGTTTTGGTTTTAACTCAAAAACTAAAGTTCATGAAGTTGATTTAACAACAAGAGACAAATTTCCTAAATATTTTTTTAAGTTCATTAATCTTAAATTGTGAGTTTCAACTTAATGCTGCAATTTAAACCAAATAATTATTTCACAATATGCAAGAAAAAACTGCTTTCACCAAATTAAAGAGTTCACATTTCTCTATTATTTTCACTCAGTAATCAAGTTAAAATAGCTACTTATTTTACTTTAGAATAATTTTAATTCATGTTTCACATTGCAGGATAAAAATTCTGATAATGAATTTTATTAAACTTCACAATTAATTCTGCTCATAAATATTTAGTGTGAACAGGACATTATCATCAAACTTAAAATTAACACTTGTTTTAATAACACAAGAGTCATTGTAACGCATTTCCATCTCAGGATACAAGAACATGCCGCTAACCATTCTGGGAAATAGTTCCCACTGTCTTCTTCTTTCAGTTTTTTTAAGTGCTAACCTAAAAACTCTCGCTTATTCGACTCTTGGAGGTTTGACAAAATTAACACTCTAAGTTTATATTTCACAAACTCGCACATTTAGGTTGAAAATCTAAAACTTGCTAAATTTATTTGACTTAAAGAGTAGACAATATTAGATGCAACTAAATGTGAAGACTTTGATTTAATAGCAAACTTTTAAAATAGTGTTTTAACTATTACTTTAAAATAGTAATTAATTCTCCTAATGCACAGTCATTTCTGGCAAAAACAAGCTCACAGACTGCCTCCTCTAACTGAGGCACATTCTGGATTTGTTTCCCCGACAGGAAGCAGCGGATCCTGCTGTCTGAAAACCGATCCCCTCCCACAGCCGTTCCCTCCTCCATCAGCAGAGCCGCTGACTTGTGTCGACCAGAGCCAACCAGGGAACAATCCGCCTGCATCAGTTTGCGTCCGCCCCTCTCTGTTTCTCAACCTTGCATGTATGCCACCCCGACAGAACATCAAGACCTATCACCCCGTTGTTCAGTCAGCAGAACGGAGCCTTTTACCGTTGACCCCTCCAGGCAATCTTGGCTTCTGCAGCTAAAACTCACTGCAGACATTTAACATGATGAATGACGCCGGGGAGCAAACCTTGGGCTTGATACACAGTGTCTCATGTCAGAGTGCGGCTGATATTACCCAACCTGCAAGGCCACAGACTCAGCAACCAGCCAAGTGTTTACTTCTGGAGGCGGAAGGGAACGGGCAATTTTTTAATTTCACTGTATTCAATGAGTTATCTCCAAACGGCAGAGAGGGAGGGAGAAACGTTGATTTGACAAAGTGTTACCATCCTTCTAAGTGCAATACAGTAATTGATATGCTGGCACCAGATGCAGTTATTCAAAATAAAATAAAAAATAAGTAACTCTAAACAGATTTATGGAAGCTCTGAAGAAACAAAAAGGTTACATTTATTCAGGAAAAACAAAGTTGACAGCCATTAACAACAAAACTTATTTTGTGCAAGATGGATAGATCCACCGTTTGGTTGATTATGTAAATTATTGAGAAGAAGAACTACGAAGTGAATACTTCGACTGAAATGATTAGCTGAGTGGCTGGATTATAGAAAACCTTCAGGCTTTTTGTACAGTAGCGTCCAAAAAATGCTGCTTGGAAACTATCTGTTTTCTCTTTTCTGTTTATTCTTTCCCAATAAAGTCAAACACAAACTCAAATCCAGGTACTTTGTTTTGCTTATTTTAACGTCAGAATCCCATATTATCAAATGTGACCCTTAAATAAATTTTTAATAAAAACTGCATTTAATTTAGGGTGACCGTATTTTCATTTGGCAAAACCAGGACACCTTGGAGCGGGGGGTGGGATCTTTGCAGCAGGCCTACGTAATCCTACAATAACATATCGCTTTGGCATGTTGTTACTGACAGCCACGCTATCTATCTTCTGATTAAGAACAGGGCTGCCCGCATTGACACGGCTCAGGGATTATGTCACACGCAGCGCCGTGCGCAGGACCCTAGTGCCCGTAAATTTAATGGTCCAATGAAGGTAATTTAAAAAACAGGACATTTCCTCACTTTCTAAAAAAAAACCCGAGACGCCCGGGACAGGACGTGAAATACGGACATGTCCCGGGAAATACGGACGTTTGGTCACCCTACTTTAATTTCCAGTTGGTATTGTTTAACATTTGCATTCTAAAACAGCTTATTTTGTTTCCTTATTATTCCAATAAATCACAACTACAATCAGACTGTATGAAATGCTTAGTCAGACCATTTGCTCTCATTAACGGTATCGCTCCTTTTGTCTAATGCAATCCCATCGACGCTGCAAGGACTGGCTCGTCAGCAGAATTACATCTTCACTTGTTTGGTGGTTAATTGTCAAAAAATGCTCATGGGGACAACAGAGCAGAGTGAGGAAGTGAATCACATTCATTGTCGGAGGGCAGAGTCAGAGATTCTTGTTCTGCAGTAAAGTGACAGTCAGATGACAGTGGAGTCATCATTTTACCGTCCTGTGGTGTGACGAGAAGCTGTTTTCAGAAATATTCAGTCATCTCAGTATGAGCATCCCACTCATGCTTGGGTTTTCTCAGCCTCTCCACATTTCCTTCAAATATCTGCTTTTCTACTCTGAGCAAGTAATGAACTCTCGGGCTGCCTGAGCTCATTTGTTTAATAAATTACCCTCTTTCTAACTTGCAGCACTTTGTTTTATGGCTAACACTGATTTAATCCATTTGTTTCAAGTAAAGTGCCTCTCAATGTCAATTTTCCAAAACCTCTTGCAGTAAACGAACAACTTCTTATTAAAATCCAAATAATAGCATATACCAGACAAATGGGCCTGTATGAGAGTCTCACTATGAAAACTTGTAAAACTATTTTCACAGTTATAACAAAGACTTGAAAGAAACATCGTTTTAGAAATTTAGCTATATTTTAAGGGGTGCACCGATTTATTGGTGTTGATTTCCTTAATTTTGGGAGACCAGTGATCAGACGATACTTTCATGTGAAGTTGATGTCATCTACTTCAGGAAAGGTCTAAGAATCAGCCACTGTCCTCTTCTGCTCTCCTGTGAGAAAGGTTTGACTGACAGACCGGCTCACCAGGTCATGTCTGCACATTTAAAGTCAACATCAGTCACCCCACTGTTGCCCACTCAGTGACTTTCTTGCTATACTTAATGACATTTCAGACAAAAAAAAATGGTATCAGTCAAAATCAGAATCAGCAGATCAGGATTTTTAAAGATCGGTAATTGTGACTGGCCAAAAAACTATAATCGGTCGATCTCTACTAAATCGACTGCTAAATTTATCTCTGCAGTCTGAGATTTTCTGAGTCTTTTCCTGGCCCTGGGAAACATTGACTGCAACAAGATTTGCTTAAACCTTTAAGTCCCAAACAGAGAGCTGGTGAACCAGCCAAATTTGCAGTACCGTAATTCTGCTACACTTTGCACCAACTGAAAAATTCCAACAGTTTCCAAAAGGGGAGACGTTGCGCTTTCCCAACCAATATCAGGTTATTACGGTAATTTTACTCCCTCTGAATCTGAGGGGCAGGCTTTTAATAGATGGTAAATTGTGAAAATAACTTGCTAGATATTGAAAGTTCCAGTTGTTATGGATAAATGGGCAAATATATTTACAGACAAGACATTTAAAGAACCGCATACAATTAAAATAAGCAAAAATATCCGGGCGGACATTTTAAATTGAAAATAAAGGAAACACCTGCTACCAACTTTGAATCACTTACTAATAGCTACAGTTCAATCTTTCCACTACAAAATAACTGAAAGCTGAACTTATTCCAATGAATTTCTGCTGTATTTCCGTCCACAGCGACCTGTGATGCAGTGAATTCCTGGAGTTGAGCGTCAAAAGACAAAACAGACATTAAAATTACCGGGACACTGAGCTAACTCTATAAGCATTCTTCCTTTTATCAAGACCAGCATCTCACAGGAGAGCTACATTACCTCACAGCTTTAATCAAAGGACTGCAGTCCTGAGTGCATTTGAAACAGACTGATTCATCCTCTGCGTGCTTCCTTTGCTCTCGACTACTTAAGAAGGCATAGATTCAGGAACCTCACATTCTGCATGATCAAAGCCTCATTTTCATGTGATGGGATGTTTGAAAAGAAGATTGTGAGAGCTACAAATGCTTCATCGTCTTTGATGTGCACACAAGTGATTGGATACCAGCTCACATTTCATAAACGGTAGCAGAAATCCAGATTGTGCATGAAAAGCACTTTTTAACCAGAGGAAGACAGAATTTTTACAAAATTTTAAATATTTAAATATTTCCTGACTCTCTCTCCGCTTCCTACCACCGTAAGCAGCTCTCAGCCACAATCAAAATTTTGCAGCCCGGTTCTGCAGAACAAATCAGCATCAACTACGCCCAGAGTCAAATAATCACAGTAAGCCTGCAGGAAGGGAGTTTATCCGAAAACTGCACACCAGCTTCCATCACTGCCACAAAACCTCCACCAGGTAAATCCTGACTGACACAAACCGTCGTTGTGTTTACGGTAAACAAGCTAAGGCTCCACAGGATTCATTATTGCAACCGTTCTGCATCAACTTCATAAGGTTTACAACTTTATTTTAGTACTTTGGTCATAAATACGATGGTTATAGCAATCGTCCTCTCCTAAATGTTTATATCAGTAGCTATGGAAAATTAATAGCATGATAATAATTATGATACTTTTAATTTCTTGTAAACAAGAGAAGAAAACGCAAAAAGAAAAGAAAAATTAAAATACCAACGTTGAGCCAGTAGATGGTGATAAACATTTACACAATAAAACACCAAAGGACATTCTCCATCCAGATAACGTTCCTGAACAATCGGCTGTATATTTGACTATTATTGGTTGTTTTTTCTTAATAATTAAACTGTTCAAACACACAAAGTTTAGTTGTAACATTATTTTTTTTAAATCAAGCCAGACATTAAATAATTGGACAAAGCAGTGCTGTAAGGTTTACAACTTTATTTTAGTACTTTGGTCATAAATATGATGGTTATAGCAATATATGTCATTCTTGTTTTATTTGTAGTTTCCTGGATTGGCTGTTTTTCAAACCCCAGTCAGCAGCTTGTGAAGTATCAACATATTTCAGCTTCTCACATTCTCTTTTGAATATTTTTGATATACCGTACTCTAAATTTAAAATTGTGAGTAGGGAAATCTGCGAATCCCAAAGTGTAAATAGGTGGGAGTCTCTGATGGAACAGCCAAACAAAAATCTGTACTCAAGCCATGTGTTGCAGCTGTACGCATTGTGCGTACCTTGAGATTTTTCATTAAGTTAAAAAAAAAAATAATAAAATTAATTATTGTACTTTTTACTGATTTCCCCTTTGATATCCACAAAATTGTGGAAAAAAATAAAAATCGTCTCTTGTGTAAAAATATCTAGCCCACATCTGGGTGTCTGTGGGGGTGGACACATGTCCGTCCTATACCTAAATGTTGCTGGTCAGTTAACTTTTATTTGGCGCTCTTTCTGTAAGCTAAATGAAGTGACGCTAGCTAAAAATTAATAAGCACACTTTTAACCCTCGCAAAGTTTTGAGAGGGGGTCTAGTGAACTTTTTATTTTCTGCAAGATCCACCTGCGCTTAAACTTGGGCGATTTTGTTCGGGAACTGAAGCGCTGACGCTTCTCAGCTGATCGACCGTGACACCTGCCGCGCTCTTCCCTAGTGTAGAATGAGAGAGTTAAATGGTTAAATCTAGTCAAAGTAAACATTGTCGCTTCACCTCCTCCTGAGTCTGAGTCACCACATGAATCTGGGAGTTTCTGTCCTCCTCCTCCTGTGGATCACATGGCTAGGCTTTGCTTTTCTGTCTTTATTATTTTGTGTTGCATTGTGTGTGAAGCATCGTGTGGCATGTGGATCCGATCTGCTGTTTCTGTGCCAGGCACACTGCGTTACTCTATCATATTTGTGTGGGTTAGGTTTGTGCGGTTTATGCATGTTGGGGATCCGACTGCAGTCATGTGGATTAGGTGCGATGACAGTTTTGTGTGTTCCCTCCAATAATAACATGCAGGCGCCCCGATTGTAACCATTGATATATCAGTGCATTGCACAGCTCTAGTCTGAAAGCTGAAATGAACAAATTATCTTCCAGCAAATGTGTTATTATGTATTATTTACAAATTAATATAAATACAAACTCTTGTTGCTACTCCTCTTCAGTCACTTTCATAGGAACCCATGCCATTATGCTAAATTCGATCATATTTTTTACTTTACAAAGAGCTGACTTAGATTTTACTGCTTTAACTCCTGAATTTTACACATTGTAATCAATACATGAACATCTTATGTCAAAGGCAGGTAAGCAAAAATCTAATAAATTATAATTTATCTATGTTGAATTATTTGCATCAACGACAAATCTTACAAGAAAGCCTTCTGAGTGTTTTGTGATTCTTTTGTTCTTTCACCTAGAATTAGCGCTCAGAAGAGCCTGGTATCTATACCGATTCTGCACAGAGACGTACATCTCCTGCACTACACAACAGCACTTCATGCTAACAAATGTCCACCCACACAGTGCAGAATTAGCTCCACTCAGGTCTGCATGCCACACACACACACACACACACACACACACACTGTGTTTCCCTACATGACGCACTCTGAAACGTGACCAACATTTCTAATCCCTCCAAATGAACCTGGGCTCATCTCCTTCACAGGTTTTCACAATTAAATGCTGCTGGCACTTTTAGATATTAGCTGTTTATAGCTTTAAATGCTGAACACCTGGGGACCAGCAGCCTGTCCAGATACTGCCCCTTCTCCTCTAATCTGTTTTTTAAAAACATGAGCCTAAAACTGCTGTGACAAGCGCTGTCATACGCACAACATTTTAACAAGCAAGCTTAAGCTCTTTAACAGTAAAAAGTAAGAAACATGGGATTAAAACACTAAAGCGCCTAATTACCAGGTAGATATGAAGGAAATAAAACCAGACAAAACAAATGTAAAGATCAGTGTTCACATGATTTTACTTTCTGAGGGCAAAAACTTAGAAAACCAACACGGCCCTCTTTAAAAAGCTCATTAAATCGTACATTAACTGGGAACAACAGCTTTTTGGATGAATTTCAAAAGCTAAAGGCCTAATTACTACCAAATCTTTAAAATAAAGAAGTTACTTAAACAGAACCTGCCTTACAGCATGAAGTAGGCTAAGAGATCACAAACAGATCTGCATACAGTGTGAATACCCGTCTAAAAATTCTCATAGCTTCCTATTTTAAGAGTTCAAGAAGCAAATATAATATAATAGACATTAACACATGTTCCTCGTCTCCTCTCTGTACAGTCAAAGCGCCAAGGAAAATAAGTGGTGCTCCTGGATTGGCAAGTCAAGCAGCATTGTGCCGAGCAGTTTCAAATTTCCAAGTTTTCTTTCAAATATTTTAGATATGCTCTATGAAAAACAAATCCATCAATAGACGAGTTTTCTGCAAATAATGAATCACAAATAGCGCAGCTGGATAAGTCATCCAAACATGCATACCTTACCATGAGTTTAACAAACAGTATTAATAGTTAATTGCTGAAACATTTCTGCAGCGATGCATGAGTATTGGTGCATGACGAGCAGTTAACTGGAGATAAAATTACTTATGCTATAATATCAAATGATTAGAAATGTGAACCTGGAACTTTATGTACAGTTTGCTTTGTATCTTTGTATGTCAAAGAAATGTTGGGGGAACGTATCTCTTATAACTGGATTAGATTACTTTTAAAGCCAGAGCATTAACAAAAAAGCAATAGTTTTATAGGTTTGACTCAGTATTACACACTGATCATCGTTATTGATTAGTTACATCTATTCAAGTCTTTTCTCTCATTTCCACCAGTTTAAAATAAAACTGTTTTCTTTATGCCCTAAAAAAGGGTAAATTAATCTTAGTCCTTTACGCAACACAGAGGTAAACTGGCGATTCAGGGATTTTAAGAGATCATTTTTCCCGATGTGACTGCAGGTTTTGGTTCAGATGACAATTCCAGGAGCTTTGAGACGGTTAGCTATTTGTATCCACAGAGTTATTCGTCTTGAGGCCATGCCACTGGCGCAGGTGGACGCACTGAAAGAAATCTTTCCCATAAAGCCAGATAATCGCCTTCAGGCTCTTTGAAATTGAGACATGTCAGGTAGGATCACCGCAGAAGAGGAAATCCATCTGTTAAATCCCTTTTTTCGCCTTAAAATAACCACAATCTGTCAGGTAAAACACAGTTATAGTTGCTCTAGGATGAATTTTCACAGAACGTCAAACCATTTAAATACATTAGAATCATTTCATGTGCGTGGAACAGAAAGTTACCCAGGTGTTCTGCATCAAGGTGCGGATCAGTGCATCATCTCCCTGTCAGTTCATAGAGGAAGGAGCAGCTTTTCCTGCTCCCCCCCCTCCACCTTTCTGTACCCTTCCCCGCTCACATACGTTGGCATCAAGCCCAGATCATATACAGTTTCATAAAGCCTCAGCTTCCTTCTCTTCCGCAGCACTGCTACAGTACATTGCCACAGTGGGACACGCCGTTATTTCTGCGTGGGAAGGAAAAAACTAATTTTACTGCAAAAAAAAAAAAAAAAGAAATCACACAGAAGCTGCATAATGGAAATCCTGCATAATTTATGTTAACTGTTCAGCAAAACCTCAACAGAAAAAAGGGCTTCATTCTGCAAAAAATAAAAAAATAAAATGTTCAGATGTTTTATATCTGGCTCAAAGCTACGTCCATGACGACCAGAGCAGGGATTTTAAATTAAAAAGTCTCACAGAACTTCTTGTGAAAACGGAGTGGTGTAAACTGGATGAGGCAGCGAGAGAGGGAAGCCATAAAGGCTGCATGAGTCACACTACAGCGAACTGCTGTGATCTCCTCTGCTGCTCCAAAGAAATCCTCTGCTTAATTATGAGAGCTGCAGTGATGCCCAAACAACGTGCCACCAGACATTCGCTGGAAAAGGAAATAAATACCTTTACAGTATGTTCTAAAAGAAATTGGAAAAGGCTTTGCTCAAATGTGGCTCAGTTCCTAGTAAATGTTTTTACAGTGCAACTGAGATGTGTTTCTTCTAAAACACTGTTTTTAAAAGTTAAAAGCAGTTGTCATTTTTTATAAGAGATACTTCATAGGAAAAGATGCCCACTGGGCTATATTAGCTTTCAATGTTGTTGTTGTTTTTGTTTGTTTGTTTTTATGTGATAGTCCCAACACAAAAACTGCAAATAAAAGATGTAGAACAGGATTTCCCCCAGAAAACCTGCTAAGCTTACCATGTTTATGAGTTAAAAAATGTTTAATGTTGACAGAAAATGTTGATATATTACTAGGTAATCATGTGTTATTGAAAAACTTTAATAAAAATACCTAAATCCTTTAAAAAGTCAAACAACAAAAAACGTAAAAGTCAGTAAACAATGCTCAGCCTGGTGGGGGTGCAAATAAAGTCTGGTGGCCCGCCAGGCTTACAATATACTGGAGGAAACCCTGGGAGAATATATACTTTATTATTAATATCTACAATGTAAACAAGTGCATGATCTCTTTCAGCAGACATTAAAAAGACAGAATCAAGTTTCATCCTCTGCAGTTGATAGTTTTCATTCCCACAAGCCATTTAAAGCTACGGTACGTAATTTCTACAAAGAAATATGTTTTTTACATATTTGTGTTGTAACAGTTCTGGGCTGCTACCTTAGTGCTGTCAATCAACCCTGTGTACGTGCTGCTCAACGTGTTACAACTGTTTATCTGCCGCCATCATAGCCATGCTAACTGGCCTTAGCATTCATAGCAGCCTTTGGTGTGGTGAACCAGCTGTAGCATAGCAAGAGGCTGTGAGCAGCGCATACATGAGAATGATGTACAGTGCTAACACCCTCCCCCTGGCTCTGATTGCTTGTTTCATTTATACACATAGAGATAAGGCAGCAGAGCTAAATTTTTGTCACACGTTATCTCATATTATTCTGTCACAACATTTTGACAGTTCTAACAACAATGTAAAAAACATTTTTATAAGTTACAAAATGCTGCTTTAAGGTGGAAAGAGCTCAATATTGATGGTAACAGGTGCTCTCTATCCAGCCTGACTAAGCCTGAGGTAATTTAATTAGTAAAATAAGCAGAGGTGGTGCAGACATCGATCCATTAGGTGCCTATTTACAGCCGTCATTTGGCCAGGGTACAATCTGTACAGGTCACCAGTCCATCACAGGGCAACACAGAGACACACAGGACAAAATACTAAGTATGAGCACAATCATAAGAACAACTTTGAGTATTCAACTGATGAAAACTTTTTGAGGACGCAGGAAGCAGGAGTACCAGGAGAGAACCCACACATGCTCAAGGAGAATGTTTAAACTCCACATACAAAGATTCAAACTGAGGACTTTTTTGACAAAAAGCAAAAGAGCTAAAAACTGCAAAAGAGAAAGCATAAACTCAAGTGGGCTTGAATAGAAATGCATGAAATCTGTTTTATTGTTGTATTGAGACTATTTTAAACTAATACAACGGTAATGACATGATAATGCATGAACACATTCTTAAATATCAGTAAACTTTAAATTCTAATGAAAAGTTAACACTAGAACTTGAAGACATTTTAAATATCCAAAAATAAATAAACAGAAAAAAAAACAAATAAAATGAATTATGAAATCTCTGTAGACAAAACTGTAATTCCAAAATAAGGCGAATTGAGACCAAAACACCAGACTGTCATCCATTTTCTGGTAAAAAAAAAAAACAAGAAACAAAAAAGGAAAACGATAAATCATGCAAATGGAAATAATTGAGTTTATTTTAATTTACCATACAATTAATTGATGTATTACTTTTTGCGATAAATATTGATTTTGAATTTGTGTTGGCCCATCTTATAAGATCCACATTAACTAAATGTAAAAGCTTTAAATGGATTAAACATCCATAATAATCACTAAACAATGTCAGCAAATATTATTGTAAGAATTCTTGGTAAGCTTTGATCAAAATATCACTGGGATGTTCACAAACGCCTCGTTTTAATCAATCTTTGACGTTTTTCTTTGAACTGACTTTTTAAGTGGGGTTAACTCTCACCACCGCCTCCGTCTGCAGGCCGACAGCCTCCCACTTCACCCACCTTGGCATCCAGCAGGGGGACAATAATTCCTCCTGAAAGCAGCCCAGCTGTCTCCGGCGCAGCAGAGCAGCCACGGCCGTTTCATCGTGATCGGGGCAAAACTCGGCAGGTTGAGGTCAGACAGTGGACAGAATGAGGCGGAGAAGCAGGCCGACTCAACTCTCACTTTAAAAAGCAATGCCTTTCACTTTCTGCAAAGTAAGTCACTGAATTGTTTTTGCAGAAAACAGCCTAAAACGAAGAATCAGACGGAGTTGATCATTTTAACTTACAAATAAAAAAAACTACAGCGCAAGCAATACTTTAGTATTACAAACGTATTGGCACTGAGATAAAAATGTGCTAATCTACATATTGAGAACATTTAGAAAGTGAGTGGAAAGGTCATGTTGAGAATTCTATATAAATTTGAATTAATATAATGCTTGTGTTAGATTGATTATATAGAGACTCTGTTATGCTCTGGGCCTGCAATTACATAGCACACTGTAAAACATCTGAAGGTGGTTTAACTTGAAAATGAAAGTCCACCTGTTGCCTTGACGATGCAATTTAAGTCGACAAGGAAATTGTTTTGTTTTTAACTCAGAAATTAAAGTTTATGAAATTGATTCGACAACAAAAAACAAGTTTTCTAAGCATTGTTTTTAAAGTTCATTAATCTTGAATTATGAGTTTTAACTTAATGCTGCAAACCAAATAATTATTTCACAATATGCCAGAAAGCCTAGTTAAAGAGCACAAATTTTCACTCATTATCAAGTTAAAATAACTACTTATTTTAATTTAGAGTAAATTAAATTCTTGTTAGAAATTGCATGAGTAAAATTTCTGATCTGATAATTAATTTTACTAAACGTCAGAATGAATTCTGCTCATAAACATTTAGTGTGAACAGTACATTATCCTCAAGCATTAAAATAAACATTTACCTTAATAAAACACAAGAGTCAGATCAATGTAACTCATTTCCATCTCAGGATACAAAAACAAGCCACTAAGCATTCTGGGAAATAGTTCCTACTCCTGTCTTTTTCTTCTTTCACTTTTTTAAGTGCCAACCTAAAAACTCTCATTTATTCAACTATTACAGGTTTGACAAAATTAATCAAAAGTTAACACAACTTATTACTGTAAGTTTGTCTTTTACAAACTTACATTTAGGTTCAAAATCTAAAACTCACTAATTTTATTTGACTTAAGGAGCAGCAAACAGGTAAACATTGTGGCAAATAATAACTTCTACAAGTTTGAAAACCGATTAGGCTATCGTCTGGATAAAACGTTTCTGTTTAAAGTCTTCAACAATATCATTGCCACACCATTTCAGTAGTTTAAACTCCTTTTTAAAAATGTTCGGCTTTTTTCTCACGTCACATGCACATTATTCCGGTTGCTAGCAAGTTATTTGTTGCAAGTTGCCTGTCAGCTGTATGCAGTAGCAAAAAAATGCATCTTTTGTTCTGTTGGTGGAGAAAATTGCAGAAAATCATAGCTGAACTACAAAAAAGCTCCTTTAAATGTAGCATGCTTTGCAGCAAACAAGCAAAAAGCTCTGAGGGTTTGTATACGTTGCTGCAAGAACACAAAACAACCAATATTTTGCAGAATAAGCTAGATTAACTCAAACTACATTTGTCTAGTGGCTTTTATTCATTTCTGTATAGGTAAAACAACACTGTGTGCCTCTATTTAAAAGAAAAGTAACACATTTTAACACTATCTATCGGACAGTTTTAATGTACTTCTAAAAAGAAACACCTCTGGTATTTTAAATAAATTAGAGTTAGCATTTTATTGTTTCCTGACAGTTTTTAGCATGAACAAAACTTCCTTGGTGAGTTTGTGGTGACTCATTATCATGGTGGCAACATATCTGGGTACGAGCTGCTGCTTGCAGGAGCCTGGAGCTGCAGTGGTAACTTCTCCTCGACAGTCCATGCCTACCAGGTTTGTACCACTAGGAGTTGAAGCAAGACTGGCCTCCTGCCATGAATACAATCTAATCATGTTCCCTGTAGCTGGCAGCTCTCGCCCTCCAAAGGCTGCTGTCTGCATGGGGTCTAGCCACCACTCTGGCTCCAACAGAAAAGGATCTCACCAAGAAGCAGAAACAAACAATTCACCAGTTCCAGACAGAAAAAAAGGGGAGATTATCTAAAAATACTGTCACCCAAAACGAAGCAGAGCTAACTTTTTTAGAGAATATCAAACTTAAACCGTTCATTGGTGCAGGTTAGGGTTTTTTTGTTTGTTTGTTTACATGGAGGAGCTTGAACTATTTTATTGCACTGAGAAATTAATTCAAGTTCTTCTTTTTTCAAAACAGAACATTATTTACCCTTTAAGTTAAGCGCTTAGTGACTGTTGTGTGCTGTTTCTGTTTACGGAAAAGTTTCCTGCCATTACGCATTTTCTATCTGTCTCTTTTGGACCCATTATTACTTATTGATGCTTCTTCTCTTGCTCGTAAATGTAGAAATATAAACTGAAGGCTCATGTCCTGACCATCAAACCCTGTAGAAAATAAATGCAAAGCCTGCTGCAGGCAGGAAGTGAGACTAGCGGTGGGTTTGTGGGTGAAGCAGAAATGAATAAAGTCTGACCTTTACGTCCTTTATCACTTATAGATTTTTCTTCTCTGACTATTATACAGGCAATTAAAGCCAAAATAATGGCAAAGGTCATTGAGTAAAATTAATTTTTTGAAAAACTCTGTAAGCTAACAAGTTTAAACAGAATTTAAACAGATTATTAGCAATCTCATGTGGGTCGTAACTAAAAGCAAAGTCTTCAGCTGCTGTTGCTGTTTCCCTAAACATGAGAAAACAAATAGGTTTTTATTTAAGGAGTTGGTGAAAATGACATTTCAAGACTTTCTCAAGTGTTTAGAAAGTCAATTAATCATAAAGTAACTCATATCTTTTCCATATCTTTCTACACCATCAAAACAAAAGACTCCAGTTGTTTTCTGACGACTACAGCAATACTAAGGAAAATGTGTGCCTTAGTGGAAATTTGACATCATTGAATACAGCTGGTGTGAGCAAAAAGAGGGAGATGTTGCCATGGAATCACAAAACTATTGTGCCTATTGGTACATGACTTTACAAGGTATATACTTTTAAAAACAAAAATAAATTAGGAATAAGTCTGAAATATAATTTCTCATGCATTCATACTCTGCATGGTAAAAGCAACTGAGATGCTCACAGAAATAGTAACAATGGGAAAAACAGAAAAGAAAAATCAGGGTTGACCTTGGTCAGCATCACCTCCACAATATTTATTAACAGTATTGTAATGACACTTTCTTAGCATCATCCTGGTCTAATTGTTATACTTGAGAACTAAACATGGGACTAGTTATTGTTTAAGAGAAAAAACACAACTTACTGGTTACTGACAATGAAAGTGATGGTGGAAGCACAGAAACTTCTCACATTTCAGGCCTTTAGTAAACATCAAATAGCAGATATTCTATCTACTCTGTGGTAGTCAACAAAACATAAGTGAAGAAATAAAACTTAACTTTCCCGCTTGCTTTCACACACAAACTGTTCCAGGTCACAGAGCAAACAACTTCGTACACTGCTGAAAACACAGATTACTAGTTCCCACAACAGACTTGATAACACTTTATGACTAACACAGAAACTGTGACTATAAAACTATTTGAGCAAAGTCATTCTTGCTAATTTTGTTGAGGGCATTTCCTCTCATTTGCTGGACAGTCTTGCAATTAGTTCAACTTTGTTGGAGAGGATTTTTATCTTCTCACGATAGAACAAGAAGTTAAGTGAAAACAAACTTAGTGTTTAGGACTTTTATAGGAAATTAACTTTGCTGCTTTAGTCTTCAAGCCTATTTTGTTTTCATTGTTATTCTGACACAGAAAGGATGTTTGTTTTTTAAGCTTTTCAGAACGACAATCCATTAGAAATGGTTTTGTGTGTTTTATAGCTGCCTGTAAATGCCTGGGCTGTCCTCTAAAGCCCTCCTCCAAGTCACAGTGACGTGGTGGGCAAAAAGTGCAACGTGGACGGAGCAAATAACAACACGAAGCATGAACCGAACCGTCCACCTCCGCCCCCAGCTACGTCCGTGCGCCTACCTGTTCTGCCAGCCTTGGATCAGGTTGGTGTATTTGCTCAGCACTCCTTCCAGCTGCCTCCTGCGCGCATGCAGCTCCTGCTGCTGCAGACTCACGCCGCTGCCCTGCACCGTCCCCCGGCCGCCTCCGGCTCCAGCCGAGCCTCCCAGAGAACCGGAACCGGGGCTGTGCGAGCCGCTCCGACTTGCGGGCTTCCTGGGCGACGAGGAGGAGTTGGTTCTGTTGGTCCCGGGACTGCAGAGCGTCTTTTCCATCCTGGCTTCGGGACTACAGAAAGCTGGTGGAGGGGTGGAGGAGGAAGAGGAGAAGAGGGAGGATGGGGATGGAGCCGACGCAGCAGCCTGTAGTGGAGGGATTTCAGCAGATCATGTGGTAAACAGAGCGACGAGTGTCCGCTGAGCTGAAGCAGAGGCAGTGGATGTTCATCAGCTGGTTGAAGCGTCCCTCGATGCGACGGGAAGCTGACATAATCCTCGGTGTGTTGAAGCCGTTGCTCTCTCCTCTGCAGCAGTGCGCGCTGTGCCAAAGTGTTTCGGCTCCAGCGTTTTTCCTGCTGGGAAAGAGAGCAGCGCGCAGACACTCCCACTCCACACTAAGGACCGGCCCCCGGATGTTGCAAAGCAAAAAAAAAAAAAAAGGCAGGAAAACCCTGAGATGAGTCACGTTTCGCACCGAAACTCTGCAGTGTGTTGTCACAGCTGCAGGAGCAGCACATACCAGAAAAAATAGCAAATTACACTATGATGCATGTTAAATATCAATCCTATCAAGAAGAAAACCGATTTAAATATACTTTACCTAATAAAGGGTTGACTTTTTTCATGAAAAGAATCAGTACCGTCTCAGTAACACATGTACAGATACATTGTAAAAAATCTCAATAGTATTTGTCACTTATTTCAAAAACTAAAACTCATTAAATAAGAAATATTTCCATCATTTATTGCAGTTTTGTTTATCCTGCGTTCAGAGCTGGTAACTAGTTACATTTACTTGAGTAACTTTTTGGAAAGAAATGTACTTTTGGGAGTATTTTTACTACGCCATACGTTTTACTTTTACTAGAGTAATTTTATTATGAAGTATCACTACTCTCAGTTGAGTAAGATATTTGAATACTCGACCAACTGTGAATAACAGAACGGAGAGAAAACTTGTTTTAACCAAAAATTAACAAGACACAAACACACACCTGCAGTTTAAAAATAAAAAAGTTTCATCACATATATATTGAAAGAATACATGAATTATTTTCATCTTAGTATTTAAAATACCAACATTTCCACATAATTATAGTTTGGTCATTCTTTTGATGTCATTGTCAAATATTAAATGAGTGATGTTTTGATCGGTTACTCTTGAGTAATCCTTACACCAAATACTTGAGTATTTTTTTCATGGACGGCTACTTTTTACTTTTACTTGAGTAAAAATATGTCAAAGTAATGCAACTCTTCCGGGAGTATGATTTTTGGGTACTCTGTCCACCTCTGCATGGGCTACAGATAAAGAAAACACAAATTACAGTGTCTCTGAAAATTAGAATACTGGGAAAAGTTATAGCTAATTCATGGAAAGTTGAGTGAAAGGAAAAAAGTGCACCCGCAACATAATCGCATTCTTGAGAGGATTGTCAAGCAAAATTCACGCAGGTTGGGTTGGAGAGGATGTTTTAAATGTACAGGAATTATAACTGAGGACAAACTGCTGCTAGCAGCAAGAACAGAGCGGAGGAGAGCGGAGAAGTCCTCTTCAAAAAGGATCGCAGAGGAACAGAGTCAAATGGTCAACCAGCAGGATTTAATAATGAAAAATTTCAAAAATAGAAGATGTAGAAAGTTACACCGAATAAGGTGCTGTGCCTTCATGTGGCAATGAAACACGGTAGGATATATTAATTATATTTTTATATTCACTTTCCTTTGTGTCCAGACAGAAATGTGTCTTTATTTGGCTTTGACAATAAGAATTTTATCGAACCCATTTCCTGAGTTGTGAACATTATACGTCTGTCTCACTTGAAAGTCATGTTTTATTGTCTTTCCAATCTACAAGTTTGGCTAAAACATGAAATTTCTTCCCACTAATCCTACTAATACCACCTTAAAGGTTGGATTTTTCTAAATTTTACACTGTGAGACTGTGACACCACAGTAATGAATTAATTTCCCCTGCATCAATGAATCTCTAAAAGCCTCATCCTCCAGGTATCAGCCTGCGCTCGTCCCCGTTGGTACAATCATGGCCATGACAACCGGAATAAAAAGGTCATGCTAATGAGAGCCGGACAGAGAAACGTCGCAGGCTCTTGGAAAACTGCAGGCATTGTGTTGAGAAATCGAAGGCCTACCTAATGAAGCTCTGCAGGACTCTTAGACAGAACTGCTGTGCATCGGCTGACGCAGTCACAGAGATCAATAAAACTGAGTAAAAAATAAAAAATAAAAAACCTCATCTCTCCAGGCAACACAGAGTCAATGGTTGTTAAAAACTTGTGATTGGAGTCAGGCTGGAGTCAGCTGCATTTAATCAGAAGAGCACATTGTCCAGTGGTATTAAAAGTTCTCACTATCATGCAAGCACATATTTCCTGAAAACCTTTTCAATCTTAATTTCTTTTTTGGCTTCTGTAGCATTCAGTTTCTGAGGTCATCACAGATTATTATTCATGTTCCTCCACACCATCTGGATGTCAGCATCTTTCCTTCAACAAAGTCTCTTTTCCTCATGTTTAGTTAAAATATCCATTTACTTTGCACACGCTCTGCTACCTTAATAAAATAACGCAGAAAAATGTTTCTTAGCACTGAAAACCAAGCTATTACCACCAGAGCATAAAACCCACTGTGAGGCATGGTGGTGGCAGCTCATGATCTTAAGTAAACGTCAATTTTTTTATAAAGCATTTTAACTAGGAGTGCACCGATTTATCATCCAGCCGATTTCCTTAATTTTGAGATATTGTGGTCGGCTGCTACTCACATATGGAGCTGATTTCACTCACAGATCTTTTCTACCTCTGAAAAGGTTTGAAACTCAACCGCTTCTTCTGCTGTGAGAAAGGCTTGTCTGACAGACCGGTCCACCAGGTCATGTCTGCACGCTAGCAGTTAACAACAGTCACCTCACTGTTGCCATTTCAGCAATTTTCTTGTTATATTTGATGACATTTCAGACAAAAAATTGGTATCACCCCAAATCAGAATCAGCCGGTAAGGCTCTTTACAGATCGGTAATCGGCGACGGCCAAAAACTGTAATCAGTGCGCCCCTAACTTTAACAGATAGCTTTGACTGCACCAAAGTGCTTTACATTAATCACAAGACCACAGTGAGATCAGCAATAAAACATGGCAACTGAAACATATAAGGTGGAACTGTGGCTAAATTTCAAGTACCAGTCAGTTTTGACCTTCAGTTGTTAAAAAGTTGAAGTTGAAGAAGGATCACAGTGAGTCCATGCAGATTCCCAAATCAACAAAACCGCTTCACCTGAAGAGGATCGAAGCTCCAGTCAGGTGGACAACAGATGTCCTCAGAATCTGATGGACCCAAAAAACCTTTGTGAGACGGAGGAGACATCCATCGACATGTAGAGATGTTGGATGTTCGTAAACGTAAACCAAAGACCCAAATGAATCAAAATGTGTTTCAGCAAAGTTCTGCTGCAAGAGAGTGCACACATATGCAACCAATTTACTCTAACTTTTTTTGCTGTTTACATTTTTTCTCTAAATAGATTAGATATAATTACTTCTGCTTTCATGAAAAAGCTGCACTCTGGATAGCATATAGCTGGCCTAACTGTTTTTGAACATGCGAGGAAAAACTGACTCCGGAGTCAAAATTTATATATCTTAAAGCCAAAAGAAAGAAGTCAAAGCCATAAAATGCACAGAATTTACTTGAGAAGAAAGTTTTGGCAGGAATTCAATATTGCTGACAGATATCTGTGTGCTTATTAATCTCCTCCCAGCTGCAAGAACATCCTGGGTCATTAAATAAAGGACATCCTTAGACTCTGACAACTTCATTCATCTAACAACAAGGCTGCTGAACTAGTTTTAGACGTATTTTCACATGTATAGAGCTTTCTGCTGAACATATATCTGCATAAAGTGAGAATGTGAGCATTCAAACTAGTTCTGGTCTTACTTCAGAGTTCTGCTAACCTGTCGCTTGGTTTTCCAAGTTAACTGCAATGAGGCTCCATGTTTGTGTTTAAAGACTTACAAAAGCTGAGCAACAAATACTTTGTAATAATTATATTATTTTACATGTTTCTAATGCACTTAAATAAATCCACAAGAAACTGTTTTCTGTTAAATCATCTCATTTTGTTGTCTCCTCGTTTTCATTTTCTCTGCCATCATGATGTTAAATATTTAAGTCAAGTTTCTTTAAGACAGTTGTGGTATCCTCGTCATGACTTTGCTGAAAAGGAACATGCTGCGTTAAGAGTCTGAGGAGTTTGTCCTCACAGCAGACCTCTAAAACATGAATGAGTTCATTCCCCAGCTCTTTGACTCAGTATGAGTCTGATCTCCTCCTGCGTCAGATTTATGATGGCTGAGGCCGACCCTCATCTTCCTCCTCCGCCTGTCTGCTCTGCAGCGATTGTAGAAGAAGAAGATCCAACATGAACATTCAGGTGGCATCTCTCCAAGTTCATTCTCTTGCAGTTTGACTCTAAATATAATTTATTTATTGTCATATTCAGTAAATTGGAAGATGCGTTCTAATTAGATGCGTTTGTCAGATTGAAAGTACTTCTTTAAAATAATCTTTAAGGAATAAATGTGACGATCCTTGGATATTTGGGTTTTCTTCCACATTTTGATTATGTTCTTATTGATTATTTATGTTCTATAGATCTTGCCATATAAGATAAATCTGTTGTTTGTACTTTCTTAGTTTATTATTGTGTTTGTGTGTTTAGATTTATTTATCTGTGTTAGTTTACAGTTCCTTTCTTTGTATTACACTGCAAAAACTAACTTATAAGTTTGTAAGTTAGTTTGACCTACTTATAAGTTGGTCAAACTAACTTATTAGTAACTTTTCATTTAGATATAGGAGCTTGTTTTAAGTAATATCTTAATATAA